>NC_053122.1:4755474-5355474 GCF_010015445.1 Perca fluviatilis
AAAGAAAAGAATGATGCAATGGCTCTTTCAAAAACAGGTGTTTTTTTTCCCCAGCAGAGAGGGAAGGCTTTACATCACATGAGTCAAACTCAAGGCCCCGGGTGCCGAATCCGGGCCCCCTCGTAGATTTTGGATCCGGCTCGCAAATTTTGGCAAGTCTAGTTGTGCTCCAAACCCAAAAAGACGGGAAACAGTTTTGCTTGATTTGCTTAATTCTATGATGGTTAAGGACATTTTTTTGCTGACTTTTTTGGGGGACTTTACATTGACAACAATGCGACAAAAGTTAAAAAAAGCAACAAAAGTGTCCAAAACGCAACAATAAAAGATGGAAAACGCCACAAAAATGTTGGGAAAAAGCTAAAAAAAAAAATGCAACAAATGCGACACGCAGTAAGACAGTCGAAGATATTTGACTTTTTCGATGAAATAAAAGCATCTAAACGAACTCTGCATGTCTGGCCCTGGATTACACGCCATTTAGCTGACGCTCTTATCCAAAGCGACTTACAATTGCTCTAACGCCTCTGGAGCAACCAGGGGTTAAGTGCCTTGCTCAGGGACACGTTGGTTGATGTATCGCAGTGGGAAGTGAACCCAGGTCTCCCACACCAAAGGCATGTGTCACATCCACTGCGCCATCACCGCAACACCAATGGGTGTGATTCTTATTTTCCAGTGTCACCCATAGTGAAATAGATTTTGTCGCCCCTGCTTTACAGTATACGTGTGACTGTTGTTGTTGTTGTGCTGCAGCTGATTATGAAAGTGAACAGTAGAGATGTAGCTCCCTCTAGTGGCGACATTAAGACACTGCCTTCAACTCACTGTGTCCTTGTGTTCATCCCCCTGCTCAGTGGTGTAGTCTAATGTATTGTAGTGGGTATACTGTACTGTATATGTATGTATATATATATATATATATATATATATATATATATATATATATATATATATATATATATATATATATACCTGTCTCTATGGGAATTTAACATAGGGGTGTAGACCAGCGGTTTAGACATTAATGGCTGTGTGTTGAGTTATTTTGAGGGGACAGCACATTTACACTGTTATACAAGCTGTACACTTAATACTTTACATTGTAGCAAAGTGTAATTTCTTCAGTGTTGTCCCATTAAAAGATACAATGAAATATTTACTAAAATTTGAGGGGTGTACTCACTTTTGTGAGATACTGTATATGGAGGACAGGGGCATCATAGTGGGGGTTCTGGGTGTCCTCCCCCAGGAACTTTTAAGCATCAAAGACTTCATTTCCTGTATTCTGATACATTTGTATGCACCAATTTATGGTGGGAATCCCTTCATTTAGCCTATGTGAAGAAGAAAAACACAGATGACAATTCAAAATATATCAAAAATAGAATGGTGTATGGTGTTGCGTGTTACTGGGCATTTTTAAGTGGGTATATGGAAATCCTGGAGCTTTCTTAGTGGGTATACTGCGTCTACCTGTGTATCACGTAGACTACACCACTGGCCCCTGCTGTATGTACTGACCTGTTGTTGTTCTGTCTGCCTCTGCAGGTTTTTAATCGTTCTTGGATGTTTGATTCTGGCCATTCTGACGACGTTCAGGGAACACGAGAAGGTGTCTGCACACTGGCTGGTCATACTGGTGAGAGGACACGATTCCTTCGCTTCTGGGAAGCAGCTTTTTTTGTTGTGGACTTGTACAGGACTTAGGTTCCATTTCAAATGCTGATAGACAGTAGAACAAAGCAGAAGTAAAATAAAAAAAACTTTCTACACTGTGATTTTTGACGTAACCGAATGGCGACTGTTTTTTTTCCCTTTTGGGGGTTTTCCCCCCCGTACAGGAAACCTTCGCCATCTTCATATTCGGAGCAGAGTTTGCACTGAGGGTCTGGGCAGCGGGATGCTGCTGTCGCTACAAAGGATGGAGAGGGAGGCTCAAGTTCGCTCGCAAACCGCTCTGTATTCTAGGTAAGGAGCTGGAAGCATGAAATATAAGAGAGTGACATTATTAACTAGGGCTAAGGCATTAAGATCAATTTCCAACATGTTTTTTTTGTTCCTCTTTTTAGTCAACTTTAGCATGGGTGTGTAAACTTATGCAAGCCACTGTACATTTACTCCAGTACTATTCATAAGTCTAAATGTTGAGGTTCTTGTACTTTACTTGAGTCTTTTCTTTTCGGGCCACTTTCTACTTCTACTCCGCTACGTTTCAGATATTCTAGTATGAAAAAAGAAAGGACAAAAAGTGACGTTACGACACTATGGAGCATTGGATGAAAATATCCATTAACCTGCTTCCTATGTGTTCCAACTAAATCTCATTAACAGCATTTTAACAGCGTATTTTAGGTTCAATCAGCCCTTATATGGAGCTAATTCTACAGCTCTAAAAAAATCACTCTTCATTATCGGTTTGATAAAAGGCCTCACAGAGAGCGTCCCCTTCTGTCTCAGACATCTTCGTGCTGATTGCCTCGGTGCCGGTGGTGGCGGTGCGTAACCAGGGCAACGTGTTGGCCACGTCCCTGCGCAGCCTGCGCTTCCTGCAGATCCTGCGGATGCTGCGCATGGACCGGAGGGGGGGGACCTGGAAACTGCTGGGGTCGGCCATCTACGCTCACAGTAAGGTAGGAACAGACACAGCGACTCTGTTTGATACCAATAGCCATGTTTTCCATCTAATTGTCAGATTGTACCCCTCCTGTTGTCCTTGGGTCAAATTTGACCCATTTTCGAAAAATGTCTTTATCAGAAATTTGGGTTTTCTTTCATCCAAACTGTCAAAAGTAAAAATAAATGATTAGTTCACTTCTTTCATTGAATTTGGGTGTTTTATTCAATGTCATAGCATTTGAAAAGAAATTGATAAAAGAATGTTGAAAAAAACAACAAAAAGGTAAAAAAAAAAACATTAACCATAGTCCTCACAAATCCACCGGAGGTTAGAACGCCAACACAAAGAAAGAGGAAGGGGACGGACATCCGGCCAAAAAAAGAGTGACAACCGGCAGAATTTCCGGCAGCACCTGAACAATCCCAGAAAATGAAACGTCGTGGATATAGACTATAAAACCTGTAAACATCTGTGTGAAGAGAGTTTGTTGTGTAATCATGCGCGTGTTTGTGTAGGAGCTGATCACAGCCTGGTACATCGGCTTCCTGTCTCTGATCCTGGCGTCTTTCCTGGTCTACCTGGTGGAGAAGGACGACGTCTCCATGGACGTGTCCAACCACGACAACCCCACCGCTCAGCCCAAACCGCAGGACTTCGACACCTACGCCGACGCACTGTGGTGGGGGCTGGTACGTAGATTACATCACGTTTCTGTATAACGCTACTTTTTAATCCAGTTTTCAGAAGGACACAGGCAAAAAAACAACAACATTATTTTCATAATAAATCCTTCTTTTTCTCTGTAAATACAGCTTAAAGTCTTCCCTGACAAAATTCCTTTTAGATTCTAGATTATACGTGTTTAGTTGTTCATTATCAAAATCTGTGTTGCCCGTTCACAAACTTTTCGTCAATATTTACCTCCACCATCAATTCCAAGTATTCCTATTGGCTGGAAATTTAACATTTGCATTCGCATGAACTGGGGTAGACGCTCCATATTCATGCTCCATCTTGAAATACGTTAGCCAGTAAGAGACATACAGGACATACTGCTCCGCCTTTTACGTTTTTGCTGTCACATAATACACTCACAGGTGCTGCTAATGCTGCTAATGGGTATCGTAGCTTCCCGGCAAGTTTGAAGAACAAAACATGGACGACCAGAAAAAGAAAAAGGAGATTGAAAAGAGCAAGAGACCGGCGTCATCAGAAAAAAGAGAGAGAGTTGTTTGCGATATATGATCTCAACGCTAGACGGGAGAAATTCCCACACACTGGACCTTTAAGAAAGAACTTATGAAGTCTCATATGGTAAATGTATTGACTGTACTATGAAGTTGTGTTCCCTTCCATGTGATACCTTCAAAGACTTGCATCCATCTGACTGCAGCTGGGCGGACAGATTGCACTCAGCCAAATTATCAACCCATACCATTTTGGCTGGGATCCAAAAGTGGGATATCTGCCAAAAAAACTATTATCAGTTTTCCACTGGTAGTATTCTGCGTTTGTGTTGTGTTGTCAGGAAGCTCTTATGTCAAAGACTGCGGCTGAACAACGTGATATTTTGTCGGAGAATCCAATCTGAAAGACAAAGAAATAAAAGCTGATAGTGAGCCGGTAGCTTGTTGTGGAATCGCCCAGTGTTGCCAGAGCTTCATGCTCTAATGAATGCATCCAGTCATGGAGGTACTCTGCAGTTTTTCCAGCTTCATTAAGGAGACCGCCCTTCAACCGGGAGGCCACAGTTCAATTTCTATGACAGCAAGCATCTGCCCAGCTGAACTGTCCTTGAGCAAGACACTCAATCATCCACAGCTGCATGTTCCTGATGATGTTGTGACCCCGTGAACCACTGCACTGCCTTTTAGTGGATCGACACAGAGTTCACAGAGAGCAGCAGGGCTCACAGCCGAGTTTCTCAACAGAACTACTGTATATTTCTGCAGAGAAGGACACTGAGACTCTTCCAATGCCATTAATCTGTGTTACGGCTGTTACAAATGTTTCCTGTCGCACTTCATAGTCGAGAAATCCCTCAAGACCTTGTAAACTCAGACCAGGCCCCCAGAAAGTGCGGCAGGCTTTGGCCAAACGCCAGTGAATACTCAGAAATGAAGTCAGAAATGTAAGTTTAAGTGCGATATTGTTCCTCAATATATTGGAAGAGCAACATAACTTTATGGGCCCTATTTTAACGATCTGAAACCCAAGTATCAAACACCAAACGCAAGTAGCTTTTTGTGGGCGGATCTCGGGCGCTGTTGCTATGATACCGGCGGGATAAATGACTCTTGCGCCCGACGCAAATCTAAAATGGGTTGGTCTGAAGTAGCTACATTACTCATAAGTGTGGTTTGGGCGTAACGTGCAATAAACCAATCAGAGCGTTATCTCACATTCCCTTTAAAGGCAGGCACGCTTGTTCCATGGCGGATTGCTATTATAATGGCGGATTTGCTAGGCGCACGCTCTGAATACATCCATGGGCGCACGCCAGGAGCGGTTCACAGCCGAGGAGACCGATGTTTGCTATTGAGTTTTCTTTTTGACAAAATGTTAATAAAGAAATGTCACAAAAACATACTTTCCGATGTTTTGGGCTTACTCTCACTGAATCACGAGGTTATGAATGCATGGGGATATTTCTGCAATATAGTCTAACATTACACCGGGATGACCTCACTATAGACGATGCAGCTCTTCTGTCTCTCCTCTCCCGTGCTGCTGCTGCTGCTGCTGCTGGGGCATTTGGGTCAAGTGGCATCGGCACATGCAATTCAACATCACTTCTCCTTAAGTCCTCTAATATTTCCTCATTATTGTCATCAACACATCCATGACTCATGGAAATGTTATGTAAAACAAGGTCATATTTTTCCTTGTAATTATGTATGGTTTGCAAAAATGGGAACTGCTGCGTCCATGTAGATGAGAGAAGCAGTGTATGTGCGGTATGCACACGCTACATTATGCGCCCCTAAAATAGCTTCTGAATAACGTGCCACTGACTTTAGACCAGGTTTTTCCTGGTCTGTGGCAGAATTGTTTTCTGAAACTGCAAAATAGCACCAAGGAACGTTTGTGCCTGAACACGCCTCCTCTTTTTACTGAACCACCCCCTGGAGCGCAAGTTCATTCCCTTATTTACCAACGTGTAGAGGGAAAAGTCTGCTGTGCATCAGGTGCAAAATAGGAATGATAAATGCATTGGTTTACAAAGCCAATTGCACTGGGTGCAAGGTAGGCTATGTGTCAACTTGTAAAAAGTCCTGTTAGCTGTTAGAACCAGCACTTTTTGGAAAACGTCCGCCATTACACAAAATGTCTGACATTCAAAGACAAACAATCTGTTTTACCTGTTGACAGGACAACACCATGGAAGGAGTTTTACAAAAGCTTTGTTTTCAGTAACCTAAAACCTGGCTCCCAGGAAGCAATTTGACATAGCGATCAAACAGTACAATTGCAACTTCTGTGTCCGTCACATGATGCCCTCTGGCCCAAAAAGACTTTTCCCCACAGACTTAAATGGCGAAAGACGTGTCTTTTTGAGTGTCACAACCTCTGTGAAATGACTCGTCGCTATAAAAATTTGATCCATTCGGTTCGATAACATTTGGAAAGTCTAGAAGAGCCGCACAAATAAATCATTTAAATCCCCATTCAAGTTAGTGTAGCAGTAAACAGGAAGTAGCCTGCTTTACGGCCCGCACAGTGTGGAAGAAGCATTGACATATATATATAATGGACCAATAGACCCTGTTGCTCTGGACGGAGACCAGTGAAGGCTATTAGAAGCACTTTTCCGGTGATCTCTTGCTTTACTGCGCAGCCCCCAACTGAGAGAGACATCGTAAATGTGACGTGAGCAACCTGTCTGAAAGTTGTAAGTCTTCTGGTAGCTGTGCCGAGAGAAATCTCAATCATTCCCAATCTTACAGAGACGGAGAGCGTAGGTATATGTAAGGAGATAACATGGGTACAGGCTAATTATTGCTAACTAACATGCTAGTTAACATTAGTAATTAAACCTAAACAGCTAATGTAAGTCCAAACTGCCTGTGAGCTTCTCCTGTACTATACGGTAATTCCTCTACTGTGCGACAGTAAGTCACTTGGTTATGACACAATCGTTAGCCTATTTTTACAAAAACGTCTACTACGGAGCCATAACGTGAGGTACAAGGTAATGGAGCCTTTTATACATTGTCGTGTTTCTTTAGAACTAAACAATGGAACAATAGAGTCTTTAAATGCTTCAGATGTAAAGTTATTCGCAGTCAAGTGACTGGCGGTCAGTGGAATGCTAACAGGAGGTGATACCTTTGTAGCAACAAAATGGCGCCATCGGAGGTTCGAGTTCTGAAGCTTACCCCCTTGGGAAGAAGTGCCGATCATTCGGGTGCCCTGATAGCTCAGTTGGTAGAGAGGGCGCTCATATATAGAGGCTTACTCCTCGACGCAGCGGGCCTGACCTGTGGCCCTTTGCTTCATGTTATTCCCTTTTTTTTTTTTTTTTTTTTTTCTCTCTCCTCTTTCATGTCTTCAGCTGTCTTGTCAAAATAAAGGCTGAAAATGCCCAAATGCACTTGGCTTCATGCACCAGCGAGCAAAGCTGTATCCAGTTCTTGTTATACATCCATGACTCAGACATTTGAAAGTAACTTTGAAAATGTTAAATCTTCTTTTGTCTGTCTTTTGCAGATCACGCTGACCACCATCGGTTACGGGGACAAAACCCCAAAGACCTGGGCTGGGAGACTGTTAGCCGGCACTTTTGCTCTGATCGGAGTGTCCTTCTTCGCTTTGCCTGCAGTGGGTACACTCTCCTGTATTGTATACTGTATATTAATTGCAGCAGTACTGAATTCTGAATACATTGATCTCACGCCGCTGATGATGGTTAACTGCAACAATGTATCCTCACACAACGGTTCGTATGATATCGTGTGTTATCCTACGAATGTCTAGCAACACGAGCGGTCAGTGCGTGGAGAACTTGTTCAGGCAACAAAACTACTTGGTTAGGTTTAGGAAAAGATTTATTATTAGTTTATTACGTAACTTACGTAAGTTATGTTAGGACCACTGCAGCAGGTGCAGCCACGATCCGGGTGCCACCACAATCCAAGGAAATTTCTATGTAAGCCAACACACCTGCACCAATTTTCTATTATTTAACTACTGCTTCTGTCTGTACAGAACCAATGCTCCAATGCTTGGAGCATCAAATAACGTCCATAAAATAACAGCTAGTAGTGTCTTTTGCCCTTTACCGCGGAGAACTGACCCCCCCCCCCCTTTAGATGCTTGTGTCCACGGCATCCAAAATGTTAAGACAATATTTAAATGAACTGTGTAGGATAACCAGCTGAACTTCTTACCCCATAGGAGCCCAAATGTAACCTGAGATCCTCTGGTAAGTCACTCTTGGTCACTCCCTGGTCAAAACTAAAGGGGATCGGGTCTTTTCTGCTCGAACCAACCCGTTGTGGAACGACTTACTGGAGGTGATCAGGGAAGCAGACACATTGTCTACTTTTAAGTCTCATCTAAAAACTCACTACTTTAGACTTGCTTTTTATTGATTTTATTGCTGTTTGTTAATTTTCTGTCATTTATGTTGTATTTGTTGTTGCCTTTAACTGAACGTAAAGCACTTTGTACCTTGTTGAAAAGCGCTTTATAAATAAAGGTATTATTATTATTATTATCTCTGGTGGTATTACATGCACAGTACACAGTCAGTTGACTGTGTGTTTTGTGGCTGCAGGGGATTCTGGGTTCAGGCTTGGCTCTCAAGGTCCAGGAGCAGCACAGACAGAAGCACTTTGAGAAGCGCAGACATCCTGCCGCCGGGCTCATCCAGGTGAGACACGACGTCATCAGCAACCTTCTCAGTTCTCTCATGATCCAGGGTCCAGCTGTTTATGTAGAGCTGACTGAATCCTACAATTTAACCCCTCGAGAACGGCCATTGTTGGAAATCGTTGTTAACACGATACTGTTTAAATCCATCTAAAATAAAAACCATAACAGCCAGAGCGTTCATTCTTTCTGCAGCAGAAAGCGGAGGCTTATGTCTTTCGCATCACATCATGTTACAGGACCTGCGGCCTACGCCTTTAAACTCTGCTCATAAAAATGAGCATATCTCAAAAACTTTAAGAAATATTTTGTTTATGTTTCTACATTTAGAAATCTTTTGGATCGATATGTTATGTGTGTTCATTTACATATATACATATATCTGATGGAAACACATGCCCCATTTTTGTATTTATTTTATTTACGACACAATTTCAATATTTTTATTAATTATTACAGTTTATTGATTTAAGAGAACCTTTTAGCTTAGCTTGTACTAATTTTAGGAATTAAAAGCATTTGAAGATACTCCAAGACATGACAGACTGGCGGACCATTTCTATTGCAGATTCAAGGGTTTTAATTGTAAGACTATTTGCTGTTTTGTCTTCTTATCTCAAGTCTGCCTGGCGATATTATTCCACCAATCCAATCAGGGAAGACCTTATAGCCACGTGGAGATTTTATGAAACTATCATCTCTCTTCCCTGTTTCAGGTAAGTAATACCAAACTAAACATTAAATTGACATGGCATGTGCCTCTTTCATAGTCCTCCATCAGGGTTCTCATGGTCATGGAAAACCTGGAAACGTCATGGAATTTCCAAATCTAGAAAAACGAAAAGCAGGGAATGGCAATCTACGCCAATCAGTCCCAAAACGTCCCAGTTAGAGAGGGGGTCAGCCCTATGGTCCCACAGCCCTATGGTCCCACAGCCCAATGGTCCCACAGCCCTATGTTTCCACAGCCCAAAGGTCCCACAGCCCTATGTTCCCACAGCCCTATGTTCCCACAGCCCAATGGTCCCACAGCCCTATGTTCCCACAGCCCTATGGTCCACAATGGATGTGAATGACAACTTCCCGCACATTGAGCATACATATTGAAGCGTTCAAATGTGTCTTCTGACTTATAGAGACTGTTGAAAGATTGTTAAGTGCAACTCTGTGTTCAGTTGATAACTTTGGCACTTTGTTTTTCTCTCCATCCGTAGGAAGGAGCACTTGGAGGCCATGGCGAGGTAGGTCACTGATGTTTGATCTCCAGTGGGGGTACTGTAAATCACACAGAGTTGCTGCCCAGAGTCTTTCTGATGGCGCTTTAATTAGCCGGGAAAGACTAATGATGGTGTCCCCCCCTCGTCTGCTTTGAAAATAGCTTCATATATCACAAGTCGAATAAATCTCTGCACTAATGCGGTAAATATGTGATTGGTGATATAAAACCCCGGCTCGTGCCTGCTCTTTAATAGTGCTGCCTTCCACATCAGCTACTTTGAAGAGATTTAGGCGGAGATACTGTTTTTTTTTTAGAAACCTATTAGTGGGTCCATTAGTTATGTTTCAATTATGAATGACAGTTTTGATCGGGTAATTAGGGCCCAAGATGGGGTCTTTCGGTTTGATTTTCTGCAGTGGGATATTAACAAGTCTCTGCAGCAAAACATGTCCTGAAAAATCTCACTCATTTGTGGAGGAAAGGTATTTTGTCTTCATTAGCTGCTGAAAGGTCATAAGTGCATCGCAGTAATTAATACACAGTTATTTCTGGTGACCACAGACATCAGTGTAACTATATACAGGGTTTCCGCGGAGTCTTAAAAAGTAAATGGCCTAGTCTATTGGAAGATGCTAGATCGGATCCACTAGACGCTAGCATCTACCATAGTCTATATCCTCGACGTTCCACTTCCGGGATTGCTCCGGTGCGGCCAGAAATTACGCCGGACGTCCCTCATTTTGGCCAAATGTCCGTCTTCTTCCTCTATCCTCTATCATCCCTTACAGGCAGAATTGTTGATGTTGCCATCTGGATTACGCTTTAAAGTGCTCATATTATGAAAAAAAATCCCTTTTTCTGGGATTTGAGGTGTTATTTTGTGTCTCTGGTGCTTCCACACCCATACAAACTTTGAAAAAAAACATCCATGGTGTTCTGAGTGAGATACGGTTTCTGAATGTGTCCTGCATTCAGTCTCCAGGTGAGCTGGTCAAAATCTGCACGGCTTTCTACGTCACTAGCCGAAAGGAAGGGTCCTAGGTGGCTAACCGTGAGCATGCTAACTCGTTCTCAATGGCAAAACACTGCTACAACACACACAAATTCACCCTAATCTACAAAATAAATTGTATAGAACTACTTCGATGTCCCTGTTCTGCAGGTATTCCACGCAAAGTTGGAAGTGCGCCCTTGTTTAGAAGAAGTCTCCCGGCTAATAGTGCCTTGTGCGGACCAAAGTTGGAGAAACAGCTAGCTAGCTCATGTTATCCTTACCTAGCTACTGAGCATGTGCGACTGACAATATGGTGTTTTTTGAAAATTAAACCATGTAAACCTATTCTGGTACAATCTCAAATTACAATTATGAACCTGAAAATGAGCATAATATGGGAGCTTTAAACTCCCAAAACTCAGAACCAACAGATATAAACAATCTTTTGTACCTGCAGCTATTCTACTTCTTAATTCTATAATGAAACATAGATAACTTATTATGTATTGATTGTTTACTGTTTTTTTATTGTTTTTAACTATGCCTGCAAGGTAGGCAATCTCTGTATTGTGTGTGTGTGATTGTGTGTGATTTGTACTATACTATCTGCTGCACAACAAATTGCCCCATTGGGGGACAATAAAGTAACTTCAACTTGAACTTTGTGTTTTAAACTCCGGTTGATTTATGAGGACTATGGTTAACTGCTCCTCAATAAAAATCCTCCTCCTGAACAATCTGTCCCCCTCACTTCAGAAATCATGGCTACACGACCAGACTGCACATTTTTTCCCAGAGGAACTTTAAACCCAGCCTCTTTCTGCACCCCTGTGTCGGGCTGTTGGACTCTCCCAGTCCTAACGTAGGCTCATTACATCGGAGCGTTCTGCACCGACGCCTCTTGGCCTCCGTTGAGCCGCCATGTTTAACAAGCTGGATTAAGTTACGGCTGCTAAAAGCTACAGAGTAGCAACAACAGGAGCCCTGATACACCGGCTGATAGAGAGGGGGGGCAGTTCACTCAGACACTTAGGCAATAGTGTTTGTTTTGTAGGTGAAATTAAAGGGGTAGTTCACCCAAATGACCTAAAAAAAAGAAGTGATCTCAATCAGGGCCTGAAGTTAACGTTTTTGGCCACCAGCCACTGTGGCTCTTTCACAGGCTTTTTACTAGCCAATTTATGATGATTCGTGGTCCTTAGTTGCTTCTAATTTTACGTTTTTAGTCCTGATTACAAAAGGATTCAACTTCTCGTTCTCTGACCCGAACACACAACAGCAGTACTTGTTTTTCGTGCTGTGAATCAGCTACTCAAAAACTTTGCCTTTGTCGCCAACTGTCCACTTGGTATTAAAACATCTTCTTTTACTTCTCTTTGAAATATTCTCATCTCGTTGTCGGTCGCTTGTTTCAGCCAGCCTCTTTACACAAGAGACAATAGACTTGGTTGAAATGTAAAAGAGCAACAATGGAAAAACAACAACTAATGAATCACTTAATTACCATTGGCTAGCTGCCAACATGACAGGTTGATTTCACTCGCCAGTTTCACCCACCAATGTCAAAAATCACCCGCATTAGGTGCTGTTAATTTCAGGCCCTGAAATCAATCGTCGCACATAGTTTTGGCCAAAAACAGCGCCAGCCCTTTGAGACCAATAAGGTTCTCGAGACGTGGCACAGGGTCTTGGCCCACAATGTTAAAGGTCTCACTTATGGCGTTTTTCGACTACGTGGTACCTGCTGGACTCGGCTCAGCTCGGCCGCGGTGTCCCGTCCTCCTTTTTCCAGATTTAGTACCGCCTCATGCGCGATGACGCAGTGATTAATAATAATAATAAATTGAATTTATATAGCGCTTTTCATGGACTCAAAGTCGCTTTACAGGGCAGGGTAGATTATAAAAACATAACAAAACAAAACGAGCAAACAAAACAAGTAGAACAAAACAAGATACAGATGAAAAAGGGAGGGGGGCAGGTGGACTATGGGTAGGCTGAGGTGAAGAGATGGGTCTTGAGGCGGGACTGGAAGATGGTGAGGGACTCAGAGGTGCGGGATCTCTTGGGGAGGGAGTTCCAGAGCCTGGGAGCTGCTCTGGAGAAGGCTCTGTCCCCAAAACAGCGCGGGTTGGACTTTTGGATGGAGAGGAGACCGGCTGAGGTGGATCTGAGGGACCGTGAGGGTTGGTAAGGGGAGAGGAGGTCAGTGAGGTATGAAGGGGCCAGATGGTGGAGGGCTTTATAGGTGAGGACCAGGATTTTGTAGGTGATCCGGTTGGGAAATGGGAAGCCAGTGGAGTTGTTTTAGGACTGGAGTGATGTGGTGCCAGGATTTGGAGCAGGTAATGAGGCGGGCGGCTGAGTTCTGGACCAGTTGGAGTCGGTTGATGTTGGTAGAGCTGATGCCGAGGAGAAGTGAGTTGCAGTAGTCCAGTCGGGGAGGAGATGAAGGCGTGAATGAGTCTTTCAGCAGCGGGGGGTGTGAGAGAGGGTCTGATTTTGGCGATGTTGCGGAGGTGAAAGAAGGAGGGTTTTAATGACTTGACGGATGTGAGGCTCAAGGGAGAGGGTGGAATCAAAGATAACGCAAGGTTGCGGGCCTGGGAGAGGGGGGAGACAATGGTGCCGTCGATGGTGAGAGTGGGGTTATTGGTTTTGCTGAGTGTGGATTTGGAGCCGATCAGAAGGAATTCTGTTTTGTCGCTGTTGAGTTTGAGGAAGTTGTGTTGCATCCAGGTTTTAATAGCTGACAGACAGGAGTTGATGTGGGAGAGGGAGGATTGTGGGGGGATTTGGTGCTGAGGTAGATCTGGGTGTCGTCAGCATAGCAGTGGAAGTCCAGGTTGAAGTGGGCGGAGTATCTGACCAAGAGGGAGGATGTAGATGATGAAGAGGAGGGGGCCAAGTACGGGCCTTGGGGAACACCTTGAGTGACTGTGGCTGTGGCAGAGGTGTGGTTGTGGAGAGAGATGAAATGGGATCTGTTGGAAAGGTAGGAGTGGAGCCAGCTGAGTGCAGTACCGTCGATACCGGAGGTCTTTGAGTCTGGTGAGCAGGATGTTATGGCTCACAGTATCGAAGGGCTGCACTCAGGTCGAGGAGGATGAGGATGTTGAGGGAACGGTGTCAGCAAAGGTGAGGAGGTCGTTGAGGACTTTGAGGAGAGCGGTTTCTGTGCTGTGTAGGGGCGAAAACCAGATTGGAGAGGTTCGAACAGGTTATTGGCAAGAAGATGGGTTTGTAGTTGTGAGGCGACTATGCGTTCCAGGGTTTTAGACAGAAAGGGGAGGTTGGATATTGGGCGGTAGTTGTTGAGAGAGGAGGGATCCAGACCAGGTTTTTAAGGATTGGGGTGACAGCGGCAGTTTTGAAAGCAGAGGGGACAGTTCCAAGGGACAGTGAGGAGTTGAAGAGGTTAGTGAGGTAGGGGCATAGGACCGGGAGGCAGGACTTCAGAAGTGGAGTAGGGAGGGGTCAAGGGAGCAGGTAGTGGGTTTGGAAGAGCTGATGAGTTTGGAGATTTCAGGAGGAGTGACTGGGTTAAACTGGGAGAGGAGGAAGTGTGGAGGAGGGGTCGGGGAGGTCTGGAGGGATGGAGAGAGGAGGGTCCAAGGTAGGTGCTGGAGTAGATCCTGGAAGGTCAGATACAGGGGATAGGGATTTGTAAATGAGATTGATTTTGTCAGTGAAAAAGTGGAGGAATGAGTTGCAGAGATCCGGGGTAAGGTAAGAGGAAGGAGCTGTTGGTCCGAGGCTTGATGAGGTTGTTCAATGTGGAGAAGAGGGTTCTGGGGTTTTGGCAGGGGTCGGTGAGGATGGTGGAGAGGTAGGCAGATTTGGCAGCAATGAGGGCATCTTTGTAGGCGATGAGATGGGATTTATAGGCTTCATGATGGACTGTGAGGGATGATTTCTTTGTCAGACGTTCAAGTTGGCGGCCAGTTTGTTTCATTTTTCGGAGTGCAGGTGTGTACCAGGGTGAAGAGGTGTTAAAAGTGACGAGTTTTGTTTTGAGGGGGGCCAGGGTGTTGAGGGAGGTAGACAAGGTGGAGTTGAGGTGGTCTGTGAGGTCATCGGGTGAGGTGAGGGTTGAGTCCAGGTGGAGAGTGGTGGAGAGCAGGTCAGAGAGATGGTGGGGATTGATAGATTTGAGGTTGCGGAAGGTGATTTCTCTGAGGAGGCGGGGGCGTGGGGTTGGAGAAGGGGATGGTGAACCATTTCGTTTTGTGATCAGAGAGAGAGAAAGAAGGCATGGATGGAGGTCGAGCACTGGTTTGTTGGTGGAGCAGACCAGGTCGAGGGTGTGACCTTTTCATGGGTGGGGAATGTGACATGTTGGGTGAGAGAGAAGTTATCCAGTAAAATTTTGAATTCTGATGAGAGCTTGCATGTGGGGGAGTCCATGTGGATGTTTAAGTCACCGAGTAGCAGCAGACGGTGAGAGAGAAGATGAGGCTAGTGTGAGGAGTTCAGTAAAATCAGAGAGGAAGGAGGGATTTGGTTTAGGTGGCCGGTAAATGAGGATGACTGTCATGGAGGAAAGAGTTTTGAAGGCGAGATATTCAAACGATGATACTGAGGGGAGGGTGAGTTCTGTGATCCGGAAGTTCTGATTGAAAATGCGGCGGGGCACACCTCCCGCGGTGGGAGGCGGGGTTTGCAGATGTGTTTGTAGCCGGGGGATGCTTGGTTGAGGGAGAAGAAGTCGTTGGGTTGTTGCCAGGTTTCGGTTGAGCAGAAGGAAGTCAAGAGTGTTGTCGAGGATTAGTTCATGGAGGACAGGGGCTTTATTGTTGAGCCGTCCGGGTTGTAGGAGGGCAAAGTTGGCATGGTGAGAGGGTGGTGGGATGGGGGCAGGCTGGAGAGATCTGAGGTTGTCCCGGTTAGTGCGTGGCGGTCGTTAGGGTGTGGGGGTATTGCAGTTGAGGGGGACAGTGAGCCGATTAGCAAATGATTGGAGAGTATGATTGAGTGTATGTGAAGTGGGGAAAGCACTGTAGTCCGGTCCCGGTTTTCTGTGTAGCCTGATGATGCGTTCAGCCCTATGTGAACCAGTGGGTGAAGCATTCAGATGACGTGGGACAGGTGCAACAGAGCGTGCAGGTGACCAGATGGATGGAATGGATTGTCCGTGGTGGAAGAAAACAAACTTGCGGCGAGAGCTTCTGTGGATGTAACGTCGACGTAGAAGTCCGAGCTGTTTGATGACTGGGATGCAGGATGGAATGGAGTAGTTGACGAAGTGGACCAGTTGCAGAGTTGAATATTTGATCATGATGCCGACGGAGGGACGGAGAGCTCCGTGATAGTGGTTAGCCGTGGGCTAGGAGCACAGAGGTGGAGGTGGAGATGGATGAATGAGGTGATTGCCAAAATGATCCACAGCATGACCGGAAGGAGAGGAATGTCTAGTCTTGGTCGCGGCTCGCATCTGGTGGAGGTTGCCTATGAGGAGGAGGTCAGCAATCGGGTTAGCCGCGAAGCAGCTAGGATTTGCCGCCACGCGTTTTGGTGAACGGGGGCAGCTAGCTAGCGGCTAACCGACGAGGCAAGAGTCCGGTCAAGGAGCCCCAGGCGGCTTCGGGAACCAGCAGAGAGACTGTCCAGAGGTACAGAGGCTGTCCAGAGGTAGGGGGTACAGCGAACACAAACACAAGAGAATAGCAGACGAATAGCAGATGAATAGCAGACGGAGAAGCGGCGAATAACCAGCGCCAGCGTCCTCTCACGTCGATTAGTGACGATTCTCTCCGACCAATCAGTAGTCAGTCCCTCCAGAAAAATGTGATTATGCGATCGCATAATTCAATGCATAATCAGCCAAAAAAAAAAATCAAATACGACGCATTTTCGCCGCATAAATTGCCGATTTCCGCGCAAAATATGCGGTGCTTGCATGATTTCATAATCCCCGAATTTTCATTGCAAAAAAGTCACATAACATATCTTAGCAGAAAGTTGAAAAATGTTGCGTTTACTTCACACAAGAGCAGCCATTTTCCCCTGTTGCCATGGGAACATTATGAAGTGATGTAATTACGCGACGTGAACATCATCGAAAAGCTGAAAACCCCGCGATGAAGCCATGATGAAACCGCAATTTTTGCAAGTTCCCGCAATTTCATTGCATAAAATTGCATAAATATTCCGCATATTCCATCGCATTTTTTAAGAAAATGTGCCGCATAATCTGCAGGTTTTCACGTCACCTTTTGGTATCGCCTCAGCTCGCTTGGAACCTCCACGGAGGTGATACTATAAAAAGTACCTGTTGGCAGGCACCAGGGACCTTTTTATCATAATGGAAAACTAAAAAAGGCGAGTAGAGTCGAGCTGAGTCGAGCAGGTACCATGTCATGGAAAAACGCCAATAGATCTAATAACAGCAGAACAGATGAAAGCACAGAATCCATTACAGTTAATAGGTTGTTAGTTACTGTTACCTTTAGTTTAGTGCAGTTTGGGTTGAGTGTTTGGGTCTGAAACCAGACTGAAAAACTAACTGCTGGCTGGAAAGCATCTTGTTCAACAGTTTGGACAGGTCATGAAGGGTGAGATTTGAGATGAAGCATGGAGAGAATGGGAGAAGGAAAGAAAAAAAGGCAGATAGATGAAGACATAGAGGTGGGGAATCAACAAAGGAAAGGACAAATATGTAGAGACACGGAAGGATGTAGAGAGGGCGAAACAGAACGTGACGAAAGAGAGAGGTAGAGAGAGTTTTAACGGGCTTGTAGGATCAGCGGCCTGGAAATTAGCAGTCTGACATTATCTTGTTGCTCTGAGCGAAGAGGTGGCTGACGGCCAGAAACTACAGCAGAGCTGCCAGGTGCAACGAGCGGGTGATAAGCCACTTATTCTGTGTGTGTGTGTGTGTGTGTGTGTGTGTGTGTGTGTGTGTGTGTGTGTGTGTGTGTGTGTGTGTGTGTGTGTGTGTGTGGGTGCACTGAGCGATATTAGACCTCTTATCTGTGGTATTGTGTAGTCTATTCAACACAGCACTGAGAGAAAATTATAACCCATCTGAGAGTCAATTTTGTGTGTGTGTGTGTGTGTGTATGTGTGTATGTGTGTGTGTGCGTTCACCAAGCCATATTAGACCTTTTATCTGTGGTATTGTGTAGTCTATTCAACACAATACCACTGTGTGTGTATGTGTGTGTGTGTGTGTGTGTGTGTGTGTGTGTTGTTGAGCGAGGACAGTGTTTTGCAAGAATAGGTCAGTTAAGTCGGCCCGATCTTCCTCCACGAGTTAGTTTGAATCTTTTTTGCGGAACATACCAGAAAAATAGGAACACAAATGATCTACTGTAATGCTACCCACGATAATCTGTATTGAGATCATAATGTCTAGTTTTTGTTGATATGTACGTAATGCTGATGGTTCGAGTTTGTCGTTAGTGAGAAGCTGAAAGCTTGAATCACTCTTAAAGGATAAAACTGCTTTACGATTCTCTTTTTGTCAACAAATCTCATTAAAGACCAAAGCCAAAGAAACAGCTGCTCACTGTAGTATTTATCAAACAAACCGGAGGAA
This sequence comes from Perca fluviatilis, assembly GCF_010015445.1. Taxonomy (NCBI): domain Eukaryota; kingdom Metazoa; phylum Chordata; class Actinopteri; order Perciformes; family Percidae; genus Perca; species Perca fluviatilis. The sequence continues at coordinate 4,773,722 of NC_053122.1, forward strand.
ATATATGCATTTGCTGGGGATTAATCCATCAGCAGCAGCAGCAGCAGCAGCAGGATGGTGTGCAGTATGTGTGCTGGTTTGCAATCAGCTGTAGTCAGTGACAAACTGGCCATCTGGAATTTGGGCAAATGGGCCACTACTATTTCTAGATTGTACTGCAGCGAAGTGCGTGGAAAGATTCATTCGGAAGGCAGAGTTACTAATTTCCAATCGATATTATTGACAAAAATAGGGCCGGTGTGTTGCAAATGCCGTTTTTTGATCGCAGTCCGTCACTGGCTGTAGTCTTTGCGATGTGTTCTAGTGCAACTTTTTGGCCAAGTCAAAGATGATGTGAGGCGACGCAACAGTTGGCCTTAAACAGGTTTCATGCTTCTTGTGTTCAGCGCGGTCGGTGTGGAGCGGACAGCGCTCATGGCCGCGAACCTTCTGGCGAACCGTTCGTTTCAGAAGACAGATTTTCTCTTTTGAGAGGAGCCGAGCCGGCCGCTCCTCATTTGCATGAAGGCTGGATTCAACTTTATGCAAATGAGGAGCCAGCGACTCGACGCCCCGCTTCTCCAAAGTCCCCGCGGAAACGTGGAAATGACGCTGACAATGGACACGCGCCATTAGAGGTGCTCTACTGTCAGACGGTCCTCAGACCCTCCGTGCACAGTCGCCAGGCCAAGTTTGCTGAACGCAAGAAGAATGAAACGTATTAAGACCTCTTTACAGTCGCCGTTCCCGACCTTTCTCGCGATAATGTGACATCTACATGAGGTAGATCTCGCTGGCGCGCCAGGATTTAAAGTGCGCGACCAGGGCAAGCTTTCCGAGCAAGTGTGCCAATAGCAACTGCATTCAGACTGGTACCAGATGCCAGGACTCTCTGCAAGTCTCTCTTGTGAACTTAGTGGGTTAAAAATAGTTTATAGCTTGATCTGACGAAGTAGGTCATCTAATTGTTGTGCAGACATTCTGAAGCATTCAAAGTGCTTCCCTTCATCTATCATCTTTATTTGTTTCATGAGGATATTGAACTCACCATATGAGTTCTGTCGTTATTCAAAGGACCAACATTCTACCTTCTTTTTCTTCATTTCTTTGCAATCAGGCTCAAAAGCAGCTGTTCTTCCTCATCCATTGACTCCAATATCATCTCAGCCGCTGTTGACATTGACGTCAACGCTGCTGCTGCCGTTGTTTACCTTTTTCTTCTTCTTCTAGTCTGTAGAAATAGCAAAGTCGGTAGCCTTTCCTCAATTGCGACACCTGAAGAACTAAAAACATGATGACTAAACAATGATCTGACGAGTCAGAAAACAGGAGCAGTCAGACGATCAGAAAACAAAGGTGAACAAGCCAAATTATGACCCAAACTGTCCGTTGTAAACATCCATCCCAGTTTGACAGACCACCTTTCTACTTTGACCTGCTGTACTTGCCGTAGTTGTGTGCGCATAGTTTTCCCAGAGCAATGAGGGCTTATCACCAACATTTCAGGAGAACTCACTTTCAGCTCCAAAAAAAATGTGTTTAGATCATCTGGAGAAGCTCATGTCTTCTGATCGTCTGATTGTCTCACGTTTCCCGGATGTTGCCAAATCTTAGCATTTAACTTGGTGAGAAGATTTTTTTATCATAACAGCTTGAAACGATCATACCATGAAAAGTTCTAATAAAATGGATTAACCCTTTAATATTGTCGCTGCAGGTTTGTGCGGGTGTAGTAAACCAATATGTGTCTTGGGACGGCAGAGCTGTGGGAGATAAGGAGCATTATTTTTTTCCCCTGTTGTGTTTCCTCGTTTACAGAGAGCCACGGGATAATCACGTGCAATTTTCTGCTCTTTATCCGCTCGATAAGCCGTTAGAAAGAGATTCTCTCTTCCTTTAAAGCTTCCTATTCTGCAGCCTCTCAGCGCCATAATCTGCCGTCCCTATTCTGCATCGAGGCCACATAGAGGCTCATATTGTGTGTCTGCTGTGGGAGCAAAGTCGCTGAGAGCGCTCCACGTTTCAGAGGCCCTGCTCGGGCTGGCGGCGGCTCCGGTTACCCACGCCTCCCTACCTCTTCCAAGGCACACAGGAGTCTTATTTTACCCAGGGAGCTCTTGTCTTTGTGCTGCCAAATATTGTCAGCCGTTGGACAATGAAGGAGACCGATTCTCTCGCAGCTCTTTGAGGCTTCCTTCTGCCAGGAGAGCAGCATTGTTACGGCGAGGCAGCAGACCGTAAACACTTTAACTCCTCCGTGAGAGGAAAGTCAGATCCAAGGAAAGTTGTTGCCGAGACTAGAACAGCGTGTCCTTTAGAAGATGCTGGCGTCGTTTTGGTTTGTCCCCAGAATACCCCGAGAAATTGCAACCCCTGGTGCGAACTTGCAGGTCAAAGGGCTTAGTTGGGTAGAAGTTTTGAGGATGTCTAGGTGGTTTCAGCGGGATTTCAATTCAATAGAGTAGGTGTAGACCACACTTTTTAAATTAGAGAGACCCAACAATTTCCCCTAAGGCTACATTAACATTGCTATGCTTTGGATTTTATCCACATCTTGGGATTCTATTTCAAGTCTTAAGATCTTGAAATAGAGTCCCTGAAAAGCTGTTCAAAAGCTTTGAAGCCTAAAAGACCACGTAAACCCACTTAAGTCTTAAGTTTTCACCTAGATGTCTTTTCACCTGCAGCTTTCCTACTTCAAAGATCTTCGGCTGTAGAAAAACCTAAGAGTTAAGACTTTGGTCTTGTTTTTGTAGTTCTTATAATATCTATCAATAATAGGACACTTATCAGACGTGCAAAGATCTCCCCAAAGCTATGGCTCTTTGACTCTTAATATTTTCATAATAAAACATTTATTCTCAACATTGCCCAACAGGACACAAGGCTACAAGAAGTGACATTAAGTATTGGGGCCAAAAAAGTTAATCATTTTTTATTGTATTAGAGAAGTTGGTCATTAGAAGAACTGTGTCATAAGACTTTGAACATTCAGTCCTATCATTACTCTCTCATCCTGCATACTGTATCTCCTTTCTCTTTTTTATCTTTCATTCTAGCCAAAAACTGAGTTTACTCGAGCGTGTTCGCCTTCAGAATCCACGGCCGTCGGTCGGGACGGGCAGGAGGCTCACAGGTCAGGCCGACTCCATCGAGGAAAGTCCCTCCAAGGAGCCCAAACCTGCCGGCTTCAGTAACCGGGAACGCTTCCGCACTGCCTTCCGCATGAAGGCCTACACTCTCCGCCAGAGCTCTGAAGGTATGAAAATAAAGTTTCCAAGTGTGGGCACTGGGCACAGACCACACAGTCATAATCATATTACCTGTGTAGGCTTTGCTAATTGTTATTAGGGGTGTCCCTAAATAAGAATTTCCATAGTCGAATCAGAATTGTCAAGTCTTGTCTATCGTCAATAGCCTGACAAGCCAGAGACCCACATCCAGATGTTTGGTCTGGGAACTCACCATTGGTCAGGGCTCAATCCAAGGGGCGGGATAAACGGTTGTCTTTCAAATTCCCTCGCAATCTGCACGCAATAGGATAGCACTACAACCAACCAGAGCAATGCTAGTTGATAGATTCAACTTTTGCCGTATCCGGTCAGCAAAACTCCGAACACATCTTCCTTTTTTAAGAAGGACTTCAGTGCCATTCTTTGTTCTTTTCTCAAAGAAAAGCTGAACTCCAAGTCTTCCAGAGTCGCGGCCAAAGCCGATTCCAAAGACCACTGTTCTCCAGCAGCAGCAGCCATCTTCTTTGTTTTCAAGTAGCGGGGAATTCACACGGAACCGTCGCAACTCTGCCGTCATTATGTTAAGCCCCGCCCACCGACTCTATACGCGATGTGATTGGCCTGACTAGAGTTTGGTTTTTCCAACTCGCAAGTAGGCCTGCACGATTCAGGGAAAAATATGAATCACGATTTTTTAGCTTAGAATTGATATCACGATTCTCTACCACGATTTTTTTCTCACGAAGTGTAATGTTTATTGAACACATGAACCATGACAAAAACAAAACAAATTGGCAGTACCAACCATAAATTCTTTTTTGGCACCTATAGCACATTGCGCATCACCACAAGCCTGTAAACTACAATGAAGGCTACAATGAAGAGAAGGGAGAGCATTGCAGCGCTTGGGAGCGCTTTAAAACCTATTTTGTACAGTCTATGTTTAAAACTCACAGAAGAACGTAGTAGCGTTTGCGATGCAGTTGGCTCGTAAAATTAAATGAGAATCGAAGTCATTAAAAAAATAAACAAAAAATAACAAAAAAATCAAAGTTATTTAAAAATTTAATCGTGAACAGGGTGAATCGAGATCGCGATTTTATATAACGATTAATCGTGCCAGCCTACTCACAAGCCAACGGAGAGTTGCTAAACTGACCCTGGCTGCAAATAACATTTGCTGTCATTAGGGTGCGTCTAGATTTCTAGGCTATGTCGTCAACTGATCGTCGAATCATGTGGGTGGGGGTCGGGATGGGGGGCGACCCTCGGTCACGGATCCTGGAAAGTGAAACTTAAATCTGTCATGTGGCGGTTGGATTTATTTAGCCACTTAAACAAAGATTTAGAACATTGCAGGGAAAAGTAGCAGCAGTCTGAACCGGATAGCGCGGTATATGGTGGAGCGACCTAGAGAGTGACTGAAGAGAGCGAGCGTCGTTAAAAGAAAGCTGTCATCAGAGCCGGCCCGACCCATAAGCGAACTAAGTGGCTGCTTAGGGCCCCGTGGCTACCAGAGGGCCCCCAAGAGCACTTGAAATGTCCCACAATAGACCTCATAACAGAGCTGGTTTATTTAAAGATAGTGTTGCTGCTAATAGGTCTCACATTCGTCTTTAAATGCTTATTTGTACATAAATGTGCTTAAACTAATATTTACAATACACAAATTGGTGTTACAATGTGGAGAGTCCCCAAACCAAATCCTGCTTAGGGCCCCCAAAAGTCTAGGGCCGGCCCTGGCTGTCAATCAGAGAAATTAAACGTTTTCGCTGTTTTAAGCACTTGAAATGCAGCAAGTATGTATACATGCTACAAATTACATCCAGCTACAAACAAAAGCCTGAAAGTCAGAAGTTAGGACGGAAGTACAAAGAGTAGTTGTGCTATGAAGATGATACACTCGTCTCGTCCAGAATCTTTGGTCTGGACTGGGCTTGATTTTCTCCATATCGCCCAGCTCTATTGTAAATAATTATTTTATTTTGACAGATTCTGGAGCCCTGGCAGAACCAGCCTTAGAGGACCGGGGCTTCCCCGCAGACATCCTCCTGGAGGAGATGATCCCCACACTCAAACTGGTTATCAGGGCAGTCAGGTCAGGAACTTTAAATCTGTCATGTGACTTTCCCAATTTACATTTATCATGTGACTACCTACTTTTTCATGTTGATCATGTGTAGGGCTGGGTATCGAATTCAATACTTTTTAGGCACGGACAAATTGCCTCCTTAGCATCGAAAAAAGCCTGTGTGCCAATAAGCATGCAGCATGCTTCTAGCAAGATCTAATAATGCCGCTGATTGGGTATCACCTCTGACACACCCACCAAACGAGAGAAAACATATCTGGAAGCCCGTTGCACTTTGTTTCACACAATCTGGGGAAATCTGTCGTTCAACCCGGAAACCGCAGCAAAACAGTGCACACTGTTTTGGGATTGAATGTGCCCCCGTTTACATTAATCATGTGACTTCTTACCCATGCTTATTGACCATGGCTACATTCCAGGTCATTAAATTGCATCAACATTTCCTTCCTTAGTCCGGCCTACCGAGGAAGCATGGTAGAGACGCGAGGAAATCAGGCGAGGAGAGAGGAAACAAGGAAATGTGTTTTTAGTGGGATGAGACGTCCTTTCCTCTGGGGCGTCCCGTAAATCCGTCAGCTGTATGGGCCGAGTTAGCAATGGTTTTCAGCTGCACGGCTTCCGGGAAGGCTGCTCTCTGTATCCTCAATCATAGCTCCTCAGAGATCCCTCCTCCATCCTCCATCCTAGCTCCTCAGGACAGGAATAAGAGCTTTGAGATGCCCTCCACGTTAGGAGGGCCAGAACGCATTTCGGTTAAAGCGAGGAGCGAGGAGATATCAAATAAGAGACTTGGGAAGCAGCCCCTATCATCACTTGCCAATAATTTATAAGAGACAGCCCAAAAGCGACCATTTTGCCCTGATAAAGGCCTTAAAGGAGAAATCCGGCACAAAATGAACCGGAAATGAACCGGTTGCACGGCATTCGTCCTTCGACTGATCGTGACTGTACACTTACAAAGTTCTCAGTGCTTAGGTTTACATGTAGGGACCCTCATTATGCTACCGTGGAAGTGTAGTGCTATTTTGAGCCTTGTTAGTGGTATAGAAATAGAGATTTCTTTTTACTTTACACGTGCCCCAACTACAAGCTAATTAGCGGTTTGCGCTAAAACTGGTCATATTCGATTAGCATGAAAACGTCCCAGAGAACGGTTGACTCGGTACACACGTGTTATTAACCCCTAGGTTCATTTTGTGCCAGATTTCTCCTTTAATGGCATATTTGAATGACTTTATAGCCAAGAAGATAGTAAAGGCTTCTTGAACTTTACCCTCTCAAGTGCCCTAAGTTTCCTTTCCTTTTGTTTGACATTTTATGATGTGTGTGCTCGTGCAAAGTCGCAATGATACAGCGTTGAGAGCTTTTTTCGTCTATGAACCTTGATCGTTTGAAAATGTAATGTGGTTTCGTTTTAAAGGAGAGAAAGACACGTTTATGTAATGGGATTAGATGATGGGTATGGTGCTTACATGAACTGGTGTTCTTTTATTTTAATTAGTTCTCGTAAGATGTAGTAGAAAACCAGAAAGCACTCAGAAACCTCTTAACAGCAGCTGAAAACCTTGTTTTTGCTGATCCTCAGGTTCCTTTTTCTTGCTGCAGTGATGTAGTACTTAACAGTTTAAAATGCTACAGACACAGTAAGATTGGTGCTCAATAAGTCTGGATGTTGGATGCAGCCTCAGGGGTGAGCATTGGAAACCAGAGAGTTTAGGCAGGAGAAAATCTATAGGCCACACAGCTGACATAATGCAGGAACTCAATCTAGTGTGAGGGCCTGTGAGATGAGTGATTAACCCTGTGAAAGTGCTGCTTCCTTCCACACCATTATTTCGGGTTTGAATGGGTCTGAATGGGATGCTCAGACCCGTCGGGTTTCAGTTTCAGGGCCCAAGACTTTTCTGTGGAGCTTGTGCAGCAGCCGCTGACTCTCGGGTTCAAGTCAGCTCAAAGTGGGAGTTCTGTGGGACAGTGAATCGCTGTGTGTACTGAAAAAAAAGTTTTAATTTTAAATTTTGACCCAGAAAAACAAAACGTTGCTTGTTGGTCGACGGGAAGACAACACAAGGGTTAAATGTGTTATCACAGAGACAATGCCATAGTTTACCAGGTTTGATCAAATGGATTCTGTCACTTTAAAGGTCCTCTCCTATTAATGTTTTTTAACATTAATATGCGTTCCCCCAGCCTGCTTATGGCCCCCCAGTGGCTAGAAATGGTGATAGGTGTAAACCGAGCCCTGGGTATCCTGCTCTGCCTTTGAGAAAATGAAAGCTCAGATGGACCAATCAGGAATCTTCTCCTTATGAGGTCATAAGGAGCAAGGTTACCTCCCCTTTCTCTGCTTTGCCCGCCCAGAGAATTTGGCCCACCCATGAGAGAAAGAGAGACATCATGGCCTTCAAACGAGCAAAGTGGCAGCTGGTCAAGGCCACACCCCCCCCTCCACCTTGCCCCCCACCCCCTCTCTCCTCCTCAATAGCTACAGACACAGAAATGGCACATCCTAAGGAAAGCTCATTGTGGGACTGGCTCTAGTGGCTGTAGTTCTGCACCAAGGCTGAATTTCGGGAAAGAGACTTCAGATACAGTATTAGGGGACCACTAAGGTCTATATAAAAGAGACTTCAGATACAGTATTAGGGGACCACTAAGGTCTATATAAAAGAGACTTCAGATACAGTATTAGGGGACCACTAATGTTTATATAAAAGAGACTTCAGATACAGTATTAGGGGACCGCTGAGGCCTATATAAAAGCATCCAAAAAGCAGCATGCCATAGGACCTTTAATGTCCAAAACTGTTGAACTGAAACTCTTTCTTTGTCTCACAGGATCATGCAATTCCTCTTGAATAAGAAGCGGTTTAAGGAAACTCTGAGGCCTTACGATGTCAAAGACGTGATCGAGCAGTACTCTGCTGGACACCTGGACATGCTCTGTAGAATTAAATACCTCCAGACAAGGTCAGAAACTACACTACAGATGTCTGTAGTCTGTCGGAGTGACGCACATATCTTCTTCTTTCTGAGCTCATCCTGTTTCTCTTCCTTTAAGGATCGACATGATTCTTGCCCCTGGACCCCCCCTCACCCCCAAACAAAAGAAAACTCAGAAAACGCCTTTTACCTACCCGCCCAGTCAGTCACCCAGGTACAGCTACTCTGTTCATAGAGAAAACATAATGAATAGACAATGTTCTAAGACTATATTGCAATATTAGCCTGAAAAAGAAAGTTATTAACGAGTAACTTTTTCCACCTGGACTTTATTGTCCCATTTCTGGTGTCTAAGTGACTAATGTAAACAAAACTTGTTGAAATTGGTCCAGTATTGGGCAAGAATGCTGTAACCGGCATCCTCAAACCAGGCTGCAATGTAACCCTACAGGACTAACGTTCAGCATCAGTGTTCACTAAAAGTTCTGTTTTTGCCGCTGACAGATTATTATTCTAAGTGTCTGACAACATTATTACTACAGAGATAGACCTTTTGTTAAAGAGTAAGATCCTTTTAGTTTAACATGAAACAGCCCCGAAATCGCTTTTGCCAAACCCACCAGACTCCATGTAAATAATCAGGACTTTTAGCATGTATAGAGCCAGCATATCTGGCATGGTGAATTAAGGGTTTATTTCAACCAAACCAGAGTGGTGATTGTTGGAACAGTGGAAAGATGAACCAAGACGGCTTTTGGTAGTTTGATTTAGTTTCTGTCCACTTTGAATGAACTGTGTTTTATGATAATAAAAGTCCTGATTATTTACATGGAGTCTGGTGGAGTTTGGTGATGGTGATTTCAGGGCTGTTTCATGGTAAACTAAAAGGATCTTACTCTTTAACTAAAAGGTCTATCTCTGTAGGGATCCTTTCATAATGTTGTCAGACACTTAGAATAATAATCTGAGTCTGTCAGTGGCAAAAACAGAACTTTTAGTGGACAGAAATTGAAGATGAGCAATTTCCCAATAATGTTTTATCTTTGTTAGTATCTAACTCTGTCCAGTATCTCATTCTTCATACTGGACCAATTTCAAAGATTGTTGTTCCCATCAGTCACTTAGACACAAAAACATGGAAAAATAGGGTCCAGGTTGAAAAAAAAAGATAAAACTCTTTATTTCTAAAGCCGTTGCTCTGCGCAGGTGAATCTGTTGTTTTTTTCCCCTCGAACAAATGTCTGTGCAATCCACGTCTACTCAGTGTCCCTGTGTTCCAGGCATGAGACCTATCTAGCCAAAGCAGCCTCCATGCCAGACGCCGAAGACCAAAGCATGATGGGTAGATTTGTCCGGGTGGAGAGACAGGTGAGGATCAGAACTGCGAAACATCTCGTGAGATCAATAATCGTAGTTTCCAACATTTCAGGTGAAATATTTGTATCTGAACCAAAAGAGACATGCAGGCATATTCGTTGCAAGAGTTTCTTTTCCTGGTTTTAAAGGCTGCATTACAGTAAAGTCATGTACTTTTCTTAATTTACCAGACTGTTGTAACTCTTCTATTATTTACCTTTACACACTTAGTTAATATATCCACATTACTGATGATTATTTATCTAAAATCTAAGGGTGAAGATATTTTGTTAAAGCACCAATTTTCAACCCTAGAATATTGCCACAATATCGATATTAAAGGTATTTGGTCAAGAATATCGTGATATCTGATTTTCTCCCTATCGCCCAGCCCTATTTGAAAGCCAAATACTGGCCGTAGAACTTGGTCACACCAGCATTTATTTTAGCAACATTTTATACAATAAAGTCATCTGCAAGGCAATTTCGTGTAGTTTAATTTATAATAAAACATATGTGTTTTGTGTCCTTACATTTTAATTTGTAAAGTAGTAGAAGTAAAAGGTAGCATGAAAAGAAAACACTCAAGTAAAGTACAAGTACCTCAACATTTGGACTGAAGTACAGTACTGGAGTAAATGTAGCTCGATGGTGTTTTAAGCCCCCAACGTCGACTTCAAGGCAACGCTGCGATCGTCGACTTCAAAGCACCTAGCCCTACCCTAAACCCTAACCCTAACCATTGCCTAATCCTAGTGCCTTCCAGGCAGCGCTGCCTGGCAGGCGTCGTTGGGGGCTTAAAACACCAAACACCATAAATGAACTTAGTTACATTCTGCCGCTTACTGTGTCTCTGTCTCAGGTGGAGGACATGGAGAAGAAGTTGGACTTCCTGGTGGACATGCACATTCAGCACACGGAGCACCTGCAGGTGGACTCTGCCGGCGCCGCCCGCATGACCCTGGAGGCCTGCGACGCAACGGCCAACGGCGAGGTCCGCCGGGTTTTCTTCAACTACGCCGAGGCGTTCCCGCACATGGCGTACCAGATGGCTGTCGGTGGGGGCCGGGGAGCGAGCGCAGAGGGCGCCCGGTTGGCTGGAGGCCGCGTGCTATCAGACCGTCAACCCCCGCCGACGTCACAGCTCCACCAACAACGGCGCCCGGCGGCCACCATCCCCACGTACACCGAGCGTCCCACGGTGTTGCCCATCAGCTCGCTGCAGGACTTGTCGGCGGGGCTGGGCAGGACCACAGGGGGTCGGGGGGGCGACTCGCCGCTCTCCCTGCTGTCGGTGAACCACGAGGAGCTGGAGCGCTCGCTGAGCGGGTTCAGCATCTCCGTGGAGCGGGAGGAGGGTGGGGACTTTTCCATCGGTGGGGCTGCAGCGGTGGCTGGGGACGCCAGCTCCTCGAGACCCAGACCGAGCTACCTGGCGGAGGAGGAGACGGACACGGACACGGACCCGTTTACGCCCAGCGGCGGGCCCCTGCCGCTCTCCTCCACGGGGGAGGGCTTTGGCGACGCCGTGTGGAACATGCCGCCCTGAGAGGTGTTCGCGCAGTAAATCCACAACTCCCGAGTTCAGAACCTTGAATCCAGCCCATGCCTCTAAAACCCAAATCAGTTTTGGGGTAAAAGCCACAGCCGGGGAACCACGAACCATTTGCAGGAACGGTGGCTCTAATCCGCCTTTATGCTGCGAAGTTCGTGAGCGGCGACTTCAACGAGGGCCAACGCCGTTTTCAGAGGCCAACGCCGATCTCATCCACTGACCACCGCCCAGACAGACAGCCATGGCATCGAGACCGCCCCCACCCCCCGCCCCCTCCCCCGGGAAAAACTAAACAAAAAAAGGGAAAACAGTTTGTAAAGTGAAACTCTGTACAGCGCACTCTTCGTAAAAATTTAGCTAAAAAAAAAATACACATACTATATACACCCAAAAGCTTTATTGCTGCAAAGCCAACCGCACTGCATGTGACGCATGCGATTTCTAGTGTAGACACTGCAAAGTTCAGGATATCAGGAAACAGAAAAAGCGATTGAATGGATATATATATATATATATGTGTATATGTATATATATATATATATATATATATATATATATATGTATATGTATATATATACTTGCTATGCCATTTTGTAACACTTATTTTTTATATGAATACAATTTCATGTTTTTTTTGCATGGTTTGCATGATAATGCACCATCCGAGGGGCGATAACAGAACCAAACATCTCCCATCTCTGTTTCGTGTGTGTGTGTGTGTGTGTGTGTGTGAGAGAGAGAGAGAGAAAGAGGGACTTGGGTAACAAAACATTGGTTAGTTGCTGACAGTCGGGTTTCACCAATATATTTTTTTTGGGGGGCTTTTCTCACGTTGTGCTGTCAAAATCGCTCGAGGATCACTTCTGTCCAGAAAGCAGAATTCCTGATCCCCGTTTAAATTTGTTTTCACACCACTGTGCTCTTGAGCTGTATGTCACCCCTTTATGCATAGAAACTTTTACAGTTGGAAAAAAAGGTTTTTAAAAGAATTCGAAAGAATTTGAAACACTAAATCTCTGCTGCTCGGTTGGCACGTGACTTCAGGGATATAGACCGCCTGCACGTCTTTGATTTACAAAGGTTTCCGAACATCTTGACTGCTGAGTTCAGTTCTTGAAAAGGACGAATCGATTAGTTGTCAGCCATTGAATTAATCGCCAACTACTTTCATAATTGGTTTGAGTCATTGTTTTGTGGACAAAAGTTTATCTTCTCTGATTCCAGCGTGTTAAATGTGAATATTTTTCTAGTTTCTTCTGTCCTCTGGGACAGGAAACTGAATACCTTTTGAGTTTCGGACAAAACAAGACATTTGGGAATAATCCACAGTTTATTCGACAATGAAAATAATAGTTGGTTGCGGCCATAAAAAGGATCAAATGATTCATACTATTAAAGCAAAAAAGGGACACTAACTTGAAAAGATGCAACTCCGTAGCCTGCTTTGTTTATCTACATTTCTTCTCAACAAACAGCAAATTCTCAACATTTTCTGTATGTACCTCGAATGTCCAGTTACGAACACAAACTCACGCTAAAATCATCATCACCACATACCGGAATTGACAGGAAGGACATGTAGAAATGCTAGCGAGCGATTGGCTGCAAAGGCCGACGTTTCTAATTGTACAGACATCGAAACAAGACGAGCCTGAGCGCCACTTACTGCAACTAAAAAGAGCTTTACAGACGATCACATATAGGCCTAAACAGCGTCCACTGCTTTAGATTTAGGGCCACAATGATACTGAATGTAATATCCGACAACCAACTATATCTGCACACATGGATTATTACTTATAGCATGTTAAAGCACCTTCAGAGTCAGGTGGTTTTTAAAGAGGGGCTTCCACACCGGGCCTCAACAGCAAGTTCAAATGCTTTTATGTATTTTATGCAACCTGCTTGGACTGCAATTTTTTTACTCCTTTTTGTAATTAGTCTGTTAAAGTGAAAGCCAGAGGTTAGCGACAGGAAGTCAAACAGTTATTCGGCCAACAACGCAGCCCGTTCTCACGAACCATTCGTAAATATGGCGACGAAAAGTTAAGCACTGTAATTCATATGTATTCAACATATTTTTTAGCCTGGAAATCCAGACCCAAATCCGAAAGATTAAAGGTCTGGCACTGAGTAATGAAAATGGCCCAACTCGAGGGGCGGCACCAAGCATGCATTTGTAAATCTCACTGCACGCAATTGGATAACACTACGACCAATCACAACAATACACGGGGGGAGGGCGTATCCAGTTTGGTGTTTAAAGCCCCCAACCAAGCCTTCAAGGCAGCGCTGCCTGGAAGGCACTAGGATTAGTCAATGGTTAGGGTTAAGGTTAGGTGCCTTGAAGACGATGGTCGCAGCGCTGCCTTGAAGGCTTGGTTGGGGGCTTAAAACACCATCGAGCGTCAAAAAGTGACACCAATAGTCCCGACCAAGCGCGTCTAAATATGACGTTAAAGCAGGGATCTTCAACAGGGGGTCCGAGACCCCTAGGGGGTCCTCAGAGTCAATGCAAGGGGGCCGCCAAATTATTGTTCTTGTTTTTTCTTTTCTTTTTTTCAATGAATCCAACATATTATTAGCAAATATGAATCCCCACATGATAGGCTTTACTGGCCTATGTGAGGTAGTCACTAACGTAAGCAGTTCATCCTGAGGATTCACTGTGCCACATTTTGAAATGAAAACAGTAGGCCCAGTTTTAATATGCAGCTTCATTTTATACAATATATGTAGTAGGGGGTCCCTGCTCCGTCTCTCTTTCAGTTAAGGGGTCCTTGGCTTAAAAAACGTTGAAGACCCGTGCGTTAAAGGACTGGACGCAAGACCTGAGAGCGTTAGAGTGTGGCGCCAAGAGTCCCGACCAATCGCATCTATGTGTGACGCTTAAGGAGACTTTTTGCGTCAGTAACCAACTCCGAAAGCGCCTGACCGAGCATCACTTTTTGACGCGATGGGAGTGAGAATGCGGGGGTTGGAGTCGTAACTGCTGCTTGAACACGCGACCAATGGCAGCGTTTTTCGGGGGAGGACAGTCTCTTGAAACCAGCCCTATACAAAAGTTGTTTGCAGCTCAGATTGAAGCCCGGTGCGGACGCAGCCACAGTCAAATGAAACGAACAAAGGTGAACCAAAACCACTTCTTATTAGTATTATCTATTTATCTTATCGTATTACAGTTATTTACCTTCCGCTACGGAAGCCCATTCAATTCTATATTATAAAGAGCAAACGATCTTGCAACGCGAACACAAATTGTCACCACATATAGATCCAACACGAAGATATTATATCCCTGTAGACTTTCATTCATCGTGCCTCTGAAGCGAGGAACATCGCCGAGAATGACGCCACATTCGTCATTCTGTATTTAGTGTTTCAGTGCCACTTCATCTCACCACGCACCAAACGCACTACACAGGATTAATGAATGTCAGCTCTGTCCTTCTGTAGTGATTTTTAATTTTTAAACTAGCACACGGTACGGTCTTGGTTTTGTATAAAAATGCTGTTTTGTAGCTTTTGTGATGCTTTAGGCTCATTCTCTGAATTCAAACTCAACGTGATATCAGCTGCACAGAAATGTAAAGGTTGCAATGATTCACTTCTGGTTGAACTTTTCTTTCTTTCTTTTTGTATCGACTTAAAGTTGAACTGTTGTTTCCATTCGCAGTGGAGCTGCTCCGTGTTTGTTGAAGTTTCATATCAGAAAGAACTCACTCTCTGGTTTTTTTTGGGTTGAAATGTCACATTGCTTCCATTCAAAATTTAAACTCTTATTGCTTCCTTTCTAAATGAACATTTACAGGCCTGTTTCAATTTCAAAACATCCCTGGAAATAACTTTATAACCGCATTTGTACAGTTGTATTTACACGGCAAATTAAATTTAACAATATTGTCTTCCAAGACACGAAGATACTAGAGGATGGATACCCGAACCGAGCCCATCGGTACCCGACGGGCCGGGCCGGGTTCGGACAGATATTTAGAAATGATGGTCGGGCTCGGTCACATCACCGCGATAAGGCATTGAACATTTCAAATTTAAAACCGCTTATTATGTAGGTGCTGTGTTAACGTGCGCTTGTTGCCCCGTGTGCGCTGATGAGCTCATCTGTTCCATCTCTTCCTACAGTTGCTTAATAAAAGCGGGCTTTCCACACAAACAAACAAATGTGTCATTAGTATGAGAAAAAAACGAGATTTTAACTGGGTCGGTAAATATCTTAATGCCTGTTGGACGCGGGCCGGAAAAACAGACAGAAAAATGCGGCCTGATCCGCACTACAAAATACACTGGGTAAAAGTGATGCTAGCAAAGACCGTTGACGTTGAAATAGAAATATATTGCAGCTTATAATTTATTACTTGCATAAACCTAAAGTTATTCTAAAGCGTTGATTAATCCATGTACAGAGAACAACAGCACAAAAAGGATACTGGGTCTCCTGTCATTTGTGTAATTCCCTTTTCGAGGTTCTTATTTGATTGACAAAGATCTGGCTCATCTGAAACTCATGCCTGAATATGACCTCCAATAATGGAAACTGAGTCGGGGAAATGATCTGACATTTTGGCCGAGGGAAACAAGATTAAACATGAGACTACTCACTGTAGACACTATCACTGACTACGTTTATATGCACATAATATTCTGTTTTTTGCCCGTAGTCCGAAAAAGACGATATTCTGACTAAACTGTGTACAAGGCTAATAGATAAGATAAGATATACTTCATTGTCCCAGAAGGGAAATTTGTTTTGGACTCTGTCCGTTCCGCAACTTTACAAAGGCAACACAAAATACAGAAAATAAGCATCTCTCAATACATACTCTCATGCAACACAGAAACCCTCTCATATACATTCGACAGGTACCTATATAGTAAGCACATTAACTCCTTCTTTCAGTGGCAGTTTTTAATTGAGCAACCCTGTCGGCTGCATTATCCACAATAAGTATAGCACAGCCCTTGCACAATGAGATGTTGCACAACTAACATATTGCACAACCCCAATAGCCTACGTATTGCACAATAATGAAAGTGAATATTCAACTAATGTTCCAACGGTGGAGGACTTGTTGGAGTGTGTGAACACAGCGTCCCTCTTTCATTCCTTCAGCCAGCTTCTAGAAAAGGTCGGCTCATATCCAGAAACCTGTTGATATCAAAGTCTTTGATAATGTTTAAAAGTAGCTGTGTTTCTCCTTCTTATCGGGTCTGCAGCCCTGCAAACTGTCGGCTGGTTGGTTTGTGTACAGCAACCATAGTAACACACAGAGCTGACCGTAAGCCGTAAACAGGCAAGAGGCCGTCAACGGTATCAAATTCGGAATATTGTCATATTCGGAATAATAGTGGAATATTGGTGTGCATGTAAACGTACTCAATGACTTGTTAATGCAAGTGTTTTTTGCAGTGGGCACAATCTCATTCCCTCAATGTTTCCAATTGACTGCTAGCATTACTTTTTACAGTGTAAACATGATTTCAATTTCCTTTCCTGTCCACGTGGGTTTTGTGAAATGTGTTATTGTGTTATTTTCTCCTGAAGGCTTTGTACTTTTTGTGACCACGCGTTACTCCAAGTTCTGTTCCGCAAACTTTCTCCAGTGATGTCTTTATCAAACATCGGGCCAGAAATCCACTTGTTTCCAGTAGGGCTGGGTTCAAATCATCCATTCTCCAATTCAAAATCAGAATCAGAATACTTTACCGATCCCCTCAGGGAAACTGTTTAGTTGCAGTTGCTCACGGTCAAATTCAAGGTAAAAGTAAGAGTATCAAAAGAGCGAGTCAATAAGTGTATAAAGTTACATTAAGTAACATAGCTACAGTAAGAAATAAATACGATAAGTAGAAGTTAAGTGAGATTAGGTTCAAAAGATTGTTTCCAAAAACAATGGATTGTACAAATTCTATCGTGGTACAGTGTCAACATCAATAAGTACGGTGTGAAAATGGATCTTTGTTTGAATGATCTGATATTGATTAATAAAGTCCAGAAGTCAATCTTTATATATCTGCATTTTCACCATGGATGGATAAGTAAAAAGTACTTTGAAGTAACTTTTTGGGGGTCAGTTCCTAATGTAAACATTAACCTGGTGCATTATAAAACATATCCGAGGGTTGCTTCTTGCTTGTACAATTTACAGCAGAAATTCCCTGAGAATCTCTTTTATATCCAAGATAAATTGGTATTGTAGATTTCCTTAACATAATTGATATTGCATTGAATCAGAAATGTAATCCAATTGGGACCTTGAATTGGGAATTGGAATCAAATTAATTGAAAATTGAAAATCATTGGCGATACTCAGTCCTAGTTAAAGCACATTATCTGCCTTTTCAACATGGATGGATAGGTAGTTTTGAACAAACTTTTTTGGGGTCAGATCTTGATGTAAACATTAATCTGGTGCATTATAAAACATATTTCAGGGTGGCATCTTGCTTGTACAATTTTTGTTAAAAAATCGCAATTCCTAACACTACGACCAATCACGTGGGTTTTCTCTAAGCCCCATACGCTTAGCTACCAGTGGAGCTAACTGGTAGATTAAACTCTTAGCTACCAGTGGAGCTAACTGGTAGATTAAACTCTTAGCTACCAGAGGAGCTAATTGATAGATTAAACTCTTAGCTACCAGAGGAGCTAACTGGTAGATTAGACTCTCAGCTACCAGTGGAGCTAACTGGTAGATTAATCTCTTAGCTACCAGAGGAGCTAACTGGTAGCCGAGCTAACTGGTAGATTAAACTCTTAGCTACCAGCGGAGCTAACTGGTAGATTAAACTCTTAGCTACCAGAGGAGCTAACTGGTAGATTAAACTCTTAACTACCAGAGGAGCTAACTGGTAGATTAAACTCTTAGCTACCAGCGGATCTAACTGGTAGATTAAACTCTCGCCGTATCCGGTCGGCAAAACAGGAAAAACATCCTTCTTGCAAAGGAATGATTGGAGCGCCGTCTTCTGTTCCTCTTTTATAAATCTTTGATAAAAAGCCAAGTCTATCTCGTTCATTGTAGCCGCCAAAGCCGTTTCAAACAACTGGTGTTCATCTGTAGCCATCTTGCAATGTTTACTAATGACTTGGACGTCGCAGCGCTGTCGTCATCTGTTTAGCTCGCCTCTGGCCTGCCTATATCAGATACAGCGATGTGATTGGTGCAGCTTGACTACCAGGGCATAGTTAATGAGCATCATTACTGAATGCCAGAGTGACTCGCTGAGCAAATTATAATTGTGCTCTTGCAAGAACTCTGAATTTCCAGGGTACCTAATCTAATTGTCGAGATCTGAAATGTTAAAGAATCAGGACCTTGTATATTGGAATCAAATAGGGAAATAATTGGCGATACCCAGCCCTAATTTAAGTACATTAAGTACTAATGCTTACGTGTTTTTTTTTTGTTTTTTTTTACATTTGGACTCCGATGCCCCCCTCTCTTTAGACTTTGGTTCGGCCATTTTTGACCTAGTTCTCTGGACTTTTGTTATAACTTTCTATGCGTGCACATGACTCTGCTGTCTCATGACCTTCTATGTGTATTAGGATGAACTGTCACGCGCTTTGAATTTACATAGACAGTGGGTTTCATCATTTTAACAACACAGCCAACAATTCTGCTGTTTAAGAACTACGTGGTGAGTCTGACGTAGACTTAACTAAGGACCTTTCTCAAGATCAACGTTGTAAGAAACATAAATATTGGTGAATGAGGCTCACTGTGAGTAATCAATGTCTACATAAATATACAGAAATCAGATAAAGTAGAGAATACTGAAGCCCCTAATCTCACATTTTTGTTCTCGTTTGAAAAAATTATAACCTACGCTGAGTTTCAATGAAATGGTGTTCTGCTGCATTTTGTCGACACTATTAGCCTGGTTGACACCAGACTAATAGGGGAAGGTTCATTCACAGCCCATTTCCAAAGGGGGCGTCACCAACGGACACCGCTCAAATGCTTCTGGGCGCCATTGGATAGTCCTTCAACCAATCAGACCAACCATCGGGGTGACTTAGCAGCGACAGCGGCATCAACGGGCTGCTGCGCTTCGGTGGCCGTCATGTTGAATGTAAACAAAAAGCTGCTCGCTGTCGCTGCGCTATCGTCATCGTGTAAAGCCCGCCTCAACGGTTGTGATTGGTGCCTCGATTTGGAAAAATTGGAAATGGGCTTGAATGGGCTCTTGGCCAGACGGACTTGCAGAGCAAATCTCAAATTTGCCAGAAGTTCGTCAGGGTTTTCCCAGGCTAGGACACTATAGAAAAATCAGGGAGTGTATCTTTAATTTTAATGACAGTTTAACAAAATGTATTTGATTTCACAGAGGAAACTGGTTCAAAGATGCAGTTGTTGTAGCAGCCGTTCACTTTCTTTTTATCCTCCAGCAGTCTTGCAGGAAATTCTCTTCTGAATGTAGAAACTAATCCCTAACACCCGCAGCACGGGAAAATAACATACAAAAGGCTTCAAATTCACATTTCACTCGATGGATTGAATCCAAATCCTTCCCCTGTTTTTTAAATCCATAAGATGGTCCTTATATGGAGCATGTATATGTATTTAAAACAAGTGTTTTCCAACACATTTGTGCCCTCTCCCATGTGTACTTCCATGTGTGTGTCACTGTCTTTTATGTTCTTCAACTCTCTGCGTGAACTCGTCTCTACGTGCATCGATTCTGAATGAAAAGGAGCACTTTATGGCACCTTTGCAGTCGAGACGGCAATAGTGCTTGCTGCGATTATTCTGTTAAGTAATGTTGTACTACATACCAAGCAATGCACTGATCCACACATTCTACATAACCACGTCATTTTATGGACATCTTAATTGCTACGAATTATTTGTGCCTTGGCCTATTACAGTACAGTTCTTTTCAGTGTTATTTTTATTTTTTGGTCATGCTTTTCTTGCCATGGCTGTCACCGTGCAGCACAAAGCGGTTGTAATATCCATGTGGGAGGCTGCATTTACACAGACGGGGAAAAAAAACTAACACCTGACAGACAGATGATCTTTAGACGCATGCCCAGACCATTTTCTCTCTATTGATGGAGCTAGGCATGCTGTTTCTCCTAGCTTCCAGTCTTTGTGCTAAGCTAGGCTAAACATGTCCTAGACCTATCTCTATACTGCACGCTCACAGAGACGAAACTGATATCCAAACTCTCATCTGACTCTGTGTAAGAAGAAAAAGCCGGATATTTCCAGAAATGCATGTAAGCTACCTTAACCCTCTGAGGTCTGAGGGCATTTTCACGCATCTTCTTAAATTTACCTTTTTATGGTATTTGCATATAACTGATCCCTGTGTGTTTCACATCAAAATGTTCAGAACAAACTCAGCTTTCCGAATAGTGAGACCCAATTTTTTTCTAGGGCGATGTGTAAAGAGATACTTTGGTGCTAAAGCAGAAACATTGAAGTTGGCTTTTTGAAATTCCTAGAAATCTCTTTTGAAAACAAACTTTAACTTATGATGTGTTGTACGGACTGTTTCGGTGCTTGAAATGAGCCTACCAAAGTCTTAGTTTCACAAAGTAGTGTAATATACGATCAAATAGTAAATAAATGTCTGAAATAAAATTTTGTAGTATCGCCTTTTGAGTAGGAGTTTTGTCATCAACATCGTTTAGACGCGCCATTCCGTCTTTCGTTCTCAGAGCGTTAAAGTTATTTGTCACAAAGTCCTAACTAAAAAGGCTTTGGTTGTAAATATGTGCCGGAGATCCATCGGTGAACTTGGCTGTGGGCAAAGTAGGCAGTCCGTCTGTTTAGAAGACGTTGCATATCTTCAAAAGCCTGCCATGGTGTGTCTGTAGATCCATTCACAGTCAAACCTAAAGTCAGTTACAAAATGCTAGCTGACTTCAGTAACTAGTCCGCTGTCTCATTTAGCGAGGAACAACATTGTTAGCAGGACTTCCCATTGATTTAAAGGCCCATTATTCCAAAACTCTAGTATTAAAATGTCTTTTAGACCAAAAGCCCATAGACCAAAAGCCCATAGTCCAACAGCGGATATCCCCAAAAAGAAAAGCACACCGCTCCAAAGGACCGTTGCCTCCAAAATCCACACTCAGGAGTTAAAGATCAGTGACTTACTACTTTCCAGACTCCATTACCTTTTTCTCAATTTAACAGATAACATATAAATAATAAATTAAATAAAGAAAGTTGGGATTTTTTGTTGGGGATGACGGGGGCCAGGCTATGGGCTCTCAGTCCAATGGGGAGTTTTTTAAACTGTTGGGGTTGTTGGAATAATGCAGTGGTGTAGTCTACGTAATACGCAGGTATACCCACTAAGAAAGCTCCAGGATTTCCATATACCCACTTAAAAATGCCCAATGACACGCAACAACATACTTTCCGTTATATTTTTGATATATTTTGAATTGTCATCTGTGTTTTCTTTTGCTAAATAAAAGGTATTTCCACCAAAAATTGGTGCATTAAAGTGTATCAGAAGTCTTTGACGCTCAACATTTCCCCTGGGGAGGACACCCAGATTCCCTACTATAAGATATCCATTTTGGTCCATATATTTATACAGTACAGTATAAACACTAAACAATACATTAGACTACACCACTGGAATAATGGGTCGCCGGACTAATGGCATGGCACCCATTTTTAGTCGATTGTCAGTTTCCTGTCCTCATATCTAAACCAGAGAACGTAACGGTCGCGGTTTTTAAACACGTTAACGTTGTGAAGCAGTCGCACTTTGGTTAGGTTTAGAAACCAAAACTACTTATTTAGTTATGAAAACAATCGATAAAAAAAAAAACGTGGTTTGGGTTCAAATCAGACTTTACTTCACTTCCGGTAATGCACGTGACGCTGAACAACTCGCCGTTTACTTTTATTTTCAAACGGGACATGAACCCGCTCCGCTAAATATACGGGCCAGGTCTATTTTCACAGGAGCCGCGGGGTGTTCTATGGACAGTTTCTGTTAAAATATACAGTCATACAAATGTTAATACACAGATATTTCTTAGAGTGTACACCAGTAGGACCTGTAGACCAGTTATGGGGCGTCCTATAGACGACAGGGTTGTTTTCACAGAAAGATGTGAGGGAAAATATGAAGAGAAGGATGTTAAAAATCATTTGTGCTGTTCTTGTGTAAATGCAGCCATCACGCTTTGAGAAAGAAAAGAAAATTCCTTTCCGAACGTAGAGATTGGATGTTACAGACTGCTTTGTGTGAGTTAACTGACAGCAGCTTTTTTTTGGGGTCCGAAAAAAACCTTTTGATGTTTTTATTTAAGGGAAGTTTGGACAACTTTACACTAGTGGCCTTCAGAGCTCTGCATCATTTTCTCATTACAGTTTGAAAAAAATAAAATAAAAAAAACTTGCCATTTTTATTCTGTATTAAAACACTGAATATTTTGTTTTGATGATATAATATGCAAATGTATTCTTACTTGATTTTTTAATTTTTTGTCTTTTCAATTGCACCAGTTATTAATAAAGTATTGAATTGAAAATTGTATGACTTTGCATCATGTGTGATACCTAAGGACAAACTTTCCATTTTTAGTTTAAGGCATCAACAAACGCTAAATTAGCCTGGCTCCGCCCTTCTACATACTTCCTCAATGTTTTCTCCGGCCAAATCTTTACCAGTCCAATCAGCGAACAGAAGGAGTGGCTGAGAACGATGACGTTGAGGTTGTGCACTAGTTTGAGCTGTAGTTCTGTAATGGCGGCGGAGAAAGATGTAAGCGAAGCCATTTGAATATCCAGAAGTTAAAGCCCGAGCAAGACCAATCTTTGCTGAGTTGTGTTGGTGGCCATGATGTTGTGGCCCTCCTCCCCACGGGGTTCAGGAACAGTTTGATTTTCCAGCTCGCTCCGTTAGTGGTGAAGGAGTTGGCTAAGGCTAACGCTAGAGATGCTAAGCCGATAGATTTTGTCGTCTCCCCTCTTGTTAGCCTGGT
This sequence comes from Perca fluviatilis, assembly GCF_010015445.1. Taxonomy (NCBI): domain Eukaryota; kingdom Metazoa; phylum Chordata; class Actinopteri; order Perciformes; family Percidae; genus Perca; species Perca fluviatilis. Next base: position 4,796,860 of record NC_053122.1, read on the forward strand.
CCTGCCAGACAGTACGTAGGAGGGCAGAGCCAGGCTACCAGAGAGGCTCTGGGCAGATCCAATAGTTTTAAACTTCAACAGAGTACCCACCTTCAAGGAAGTTAACACTTGTCAATGGAGAGTGGCCAGACTCTCTGGACTAATGAAATGTACCAGAGTCTGGTAGGACCAGGCTAGTGTACCAGAGTCTGGTAGGACCAGGCTAATGTACCAGAGTCTGGTAGGACCAGGCTAGTGGACCAGAGTCTGGTAGGACCAGGCTAATGTACCAGAGTCTGGTAGGACCAGGCTAATGGACCAGAGTCTGGTAGGACCAGGATAATGTACCAGAGTCTGGTAGGACCAGGCTAGTGTACCAGAGTCTGGTAGGACCAGGCTAATGTACCAGAGTCTGGTAGGACCAGGCTAATGGACCAGAGTCTGGTAGGACCAGGCTACCTCTAAATAGCCTTTAGTATTGGTTTTGTTCAATCAAACACTTATGTTATTTAGTATTTCTTTCCTCGAAAGGATGCTTCTTCGTTATACCCGTGTTAGTTTTTAGTCGTGATCACAGTAAAAAGCTTTTTGAGAAAAGCATTTTATCAGATGAGGGTTAAACCTCAAACCGTCATAATTTCCCAAAACTGCAGCAGCCATAACTACAGACGTTCAGGTTTTACATTACATTTCATTTATCTGACGCTTTTATTCAAAGTGACTTCCATTCACACTCCGATTGCGCAGCATCGCGAGCAATTCGGGGGTTTAGTGTCTTGCCCAAAGACACTTCGACATGGGACTGCAGGGCCAGGGCTCTAACCACCTGCTACACCTGAGCCACAGGTGCCCTAATCTCCTTACGGGTCATTCACACCCAGAAAAGTGATCCGGCGATTTGCTGCAGGACGTCCTGTTGTGTTCTCAAACCCCACAACAAAGCACAAGTAGGCTTTATATTTCACAATTACTGTTTTTACGTCAGATCGTTTATAGATTTAAATGTTTCCGTTTACATATACACAATACATACATAGATAAAGTAGTTTTTCAATCCCTGTCAGTATGACATTATTAACGATTAAAGTTTTGCCTAGAGACGTGGCCTATTTTGGAGTCTTTCATTATGCATTTAATTGACTTGTTTGTTTGCATGTTTCATATTTCTAAACAGCTTATACATCTTTTCTGTTTTTCGATTCAGGAACACCCGCAGAAATCCTGTTTTATTTCAAGCCCAGCTTAATGAGCATGAGAATGAAAGCCCACAGTGGGAAGGGATTGCAGCTGTGTGTGTGTGTGTGTGTGTGTGTGTGTGTGTGTGTGTGTGTTTGTGCCAATTATTTCTTTACTCCTTAATTCATTTAATTTCATTCTTGTTATAATTATTAGCTAAAAGTCTGTGTTTCTTTTCCCGGGGGGCAGCCGTTCCCAGGCCCTCAGCAGCCCCGTTTCCTCCTCTGTCAATTACTGCTGTGTGCCTCGATGTGTCCCAACGTGAATGCCAAGGCGCTACAAAGTGCCCACCAATCCCCCGTCATTAAGCACTCGCATTCACTTCTCTTATTCACCGATCTTCCCCACGGCTCGTATGTCACTCCAGCGGCTTATTACGGCCATTTACCTACACTGCAAAAAGTGTCCCTCTGAACAGCTAATACTGTAATCTGACCAAAATAAATAAAAAGCTTTGTCACAGCAGTGACGTGTCCAGGTTAATCAAAACACAATATGTTGGTAATGTTACTTAACAGGCCAGCTGATATCAGGCTAAATAATAATTCTAACCACAACTATCCCTTTATGGGGTAATTATGGAAAACAAACAGCTCAAGCTTGATGAAAATGGGTGATTTTAAAATCATTTAAGTTGCAGAATTCACATCAAACATAACCAGAAAGTGGAGTTTACATACACAAATAGGCTTGCAAACTGAGTCCCCCGCACCATTGGGTTTAGAATATTTGCAATATAGCATTTAAATGCAGAATATGTAATTTTCTGCCTCTAGTCTGGCAATAGTAGCAAAGCAAACCGCTTGAAAATCGGTTGGAAATTCAGCGAGAAATTATGATTTTAATTGTGAATAAGACCTCCTGCCTGTGTGACACACATGCATTAGCAGGCACGGCATGTCCGTACCAAAATGGCGGCCGCGGCGACGTATCGCTCCAAATGCATTATCTACGTATAAATCCACGCTTGAGCCCTATGGGCTTCCATACCCGTCTTTACTGGTTACTATCGGTTACTGGTTGGTGAGAGATGGTGGGCGGGCCTTCAGGTGGATGGTTGGAGCAGCTCATTGGACAGCAGCTTACTGAAATGAGGAGCCAAACTGACACATTGTAGTCTCTCAAGTAGCCTACATTTTCGAAATTGGACACCAGCTCTGTATTAAAAAAATGACCCGCTGTGGACACGGGTGCAAAGATATGTTCCTACACCAGGTAAGAGAAGAAGTGGAACAAATTAAAAAGTTCCCTTTCATGTTTGCTAAACAAAATGCCGAGCTAACAAGCTAATTGAGGCAGCTGTCGGCTTCATGTTGGCCCCGGGTGTTTGCCCATTCTGATCAGAGAGAAAATGTCACGTTAGTTTCCCAAAAAACCTGCTTCAAAAAACTGATCCAGTTCACTTCTAAGTTACAGGAACCATGCTAACCGTTCACCACAAGCTAAAGTCATCATCATGATTTTAATGTCAATAAATTCACACTTTGACAGACTGTGTTCAAACTAAATCCAATAAATGACAGCGCTAACAAAAAAGAAGCTGTTGAATCATATGCCCTCTGTAAGCTTTAACATATATTTATTTGAAAAAAAAGAAAAAAAAATGACAGCCCTGTAGCAAGATTAGCAGGTTCAAAGACATCTTGGTTAAATAGTTCTTTTAGACATCTGGGTTACATACAAAAACAAACATTCAACGTTATTAAAATGACAGTTTCAGTGTCTACTACTTTACTACAGTAAATATATGGTAAAAGCTAGTTAATAACTTACCAATCTGTCTGACAGCAGGGTTTCCTTCCAGTCCTTACCTAGGTACTGTCAGGGCACGACCTCATACTCTGCTTCTGACTGGCTAGTAGTCCTTACCTAGGTACTGTCAGGGCACGACCTCATACTCTGCTTCTGACTGGCTAGTAGTCCTTACCTAGGTACTGTCAGGGCACGCCCTCATACTCTGCTTCTGACTGGCTAGTAGTCCTTACCTAGGTACTGTCAGGGCACCCCTCATACTCTCTGCTTCTGACTGGCTAGTAGTCCTTACCTAGGTACTGTCGGGGCACTCCCCATACTCTGCTTCTGACTGGCTAGTAGTCCTTACCTAGGTACTGTCAGGGCGCCCCTCATACTCTGCTTCTGACTGGCTAGTAGTCCTTACCTAGGTACTGTCAGGGCACGCCCCTCATACTCTGCTTCTGACTGGCTAGTAGTCCTTACCTAGGTACTGTCAGGGCACGCCCTCATACTCTGCTTCTGACTGGCTAGTAGTCCTTACCTAGGTACTGTCAGGGCACGCCCTCATACTCTGCTTCTGACTGGCTAGTAGTCCTTACCTAGGTACTGTCAGGGCACGCCCTCATACTCTGCTTCTGACTGGCTAGTAGTCCTTACCTAGGTACTGTCAGGGCACGCCCTCATACTCTGCTTCTGACTGGCTAGTAGTCCTTACCTAGGTACTGTCAGGGCACGCCCTCATACTCTGCTTCTGACTGGCTAGTAGTCCTTACCTAGCTACTGAGCATGTACGACTCCCAACAAAGATGGAACAGAAGTGAGATGTCTCACTCTGTAGCTAAAACAGAGAGCTCAACACACAGGGTGAAAAGAGGAGCTGCAGCAATGTGCAGTACGACACAAATATGGTGTTTTTCTTTTCTTTTTATTAAACCATGTAAACCTATTCTGGTACAACCTCTAAATATAATTATGAACCTGAAAATGGGCATAATATGAGCACTTTAAGACGTTTTTAATACTACAGTTACAGATGTAGTCCTACTGCATTTTCAAATCTCCAGTCAGCTTTTAGCACTGACTTAAGTCCCATAGCTTTTTTTTAAATTCTCAATTTTGCGATTCCGTCTTTGACTCTGTTATCACAGAGACTATTGGGCTCTCCATGAACGCTGCCATCAGTCAGCGACTGGCCCCAGCCGGGCCCTCGTAGAAAAAAAGACACTTGCCACCGTGCTAAACAACTTTTCTGGGGGAACCCTGGACAGCAAGGTAATGCTCTGAAAATATTCTAAATATAGCTGCCTCTTAAAATGACATGGATGTTTATAGGTGTCTAAAATGCGTTTAGCTGCTTTGCGTTTAGGCAAAAGATACAAGACCGTGTACAGAAACTATCAGAGACTTCAATGGTAGCAGCTTGATCTAGCCGTTCGCGGTTTATGGTAAACGGCAAACGTTTCTATAACAGCGAGTTGGACCAGTCAGAGACGTTGCTGTTACGCTTGGGATTGTGGGTAGTGTAGTCTCCATAAGATCGCGGATAACACGTTTTTCCCAACCCTTGTGTTGTCGTCCCGTTGACCATGCAACTTTGGGTTTTTCTGGGTCGAAATTTCGACATTTTGTTGTTCTCTTTCTACACTTTTCTCGAAGTTTTAGTCGATTTTATTGAAATTTTTTGGTCACTTTTTTGATGTTTTTTTATTAGGTGTTTGTCAATTTTTTAACAGTTTTTTTGTCACTTTTTCCAATTTTTTAGACACTTTTTTTAAACAAGTTTTTGTCACCTTTGGCGATGTTTTTGATGGTATTTTTTTTGTCACTTTTCCAGATATTTTTTGGTCATTTTTTTCAGCGTAAAAAAAAAAAAATGTTTTTGTTGATTTTTTTTTTTTCCTGCGTTTTTGTAGCTTTTTCCAACATCTTCCGTGTCGGTACTCCGGCCTGCTTTGCCAAACTGTGTGGGGGGGGGGGGGCCGAACCACCGTCTACTGCAGCTAACACGCCGACTATATAGAAGTAACTCCCACAACTAGCACTTGAAAAGACCCCGACTCTCTCTTTAAGTGTGATATTTTTTGCAGTGGAGTGGGTTAGGGATCAGTGCCCAGCCTGCAGCCAGACACCGTGTTTTGTTGTATAGCTCAGTAAGCTGCCAGCCTCTGCTGTTCAGGGGAGGGGGGGAACAGGCCTCCCCTAATGCTTATCTGACCGTAGGCGTGTGATACACGGGCCGAGGGTTTGATGCTGCCGGGGGGATCATCGTCAGCGCTGCACACTTTACAGGAGGGACTCAAGGAGCGGGTGAGTTTCTTGGATGACTTTTATTCGAGGTGACAGTTTGAATAGTTTAGAGTAGGTGTGAACGACGGGCTCAGCAGCATCACAACACCAACCTTAAAAACAACCTGTCCCTCTTTACCTCCACGCTCTCTTTCTCAATCACACGAGTAAGCTCACAGGTGTAAAAACAAAGTCAGTACATAGTAATGTCTTGCAGAGCCCTCTTCCCTCGACTTGAGTCATTTCTTTATGACAAAAAAAAGGATAACTTGTGTGATGTCAGCGTGTTAAATGTGATTATTTTCTAGTCTCTTCTCTCCTCTGTGACAGGAAACCGAATCCTGCATTTCTTCCCTTCCTTCTTCCCTACGCACTTCCTTTCTTCCGTCTCCTTTCCATCCGTCTTTATTTAATCTTTGTTTGCTTCCCTTCTATCCTGCCTTCTTTCCCTTTTTCTTTCCATCCTTGCCTCCTTCCTTTCATCCTTTCTCTTTTCTTCCCTACATTCTTCCCTACGTTCTTCCTTTCTTCTCTCCTTCCCTCCTTACATATTCACTCTAAAGCTTACATGAAGTGTAGAGCTGCAAAGATGAATCGATTAGTTGTCGGCTATTAAATTAATATCCAACTATTTTGATATATTTGATATCCATTAATCAGTTTGAGTCATTTTTTTATGATAAAACAGGTAACGTTGTGTGATGTCAGCTTGTTAAATGTGAATATTGTTCTAGTGTCTTCTCTCCTCTGGGCCAGCAAACAGAATATCTTTGAGTTGTGGACAAAACGAGACATTTGAGGACCTCATCGTGGACTTTGGGAATCCAAATGATCCACGTTTTTCACCACTTTCTGACATTTCAGAGACCAAACAGCTAATCAACCTGTGTTGGTACTCTCAGTTTGAATTCAATAATAATAATATAGTTGTCAATTTGACTGGATGGCGTGGATGTGTCACTGTGCGATCATTGAAATCCCTTATGGATTGTTATGTAATTGTTTTCTTATTGAAATGTTGAGTGGATGCAAGGGACAAGACAGAGGGCAGGACATAAAACAGAGAAGTATCTAGTATGGGAGCCCATTTTAATAATTTAAGGGCATCAAAAAAAAATTATTTGGAGAGAATCCAGTTACAAACGTCCTGTCTTGTCACCTTTTGGACACTCAGAATCTCAGTAGAGTTATTTTTCTATGCAAGTCAAAGGCTACATTTACACCGCTACCTTTTGGTTTAAAAAACATGTTTTCGCTACGTTTCCCCCTCTCATTCCCCCTGTTCTGGCGTTTCCCCCTCTCATTCCCCCTGCTCTGGTGTTTCCCCCTCTCATTCCCCCTCTCATTCCCCCTGCTCTGGCGTTTCCCCAACTCATTCCCCCTGCTCTGGCGTTTCCCCCTCTCATTCCCCCTGCTCTGGTGTTTCCCCTCTCATTCCCCTGCTCTCCGGCGTTTCCCCTCTCCGTTTCCCCCTCTCATTCCCCCTGCTCTGGTGTTTCCCCCTCTCATTCCCCCTGCTCTGGCGTTTCCCCCTCTCATTCCCCCTCTCATTCCCCCTGCTCTGGTGTTTCCCCCTCTCATTCCCCCTCTCGGCTTCCCCATCTCCCCCTGCTCACGTTCCCCCCTCTTTTTTCCCCTCTCATTCCCCCTGCTCTCGGCGTTTCCCCTCTCATTCCCCCTCTCATTCCCCCTGCTCTGCGTTTCCCCAACTCATTCCCCCCTGCTGGCGTTTCCTCCTCTCATTCCCCCTGCTCTGGCGTTCCTCCTCTCATTCCCCCTGCTCTGGCGTTTCCCCCTCTCATTCCCCCTGCTCTGGCGTTTCCCCCTCTAATTCCCCAGAGCTCTGTTTCCCCTAAACCCGGCATAGGAACTCTTCTGACCCGTTCTGGTTGGTAATCTGCGGGGTTGTGTTTCAGTCTCAACGGCCGCCAAACTGAGACCTTTGGCAACGCCGACGCCAACGCTTCTCCTCCTGATTGGGTCTTATCGGTCACGACGTCTCGTTCTCTGAGACTTAAAGCTACTAACGTTACCATGGCAACTACCAGCAGTGGGCGGAGTCTCCACGCTGCCTCCTGTTTATGCCCAGTATACCAGAATGATGATGAGATATTTTGGTTTGGGGCGTGTTAGTTTAAACGGAGATCAGTTCTTCTACTGGAGATAAAACCACTTGTGTGCACCGACATCACTTTGGGCTCAAAAAAACTAAACGTAGCGATGTAAATGTAGCCTCAGGATTTTCCCAGAAGAAGTACTTTGTTTGGTATTTCTCATCAGTAATTGTTACCTGCAGGGCTGTCTTTATTTCCAGCGCTGTTGTGAATGTGACGCTTTCTGCTCTGCCGGCCGCCAGGGACCACAGGCCCATGACATCATTGCGTTTGGCTCAGAACACGTTGTTCACACACACACACACACACACACACACACACACACACACACACACACACACACACACACACACACACAAAAACACACACACACGTTTGTTTTTCTATCTTTGCGGGGACCCGCCATTGACATAATGCATTCCCTAGCCCCTTACCCTAACCTTAACCATCACAACTAAATGCCTAACCTTAACCCTTAGCCTAACCTTAACCATCACAACTAAATGCCTAACCTTAACCCTTACCCTAACCTTAACCATCACAACTAAATGCCTAACCTTAACCCTTACCCTAACCTTAACCATCACAACTAAATGCCTAACCTTAACCCTTACCCTAACCTTAACCATCACAACTAAATGCCTAACCTTAACCCTTACCCTAACCTTAAACATCACAACTAAATCTCTAACCTTAACCCTTACCCTAACCTTAACCATCACAACTAAATGCCTAACCTTAACCCTTACCCTCAACCTAACCATAACCTAATTCTAACCATAATCCTACAACCAAGTCTTAACCCTCAAATAGCCCTTTAACCTCATGGGGTCCAGCACTTTGGACCCCACGAATATAGTAAAACAGGTACACACACACACACACACACACACACACACACACACACACACACACACACACACATTCACAGAACTCAATACCCCCTGTTTGAAGCCAGTTGACTGAGGCTCAAAGTTGCGATGCAATTTTTCAAACGAGGCATAATCTTCTTTAGATTTCACTAAAGACGTCTCTACGTCTTCTTACAGTAGTGTATTTATTTGGAGAGAGCTGTGTCTAGTTACTTATTTAGTTATGTTGATGTGGGATTTGTTTTAAAAGTCAAATTATTATTTTTATTTACTTTTTTGTTATTTAAGATCAAAATACAATTTCATTTGCACTCTTTTATAAGAGAACTCATCTGTTATTTCGCACAGTTTATAGAAATAAAGGAGCATTTCTCAGTCATTTGTACGCAGCTCAGTCTCTGAGAAACTCATATCGTGCAAACGGCTAATATCCAGTTTGTGTGTCTGTGCGTTCCTGTGGTTACAGCGGCGCTTCAGCGGGGTCATGGCGGGCGTACAGAGAGCCACACGGCGTCCACGCCTCGGTTTTATACTCGGCGTCTCCACCATTTCACTCCTCATCCTCTGCAGCCAAGGTAGGACTGCATGACACGTCGGAGCGTTCCTCCCAACGTTTTATTATTGTTGCTGTAATTACACTGGTCCAATCACATGAGGCCACGCATCATGAAGATGTCCTTTTGTCGTTTATTTCCACGTTTTCGTCGTAAGACACCATGAAAAAAAAAAACAAAAAAAAACAACACATAGAATACAATGAGTCAAATATACCTCTTTCAGTCATTTTACAGCACACGTGTCAAACTCAAGTCAAATCTGGCCCCTCGCAGGTTTCCATCCGGCCCGCATTTCAATTTAGGTTCACAATAAATTTAGGCCCACCTAGTTTTTGTTGCTTTTTCCAAAGTTTTTGTTGCTTATTTCGACATTTTTGACTCCTTTTCCGGCAGTTTATGCCCTTTTTTTCAATGCTTCAGGCACTTTGTTTTAACTTTCTGGATGCTTTACTCAATGTTTTGCCGCTTTTCCGGAAGTTTTTGGCGCTTTTACGATGTTTTTGGCACTTTTTTAGACAATTTTGACGCTATTTTTCGGCCTTTTCCAACTTTTTTGGCGCTTTTTTAAACGTATTTGTCGCAGGCTGAGGAACGTTTTTGCCAAACTTTTATGGGGCTCTATGAGGCCCAAAATGTAAGTGAGAAGACTACAGTGTATGAGACATGCAATAATAATACAGTCAAAATATTTGACTTTTTCTCTTAAATAAACACGTCAATAATCTCCATGTCTGGCCCTTGATGTGATTCTCATTTTCCAGTCTGGCCCTCTGGGAAACTGAGTTTGACACCTCTGTTTTACAGTCTCTTAAGCACGTTTCCTTGACTAGAACGGGCCCCACAATGTTAGCGTCACAACAGCACAGAAAGTGCATTAAATGCAAAGAAATTACAACAAATATTAAACACAAACATGACAAGGCTGAAACACAAAAGCACATTTACCGTGTGCACCTCTTGGACCGTGCTAACTCTTTGTTTGTGGCCGTACATTTTTCTTCTGCAGCCACGTTGCGCTCTCTGTATACCTTTTACCCACAATGCAACAGGTGTGGCCTTCGCTAAACTCTGGTAATTTGACCTTTGACCTCAACATCAAAAATGGCACAAACAGAACAAAATTTAAACAAAAATTATTTTTAAGAGTACAATTTTAGATCAAAAGTCCCTTTTTAAACTCTTATTTATTAGATTTTTTTGTTTTTAATTACTGTATGAATTCAAACACTAATAAAATTATCAAAATATAGACTAAACATGAAATCTCAGCAACACTGTCCCTCAGACAGTTAGAGTTGCAATGCAAGAGGTTTGAGGAATCTGCATTTTTCTTCTTGTAATTGTTGTATTGTATTATGTATATTAAATATATATAAAGGAGCAAACTATTTGAAACCCCTTTCAGTTTAATATAATCCAATTGAGCTAAAAATTATTTCCCAAATGGTGGTTTTCTTACAGGACTGCTGTATTTGATTTGATGTAATGCAGTTCCGTGCGAGGCTGCAGCTTGCAGGGGTTATAAAGTCATAATAATAATAATAAATTTTTTTTGTATACCACGTTACAAAACAATGTTACAGTGCCTCACAAAAACATTGCTACTGCAAAAATGTTACAAAGTAGAAGCTCAAAGTGGCATGGCACAGAGAGACCAATTAATGCTGAAAAATGCAGGTTCTATACGAATAAATGAGCAAGGAAATAAATCTTTTGCCTTTTAAACATCTGATATGTGTTTGATTTCCCCACAGCTTCAAGAGACAGGCGGCAGGAAGAGAGGCAGCGGAGAGACATCCTGGGCTCCACAGGTCTTTCTCATTTCATCCTTCTCTTTCTGCTGTCTGTTAGGGCTTATTTTCAGGCTCCACCTGCTAGGTCAAAGGGAAACATGAAGTCAGTCCACACAACAAGTTCAATACAGATAGAGAGATAGAGATATAGATAGATAGATAGATAGAGAGATACTCTGTTCATCCCGAGGGAAATTTTAGGCATCCAGTAGCTTAGACAACCATAACACAACACACATACACATATATATCTCACATACATAAAAATATCTCACAAGAAGAGTTAACATTTAGTGAAGTGATTCCAAAGGTCTGGTATGGACTGACCGTGTGATGCACTGACCATGATAAGGTGCTATATGGTAGAGTGTGTGCAGTGGTGGTAGTGCAAAAGTGAAGAGTGCAATATACAATATATAACAGTTCCCCGTTGTATATTGTATGTCACTGTGACAAAGGAATACAAGTTTGTATTGATATATGTTTGAACGTCACACAAACCAGCGTTTCCCCCAGTGTATTTCAAGCATGGTGTCCCACCTAAGGCCTGAGTTGCTGATTGGATAAACCATCTGTCTATCACCACCTATAGTTGGTGATAGACGGGCCAAATCAACCAATCAGATCAAACTCTTACCGAAACCAGTCGGGAGAAGAGCAGAAAACATCTTTTCCTCCAGAGAAAAGCCTCCAGTGCCGTTTTTTTGCTCTTCTTTCAATGAAGGAATACTTTCTAATTCAGATAAAACTTGCTGCGATAGCTACGCTCATCTCATCCGTGGAAGCCGCCACGTTGTTCAGACTGAACAGTCGCTTCTCGTTGCGTCACGCCTAAACCCGCCTCAAAACTCAACGCTGATTGGTTGATCGTTTGGGGAACGGCTCCAAATTTTCTCTAATCTCAAGATGCCAGACTGCTCTGAGAGTGGAAAACTGGAGCTCGCCAGATCAGGACGCTCTCACCAGGCTAGCATACACATGCACAAGTTGTGCTAAATGATTTTGTATTTGAAGATGAACACTACTGCTAACACAAGTTTTTATGCCAGAATAAAACCTCAATATAAAGTGTAATTTTTTTTTTTTCATTTCTTCTTTTTTTCGGGGACTTAAAGCCTCCGACGCGACATCATACGAGGCAAGAAATGATGAAACGTTGAACGAAAACTTACACAAGAAAGCTGTCGCTGTCCTCATCCATCCAGTCTTTGTATTGATTGTTCCGTTCCTCCCGTCTCTGTGTGTACCGGAACGTGTTTTCTCTGCGTGTCTCTACGACGGGTAACGCTAGACAGCCAATAACAAACACCGTCAGATCTTGGTAGAAGCATGCTGCGTGCTGATTGGCTCACTGACGCTGATGAGATTTACTCCTTAGGTTTTGAAATTGGGTATTGAGTGATGAGGCATCTGAACCATCCCTTTTTTAACGAGAAGAAATGCTAATAAATCCTTTCAAAACATTCAGTTGTTCCCTGATTTAATAGTCTAATCATCCACCGAGTCCAATTATAAATCCAGCATCAAACAAAACGAATGTGACTGAAAACTGAACATCCTACCAATCCAAATGATAAAGTATCAAATTATATCCAATAAAAAAGACGCCATTGACTCAATAAATGAGACCCATCCCTTCCCTGACCTGGTGTTATTCCGGTAAGTACCACACCCGGGACTAATTCCTCTGGGTAATTGTCACCTTTTATTCTCATTTTAGTCCATTTTTGCACTAATACAGCCACGTTTCGCTGATGCTGCTAATTCCATAATAGAGATTAAAACCTGAGTATGATATTGACTCTGCCGTCTGCCGTTATTTCCCAGAGATCCCGGCGGAGCACATCGACCCGGCTGCCATCGACCTCACTCCCCTGGTCAATACTCTAATAAACACCAGCCAATCGGGTACGTTGTCATAATATGGCTCACGTGTGGATCAGTGCTGAGCTGTAACTCTATCATGTATATGTCATGATTACACCACAGCTTTTTTCTCTCCTACAGAGGTCAAACTGCAGAGCTTTAAAGGAACAGTTCACTCAAAATGACACAAAGCACTTTCTCACTTACTTGGTATCTATCCCTGCTAGATTATATCAACGGCGTTCCACTTCCGGGATTGCTCCGTTGCCGACGGAAAATTCATTTTCGGCCGGATGTCCGTCCCCTTCCTCTGTCTCTGTGTTGGCGTTCTAACCTCCGGCTGATTTCTGAGGACTATGGTTAACTGCTCCTCAGATCTCTGCAGGGTAAATCCAGACAGCTAGCTAGACTATCTGTCCAATCTGAGTTTTCTGTTGCACGACTAAAACTACTTTTGAACGTCCACATGTTCCACCAAAACAAGTTCCTCCCCGAGACTATTTAGCAGAGGCACCGTGGCTCCGTCCGGAGCTTAGCGCCGCCCAAGAGGATTGTGATTGGTTTAAAGAAATGCCAATAAACCAGAGCACGTTTTTCTCCCATCCAGGAATGCTGTGTGGACTAGCCAGACCCTCCTCTGCAGCGCTGGGGAGGAAGGTCTGACGATGCGAGACTACTCCGTGCAGGTTGTGATTTAGTTCTTAAATCATTTTAAACGGGTCTTAATTTCGTTTTTTTTTTGTGACATTTATTTTATTTTTCTCATGACAGATGAAGACATGAAAGGGGAGAGAGAGAGAGAGAGAGAGAGAGAGAGAGAGAGGGGGAATGACATGTAGCAAAGGGGTCATAAGTCGGAGTCGATCCCGCGGCCACTGTGTCGAGGAGTAAACCTCCACATATGTGCGCCCGCTCTACCAACTGAGCTAACCTGGCCACATGTTAACGCTACTTCTAATGCTCGTTGAAATGTTCTCTTTTTGATTCCGTAGTGTTGGAGTTCTTTCTTGCGCTAATCCAAATATAATTTGCTGTATTATGACTACAAATGAAACCAAACAACTCACAGTATATTGCAGCTCATCAGCTTTTGTGTTTTTGGTGCGAGTCTCTTTCGGATTTTACCGCAGACATAAAACAGATTTTATTCTTTAGCTGTGGGGGAGTGCAAGTTACAAGTGCAAGATACTTGGCTTGAAAAACATGAATGTAGGGCTTGTATTTGAAGCCTAGTGCTTCTTATGCAAGGAAGCAATTAAATTCTTCTTATTTTCTCAGGCATTTGTGAAATTACACTGTGTGTGTGTGTGTGTGTGTGTGTGTGTGTGTGTGTGTGTGTGTTTGTGTGTATGAATTGGTATGTTCTGTCTGGTAAACATTTTCGAAGAGTGATCATTTTTGTCTTACTTAACAAATGTTTGTGAAGCAGGACATTTGTAAATCTATTTTCTATACATAAAAAGCAACACACGGTTGAGGAATTTATTAAATGTACATTGTCTGGGGCGCCTGGTTAACTCACCTGGTAGAGCAGGCGCCCATATATAGAGGTTTACTCCTCGACGCAGCAGCCGTGGGTTCGACTCCGACCTGCGGCCTTTTGCTGCATGTCATTCCCCCCTCTCTCGCCCCTTTCATGTCTTCTGCTGTCCTATAGAAATAAAGGCCTAAAATGCCCCAAAAAGTATCTTAAAAAAATAAATAGAAATGTACATTTTCATTCCATGCATTTCCAGCAGTTTGGACCATGATGTGGCTACACCACAGATGCATTCTGGGTTGTTTGCATTTCTTTAAACCAATCACAGTCGCCATGGGCGGTGTTAAGCTTTTGACTCAGCGACGGCGGCTCTGTTAAATAGTCCCAGGAAGGAACTTGTTTTGGTGGAACATTTGCACCATGGAAAAGATGAGAGGAGATGCCCTAAACATATTTTTTGTAAATCTTTACAATCATTCCCCGAAAGAACCGAGCAGACCTGACTCGTTGCACCGTCCAAATTATCTACAAAACTTGAGAATTTCAGCGTGTAGTTTGCTAGCTCGGAGTTTGTTGTTGTTTTCCCGAAACGAACCGAGTTTTGCGAGGCAGTAAATGAACGGTCGTCAATCCAGAGGCTCGATACTGCGATACACTTTATTGTCTCACAGGACAGGGCTAACAGGAGTCCCAGAATATAAAACCAAAATTTTTTTGGAGATTTGGGTGAACTGACCTTTTAAAAACCTGGTCTGCCAGGATTCCCTAGTTTGAACCAAAAATAACCACCGCATCGTTCTTGACTGAAACCCACATATCTATAATTTAAACATCCTTCTATGCCGATGATCTTAATATAATTCCTTCCGTGTCTCTTCCTGTCCTGCAGGCTCCCGGCAGCTCTTCTCCCTCCTCAGTGTGACGTCCTACAGCTCTCTGGCTCTCCACAAACTCACCCTGCTCGTCTACAACAGTAAATATCAACTCTTTACAAAGTTCTCCATCCTCCCAAGGCTGCTCAGTAACAAGAGCTTAAAGGGTTACAGTTAGATAGATATTGGACCTCAATATATTGAGATAAGTCAGCTTTACTGGGTCCATTTCTATAATAAATATAACTTTGTCAGTGCTGCCATCTAGTGGTTTGGATGTGTAACTGCCTGTAATGAACATTGTTTTTTAGTTTTTTTACTGTGGATACTTTTGGAGTATTATAGCACCACATGTTTGGACATTATAAGTGCTGAATGAAATCAAATGTAATTGGCTGAAAGTAAACTGAACTCTCTGAACTAATGTTATCTCGTCCTGTCACGCTGTGTTTGTGTGGTTCGCAGTTTCCAGCATTAAAAGTTTAGAAAGCAACACGTTCAGGAGAAGATTCTGCTACTGTGTCACAAATGAGACCAACGATCTAACAGGTGAGCACATTGAAATACACATGGGGCCCTATTTTAACCATGTAAGCGCACGGCGTGAAGCGCCTGGCGCAGCTGTGTATCGGGCGTGTATGAATCCACTTTTGCAAGTTTAAAGGTCCCATGACATGGTGCTCTTTGGATGCTTTTATATAGGCCTTAGTGGTCCCCTAATACTATATCTGAAGTCTCTTTTATATAGACCTTAGTGGTCCCCTAATACTATATCTGAAGTCTCTTTTATATAGACCTTAGTGGTCCCCTAATACTGTATCTGAAGTCTCTTTCCCGAAATTCACAGATGATGCGCCCATGATTTATAATGACCTGCTTCATGTAGTTCTACTGGAACATAGGGTCAGTTTCAGCAAATATGACAGAAAGGTAGTTTTATAAGTCTTACCTACTGCACCTTTAAACGATGCGGGCGCTGGATGGGAAATTGATAACTGCGTCGGTCTTAAACTAGCAAAGACACTTGCGTCGGGCTTTGTGCTGCGCCGGGTGCAAGATAGAGCCTTTCAAAAAACCACAGCAGCTGATAGGCTCTTCTAAACTATACATATTGTAGATAATGCGTGTTGCCAGTAAAAGGCAATTACTAAAAAACGGCTTAATCACAGAGCACTCACACTTGTAGATTGGTTCAATGTGATAAACAACATTTTTGTCATGGAAAAAAATTCCCATTTGCGTGAATGTTGAATGTTGGAAAGGATGGATTGATTTTATTAGCCCACATAGATGAGATTTTAGGTAATAATGGACCATTTACTGTAACATTACCCACACTGTTTCTTTGCCACACACTTTGTATGACTAACTTAAACTGCATTGTGTTAATTGTTTCATCTATAAAAAGTGTAAAATGTATGATACTCTGAACATGTTGACTTGATAGTTCAATAAAAAAACAATATATACTGTATATGTATTTTTAATATCTCTTTCATCAGACTTTACGGCCATCCTGTTGGATGTGATGGGAAACTCAACCAGTTACCTGCATGAGCTCTTTAAATCTGCCTCTATCTTATCAGGTGGGTGGATGTGAGCTCATTACATGTTTCCTGTGGTTTCCTGGCCGCTCTCTGTGGCGGAAATTCTAAGACGTAGTACGTGAGATCTGGAAAAAGCTCAACAAGAACAGGGCTAGCCTAGAAATCTAGACCACCCTAGTGACAGCAAATGTAATTTGCAGCCAGGGTCAGTCTAGCAACTCTCCGTTGGCTTGCGAGCTGGAAAAACCAAACTCTAGTTGGGCCAATCACATCGTGTACAGAGTTGGTGGGCGGGGCTTAACATAATGACGGCAGAGTTGCGACGGTTCTGCGTGAATTCCCCGCTACTTGTAAACAAAGAAGATGGCTGCTGCTGCTGGAGAACAGCGGTCTTTGGAATCGGCTTTGGCCGCGACTCTGGAAGACTTGGAGTTCAGCTTTTCTTTGAGAAAAGAACAAAGAACGGCACTGAAGTCATTCTTAAAAAAGGAAGATGTGTTCGGAGTTTAAAGTTTAATCTATCAACTAGCGTTGCTCTGGTTGGTTGTAGCGCTATCCTATTGAGTGCAGAGAGAATTTGAAAGACAACCGTTTATCCCGCCCCTCGGATTGAGCCCTGCCAATGGGGAGTTCCCAGACCCAACATCTGGATGTGGGTCTCTGGCTTGTCAGGCTAGTACAGGGTTGTAGTCAAGTCCACCTTTGTCGAGTCCAAGACCAGAACTAGTCAAGACCGAGTCCAAAGAGATTCCAGTCCAAGTCAACACCGAGTCCAAATGAGAGACAGTCAACACTGAGACCGAAAAAAAAAAGATCCTCTTCAAGATGATTATTTTGCTTAATTATTTGTAATAATCAAAAAGCAAGTGCATTTACTTAAAATATAAAATGGAAATGTTCCCATTCTTGAACGTATTACCTGTCCTGAAGAATTCATAGTCCTAAGTGCTCACTGACATTGTGTCTGTGGCCAAAATGAAACTGATTGATACCTGTTGATTGAGGTGTGTACCAGGCGACCAATCACAATGCCCGTTCTAGATGGATTTTAAATAGAACTAATACCTGTTTTCTGAACGGGCGCACTCCATCAATGGTTTTGTTTTGAAGGAGGAAGTTACTTTACTTTTTTACTACCAGAAGACTTCCAACTTTCAGACAGGTTGCTCACGTCACATCTACGTCGTCTCTCTCAGTTGGAGGCTGCTCAGTAACGCTCAGCCAGCACCGGGAAAGTGCTTCTAATATCCTTCACTGGTCTCCGTCAAAGTCTGCGGCGTCGCTTTGTCCATTTATTTCACTGTCTATGGGTGGGAGCAGGGTCAAAAGGGCAAGCATACATAAGAACATTCTGTCTGAAACCTTTTTATAAAAGCAGAAAACTGCAGATTCAGAAGAAAGACTAAGCAACAGCGTAACACATTAGAAATGTTCCTTTACACTTCATAATGTGACGCAGTGTGGTTTTTCTTCTGTTTGTGTGTCTCAGTGAGCCAGAGGAACAACTCTGAGTGCATTTACATCTGTGTGATGGCAGGTAAGATGGGTAAGTAGAGCTCACTGGATCCGATCTGCTGAGTTCTCTTTCAAACAGCGCCACTGTGTGTTCAACGTGCAGCATCAGCACCGTTTCTACCATTACATTCAGATCCTTTTATTCTGCAAAAGTGCATTTGTAGACATTGTAGAGATGTTCTGATTAGAGCTGCAAAGATGGATCAATTAGTCCTCAACTATTAAATTAGTCGGCAACTATTTTGATAACCGATTAATCTGTTTGAGTCTTTTTTTTAGGCCTTTTTCAGCCTTTATTTTGATAGGACAGCTGAAGACATGAAAGGGGAGAGAGAGGGGGGAATGACATGCAGCATAGGGCCGCAGGTCACAGTCAAACCCGGGCCTGCTGTATTGAGGAGAAAACCTCTATATATGGGCGCCCGGATAGCTCAGATGGTAGAGCCCTCGTGTTGTCTTCCCGTCGACCTGCAACTTTTTGTTTTTCTGAGTCCACATTTTAAATGAAAAAACTTTTATCAACGTTTGGTCATCTTTTTCGACACTTTTGTGGCTTTCCCCAATGTTTTTGTCACTTTTTTCAACGTTTGTCGACTTTTTCTGAGCCTTGTGAAGTTCTTGTGGGTGTTTCTCTGACATTTTTGTCACTTTTTTGACATTTGTCACTTCATTCGACATTTTTGTCACTTTTTTGTGACTTTTTTGTCACTGTTTTGTGACTTTTTGACATTTTTGTCACTTGTCTCTTTTGTCACTTTTTTGACACTTTTTGACATTTTTGTCACTTTTCTTTCAGTTTTTTAACATTTGTGTCACTTTTTTAAAACATTTTGTCACTTTTTTTTATGTTTGTCACTTTTTTCAGTTTTTTTTATCAATAGTTGTTTCTTCAAATGCTATAAAATTGCCTAAAAAGTAGTGAAGTGATTATTTATTTAACTTGTGAAGGGTGTAGTGAACCATCCACGACAAATTTCAGATTAAGAAACTTTTTGAAAATGGGTCAAATTAGACCCCGAGGAGCGAGGACAACAGGAGGGTTAATTAAATTCAATTTTATTGATAGTATCAAATCCTAAAAGGAGTTATCTCAGGACACTTTACAGATAGAGTAGGTCTTGACCACACTCTATCATTTACAAAGACCCAACAAAAAGATTTTGTTCATGTTTCTACAAGTACATTTAAAATCTTCTGCAGCTACAATACGTGTTTTGTGTGTTTAGTTAGTTATTTGATGAAAATCCATTTTATTTTAATTTATGACACAATTTCCATACTCTAATTAATTATTATGGTTTACTGACTCACATAACCTTTAAGATTAGGTTGTACTGATATTGAAAGCATTTGAACTAATACTCGGAGGCACTGGCGGACCATTTGTGTTGCAGAGTTGAGAGGGTTTTGAAAAGGTTGTGTGTATGTGTGTGTGTGTGTGTGTTCTTGTCCAGGCAGAGCGGTGCCGGAGCTGTGGGAGGTCGGCTCCGTCAGGCCGCTCTTCAACCAGACCATTGTGGAAGGACCACACAGAGGTTTGTTCGCAGTACACACGAATGCACTCCTCCTATTGTCATTCACTGATAACATGCAACTCAACCACCAGGTGGCAGCATCGACTCAGGAGAGGACCTGGATTTACCAGCACAGGTGTCCCCTGTCATGTTTAAATCCAGGAGGCTACATTTATGGAGACTAGTACAGTGCCCGTTCAAAATATGCATGTTTGGAACAGGCTGATGGCTTGGCCTGTGGTATTGCTGCTTGTAGCCCAAAGCACGTAATATGCAACCAGCCTACTACTGACTTACTGTGTACTTCTACTTCAGAGGAAAACATTGTACTACATTTACCTGACAGAGAACGTTGCAGATTCCGATTTTGCTAACAAAATATCACAATAAAAATGTGGACCAAACACAGACACGTTGCGAATGATAGAAATGCCTTTTTATTGAGTTTCCTCTCAGCAAAATGCTCTGAGTGAATTTAAGCAGAAGAAAACAACATTTGGATGAGGCGATAGCTTTTTTGCATCAGGAACTATATTTATGACATGATAATCTCAGAGAATATCCAGACTTTCACACCTTTTGGTAATGTACGACTTTAATCTAGAAAAATGTCGGAAATTTTTTTTTTTCCTTGGAATAATACCCCCCTTTTCTTTTAGCTACAATGGCCCTGACACACACTCGCTAGCGTTAATTATCTAGCAATCTTTTTTGTACGACTTTACTCCAAATTTAGTGATGGGTTTCTAGATAGCTGGTGCAACCCAATCCTGTTTGGAGAATTCGATTCTGTTTCCAAGGGGTTCACTTCCTCCTTCCTACCTTTTAAGGCTCTGACACACCAACCCGACGGCTGACCGTTGGCAGAAAAGGCAGTCGGACTGATCAGCCTCTCCGAGTTGGTCCAAAAAGGGCCTCAGAACACACCGAAGAGACGCCGACTTGAGCGCACGTTCTGCACGTGCGCGAGACGTACTATGTCTCCATAACAGCAGGCAGCGCTAATCTGTATTGTCGCCCAAAAAATGTAAGCTAATTGGACGAACGCGTCACGTGGGACTGGCTTCTCCGGAATTTCAAAATGGACCATAATGGCAGCTCGTTCTGAATACGATCACGCATTTTTTATGAAACGTATTTCTGAAAACATTTTAAGAGAGAAATAGGCCGTACAGTTGCTGAATCTGTCTTCATTTCAGATCGACAAAGGTGAGTTTAAAAGATTTTTGTCAGATTTTGAGAGCCGTTTGAGAACCGTCACGCTCATCCCGCTCGCCATATCCGGGTTAGCTCTCCACCAATCAGACTGGTCATTGAGTCCGACTGTCCACCCACCGATTCAACATGTCAAATCGGCCAAAATGAAGGTGGACGGATCCTCCAACGGACGACGGCACAGAACACACCGAACAGACTCGAGTCACCGACCTCGCCAGACTGACTGACGGCCGATAATCGGGTTGGTGTGTCGGCGCCTTTACTGAACCTTTCATCTTCCTTTTCCAGTAGGTAACATCTCCTCCATCAGACTTCCCCTCGGTGAGTAACTCAGCACCCTTAAAAAAAGTTTATTCAAGCATCTCTTGTCCTCAAGAGGATGCTTCAAGAGCCATAATTCTTGTTTCCAATCGTCCATTTTATGCCCCAGAATGGCACCAACTGCCCAACAATCTGAGTCACATCTCTCCATCTGGGATGAGCTCAGTGTTAACCAGCAGAGTCCAATCCACCGCACATGGTGAGTCCCTGCAGGAGGCCAGCGTTCATGTTTGGCTCATTTCAGTTACACTTTGACTCATTTGGTTCAGTCTGAAACCTGCAGACTGGGAATTGGATTCTAATATTATCCAGGATAGCTTTTAAATGTTGTAAACAGAAATGTTAAGCAATTGCTCACGACAGGTTGCGGTATGTTGCAAATATATCACAGCTAAGGGGCATTGTTTGGCCTGACATGAGGCGGAGGGTCAACAACGTCCTTAACTTAGACTTTTTAATGCATAAAATGTTACAAAATAGTCAAAAGTACATTCTTTGAATGTCTGATTTTGTCCAATCAAAGATTGATTAATCAAATAATTGAATTATAGACCGCAGCTGGTTAAAAAAAGTTCAGATGAAATCCGTCAGTGTTGCCGATTTGTCTTCCACCTTATTGAAGATAATAAAGCAGACTGTGTGATGTTTGTTTTTTGTTAGTTTCACCAACAACTATGGATGAAACTGCTGCAACTACAGCAAAGATCACCTCTGCCCAGCAGCTGGCAACATCTCCGCAACCTGCAACTGCGATGCCACAAAGTCAAACTACAGCGGACAGACTGGAGACGACGGCACAAAGAATGACGACACAAAGAGTAATGACGACACAAA
The DNA here is from genome assembly GCF_010015445.1 of Perca fluviatilis. Classification (NCBI taxonomy): domain Eukaryota; kingdom Metazoa; phylum Chordata; class Actinopteri; order Perciformes; family Percidae; genus Perca; species Perca fluviatilis. Next base: position 4,818,598 of record NC_053122.1, read on the forward strand.
TGGGTACGACGCAGAAAGTAACAACACAAGCAGTAACGGCAGCACAGACAACGGATACGGAAAAAACAACTATTGCACAACCAATTACCTCAACGCAACCAACCACCATCCTGCAAGTCCCCAATGCATCCGTCACAACAGCTGCAGCTCCAACCACAGAAACGATTCCACCAACCACAGAAACGGCTCCACAAACCACAGAAACAGCTCCACAAACCACAGAAACAGCTCCATCAACCACAGAAACGGTTCCACCAACCACAGAAACAGCTCCATCAACCACAGAAACGGTTCCACCAACCACAGAAACAGCTCCATCAACCACAGAAACGGTTCCACCAATCACAGAAACGGCTCCATCAACCACAGAAACGGTTCCACCAACCACAGAAACGGTTCCACCAACCACAGAAACGGCTCCATCAACCACAGAAACGGTTCCACCAACCACAGAAACGGCTCCATCAACCACAGAAACGGCACCATCAACCACGGAAACAGCTCCACCAACCACAGAAACAGCTCGGCCAACCACAGAAAGAGTTTCATCAACCACAGGAACAGCTCGACAAACCACAGGAACAGCTCCATCAACCACTAAAACAGTTCCATCAACCACAAAGAGGTCTCTATCGACCACAGAAACAGCTCCACCAATCACAGTAACCTCTCCGTTAATCACTCCGTTGAGTACAACCCGACTGACCACAGCGTCAACAAACCCCACCACGTCCTCACCAGTTATTAGTCCGACCCGGCTAACCACAGCTACACACCAGCCAACAACAAAGACCCAGCGCATGACTTCGACAGTTCACCCCACAAGACTTTCAACTGGGCGTCCAACAGCAGGACCTACGGAGGTTAGAAGGACTACAGGGTCTCTGAGCTGGAGAACCACCACACCCAGCAAGTCTGTGGAAACAGAAAAACCAGGTAAATATTTCTCCGTTCACTAACCCTTACCCTCAGGATTATACAGCAGCTGGGAACCATCACTTTATCGTGGTGGAGAGGTTTGTATGTCCCTATGACACCGAACATTAGCTCAAAGTATTCGGCCTTGTTGGAGACCCTGAATGGAGTCCTGTATGGGGCTCCATTAGTGGATGCCATAGTTTTGCTGAGAGACAACGCGCATGTGGGCAATGATGGAGACACCTGGAGAGCTGAAATTGGGAGGAACGGCCTCCCTGATTTAAACCAGAGCAGTTGTTTGTTGTTGGACTTCTGTGCTAGTCATGGATTGTCTATAACGAACACCATGTTCGAACATAGGGATGCTCATTAGTGTAGTTGTTACCAGAGCACCCTAGGCTGAAGGGGTTGATTAATGATTTTGTGATCGTCTGATCTGAGGCTGCATGTTTTGGACACTCAGTTGAAGAGGGGGGGCTGATCTCTCAACTGATCACCATCTGGTGGTGAGTTGGGTCAGGGAGTGTGGGAAGACTTTGGACGGACCTGGTAAGCCCAAACGGGTAGTGCGGGTAAACTAGGAACGCCTGGAGGAGGCCACTGTCCGACGGATCTTCAACTAGCACCTCCTGCGGAGCTTAACTGGCATCCCTTTGGAGGTTGGGGGCAGTGAACCCGAGTGGGCAATGTTCAAAGCTTCCATGGCTAAGCTGCGGTAGGAGCTGTGGTCTTAGGGTCCTACATGCCTCAAGGGGCGGTCAACCTCGAACACAATGTTGGTCAGGAAAGCCGTTCGACTGAAGGAGTCCGTCTGGGATATGATATCCCAGAGGACTCCGGAGGCAGTTACAGGGTGCCGACAGGCCTGAAGGCGTGGCAAACTTGGCAAAACATTGAAGAGCAATAGAAGCTACCGAATTTATCACAATTTTACTTTTTGTGCTGATGCCTGTGGACACATCTTCAGTTCCTGTAATCATACACCCTCCTCCAGGCGACCCATCCGGGGCTGATCAGACCCCAGCTTGTGTCCACATAGCAAGCTACACTTGGCTCTTCTTCTTTTTAGCCATAGCATCTTAAAGCCCTTTCTGCTACATTGGTGGTACTGCAGATGGCTCTCCTCTTCCTCTCTCCCTCTATGCCCAATTTACTGAAGGCTCTGGCTAAAGAACGGCCTGTGAATCCCGTACACCCTACCTCTACTGGGAGACACCTCGCTCTCCATCCTCCAAAATTGATTGTAATGAGCTTTCAATTGAATCGAAATCAGAAGCAGGATCAGCGATTCCAACGTCCAGAGCTTTGAGACCGCCTTCACGAAGGAGGGCCAGAACAACTTCCGGAAGCGAGGAGATATCAAATAATAACTTGGGATCCACAAAGTCAGGGGCGTTTCCAGGACTTGAGGAGCTTCTAGGCTTAGCCCGGACCCATTTAAATAAACGTAATGCAATGCAAAACAGCAACTGGCTTGCCCAGCTTGTTATTAGCCAGTGTATGTTCATTTCAGCTGCCCAGTTTTGTAGATGTTAGTTACATGGCACCAATATTTGGCCTAATAATAACTGGCCTGGCAACCCAAAGACCAAGGTTTTGTTTCCAGATCTGTGTGGCGACTTATGATGCGGGGGGTCTGGGTGTCCTCATTTTTAATGTTAAACACTTAATTTACTGCATTCAGGTGAATTTTTATTTTAACTTTTTCTGAATCAATTGCTGGAAATATCTGCCTCTCAGGCACTCTGTATTGCTTTAAACCATTTATTCTCCGGTAGATCGACTTTTCTAATTATATCTGAGTCAGCACACATGTAGCCTATAATTTACTCCTCCCTCCTCTTTTGCTTCTTTTGTTGAGGCAGTAACCTCCTTAAATGTGCATATGACAATTATTCACCTCAATGATACATTAATTCATTTTAATGAATTAATAAACTCCTGGACTGTAATATTTATATTATAATAGTGTTTGAGCAAGATTTCTGCTCATGTTCAAAACTTTGTGCACATTCAAAATATATCCCATCTGTGTTCTCTGTGATTTGGAGGAGTTGTGATATTTTGCGAAAAATAAAGTGATAATAGGCTGTTACAAGAATACAGTCAGTATATTTCAGAAAATAATCTACCTGCACCATAACCTGCTGTGCATTACGTGATTGCTCTGCTGATACGGTAGATCTCAGACCTTCTGACAGACTCAGAGCCCCGTTTTGGTCTGAATGAAACCAAGTTTAGCTAGAGAAGTGGCTGTATACTGCTCCATCGGAGGTGGAAAACCGAAACTACAGCAGAAATGCGTCCCATCTGCCGCAGCATTTCCTTTATAAACCTGCAGCTGCACAGATCACGGAAGGCGCGCTGCTCATCTCTATTTTAACAGCGAGAGTGGACGCTAAGCGTGTGTTTGAGTCTGACTTACATAGGCTGTTGTCCGGTTTCATATTTGTCAGTCAACTTTTCAAAATGCATTCGGGGCAACACTCAAAACATTTTGCCGGGGCTGAACCCCCTGCAAAATCGACTCAATTTGCACAAAGCCAAATTGAATTGTGGATTGTAGAATTTCTGCGCTAGAGCAACTCTTGTCTCTGAAGCCTGAAATTCACTCCAAATGTGTCTTTATTTACTAACCATTGACATGATAATGCATTTTATTTATCAACATTGTCTTTATGTGCAAAATAGCAAAACTAATGTGACCTAAATGACAAAATAGTTTTTTTCTTAGTGCCTTTTTTAAATATCAGGAAAACATACAGAGGTTCTTTTTTAAAGCATAATAACCTCTTCTATGAGGACATTGTCACTGTGATGTGTTTTTCACCTGAGAATTAAATGCAAAATAGTGATTAATGACCCAGAGACTCTTAAGGTATAAAAGTAACATTTAAGAGCTGCTCTGCTGTGCAGAAGCAGTTTGACTTTGACTGCTGACCTGCTCTCAGAACACAACTGTAATCATATCACATCCATTCACTGTCATTTGGGGACACACTAACGGATACTGATTCAATTTTAGCCCGGAGAAAGGTGTGCATTATGTGTGTGTGTGTGTGTGTGTTAAGAGCACGGGAAGGAGCCACTCAGGAGGCTAAGATAGTCACTATGGTAACGCAAACGCAGCCCCACAGCCCCCTTTATGTGAAAGCTTTAATGGTTTGAAGATGCAAAGGTTAAAAGCAAATAAAGGCCAAATATTCATCCGTCAGCTCTATGATCAGTGAGCCTGTCTGTGAAAAGGAACTAAGGTACAAAAAAACAAACGATACACAATCAAAAAGGGGAAATGAATTCTTTAAATGATGTAACAGCAGTATAAACTTAATGAATTTAGAAACATCAATAGGATATTTAGTAATGATGAATGAAAAAAACAACGCTGTGCAAGTCCAATTGAGTTAAAAGATCACATTTTATTAATGATACATGAAAACATTGACTTCAAATTGTCTTTTTTCTTAAACCTCCATTGTGTCATTTTTTTGAGTTGATTCTTAGCAAAAAAAACTTTTGTTCTTTCACAAATATGTGCTCATTCATGTGTAATTACTTACCACCAACTAATCAAAGTATTCTCGAAAGCGTAGAATCTGCCATTCAGAATCATTCAGAATACATACAGGCGAGTCGCTCGAATGACGCCCGCCATGGTGCGCCTCCATCTTTAAAATACCTTAGCCAAAAAGGGATATACCTCTGCATTTCGCGCTTTTAAACTCAGTCAACCAGCCAGGACGAATGCCAGCCTGGAGGGGAAAAGAGAATTAAAACAACAACGCGACAGGCAAAGCAACAAGGGGAAGGGCTAGAAAGTAATATTCAGTTGGTTGTAATATACAGTTTCACCACTAGGTGGGAGAAATTCTTACACAGCGTAGCTTTAAAGGAAACTTAATGATATATACATTTTTTGGTGAATTTATTTTGCTTCCCGTCAAAGTCAATAGACACATAAAGGCCCTGGTATCCAAGACATTCTCATTCTCATCATTACATGCCTTTTGATTTTAAATTGGCTAATTTATGGATCTACAAAAACACACTAAATCCAATGGGAATAACATGTTAAAGTGAGAACTTATACAGTATTTCCAAAAAGATGATCCAAACCAAGATGGACCCACTACAACATTAAATCAATAAAATCTTTCTACTGTGCAAATTAACCCAAAAATATAAATGTCCAGATTGTATTTTTGACATAATTTGTAAGGTTTTCTTCCATTTTTATTGATTGCTTTGTGGTCCTGTTTTCGGGTACCTTACTTATGTTTAGCCTTTTATTTATGAAGTCGTACACTGTATTGAATTTGAATATTCAATTCAGTTTTATTTATAGTATCAAATCATAACATGAGTTATCTCAAGACACTTTACAGATAGGGTAGGTCTAGACCACACTCTATCATTTACAGTGCCTTGCGAAAGTATTCGGCCCCCTTGAACGTTTCGACCTTTTGCCACATTTCAGGCCTCAAACATAAAGATATAAAACTGTAATTTTTTGTGAAGAATCAACAACAAGTGGGTCCCAATTATGAAGTGGAACGAAATTCATTGGCTATTTCAAACTTTTTTAACAAATAAAAAACTGAAAAAGTGGGCGTGCAAAATTATTCAGCCCCTTTACTTTCAGTGCAGCAAACTCCTCCAGAAGTTCAGTGAGGATCTCTGAATGATCCAATGTTGACCTAAATGACTAATGATGATAAATAGAATCCAGCTGTGTGTAATCAAGTCTCCGTATAAATGCACCTGCTCTGTGATAGTCTCAGAGGTCCGTAAAGCGCAGAGAGCATCATGAAGAACAAGGAACACACCAGGCTGGTCCGAGATACTGTTGTGGAGAAGTTTAAAGCCGGATTGGATACAAAAAGATTTCCCAAGCTTTAAACATCCCAAGGAGCACTGTGCAAGCGATAATATTGAAATGGAAGGAGTATCAGACCACTACAAATCTAAGAGACCCGGCCGTCCCTCTAAACTTTCAGCTCATACAATGAGAAGACTGATCAGAGATGCAGTCAAGAGGCCCATGATCACTCTGGATGAACTGCAGAGATCTACAGCTGAGGTGGGAGACTCTGTCCATAGGACAACAATCAGTCGTTATACTGCACAAATCTGGCCTTTATGGAAGAGTGGCAAGAAGAAAGCCATTTCTTAAAGATATCCATAAAAAGTGTTGTTTAAAGTTTGCCAAAAGCCACCTGGGAGACACACCAAACGTGGAAGAAGGTGCTCTGGTCAGATGAAACCAAAATCGAACTTTTGGCAACAATGCAAAACGTTATGTTTTGCGTGAAAAGCAACACAGCTCATCACCCTGAACACACCATCCCCACTGTCAAACATGGTGGTGGCAGCATCATGGTTTGGGCCTGCTTTTCTTCAGCAGGGACAGGGAAGATGGTTAAAATTGATGGGAAGATGGATGGAGCCAAATACAGGACCATTCTCGGAAGAAAACCTGATGGAGTCTGCAAAAGACCTGAGACTGGGACGGAGATTTGTCTTCCAACAAGACAATGATCCAAAACATAAAGCAAAATCTACAATGGAATGGTTCACAAATAAACATATCCAGGTGTTAGAATGGCCAAGTCAAAGTCCAGACCTGAATCCAATCGAGAATCTGTGGAAAGAACTGAAAACTGCTGTTCACAAACGCTCTCCATCCAACCTCACTGAGCTCGAGCTGTTTTGCAAGGACCGAATGGGCAAAAATGTCAGTCTCGATGTGCAAAACTGATAGAGACATACCCCAAGCGACTTACAGCTGTAATCGCAGCAAAAGGTGGCGCTACAAAGTATTAACGGGGCTAAGGGGGCTGAATAATTTTGCACGCCCAATATTTCAGTTTTTTATTTGTTTAAAAGGTTTGAAATATCCAATAAATTTCGTTCCACTTCATGATTGTGTCCCACTTGTTGTTGATTCTTCACAAAAAATTACAGTTATATATCTTTATGTTTGAGGCCTGAAATGTAGCAAAAGGTCGAAAAGTTCAAGGGGGCCGAATACTTTCGCCAGGCACTGTACAAAGACCCAACAATTTCAGTAATTCCCCCAATTTAGTGCGACAGTGGCGGGGAAAACTCCTTCTAGGGAGAAACCTGGGACAGACCCAGGCTCTTGGTAGGCGGTGTCTGACGGTGCCGGTTGGGGGTGTGACGAACAGTGGCAATAATAGTCATAATAAAGATAATGGAACACTGACCAGAAATAGTAGTTGTAGTAGTTCATGGCATAGCAGGGCACTACAGGGCAAAGCAGAGCATGGCAGGGCATAGCAGGATGTAGCAGGACGCAGCAGGATGTAGCAGGACGTAGAAGGCGTAGCAGGATGTAGCAGGATGTGGCAGGGCGTAGCAGGATGTAGCAGGACGCAGCAGGATGTAGCAGGACGTAGAAGGGGCGTAGCAGGATGTAGCAGGATGTGGCAGGGCGTAGCAGGATGTAGCAGGACGCAGCAGGATGTAGCAGGGCGTAGCAGGATGTAGCAGGGCGTAGCAGGATGTAGCAGGGCACTGCAGAGCGTAGCAAGGTGTAGCAGAGCACTGCTGAGCGTAGCAGGGTGTAACAGGGCATAGCAGGATGTAGCAGGGCACTGCACAGCATAGCAGGATGTAGCAGGGCGCAGCAGGATGTAGCAGGGCACTGCACAGCGTAGCAGGGCATAGCAGGATGTAGCAGAGCATTGCTGAGCGTAGCAGGGTGTAACAGGGCATAGCAGGGTGTGGAGCAGGATCACCGGGACAGCTGCAACCATGATTTAGGTGCCACCCTAATTCAGGGAAACAGGCTGGGCAAAAAACAAACATAAGGACTCCGGGGAGTAAGCTCCCCAGAGCATAACTAAGGGAGACAGGTTAAGGAGAGGAGCCTGGTCGGGCTAGAACTCTCCCCGCCGGATCGGGCTGTACTGGCCTTTCTCCCTCTACTTTGATTATATTATTGATTAGTGCTGCGTTCATGCCACTTCAGAATAACAGGCATCGCCCCCCTGGTTACGTTGTTTTTACGACTGGCAGCGTTCACATGGTCGGGATGCGTGTTCTTCTTCTGGTATATTGGCGTTTGGCATAACAACTTTTTGCATGACTGCCACCAACGGTTGGCCGTAGCCGAGAGCATCAGGTGTGTGAAAACATGGAGGCCAAAATAAATTTTCTGCTGTTTTCTTATGCGAGCATCCAAACAGCACATGGACAAGTGTTTGTTTGTGTTATCTGCAGGACAACCAACGGGAAAAGACACGGATAATGTGGTTTTTTTTTATACATAGGCCTATTTATGAATAATTTGAAACATATTATGTCTGTGTATGTTTCTTGGCAGAGGCGTTTGTCCACAATAAACAGTTTATTGTCATTAAAATATGTTCAGTGAACCAAAGTCACCTCCATCAAACGTCAGTTGTCAACAACGCGTCACCAACTGGGGAACTCGGGTATCTAAATCCAGCCCGAGTTTCCCACCTCTGATTCCCACAGGACTTTACGTGAATGGTGACGTTTTCACTCGGAAAAACGTTTTTCCGATGTCCATGAACGCACGGTATATGGTAGATTAATCTGACGACTATGAAGAGAAGCAGAGAAGAGAAAGGGTGCTGCGTCTGCAGTCTGCAGACACACACCCTCCCCCCGCCGGTCTGGCTAAACGCTGCAACTCCTCACTCCCTAAATATAAGCTTTATCGAAGAGGAGAGTTTTAAGTTTACTCTTAAATGTGGTGACGGTGTCTGCCCCCCCGAACCGATGATATGACAAATCTCAAAATGATCTCAAGTCTAATCTCATTAAATGATACTTGTACAACAACAAGTAAACAATCTTTAATAATCTGTCACCTTGCAAAACAGAGAGCCCTATTGTTGATAACTTAAATGAGCAAAATCACAAACCTAATGTAATAACCGGCAACACAGTTTGTATTTTATTCATTTATGGAGCCACATAATGTATTTAAATTCATGTGAGAGGAACTCAACATTAAACCAGTCACCAGTGAATAAGTTTAATATGAGCCAACATTTCACAGCAGAGCCACTAGATGGCAGTAGCATCTCGCTGTAGGGACGGCAGCTGCTTCCCCCCCGCCCCCAACTTAGGTTCTGCATAGCAACAGACAGAAGGCCGGAGCATCCTGTGCAGTTTGTCACTGAGTCATTAGTGTGCAGTGACATGAGTGTTTGTGGCCTAGCTGCACATCTCCACACACACACACACACACACACACACCAGTGATGAAGAGCTCCGGTTCATTAGGCAGATCATCTCATGTCGAGGTTTTGCTGATTTTTGTGTTGTAAAAAATGGAAATAGCAGAAGGTTTTCAAGGTGACTTGAGGTGAAACACGCCATATGACAAATTCAGTGAAAATGAAATGCCTACGGTTGAGTTGGGTTGCAGCGTCACTCTGTCAGTCACTTGGTTTAACCGTTTCCCACTTCCAAACTAAAATATCTCCACTACTATTGGATCGATTGCCATGAAATTCTGTACAGACGTTTGTGTTCCCCAGAGGTTGTATCCTCCGTACTTTGGTGCTCTCTTGATCCCCAATTTGACACATCGACCAAAAAGTGGAATAACAACTTCTATGTACGCCACGTGATGTCATCTGGCCCAAAAATACTTTTTCCCTACGCAAAATCACTCAGAATTTGGTCCAATAACATTTGGAAAGTCTAGAAGAGTCTCACAATTAAATCAATTAGGCAACATTTACAGTACATCGCTACATTTTGGTTTAGAAATATCTTCTGCTACGTTTCCCCCTCTCATTCCCCCGAATAATTCATAAGATCGAACGAGTTTTCACTCGTGCTTTCATGTCAAAGAATTAAACATGTAAATTTAATTTAATTTTCAGACATTTGAATTTGTGAAACATAACTTTACATGCATTAATGACTCACATGATACATTTGTGTCTTCACTTGTAAAATGTTTTTTTTTGTTGTAAGGAAGCTGTGTGCTGAGCTTAATCACGTTGAACCGACACTTATAACTTCCGGAAAGTGAAAGAAAAAAAAACCCAGGAGGCGTTGAGGATGAATTCAAACTTCGTAAATTTCCAGCGTTAATAATCTTATTGTATGAGCTTGATTGATAGAAAATTTTCCTGCTCTGGATATCACCACGGTACAGAATGAGCAAATAGCTGCAGAATGTGGAGAAGAATCTCATTAAAAATCCCATTTGAATATGTATTTGCATGGTGATTAGGAGCCTGTGTACCTGCGATGCATTAATTAGGATTAAAATGCATCGGCACCAGTGATTCCTGTAATGGGAATTTAAGCGACATTATGCAAAAATGAATACAATGAGACAATTTGAAGGATGGATGTGACTGAGGATGATTTATTCTGCACATCAAATCTCTAAATTAACTCTGTAGGCTTTTCAGAGGTGAATTATAATGTCTTATTATTTTACGTGTGAACTTTCCTGTGTGATCGTCTTTTATCTTTGAAATTACCGTCTTAATTTGGTTTTCAGAGAGGAAAAGTCATGAAGCAGGATCTAGGATTTAAGACTTTGGAACATATTACCCCCTGACATTCGCACTATTATAAAAGTAGTTACTTATTCATTTCGAACGGCTTTTTAATACATAGTTGCGCTGTGACATTTTCCCTTTCTTCCTCCTGTTTTTATGCAACCTTTTCTGATTTTACTGTCAATATGTTTCATTCTTTTTAGTGTCTGTTATGATGTTTTAAAGCACTTTTGGATACCTGTTGGTCGCTGTAAAGCGCCGTATAAACACATAGGGCTGTGACGTTATGCTTCTGTCCCGATTGGATTCTTTCACGATAAGTGGCCGCCGATTGGATTTGTATTGCAATTTTCATTTATTGCGATTTTAGAAGTATTGCGACTCTAAGTTGTTTGTGTTTGGTTGCCAGGTAACATAACATATCCTACATTCTGGACATATCACAGAAACTGTGAAACACACATTTAAGTCATATATCAGTATGAAATCGGGAGATTAGCGTAAATCACCAGGAATATACCCATGTACCCATATACACCATGTAATATACCTGTTGGCAGGTATATTACATTACATGTCATGATTACATGTCATGATGCTTTTATCCAAAGCGACTTACAATTGCTATATACTGTATGTCAGAGGTTGCACGCCTCTGGAGAAACTAGGGGTTAAGCGTCTTGCTCAGGGACACATTGGTTGATGTATCGCAGTGGGAATCGAACCCTGGTCTCCCACACCAAGGGCATGTGTCATATCCACTGCGCCATCACCACCCCCCCAGGTATATACTAGGGCTGGGACAATATGCTTTTGTCCTGATTCGATTATTTCACGATACATGGGTGCCTGTACATGGGTGTGAAGAATGTTCGGGAGACTTATGACTTACAAAGAAGCATTTAATGAACTCTCAATTGAGGCGGCAGTACAGTTTAACCACCATGTGTTATTGTGCAGTGCTGTCTCAACTCTCTGAAGTTCCTGTCTTCCTTAAGGAGTATTTAAGCTCATGCTGGAGGCGTTACGTTTAGCTGAACCTTTAAGGTAAACAAAGATATGGCAATCGCCTAAACCAGCCTGGTCTCACAGAATTCCTTGAAATGATCAAAAACTGTTAACAGCACATTTCGTGGTGGTGGCACAGAATGTGTGAAAATTCCGCATGGCCACCACGGAAAACAATGCCGATGTAAAGTCAATGAGAAGATGGCAAAACAACATGGGTCAAAACATGGGTCAAACAACACAGGACTTTCACCCAGGAGACTGGGGATCGTGTCCCGCGTGTCACGTTTCTTAAACCCAACTGTCCCTTTGTTGTCCCACGTGTCATGGAAACGTAAGCCCACCCACGACCTTTTCCTTAACTTAAGGGGCCGTGTTCATTTCACGGAATTCTTCCGTGGGCCAATCACAGAATTTTCGCCGATTTCGTGAAACTGCCACTGATTTTGAGTTAAGGGGCCGTGTTCATTTCATGAGTCATTTCTACAAACTGATCATTTTCTAAGAAGACTGAACATCACATGTCAGTCAGTCAGTCTTGAGTTTTTTGACATTTATTTCCTATGTTTTTCAACGTTCTGTTATCAGTTTTGCTTTACATGCTCTAAAATTGAATAAAACACCAAAATTCAATGAAAGTAGTGAACTGATCATTTATTGAACTTGTGAAGAGCGTTATAGGGAACTATCCACGTTATTTTGTTTTTAAATTTGGTTGAAAGAAACCCACATTTCTGATCTAGAAACTTTTTGAAAATGGGTCAAATTAGACCTGAAGACAACAGGAGGGTTAAACTGACTCACCCACAGCTCTCTCTCTCTCTCTCTCTCTCTCTCTCTCTCTCTCTCTCTCTCTCTCTCTCTCTCTCTCTGTGTGTTGAGAGGTTGTCCATGGAGACGGACGGAGCTGGCCGACATCCCGCTTTCCGGCAACCCGCTTTCCGGCGCCACGACGACCGTCGGCGCTCACAAGCTGCAGCCGTGCGTCCTCGAGCTCTGCAAGTTCTTCTCCCAGTGCCTCTGCAGACCCTCCGGCAACAAGACACGCATGAAAAGGTTTTCACACTTTCAGCACTAAGGTGACACATTGATCCGATGTTATCGATGCATATCATCCGTAAGGTGCCCCTTTTGAGATGATGTGAGATAAAATCCGTAGTGATTTGAAACTGTAAGTAAAATGCTATGTAATTGAATTAATTAATAATAGGAAACCTAACGCTGCATACATTAAACAAACCTTCAGAACCCAAAAGATGGGAGTAGTCAAGTTAAGTCTACTGCATTAACCAGAACAGCTTTTTGCGAGTCTTTTAAAGCTCAAAGTTTAAAGGTGCACTATGAGTTCCTGTTGACCATCCATCCATCCATCTTCGTCCGCTTATCCGGGGTCGGGTCGCGGGGGGAGCAGCTCCAGCAGGAGACCCCAAACTTCCCTTTCCCGAGCCACATTAACCAGCTCCGACTGGTTATATGGATATAATCCCTCCACCTAGTCCTTGGGTGTTCCCCGAGGCCTCCTCCCAGCTGGACGGGCCTGGAACACCTCCGTAGGGAGGCGCCCAGGGGGCGTCCTTACCAGATGTCCGAACCACCTCAACTGGCTCCTTTCTACGCGAAGGAGCAGCAGCTCTACTCCGAGATCCTCACGGGTGACTGAGCTTCTCACCTTATCTCTAAGGGAGACGCCAGCCACTCTCCTGAGGAAACCCATTTTGGCCGCTTGTACCCTTGACGTTGTTGACGTTCCAAGTAAATTCCAAACAAAACAGAGCAAGCTCGCCCCTCCCCCCATGTTTCTGTAACTGTCGTGACTAACTGACTAAAGCCTGTTTTATGGTCCTGCGGAGGCTCCACACAGAGCTTTCGCCGTAGCCTACCTAAGTGGCCTGATGTTTATACTTGTGCGCTGGTTTGTGCGTTGAGCCGGCATGTGTATGTGTGTGTGTGTGAGGAGTGTGTGATAGAGCGAGGGAGAAGTGAGAGCGTGACGGTGATTTGCTCCGCAGCGAGTAGCGACTCTAGAGTCCTAGTGAGAGAACCAAAGCGTGTCCCCTGTTCTTTCTGACCACGGTGGGAAATCTGGAGCAGGACAAGTTAACCCTCTCCTTGATTTCATGTTTATGGAGAAGGAGAACCAAGAGATGAATCAGGGGGGAAATGCAGACTGTCTATTCTACGCGCAACCATAAAACGGCCTTAACTGTCACTAACCCCCAACCATCTTGTCGGTGATTGGCTGGAACGTGGTGGTGTTTGTTTTGACGTTTACGAGCCCTGTGTTGAGACCGGGCTTTTTCACCGTGTGTTCAGGGGGGCAGGCAGCTAGCCGATCAACAAGAGAGGCCTGCGATTTGAGACAAAAATTGAATTGCAATGAAACCACGCAGGAACTCACAGTGCACCTTCAAACTCCACTAGTGTTGAGCCGATAGTGGAACGGTTGTGTTGCCGTGACGTTCGGCTGTTGACAGACATCTTCTCATCTCGCAGATACTGCGACGACAGCCACCTCTGGTATGAAAAACACACGTTGGAGGTGTGTCGGCGGGTCCGGAGAGTCTCCTTCTCCAGAAGTAAGAGTTAGACACACACCATGTCTGTGTTAGTCTCGCTTTGCCAGACCTTCCTCCTCCACAGCGCTGCGGAGGAAGGTCTGGCCAGTCCACACAGCATTCTGGTTCATTGGCATTTCTTTAAACCAATCACAGTCGTCTTGGGCGGAGCTCAGCGTTAGACGGATAAACGGTGCCACTGCAAAATGGCCTCGGGAACGAACTTGTTTTCAGAGAAATAAAGATTTTATGAGCAATGATGCAAAGTCCAGACTCTACGCCACGATGCCCCCACAATGCCCCCCTTTTCCCCTTTTGGGAAGGGGCGAAAATCCTGGTTAGCTGATTGGATAAACCATCTGTCTATCACCACCTATAGTTGTTGATAGAGGGGCCAAATCAACCAATCAGATTAAACTCTTGCCGAAACCAGTCGGGAGAAACGCAAAAACATCTTTTCCTCAGAGAAAAGCCTCCAGTGCCGTTTTTTTGCTCTTCTTCCAATGAAGGAATACTTTCTAATTCAGATAAAACTTGCTGCGATAGCTACACTCATCTCATCCGTGGAAGCCGCCACGTTGTTTAGACGTTGCGTCACACCTAAACCCGCCTCAAAACCAACGCTGATTGGTCGGTCGTTTGGCGAACGGCTCAAAATTTTCTCTATCTCAAGATGCCAGACTGATCTACGAGTGGAAAACTGGAGCTCGCCAGATCAGCACGCTCTCACCAGGCTACTAGATGACATTTCAGTCATAAAAGTTCATAGGAAACAACATTTCGGGGTTTCATACAGGCCGTATAAGAGGCTTGTTTGTGGTTCGATGCTTCAAAAAATAACTTGAAGTGATGTCCATTTTTTAAGTGGAAGTCAAGTTGGTTTGCTTTAGAAAAAAAAACACACAGTCCACAGACTACAGAGTTGTGAGTGTGTGAATGAGAAATAATTCAAGCCTCACCTGTACCGATGCTTCAGCCATTTGTTCGCTCGTCGTTGTCGGGGCTCATTAGAGCCGCAGCACAGCAGGAAGCTTCCTAGCCGCCGCCACCATGAATCCTCCGAGCTAATGGGCTCCAGAGGTCGCGCAGAGAGCTGCCCTCTCCCTCAGCTTCTGACGTGCAGAAAGAGCCGCCCCGCACACTGTCTCTGGCTCTAATTAGCCCTCCATGTGTATTTTTAGACTCTATTCTACTATGTTTTTCAAGGCTTTTGATTAGAAATCGACACGAAATATCAGCGAGTAGGGCCGCTCGATTATGGAAACAAATATAATCATGATTATTTCGGTCAATATTGAAATCACGATAATTTAACACGATTACTCGTTGACTTCTGGAAAGATGTTGCAATTATTGAACTTAAAAAATAGTGGAAAAAGGTAAATAAATCAACAGTAAAAACACACACACACAACTGTGAAATTTGCCTTAGTACTTTCCCTATTGAAACTTTATTTTCTCATTCAGAACACGAGAGAAAATAAGAGTTTACTTGCAAAGCGTAATGAGCTAAATAATTGTTTTTCTCTATTATTCTGTTTTTGGGATCATTGGGAGCCAAAATCATAATCACGATAACATTTCGATTAATTGCACAGCCCTAGCGGCGAGTAAAATGAAGCCGAAACAACTTGAAAGCAGTCAGAGATTGCGTATCCTCCCAAAAAGCTGCACAAGCAATTAATATAATCATATTCAAGAAAGTGGTTTTTGCGTCTGCAGCGCAAGTTACAGACACTTAAACCGGAGAACACGAGTGATTTGTACGAGCTGTGTTTTGTCTAAAATTCTCAGGCAAGTCAGATTCATGATCACATGATAGAAGAATCCGTGTCCAGGTTGAGTTACCTGGTTGTTAACCATCCTCACCTCCCCCAACAGATCTGAAACAGAGATGCCTGACAAAGATGTGCAGTAAACTGTGACTCGAGTGGAGGCAGAGGAGAAACAAAAGAGCCCTTCATCATCAAGGGAAGTGACCCCCACACTCCAGACTACAGCTGAGTACACTCTTGGAACATCTGGAGGATGTGTGGGGACAGAATCGGGATGGAAATCGGAAACAAGTTTTTACACAAAAGTGCAACTTTTTAGCTTGATCGTGTTTTTTTCGCCTCCAACGGTGCCTTCCAGGCAGCTAACCCTAAACATAACCATTGCTACGCTGCCTGGAAGGAGACGTTGGGGGCAAAAAAACACCAAAGACCAACTTTTTTACACATCCTTCATGTTTTGACATTTATCACTATAATCTCCACGGTGATGTTATGTTTTTAGGGCCAAGAAGACTAAATGCACGTATGACTCAAACCGGACACGGAAATCTGGCATCCTGAAAGTGATGAATGTTCTCGTCCTGGACTATTTATGAAAATCATATTTAAACCCAAGGTATTCAAATTATTTTAAAGGTGCCCTGCCACACAAAACCGTTTTTACTTGCATTTTTTGAAATATGTTAGGTCCATATGTGTTTGTGTTATGTGCTGAATGTGAAAATGAACTGCTAGCTCCTCTGTCAGCTCTAGACACTGAACAGAAATAAGCAGAGAAATCAGACCAATCACAAAAGCTGGTCAGTCTGACATCATACTGCCTGAGCTCATTACTATTCATGAGCTCGCCCAGTTGGGCTGGGTAAAGGATTCTGACAGCCAGGCTCTCATTGGCTAGCTGTTAGCCAATCAGAGTCAAGCAGCTTAGCTCGTTGAATATTAACAAGAACTGGCAGAAATCGAGCCGAGTCTTCCTGTAGGCTTTCTATACCACGCTAGAATGGCTTGAAACAAAGTAACCAAGGTTACAGAGTCCATGGTAGACCTTCAGACTTTACCACAAAGTCATGAAATATGCGTGGCAGGGCACCTTTAAGGTTCGCAAAACAGTCTGGAATTTGTAAAAAAAAAAAAGAAGAAGTGTATAAATGTTGTCTTTTTCGACAGAAAGCGGTTTAGATTTCAGTTGAATAAAAGTCTGGCTAACTTTCCCAGCTGCCCATTGCTCCATCTCTCTGACGCTGCTCTCCAATCAGCTTTTCATCAGAGGCGATCACGGTTGGAAGTAGTTCAGACGACCGTCGCTTGTTTCAATCGGAGACTGAAAAGTACAATTTGAAACTCTGAAGCCTTCGAAATTACCCGTCACTTAAAGTGATGGTTCGGAGTAATTCACCCTAGGGTCCTTTGCACCATGACCTCGAGCCAAACACCCCCCCAGAAGCTTTTTTCACCTGGGTCTAACATTGGGCGAGTTAGCGTAGAGTAGCGTTAGCTGCTGAATAGCTTAGCGCAGGGGCTAATGGACCCACGTTTGTATCTCTTAAATGACCCCACTAATAATGCCCGAAATGATACCAAACGTCTACACTAGTATATATAGGTTATGCTCTCATAAAACGATGGATTGGAAAGTTTGTAAGTGGCCACTTGCGTATAGGCTACGGCGAAAGCTCTCTCTCTAAAGTACTACAATAAAGTAATAAAAATATATATATATTTACAGAGCAAAAGCAGAAACTGTCATTATGACTCTAGAGTCACTACTCACTCTGAAGATAATCACACACACTCACACACACACACACACACACACACACACACACACACACACACACACACACACACACACACACACACACACACACACACACACACACAGAGAGACACAGACTTACAATGAAATAAACAATGAACACAGAAACAAATATATACAAAATAGCTGTTCAGAATGTGCAAAATATATCTAGTAGTGAAGCGATGTGGTTCTTTGACCAGAAACCCTGTTTTCTCCCCACGGTTTCTTCTCATAAAGTAACTTACATCAACCTTTTTGGACTACAATGGCCCTAATATGCCGTATCACACACACACACACACTGTCAGCTTTTTAGGCACCTTAAAAAAAGGGGACATTTATTCTAACCAAACTTGTCAATACTGCAGAACATTTGCCAGATGCACCCAAACAAACAAAATAAAAAAATATACAAAATAGCTGTTTAACATAAGAATAAAAGAAACTGAATGGATTGAGTGCAGAATGTGCCAAAAAATATGTGGTTCTTTGACCAGAAACCCTTTTTTTCCCCAAGGTTTTTTTCTCCGAAATATTCTACTTTAATCTCAGTTTTCAGAGTTTTCTCTTTGAATATTACCCCCTCCCCCAGCTACATACATGGTTTTGAACTACCATGGCCTATAACGGACAGACACACACACACACACAGAGACAGACACACACACAGACACAAGGAGACAGACACACACACACAGAGACACACAAACACACAACCACATACACACAGAGAGACAGACACACACACAGACACAAGGAGACAGACACACACACACATACACAGAGACACACACACAAAGACATGAACACAAACACACACACACAGTGACACACACACACACACACCCCCAGCTACATACATGTTGTTGAACTACCATGGCCTAGAACAGCTTTTTTCGGCAGCTGAAACAAAGGAAAATAATAAATCATAATAATTCTAACCAGACTAGTGAGTGCTGCAGGACTCGCCTTTCTGTAATTGGATCCACTTCCTGCATGCATCAGGACATTTGCCCTAAACATCTGTACCACCACCCCCCCACACCCCCCAGATGCACAGATGCACCTGTCCCCACACAATGCCCCCACTATCAGTCCCCCCCCATTATTAAACCCCCAGCTCCTCTGCTTCACTGACCCCCCCCCACACCTGCAGCGGGTCATTGATCAGAACTGCTGCGAGGATCAGATAAGACCGGGTCAACCCCCCACCACCACCACCCATAGCGGGACAAAGGCCACTCTGTGGGTCCCTCTGTTTAGGACCCCCCACCTCTGTTAGAGCCTCAAATACCTGCCCAGGAACCCAAAGCATGAGAATCTGCTGCTCGGGTGTCACCTAATCGCCAATAAAGGCTAAAGCCCCCCCCCCCTCTCCTCTCCTCCTCAGTTGGACTGATAAACAGTTAGCGGAGCTCTGAGTTTATTCTTTCGGGGGAAAGAAGACTGCAGAGCACTAAAATAAAAAGGCTTCCACTCTCTCTATTGGCTGCTAGCCCCCCTCAGAGCCGCGTGGGGTCCCTTACGATGACTCAGCTTTTCACGCGTTTCTTTATTCAATGAAGAGGCCGTAAGTTCTGGTGCCGTCCAACCGCCACTAAGGTAAGACTTTTCAGTTAGTTTGACCTTTTTGAAGCTCTGTTGTTGGGTTAGCGGTTGCACTCGGAGGCTTGTCGGGTTCCTAAATACAGCTCTTACTCTGTGGTGTGGTTGTTTGTAGGCTTCCTGCACACTGGCTGCGTGGCGTGAGCGCAGCGTTTCGGTTGCGTGGCGGCTTGGTGGCGTTTTCTATGTCTTTACACACCAGAAACGTGTGTGACGCGCTGCTGCTGCTGCTAGCCTTGTCTGTACACATGGATGTTTCCCATTGATTTACTGCACTCAGGCAGTAGTATACTTCATGTTAAACATGAATATATATACTGATCTGATTACAGCAAAGACAACGTCGGCAGTATTGACGGCAAAATAGGCTCCAGAATATTTCCTTCTGTATTGACAGGTGCAATATTTGAAAATTGATATTTTTTTAAATTACATTTATATATCTGCATTTATGTCAAAACCTCGAGACTTTCAAACATCAAAATGTCATTTATGAATATGTATTCGTGTCAAAATGACATATAAACAGCTTTTCCTATTATATTTTGCTTGGAAACGCTTCCAAAATAGGCGTCGGTCCTATTTCTAGCACGCACGCGTTTTCACCGCGGCTCGAGCGGCGTCTGAGACGTTCGTGTCACGCAGGCAGCGTGCAAGCTCTAAGCTGTTACCATGGGAGCCGAAATAAAAACAGACACGCCACGCCGCTGACACGCTCACGCCACGCCGCCAGTGTGCGGGAGCCCTTAGAGTTTGTATTCTACAGTATATGACTTAACCCTCGTGTTGCCTTCTTGTCCAATACATTTACTTATTTTAAAAAGAACTTTATTGGTTATTTTTTTCTGTAATTTTTGCTCATTTTCAGCGCTATAAACCTAATTAATATGACACCATAACCAATTTTTTTGCATAAAAACAGGAATTATTTGGACTGTTAGTTAAGATCGGAGGATGTTGAGTGGATCACAGACAGTTTAGTCAGGAGACTGTTTTGAAACCATTTCATTTTTTTTTTTTTAATGCTATAAAATTGAATGAAACCCCTAAATGTAATGGAAGTAATCATTAATTTGTTAAATTGTTGTCTGGGTTCCGTAGAACATACATCCATGTTATTTTGGCGACAATTTGGTTGAAAGAAACCCATATTTCTGTAATTAAATACTTTGAAAACGGGTCAAATTTGACTCGAGGAAAACATGAGGGTAAAGTGAAGGTGGACAAAGCTTTTTTCTGCCTCTTTTTAGCTTCTACTTTTGGTTTTGCAGCCCATTTCCTGTCCGGTTCAGTCTCAGCGTCTCCAGCAGCAACCCGTCCCAGTTAGAGACTAGCTGGTGAACATAGTGGAGCATCTAGCAGCTAGAGAAAGAGATGTTTCCTCAGGAGTTGGTTCATGTTGCTCTGTGTCTGCTGGATGTGGATACTGGGCAGCTGTTTACTAACCCACTAACAACTTTAAGGCATTTATACCCTGTTAGCGTCCACTAAAAGTTCAGTTGTTGCCGCTGACAGACTCCGATTAATATTCTAAGTGTCTGACAACATTATGGAAAGGATCACTACAGAGATAGACCTTTAAAACCTCTTTGAGACCTTTCTGTTTAACCAGAAACAGCTCTGAAGTCGCTAGCGCTAAACCCACCAGACTCCATTTAAAAAAACAGTACTTTTAGCGTGTATAGAGCCAACATATTTTCACATGTAAATCAGTAAACTGTGTGTTTATTTCAACCAAAACTAGAGTTGTGATGGTTGGAAAAGTGGTTTCATAGTCATATTATATATACTGTATAATTGCCAAATTGAAGCTATGCTCTGCAGTAACAATGATCAGAGCAACATTTGTGTCTTTACTCTTAAAGATGGGAGTTCTCAGATTTCCCCCCTTTGCACCTAATTGAATGTTCATCATTAAACAAACACTTTCTCCCTCTGAATGCAGGTACGAGTCATGTTTGTGATATGGATTTTCACGCTATCTGCTCTTCCAAACGGTGAGTTTTCATATAGACACACTCTGATGCATCTGGACCAAAATCCGTCAACGTCTGATTTGATAGATTGCTACAAGATTCCTTTATTAATTCTTAATCTGTGCAAAATTCGACCGGTGCGCAGATGATGTTAAAACCGCCCTTTTTAGAGCCTACTGTACTCCGCTCTGTACAGCCCACTTGTGGTGCAGCTAAGGCAAAACTGAGAAAGCCTCAGAAGGCATTCAGAATCTTTCTCAGACTGCCAAGATTACAAGTGGGAGTCATGTGTTTGTGACTAGTAATGTTCCCACCTTTCATGCTGTGTAGAGAAATTCTATGTTCAAATGTATGTGTCACTTAAAGGTGCAGTAGGTAAGAGTTATAAAACTAACTTTCTGTCATATCTGCTGAAACTGACCCTATGTTCCAGAAGAACTACATGAAGCAGGTCATTAAAATAAATCCAGCTCCTCTGGCTCCACCTACAGCCTGGAGTGAGATTTGCAAAAATCCTCCGCTCCCTGTTCAGAGGCACCAATCAGGGCGGGCAGGGGTGTCTAACTGCGTGTCAGTCACTGCTCATGCACACACATTCATTCTCCCTCGTGGGGGGAGGGGCTTAGGAGACCGTTTTGGGCTTTAGCGGAAAGGGGGGAGGGACTGAGAAGTTGTCGATGTTCACATTTTTTGGCTAAGTCCTGGATCTTCCCAATCCTACCTACAGCACCTTTAACTTATTCAAACATGTAATTATAATGGCTGTAACTGAGCCCACACGGAGTGACACAAGGTACACTTCTTGCTTTTGGAAACATTGGAACAAATGTCTATATGTGTTTTAATCACTTTGATCTTATGAACTTGTGTGTTGAGTTTTACATATTTTTATACTGATGTAGGCCTGTAACAACTATTAAATAATTGTCTAACCGCAATTTTTTGTTTACATAATCACGGTTATTTTGTATAACCACAATTAAAGCATTAGAGCATTTTTCTACTGATATTGGTCACACTATCATTTTGATCCATCAAACGTGTTTGTAATACCTGTGTAGCATCACCTAACAGTAACGTTAGCTCACGTTAGCTAGCCTATGGATTCCTTCCAGAGGACGCCCCACCCTCAGGTGCAAGTCCGGAGGTTGGGCAGTTGAACAGGTGGCTGTCGCTGGGCTGTGGCTCTTTGCCTTGTCCTGCTGATACTCAGGTCCTGGATGACCAGGTGCCGGCCCTAGACTTTTGGGGACTAAGCAGGATTTGGTTTGGGGACTCTCCACATTGCAACATGTTGCCACTGCACTTGGCACTAGACCAACTTGTGTATTGTAAATATTAGTTTAAGCACTCATCATGTACAAATAAGTATTTAAAGACTTATGTGAGACCTATTTAGAATAGAATAGAATAGAATAGAAGATACTTTATTCATCCCCGTGGGGAAATTCAAGTGTCCAGCAGCTCACACATAAACACACACTCGTATACACCACACAGTTCCCTATAATTAATAAATAAATAAATAAATACACTGCGAATGCATACACAAGAGAGTTAAAAACAGAATAAAAGCAGCATAATTATATTATGTCTGCGTTAAGAGTTAATGGGAATTAAGGGGAGGGGAGGTGGGGGGGGGGTGTCATTTGTTGGTGTTAAATAGCCTGATGCCTGTGGGGACAAAGGATCTCCTGAACCTCTCTGTCCTACAGTGCAGCGAGAGCAGTCGCTCACTGTAACTGCTCCTCTGTCCAGCCAGGACGTTGTAAAGGGGGTGCTTGTCATTCCCCATTATGGCGTACAGTTTGTTGCATGCACGCCCCTCTACTACAGTTCTCAGTGAGTCCAGTCTTCTGCCCAGCACTGAGCTGGCCTTTTTGACCAGCTTGTCGAGACGTCTACTGTTCTTGTCTGTCATGTTGCCACCCCAACAAACCGCCCCATAAAACAGGACACTCGCCATCACAGTCTGATAAAACATGAGCAGCAGATCGCTACTAATGTCAAAAGATCTGAGCCTCCTGAGAAAGAAGAGACGGCTCTGTCCCTTTTTGTACAGAGCATCTGTATTAGCGGACCAGTCAAGCTTACTGTCCAGGAGTACACCCAAGTACTTGTAGGTCTGCACAACCTCAATGGCCTCCCCCTTTATGCAGACCGGCTGACAGTTTGGCTTTGACCTCCTAAAATCCACCACCATCTCTTTAGTCTTGGTGGTGTTCAGGAGGAGACAGTTCTTATTGCTCCAGTCACAGAAGTCCTCCACAAGGTCCCTGTACTCCTCCTCCCGTCCACCTCGCACACATGCCACAACAGCCGTATCATTGGAGTACTTCTGGATGTGGCAGGACTCAGAATTGTACTTGAAGTCCGATGTGTACAAAGTGAACAGGAACGGAGCCAACACTGTCCCCTGTGGAGCCCCCGTACTGCACTCCAGCGACCCCGAAACACACTTCCCCAACTTGACAAACTGCAGCCTTGATGTTAAGTAGTCCGTTATCCAGTTGGTCAAGGAGGGGGCCACCCCTATACTTACGAGCTTGTCTCTCAGTACAAGGGGCTGGATGGTGTTAAATGCACTAGAAAAGTCAAAAAACATGATCCTTACATAAGAACCAGGCACATCCAGATAGGCATAGGCCCGGTGCAACATGAAGAGGACCGCATCCTCCACTCCTATATGTTCCTGGTAGGCAAACTGAAGGGGATCTAATTCTTGTGCAACCTGCGGTTTCAGGTGGCGGAGGATCAGCCGCTCCAGAGTCTTCATAATGTGGGATGTTAACGCCACTGGCCTGTAGTCATTCATCTCCACCGGGCGTCCTGTTTTGGGCACTGGTACAAGACAGGATGTTTTCCACAACACCGGGACTTTCTCTGTCTGTAGACTCAGGTTGAAGAGGTCATGGAGGGGCTCCGCTAATTAGCTACTATTTCGCTATTAGCTATTAGCAGCAACTATCTTTAAATAGACCGGCTCTGACATGAGCTCTATTGTGGGACATTTCAAGCGCTCTTGGGGGGCCCTCTGGTAGCCACGGGGCCCTAAGCAGTTGCTTACTTCGCTTATGGGTCGGGCCGGCTCTGTGGATGATGTTGGGCTGGTTAAAGTCATGGAGGTGGGACAGCTGAACTAGTAAGTTAGTGGCTGCTCGTTTACTGTCCTCTTCGCTAGTAACTCACGTTAACGTTATCAATATTCCCCGCCATCGCCAGGCTCGTCGCTAGCGAGCCGACTTTTGAAAAAAGTCTAACGTTATGTGGTCGGTATGCTTTTCTGAAGTACAGTGTCTCTGCTGTCCTTTTCTTTTTAACCCTTTGGGTTTGCTGCTCCGTCGTTTTTAGTCAGCGATAACGCCTCGCTCTTGCATTCAGCCCTCCGCCATGTTTAGCGCGGCGAATGACGTCAATCAGATGAGCCGCCAAGGCAGAAAAAAGAAGAAGCGAACGGAAACTCAACAAGCAACATCAGTAGGCTATTAATAATCGATTATGGTCTGACACTCGAATACAATGCCGAATCAATGCATTGTAAAAATGATTAATAAAGGGCATTTTTAGATATTTTGAATTCCTCTTTAAGGGTATTTGCATGTAACTGATCCCCATGTATTTCATATCAAAATGTTCAGTGCAAATTTAGCTAGCCCTAACCATAGCTTTCTGTATAGCGATGCCCAAAATAGTTCCAAAAGCAATGTGTAGAGAGATCATTTGGCCCTAAAGCGGAAATATTTCTCAAATCTCTTGTGAAAACGTACTTTCACTCAATTGTTTTGCTGCTTGAAATGAGTTTACAAAAGTCTTGGCTTCATTAAAGTAGCGTCCTATGAATAAAATAGTAAATAAATGTCTAAAATGAAATTTTGTGACATCACTTTTTCAGTAGGAGTGTTTGGCAAACATCGCTTGGACTCGTCTTTTGTCCTCAGAGGGTTAAAGAAATATGAAACGGGCCATTTCAAACAAACTCCAGTGTCCTTTAAATGTACATATAAAGCCGCGGCTGACTTTTCCCGTGATGCTTCCATGTGTTTTGTGTAATTATACTAATGTGGCACGTGTGTGTAATAATGTGGTGGTTTACCGATGTGTTAAATGTTAATCAAATCTCAGTTATAATCACATTGGTCTTTGTCTTCAGCGCTGTCTGCCGGCTCCATCTTCTGCCCGGACCCAGAGGCCGGCGACCAGATCACAGATTACATGACTGGTGAGTGGTGACGATGAAACATAATGGCAGCGAGCGGTGTGACACATAAGCTGCTGATTATTATTATTAATGAGTGAGTCAGAAGTCTGATTCATTGGTTCGGTTTGGACCGACAGAACAACAATCTTTGAAATTGGTCCAGTATTAAAGCGTGATCGTTGTAACCGGCAGCCGCAGACCGGGCTGCAATGTAACCCTACGGGGCACGTGTACATCGTCAATTTCTGTCCACTAAAAGTTCTCTTTGTGCCGCTGACAGGCTCATATTATTGTTCTAAGTGTCTGACAACATTATGGAAAGGATCCCTACAGAAATAGACCTTTTTAAAACCTCTTTTGGCGATTTTAGCGATTTTTTTTTAGCATCACCTTCGTCGAAGTTCCAAGCGAGCCGAGTTGAGCTGCAAGTGAGAAGACTACTGTATGTGAGACATGCAATAATACAGTCACAAATATTTGACTTTTTCGAAAAAAATTTTTTTTAAAGCATTTTAATAAACTCTACGTGTCTGGCCCTTGATGTGATTCCTATTTTCCAGTGTGGCCCCTGAGGGAAACTGAGATTGACACCTCTGTAATGACGCCGTTTAGACACAAATACATATTACTAAATGGCATGTTGATGTTTGAAAGTCTCAAATGAAGTCTCAGATGTTTGAAAAGGTTTTGATATAAATGCAGATATAAATGTAATATAAATAAATATATATATATATATATATATATATATATTTATATATATTTTTTTCTAATATTGCACCCGTCAATACAGAAGGAAATATTCTGGAGCCTATTTTGCCGTCAATACTGCCGACGTTGTCTTTGCTGTAATCAGATCAGTATATATTTATGTTTAACATGGTATTTCATTTTATCAATGGGAAACATCCATGTGTCCAGACGAGGCTGGCAGCAGCGCCGCGTCAGAGACCTTTCTGGTGTATAAAGACATAGAAAACGGCACGCAGCCGCCACGCAACAGAAACGCCACGCTCACGCCACGCAGGCGGTGTGTAACCGGCTTAGAACATGTCCTCTGCCACTACTGTTATGGTGTTGTTGACTGATTCCCTGAAAAGCTCCAGTCCTACAGCCTGTGGCCTGAATGATTTTCTGCTCTGCAGGCGCCTCTGTGACTCAGAGAAACAGGATTATCTGTGATGAAATCACTCTGCTCTCCACCTGCGAGACGGAGAAATATTGAGTTCCTCTCACAGCCTCCGTGTGTGTTTGTCTCCTCTCGTTTCCCCGTCTTCGTGGCGCAGACTGCCTCGGCCCGCGCTTCACCT
This sequence comes from Perca fluviatilis, assembly GCF_010015445.1. Classification (NCBI taxonomy): domain Eukaryota; kingdom Metazoa; phylum Chordata; class Actinopteri; order Perciformes; family Percidae; genus Perca; species Perca fluviatilis. Next base: position 4,845,262 of record NC_053122.1, read on the forward strand.
GGCTCCACTCGGTCTTCGATAATTTCCCCGCGCTGCTGGGCTTTGCTGTGAAGCTGCGCTGTGCGACGGGGCTTTGCCCGCGCGACCTGGAAGACTACGGCTGCTCCTGCAGATACGTGGCGGCTGGAAACCCCGCGGATCCTCTGGACACGTGAGTACAACTCTGATCGCAGCGGGCAGTGGCTGCTGCTGGATTTAAAATACAGCGTGGGGGCCGAATGGATTTCGGAGGCCTGGAGGCAGGCATGTGCAAAGTGGACTGGGAGAGTTTTAAAACAGATTGGAATATTTTTCGACTACCGGCTGGAGAGTGAGGTTTTAAAACATTATAGAGCCATTGGTATTCTTAAATACCCCCTCCCATCCCCACGAGGTATTTCATTCAGTTTAAAGGTCACATTTTATGCTTATTTTCTGGTTGATATTTGTATTTTGGGCTTCTACTAGAACATGTTGACATGAGTTTCATGTTCAAAAAGCACTTTATTTTAATGATATACCTGAATAAACCTGTAGTTATCCTCTGTCTGAAATGCTGTTTTAGCACCTGTCTCTTTAAGCCCCCAATTCCACACAAGAAAAGCCCAGTCTGCTCTGATCTGGGCCACGTTCAGCCCCGACAACCACAACTTTACAGACAGCTCTCTGCTGATTGGTTATCCCCTGTGACACAGCGACTAAACGAAAGACAGAGAAAAGATTATGGAAAAAAAATCATAATCACAATTATTTAACACACGATTACTCATTGACTTTTGCAAAGATGTTGCATTTTTTTTTACTTAAAGTAAGAGTGAAACATGGCGGCCTATAGCTCACCTGGTAGAGCGCGCGCCCCACATAGGCTCAGTCCTCGCCAGCGGCTCGGGTTTGAATCCGACCCGAAGCCCTTTTACATGTCACTCTGTCTTCCCTATTTCCTGTCTCTCTTCAGCTGCTCTAAATAAAGAAAAAAAAAACTTGAAGAGTGAAAAAAGTGAAACAAAATAAGACTTTACTCGCAAAACGTAATGTGCAAAATATTAGTTTTGCTCAATGACCTTGTTTTTGTGATCGTTAGGAGCCAGAATCGAAATTGAGATCACAATTAGATTCATTGCACAGCCCTGCAATGATTGTGTGTAACAATGATGTCATTTTAAAGTTGTTGTGTATTTCCTCTTTCCTCCAGCTGCTGTGCGACTCACCGGCAGTGTTATCAGGACGCTGCCCCCTGCAGGCAGCCCCTGCCTCCCCTCCCCGACAACTTCACCTGTTCAACAGCAAACACCAGCTGTGGTAAGACCCACACGCTACGGGACATTTTGGGAAATATGCTCATGTGCTTCCTCGCTGAGAGTTATAAGAGTAAGATAAGAAAAGCACTCATGTGTCTGTACAGTAGAGCTGTCGGTCTTCCTCAATAATACCATTCAAATTCCATTTGTTATTTGTTTTAAATAATCAAATAATATTCAAATATTTCATGCTCATATGCTGTCTGTCTGTCTGTCTCTCTGTCTGTCTCTCTCTCTCTCTCTCTCTGTCTGTCTCTCTCTCTGTCTGTCAGTCTGTCTGTCTGTTTATCTCTCTGTCTGTCTCTCTCTCTGTCTTTCTGTCTTTCTCTCTCTCTCTGTCTGTCTGTCTCTCTATGTCTGTCTGTCTGTCTCTCTCTCTCTCTGTCTGTATGTCTCTGTCTGTCTGTCTCTCTCTGTCTGTCTGTCTCTCTCTGTCTGTCTGTCTGTCTGTCTGTCTATCTCTCTGTCTCTCTCTCTCTCTGTCTCTCTCTCTGTCTGTCTGTCTGTCTCTCTGTCTGTCTGTCTCTCTCTCTCTCTCTGTCTGTATGTCTCTGTCTGTCTGTCTCTCTCTGTCTGTCTCTCTGGCTGGCTGTCTCTCTGTCTGTCCGTCTGTCTCTCTCTGTCTGTCTCTCTGTCTCTCTGTCTGTCTCTCTGTCTGTCTCTGTATGTCTATCTGTCTGTCTGTCTGTCTCTCGGTCTCTCTGTCTATCTCTCTGTCTGTCTCTGTATGTCTATCGGTCTGTCTGTCTGTCTCTCTGTCTGTCTCTGTATGTCTATCTGTCTGTCTCTCTGTCTATCTGTCTGTCTGTCTGTCTGTCTGTGTGACACGAGTCTTGCGTGTCTTTCTGTGTGTTAGATGACAGTCTAACAGTCTGTGGACATTAACGAGTTGTCTGTTCTCTGTCCCGGGGAGACGCTGCTGATGGCTGTCAGCGGAGGTTTTGTGAATGTGACCAGGCCGCCATCGACTGCATGACTCAGAGCGCTTCCAGCTCGGAACTGAGAGGCCTCGCCGCCGCGTCCTGCGCCGCTACAAACCACACAGGTGACGTGTCCTAATACACATGCATAGAAATGTTAGTTAACTGAGAGCAAAGATATTTAGGCCGCGTTCTATTTACCTCGCAACTCGTTTTTTTTACGAGGTTAAAGTCGGAAACACGCCCCCTGACCTCGGATTTACGAGCTCGGAACTCGGACAACCTCGCAGTAGCCCAAAATCCAACACGGGTGCCGCCCCGTATCAACAGTTGTGAAAGCTGCAGTAACATAAAGTTATAAGCACTTCTGTCTTATTTGTGTCACTAAAAATCTCTGAAGGCGCTAGCGCTAAACCCACCAGACTTCATTTAAAAAAAACAATACTTTATACAATGTAAGTTAAGGGCAATTGTCCAGCTTGTATTTACCTTCACAAAGTGCTCATTTTGCCGCTGACAGACTCAGATTAATATTCGAAGTGTCTGACAACATTATGGAAAGGATCCCTACAGAGATAGACCTTTAAAACCTCTTTGAGACCTTTCTGTTTAACCAGAAACAGCTCTGAAGTCGCTAGCTCTAAACCCACCAGACTCCATTTAAAAAAACAGTACTTTTAGCGTGTATAGAGCCAACATATTGTCACATGTAAATCAGTAAACTATGTGTTTATTTCAACCAAAACTAGAGCTGTGATGGTTGGAAAAGTGGACAGACGACCCAAAACGGCTTTTCATAGTTTAGTTTTCACATTTAGTTTCTGTCCACTTTGAACGAAGTGTATTTTACGATGCTAAAATTACTGGTTATTTACATGGAGTCTGGTGGGTTTAGCGAACGCAATTTTGTGGAGGTTTTTATGGTTAAAAAAAGGATCTTACTCTTTAACAGAAAGGTCGACCTCCTTAGAAATCCTTTCCATAATGTTGTCAGACACTTATACACTTAATAATAATCTGAGTCTGTCAGCAGCAAAACGAGCACTTTTGTGAAGGTAAATACAAGCTGCACAATCGCCCTATTAACTTACATTGTAGCTTGTTTCACCGCTGCCGACTGCAGCGATCTCACTTAATACTGGACCAATGTCAAAGATTGTTGGTACCATCAGTCACTTAGACACAGAAACATAGGAAAATAGGGGTTGAAAAAAACGGTAGTTACCCTTTAAAGGTCCCATGGCATGACAATTTCACTTTATGAGGTTTTTTAACATTAATATGAGTTCCCCCAGCCTGCCTATGGTCCCCCAGTGGCTAGAAATGGTGATAGGTGTAAACCGAGCCCTGAGTATCCTGCTCTGCCTTTGAGAAAATGAAAGCTCAGATGGACCAATCAGGAATCTTCTCCTTATGAGGTCATAAGGAGCAAGGTTACCTCCCCTTTCTCTGATTTGCCCGCCCAGAGAATTTGGCCCACCCATGAGAGAGAGACATCATGGCTTTCAAACGGGCAAGTTGGCAGTTGGTCAAGGCCACCCCTCCACCTCCCCCTCCACCTCCCCCTCCTCCTCAATAGCTACAGACACAGAAATGGCACATCCTAAGGAAAGCTCATTGTGGGACTGGCTCTAGTGGCTGTGATTCTGCACCAAGGCTGAATTTCGGGAAAGAGACTTCAGATACAGTATTAGGGGACCACTAAGGTCTATATAAAAGAGACTTCAGATACAGTATTAGGGGACCACTAAGGTCTATATAAAAGAGACTTCAGATACAGTATTAGGGGACCACTAAGGCCTATATAAAAGAGACTTCAGATACAGTATTAGGGGACCACTAAGGCCTATATAAAAGAGACTTCAGATACAGTATTAGGGGACCACTAAGGTCTATATAAAAGAGACTTCAGATACAGTATTAGGGGACCACTAAGGTCTATATAAAAGAGACTTCAGATACAGTATTAGGGGACCACTAAGACCTATATAAAAGAGACTTCAGATACAGTATTAGGGGACCACTAAGGTCTATATAAAAGAGACTTCAGATACAGTATTAGGGGACCACTAAGACCTATATAAAAGAGACTTCAGATACAGTATTAGGGGACCACTAAGGTCTATATAAAAGAGACTTCAGATACAGTATTAGGGGACAAATAGCAAGGGATAAAAGCATCCAAAGAGCACCATGTCATGGGACCTTTAAGATACTGTCCATTCAGTATTTATTTATTTATTTATTAAGCACAATTAAGATCTCAATAGTTCAGAACAGAACTGAAACAAGTTAATACAACATGATGCACTATGCGTCAATAATTTGGACATTTGTGCTCATGAGTTACGACCTTCCCTCTCCAGACGAGTGCGTCAGCCGGGATTTGCGTCAGCAGCGATGTCGGAGCGCCCTAGATCAGAGGGAGCAATTGATTAGGTAGGTGCGCAGATGCCTGAGTCACACCTCTGCATCTCGCAGCCAATTAAAGCGATGACCTCTTGACGTTTAATCCTGCAGTTGCCTGCCCACGCACAGCCGGAGAGAGAAAAAAAAAAAAAAACAGTTCATTTGATCTTTCTCTCTGTCTGAGAGAAGCCGGAGGAGCGGAGTTACAGGAGGTTATTAAAGTGGAGAACTTCACAGGAAAAGTTAAAGTGTAAAGCCGGTTGGGTTGCAGTTTGACAGTTCAGGGGCGAGTTTTTCTCTCGGAATAAATATTTTACTGTTTGAACCTTATCTCAACTTTAATTACGTTTTTGTTGATAAAAAGCAAGTATGACACCCCTCATATGTTGTAGCCTAGTTCTTAAAAACCCAAATTATTGAAGAAAATAAGGAGTAAATCAGGAAATTAAGGTCCAATATGTAATATATTTACTGTAATAAATCCAAAAATGACCCCAATGCGTCATCAGATATTAAGGAAAGATGCTAAGTTGAAATACTATCTTTTCCGACAACAATGCTAAAGCCAGATGGCCTAGAAATCTAGACGCACCCTAGTGGCAGCAAATGTATTGTGCAGTCAGGGTCAGTCTAGGCACTCTCCGTTGGCTTGCGAGCTGGAAAAACCAAATCTTGGTCAGGCCAATCACATCATGTATAGAGTTGGTGGGCGGGGCTTATGGCTGCTGCTGCTGGGAACAGTGGTCTTCTGGAAGACTTGGAGTTCAGCTTTTCTTTGAGAAAAGAACAAAGAACGGCACTGAAGTCATTCTTAAAAAAGGAAGATGTGTTCGGAGTTTTGCCGACCGGATACGGCAAAAGTTTAATCTATCAACTAGCTTTCCTACCTTCTTCGTTGCTCTGGTTGGTTGCAGCGCTATCCTATTGCGTGCAGAGGGAATTTGAAAGACAACCGTTTATCCCGCCACTCGGATTGAGCTCCGTCAATGGTGAGTTCCCAGACCCAACATCTGGATGTGGGTCAGGCTTGTCAGGCTAAAAGCCAGTATGTTCTCCTTTTGAAATTTCCGTTGCGTGACAGAATGTCTGTCTGTGTTTTGGCCTGTGTGTTGGTGTCTACGGCCCAGTCTGACAGCCAGGCCGGGTTGCCAGATATACCTGTAAAAACCTAAACCCCAACGTGACATCATGACTTTGCGTAAACGTACACGCCACTTGTTATCTGTACGCATTTTGAGCTATCCGCGTGTATGTCTACGCCGTATTGACAATGAGGACATACGTCATGGTAGCTTGCTGTCACGTGACGATTTGGGAGGCGTCTGAGCCCGCCCACCAGTTGCCAGGGGTAACAGTGTAAGAGCGACACGTAGACGGAGCAGGAAAGACGGCTCGAGGAATTAGCATCACGGCGAACGGGTTGGGTTTAGGAAAAGAAGAACGGGACGGTTGAGTTTAGGAAATGTGACACGCGGGACCCGTCTCCTGGGTGAAAGTCCTGTGTTTGACCCATCCTCCCCCCCCAACCAACCTCCCTGTGCAGATTTTCACCCTTTCATACTACTCGCTACGGCGTCAATTCACACGCAATCACAAGGTAATGTAAGTCAACGGAGGCCAAATGGCGTTGATATACACGTTAAAAAGAGAGTATGCGTCTTGATAACACGCCAATAATGCCGTACGGATTGGCGTGTCAAACATAACGCCACTTCGTGAGATCAGTCTGTAAACCCAGCGCGCTACAGCTGTAACGTTAGAGAGTACTTCCTGTGTAGCCCTCAGCTAACTTGAATGGGGATTCAATTATGTAATTGCACAGCTCCTCTAGACTTTCCAAATGTTATCGGACTGAATGGATCAAATTCTGATAGTGAAACGAGTCATTTTGGTGCCTAAACTCAACTGTCATCGCCGTAGATGCTCACTTTTTTCTGGCTAGACTCCTCTACCAATACACGGCCCCTGAAAGGAGCATCATCTGGCGGTGCCTGTAGCCGGCTCACGGTCACCTGTTGGCGGCTAAACAACCGCCGCTGATAGCCGGCGTCCCGGAGCTCTGGAGCGGCTAAATACAACCAGCAAATGCTGCTCAGATTTTATCGTTTTATGGCACTATAGACCACACGTGTCAAACTCAAGGCCCGCGGGCCATATCCGGCCCCTTGCTAATTTTGATCCGGCCCCTATATACATTTAGGTTCACAATACATTTTGGCCCAAATACTTTTTGTCACATTTCACAACATTTTTTATGCTTTTTCCAAAAGTTTTTTGGCATTTTCTTCATACTTTTTGTCGATCAAACTGTAAGAGAGAAGACTATTTGAAACATGCAATAATACAGTAAAAGATATTTGACTTTTCCCATGACATAAAAGCAATAAACTCTATGTCTGGCCCTTGATGTGATTCTCACTTTCTAGTGTGGCCCTTAGGGAAGTTGAGTTTGACACCCCTGCTATAGACGTTCACGTTACAAAGCTTTATATTAGTTTAAAATACTTCTATTTTAGGTATATAATACATGGTCTATTGGTGAAGTAGATGATCACTTTATGGGGGTGAACAATTTGTCCCCACCGGGGATAAAAATAATTCAGCAGAGGCAGGGATATGTAGACCAGAAAGGGGGAAATCCCATACATCCCCCCTGGAAAATCGCATCCTGGTTGTGGCGCTCAACAAAATGTCTCCACTAATTTACAGGCGCTGTAGTCTGTATCCACGACGCTCCATTTCTGGACCGCCAGGTGTCACTCTTTTCGGATGTCCATCCCCTTCCTCTTCCTTTGTGTTAGCGTTCTAACCTCCGGTGGATTTCTGAGGACTATGGTTAACTGCTCCTCAGATCTCTGCAGGGTAAATCCAGACAGCTAGCTAGACTATCTGTCCAATCTGAGTTTTCTGTTAAAGACTAAAACTACTTTTGAACGTATACGTTCCACCAAAAGAAGTTCCTTCTAGGGCTGGGCGAGATGGAGTAAATCAGATATCACGATATTCTTGACCAAATACCTCGATATCGATATTGCGACGATATTCTAGGGTTGAAAATTGGTGCTTTTAACAAAATATCTTCACACTTTGATTTTAGATAAATAATCATCAGTAATGTGGACATAATGTCTAAGTGGGGAAAAGGCAGGATTGTCCGGCAAGAACATTTTTAAAGTGGTTTGCTACAACACAATGAAATGTGAACAATTACAGCCAAGTTTGTCACATTTGGCTTTCAAAATATCAACAGTGGGCTGCGAGAAAAAGGGATTTCATGATTGGTGTAACAAAATGAAGGAGAGTTTCTTTAGTTTGTAAGTTTGTAATGAATTCATTCTTTTTGAGTGAGCACTTGAGTTAGAACGGCTGCAGGCTTCATGTGAAGTGACTCTTTGGAGTGGATTTCTATTAAAAGAGAGACCGAAATTCATCCTGTTCGTCTGTCTGCTGGTCTCATCATGTCCTCCATCTCCTTCTCTCCAGATGTTCTCTCAGCGGGCAACGACTCTGCGAGCCAGCAGCTGTCCAACTCTTCCTTCCTGTCAGCAGGTAAAAAAAAAACCTGTTTGTGGTCGAGTTCACTTTGTGAAGCTTTCTGTTGACGCTCATCACATCACTGCGTCTCAAGAGAGACTGTGAGTTTTCAACGATGCCGGAACTGGAGTGTGAAAACTAGGGCTGCAACCAGGGCTTTAAAGGTCCCATGGCATGAAAAGTTTACTTCACGAGGTTTTTTAACATTAATATGAGTTCCCCCAGCCTGCCTATGGCCCCCCAGTGGCTAGAAATGGTGATAGGTGTAAACCGAGCCCTGGGTATCCTGCTCTGCCTTTGAGAAAATGAAAGCTCAGATGGGCCAATCAGGAATCTTCTCCTTATGAGGTCATAAGGAGCAAGGTTACCTCCCCTTTCTCTGATTTGCCCGCCCAGAGAATTTGGCCCACCGATGAGAGAGAGAGAGAGAGACATCATGGCTTTCAAACGAGGAAAGTGGTACTTGGTCAAGGCCACACCCCCACCCTCCACCTTGCCCCCCCTCTCTCCTCCTCAATAGCTACAGACACAGAAATGGCACATCCTAAGGAAAGCTCATTGTGGGACTGGCTCTAGTGGCTGTAATTCTGCACCGAGGCTGAATTTCGGGAAAGAGACTTCAGATACAGTATTAGGGGACCACTAAGGACTATATAAAAGAGACTTCAGATACAGTATTAGGGGACCACTAAGGCCTATATAAAAGAGACTTCAGATACAGTATTAGGGGACCACTAAGGTCTATATAAAAGAGACTTCAGATACAGTATTAGGGGACCACTAAGGCCTATATAAAAGAGACTTCAGATACAGTATTAGGGGACCACTAAGGCCTATATAAAAGAGACTTCAGATACAGTATTAGGGGACCACTAAGGCCTATATAAAAGAGACTTCAGATACAGTATTAGGGGACCACTAAGGTCTATATAAAAGAGACTTCAGATACAGTATTAGGGACCACTAAGGTCTATATAAAAGAGACTTCAGATACAGTATTAGGGACCACTAAGGTCTATATAAAAGAGACTTCAGATACAGTATTAGGGGACCACTAAGGTCTATATAAAAGAGACTTCAGATACAGTATTAGGGGACCACTAAGGCCTATATAAAAACATCCAAAGAGCACCATGTCATGGGACCTTTATATTCACTTTTTTTTATTCACCAGACAACATGGCTACTACATTTTTAAAGTTACCCGCCAACTACCGGCTAGAGTGCTAAGATCTGCTAATCTCCTCCTCTTGGATGTACCGAGAAGCAGACTAAAAACCAGAGGTGATCGAGCCTTCAGTGTAGCTGCCCCTAACTTGTGGAACAACTTGCCAGTCCATATCAGAACCTGCCAAACTGTGGAATGCTTTAAATCATTGTTAAAAACTCATTACTTTTCTTTGGCTTTTCCTAGGTTTGTTACTTTCCTGGTAATTTTTATTTTATTTTAATTTCACTATACCTCGTATATTGTATATTACACGTTTTATTGTTGTATAAAATGTATGAGCAGTAATTTGTTGTGTTTTAACCTGTGAAGCACCTTGGTCAACCATGGTTGTTTTTAAGCGTGCTATATATAAATAAATTGATTGATTGATTGATTGATAGCCAATTTTTTTTCCCAGGAAAAAAATAAAACAGATTACGAGTGCCGTTGAATAAAGCTTGAGAGTGTTGAGATCATATATCGCAATCAACTCTCTCGCGCCACGCAGTTCAAAGTACGTATTACAGCTACGGTGGCCTTCACGCTTCAAAAAGGGTCCGGGAAGCTACGATACCCGTTAGCAGCATTAGCAGCATTAGCAGCAGCTGTGAGTCTATCATGTGACAGCGAAAACGTGAAAGGTGGAGCAGTATGTCCTGTATGTCCTTTACCGGCTAACGTATTTCAAGATGGAGCATGAATATGGAGCGTCTACCCCAGGTCATGCAAATGTAATATTTCAAGCCAAAAGGAATACTTGGAATTGATGGTGGTGATTAATATTCATGAAAAAGGACAAGTTTGTGAACGGGCAACACAGATTTTGATAATAAACAACTAAACACGTTACACATTGGACCTTTAAGCATCCGTGTTTGAAACCTTACATTTCAGAAAACAGAGAAATTTTGTGCTATTTTAGATTTTACAAAATTTTTACCCTATTCACCTGCAGTGTGTTGCCTTCAACTAGCTCCGCACAAAGACTGGAAGACTAGCTCCGTCAAAAGTACAAATCAGCTTCTTTTTTTTTTTGGTCCAATCTTCCAATCACAACACGTGGCTGACAACCCAGCTTTCTCCACCTCCGCTGTGACTCACGCAGCTCGGTGGCCAGTGTGTGTTTGCTCCGACTCGGTCTGAGCCGTTATTGTGTTTGGCCTGCAGAGATGGACCCGCTAATGACCAGCAGCGTGGGTAACCGCAGTGACCTCATCACCCCACCGCCAGGCTCGCCCCTCCTGCTGACGCACGCAGGTACGCTCTCTAATAGTCACGCAGGTCACCGCGGCAACACAGAGACGAGAGGAGGGCAACAGCAAGATGGATGGATGGATTGATAGATAGATAGATAGATAGATAGATACTTTAGTGATTCCTAAGGGGAAATTCCAGGTCCCAGTAGCTTACAGACATCACACACAACATACACATACATCATAAACAGGATGATAAAATGACAAATCCACATGAATAATATGGACAATAAAAGAAAAGATACTAAATAAAAAATCCACATGAATGTACTACAAGGGATGTATAAGCATGGTAAGGTGCTGTATGAGAGGGTGTGTCGTGGTGGTAGTGCAAGTAAGTCCAATAGTGCAAGGATAAAGTCTAGAGACCAGCATTCAATATGGACAATATAAGAGAATAATGTAGACATAGTCATATAAAAACTATAGCAGTGCAAGGATAAAGTTTAAAAAAAGACAGCATTAAATATGGGCATTAGAAGGGAATAAAGTAGACAGTAGGATAGACACAAATCAACAGTCAACATTAAATAGAAGGATTCTTCTACACACTCACTGCATGTCACCTCTCTGCTGTATACGTGGTCACACACAGGGCCCTATTTTAACGATCTAAGCACACGGCATGAAGCGCCTGGTGCAGGTGTGTTTAGGGCGAGTCCAAATCCACTTTTGCTAGTTTGATGGCGGAAAAAAGGGTCCGTGCACCGGGCGCCTGGTTCTAAAGGGTTGTACTTAGTGTCTTCATTAATCAGAGGTGTGTTTTGGGCGTAACATGCAATCAACCAATCAGAGATCATCTCCCATTCCCTTTAAAAGCCAGGCGCGTTTGGACCTTGGAGCATTGCTATTATGATGGAGGATTAATATTTTTATTTGTAATCTTCTGCATGTGTGTGTGCTGCTGTGTGTCCCTGTGTGTGTAACAAGCATAGTGTGCGCGCGCTGTGCACGAGCCTAGGAGCATTTTACTAATGCTCTGTTAAAATAACAATGAAATGCTGCGTTATTGACTTTAGACCAGGTTTTTGTTGGTCAATGGCGCGATCACTTCCCGCTGCCTCATAGATAGCAATACGCCCAGAATGCACGTGAACACACCTCCCTGTAAGACCAGCACGCCCAGAATGCACCTGAACACACCTCCCTGTAAGACCAGCACGCCCAGAATGCACCTGAACACACCTCCCTGTAAGACCAGCACGCCCAGAATGCACCTGAACACACCTCCCTGTAAGAACAGCATGCCCAGAATGCACCTGAACACACCTCCCTGTAAGACCAGCACGCCCAGAATGCACCTGAACACACCTCCCTGTAAGACCAGCACGCCCATTTAGAAGACGTTCTCATCCCTCTCAGAATGAGTTCTAATGCTGATCCTGCGACCAATTGTTTTTTGTCAGATACTTACGTTTTGCAGGCATTTCTGATAAATCACATTCCCATCAGCTTCAGCTGTACTTTGCATGCTAACATGTTAAACTATGATTGTGAACATGCTAAACACACCGAACAGCACCTGCGTCAGCATGTCGGCATTTTTAGCATTAGGGTTAAATCTCAGCAGTGCCCCACTACAGCCTCAAAGAGCCCGGCTGTATACGTTCAGTCTTGTTGAACAGTGTTTTTTTATACTGACATTATTAGCTGTGTTTTTGAGAAACTTAAAGCCATCTGTGTTGCAGAGGAGGTAGAAGAGGAAGAGACGATTCAAACAAGTTACATCCTCTCGTTTCCATCTGTACGTTCTTTTCTAAGATCCTCCATGAAGTACTTCTCTGGCAATCTTGTGTTTTCCCAATCTGCTCATAATTACATTTGGCTGGAGCTAAACCATCCTTCAGCTTTACAAAGCACCCAAAAATTTTTTTTTCCTTTTTTTTTTTTCTGTGTTTGTAATTAATTTGGATAGACATGTCGTGCGTGTCACTTTTGCAGATTTGAATGGGGGTGTGACGGAGGAAGCGCTGGAGCAGGAAGACGTAAATAAGGATCAGACGACCCACAATCCACCAGCAATCAGTCGCGGTGAGCCAATAACACGGTCTGTCTTGATCAGGATTGATAACAGCAATGGAAGAACAGATGGCGATGTGTTTGTTTTATGTGGATGACGTGATAGTGTTTATAATTCCTAGAAGCAGGCAGTGATTCAACCGATGTCCAATTCACAAAAAGAACATTTCTAAATGTTGCCTGTCTGGTCGCTATGAACCGCCACACAGGAAGGGATGCATTTGATCTCTGCTATGTTTGGCATAAACAGAAAAAAAGGAGGAAAGAAAGATAAATAACATCATCTGTCTTGAAAAGTTAATGGTCCCCTCCACTCAAAAATGTGTTTTCCTTCTGTTAATGTCCCCGAAGGCCTGAACTTGACTATCCTGACTTGTATCCGTGCAGGTTAGGTTAGGTTAGGTGACTTTATTGGTACCCGTAGGTGAACTAGTTTTACAGTCTAAGAGGCAGGACATACTTAAAATGTTGTAGACCACAACATAACATACACAAAACATTAAAACATATAATAACAGGTAGTAAAACATAGAAAAAAAGAGGAATAGAAAACAGTACAAGTTTGTCACTAGAGAAGTTTTTATTTTTATTTCTTTAACATTCCTCTCCTAAAGTGTCTTTGCTCTTCCCTTAAAAATCGATTCAAACGGCAACCTAGATTTGGGAGATCGTGATAAGCTCTATTTCAACAAACGGTGGCGTATCCCTTTAAGCAAGATGATAAAAGATTATAAATATGGTTAGACGGGGTTCATAATCTGACATAGACTTTGCTGACTTGAACTCCGTTTACATTTGTCTGCGGTTAGGGAAACTTAGTGTCATTTTGTGACCCCACAGTTGTGTTGTGTAAACTTGAATGCTGGACTTCAGTAAACTTTCTTGACTTTAATCTATCTGTCTCAGTTTTGATCTCTGAGTTCTGGTGTCATTAGTCTCATCAACCAACGCGTGAGGATAACAGTGTGTTAGATAACTGGAGTCAGAACTTCCTCTGGCCTACATTTCTCCAAACTCTCTCCATAACACATTCAGTTCCCTGTTGCAGATTCAGTTCCGTTCGTCTACGACAGAGAAACGCTGAGCGAAGAAGAAGCAGAGCCGGACATACTCTCGGCACTCAGCTTCGGAGATGAAAACACGGTGACGTCTTCAGCACCCACAGCTTCACGCGCTGACACCTCACCTTCCAGTCGGACTACAACCTCCCTGAGGACTACAACTCCCAGAGAGATGGAGAAGTCATCTGAGGAAGGTGATAAAGAAATGCGGATGGTTTCGGGGTGACCTCTAGCTCACTTGGTAAAGTGTGTGCCAGTGGTGGAATGTAACTAAGTACATTAAATGGAGTACTGTAATTAAGTCCAAATGTTGAGGTACTTGTACTTTACTTGAGTCTTATCTACTTCTACTCCGCTACATTTCAGAGAGAAATATTGTACTTTTTACTCCACTACATTCATCTTTTCCAGCTTTAGTTACTAGTTACTTTAGTTACTCCGCTACATTCATCTGTTGCAGCTTTAGTTACTAGTTACTTTAGTTACTAGTTACTTTAGTTACTCCGCTACATTCATCTGTTGCAGCTTTAGTTACTAGTTACTTTAGTTACTCCGCTACATTCATCTGTTCCAGCTTTAATTACTAGTTACTTTAGTTACTCCGCTACATTCATCTGTTCCAGCTTTAGTTACTAGTTACTTTAGTTACTCCGCTACATTCGTGTTACAGCTTTAGTTACTAGTTACTTTAGTTACTCCACTACATTCATCTGTTACAGCTTTAGTTACTAGTTACTTTAGTTACTCTGCTACATTCATGTTACAGCTTTAGTTACTAGTTACTTTAGTTACTCCACTACAGCTTTAGTTACTAGTTACTTTAGTTACTCCGCTACATTCATCTGTTACAGCTTTAGTTACTAGTTACTTTAGTTACTCCGCTACATTCATCTCTTCCAGCTTTAGTTACTAGTTACTTTAGTTGCTCCGCTACAGTCATCGGTTACAACTTTAGTTACTAGTTACTTTAGTTACTCCACTACATTCATCTGTTAAAGCTTTAGTTACTAGTTACTTTAGTTACTCTGCTACATTCATCTGGTACAGCTTTAGTTACTAGTTACTTTAGTTACTCCGCTACATTCATCTGGTACAGCTTTAGTTACTAGTTACTTTAGTTACTCCACTACAGTCATCTGTTCCAGCTTTAATTACTAGTTACTTTAGTTACTCCACTACATTCATCTGTTCCAGCTTTAGTTACTAGTTACTTTAGTTACTCCGCTACATTCATCTGTTCCAGCTTAGTTACTAGTTACTTTAGTTACTCCGCTGCATTCATCTGTTACAGCTTTAGTTACTAGTTACTTTAGTTACTCCGCTACATTCATCTGTTCCAGCTTTAGTTACTAGTTACTTTAGTTACTCCGCTACATTCATCTGTTCCAGCTTTAGTTACTAGTTACTTTAGTTACTCCGCTACATTCACCTGTTACAGCTTTAGTTACTAGTTACTTTAGTTAATCCGCTACATTTATCTGTTACAGCTTTAGTTACTAGTTACTTTAGTTACTCCGCTACATTCATCTGTTACAGCTTAGTTACTAGTTACTTTAGTTACTCCGCTACATTCATCTGTTCCAGCTTTAGTTACTAGTTACTTTAGTTACTCCACTACATTCATCTGTTCCAGCTTTAGTTACTAGTTACTTTAGTTACTCCGCTACAGTCATCGGTTACAGCTTTAGTTAGTAGTTACTTTAGTTACTCCACTACATTCATCTGTTAAAGCTTTAGTTACTAGTTAATTTAGTTACTCCGCTACATTCATCTGGTACAGCTTTAGTTACTAGTTACTTTAGTTACTCCGCTACATTCATCTGGTACAGCTTTAGTTACTAGTTACTTTAGTTACTCCACTACAGTCATCTGTTCCAGCTTTAGTTACTAGTTACTTTAGTTACTCCGCTACATTCATCTGTTCCAGCTTAGTTACTAGTTACTTTAGTTACTCCGCTGCATTCATCTGTTACAGCTTTAGTTACTAGTTACTTTAGTTACTCCGCTACATTCATCTGTTCCAGCTTTAGTTACTAGTTACTTTAGTTACTCCGCTACATTCATCTGTTCCAGCTTTAGTTACTAGTTACTTTAGTTACTCCGCTACATTCATCTGTTACAGCTTTAGTTACTAGTTACTTTAGTTAATCCGCTACATTTATCTGTTACAGCTTTAGTTACTAGTTACTTTAGTTAATCCGCTACATTTATCTGTTACAGCTTTAGTTACTAGTTACTTTAGTTACTCCGCTACATTCACCTGTTACAGCTTTAGTTACTAGTTACTTTAGTTAATCCGCTACATTTATCTGTTACAGCTTTAGTTACTAGTTACTTTAGTTACTCCGCTACATTCATCTGTTACAGCTTAGTTACTAGTTACTTTAGTTACTCGCTACATTCATCTGTTCCAGCTTTAGTTACTAGTTACTTTAGTTACTCCCACATTCATCTGTTCCAGCTTTAGTTACTAGTTACTTTAGTTACTCCACTACATTCATCTGTTACAGCTTTAGTTACTAGTTACTTTAGTTACTCCACTACATTCATCTGTTCCAGCTTTAGTTACTAGTTACTTTAGTTACTCCGCTACAGTCATCGGTTACAGCTTTAGTTAGTAGTTACTTTAGTTACTCCACTACATTCATCTGTTAAAGCTTTAGTTACTAGTTAATTTAGTTACTCCGCTACATTCATCTGTTACAGCTTTAGTTACTAGTTACTTTAGTTACTCCACTACATTCATCTGTTCCAGCTTTAGTTACTAGTTACTTTAGTTACTCCGCTACAGTCATCTGTTCCAGCTTTAGTTACTAGTTACTTTAGTTACTCCACTACATTCATCTGTTAAAGCTTTAGTTACTAGTTAATTTAGTTACTCGCTACATTCATCTGTTACAGCTTTAGTTACTAGTTACTTTAGTTACTCCGCTACATTCATCTGTTACAGCTTTAGTTACTAGTTACTTTAGTTACTCCGCTACATTCATCTGTTACAGCTTTAGTTACTAGTTACTTTAGTTACTCCACTACATTCATCTGTTACAGCTTTAGTTACTAGTTACTTTAGTTACTCCACTACATTCATCTGTTCCAGCTTTAGTTACTAGTTACTTTAGTTACTCCGCTACATTCATCTGTTACAGCTTTAGTTACTAGTTACTTTAGTTACTCCGCTACAGTCATCGGTTACAGCTTTAGTTAGTAGTTACTTTAGTTACTCCGCTACATTCATGTTACAGCTTTAGTTACTAGTTACTTTAGTTACTCCTCTACATTCATCTGTTACAGCTTTAGTTACTAGTTACTTTAGTTACTCCGCTACATTCATGTTACAGCTTTAGTTACTAGTTACTTTAGTTACTCCGCTACATTCATCTGTTCCAGCTTTAGTTACTAGTTACTTTAGTTACTCCGCTACATTCATCTGTTACAGCTTTAGTTACTAGTTACTTTAGTTACTTCGCTACATTCATCGGTTACAACTTTAGTTACTAGTTACTTTAGTTACTCCACTACATTCATCTGTTAAAGCTTTAGTTACTAGTTAATTTAGTTACTCCGTTACATTCATCTGTTACAGCTTTAGTTACTAGTTACTTTAGTTACTCCGCTACATTCATCGGTTACAACTTTAGTTACTAGTTACTTTAGTTACTCCGCTACATTCATCTGTTACAGCTTTAGTTACTAGTTACTTTAGTTACTCCGCTACATTCATCTGTTACAGCTTTAGTTACTAGTTACTTTAGTTACTCCGCTACATTCATCTGTTACAGCTTTAGTTACTAGTTACTTTAGTTACTCCGCTACATTAATCTGGTACAGCTTTAGTTACTAGTTACTTTAGTTACTCCACTACATTCATCTGTTACAGCTTTAGTTGCTAGTTACTTTAGTTACTCCACTACATTCATCTGTTACAGCTTTAGTTACTAGTTACTTTAGTTACTCCACTACATTCATCTGTTACAGCTTTAGTTGCTAGTTACTTTAGTTACTAGTTACTTTACACATTAAGATTACTTCACACAAAAACACATGTAGTTTATATAATCTGATGGTTTATTATAAAGTAAACTAGACGACAATATATAAGTCCAGCTGAGATGATCAGACCGTTAAACACACAAGTGTGTGTGTGTGTGTGTGTGGTGTGTGTGTGTGTGTGTGTGTGTGTGTGTGTGTGTGTGTGTGTGTGTGTGTGTAGACCATTTAACACACAACTGGTTGGATCCTTTGCACTTTTGTACTATGGGAGGATTCTTCTTTACTTTTAATACTTACAGACTTTTACTGAAGGAACATTTTCAATGCAGGACTTTTACTGTAAGAGAGTATTTATACTGGAGCCCGACCGATTAAGGATTTTTAAGGCCGATATTGATACAAATATTTGGTGATTTAAAAATCCGATATATCGGCCGATATATATTTAAAATAAATAATCCAGAAACATATAACAAAATATAAACAGATTTCCCTAACATTAGCTATTTGTAGTTATGTATGAGTCCTCACTTAAATAATGTTAATGCAGTTTAAAAATAAACTTTTTAGTTTTATTGTCACAACAGAACATCAAAATATATTAAAGTTCTGATGAATAAAATGTATAATCTATCTGTAGAAATGTTTTAATTGTTAATATTGTTGATCGATGAACATTTATTAGTGTGAGTTGTTATTATTGTTAATGTCTGATGTCTCTGCAGGTTCAGTCATCGTTACAACTTCATCACTGACAGCAGCAAAACCACAAATCAGTCCACCGGAGGAAATAAAGTCGTTATCTAAAGAGGAAGAAGAGGAAGAAGAAGATGATGATGATGATGATGAAGATGATGAAGATGATGATGATGGTGGTGATGATGGTGGTGGTGATGGTGGTGGTGATGGTGGTGAAGGGGAGCAGGGAGCTTCAGATGAACACGGTGAGTTGAAACCAAGCAATGCTCCTTTAATATCACAGGATCTTCTCATTTCAAAATGTTTGTGTCATTTTATCAGAGTAGAATTTCATGATTTTTTTTACAGGAAGTCGGACAGAGCTGTAGAGACTTCGAATCAGACTTGAGTAACAAAAATCAGGATTTCTTTAGGACTGCTTCCTAAAACTTGAAAACAAAAACCCTTTAACCATCAAATTCGGACCTTGTAAAACCTCAGAACAATGACTTAAAGAAGCCAACACAGACTTGTATCAGTTTTAATTAATCATCAAAAATTGACCATTATAGAGCGCAACAGTGTGGTTCCGGAAGAAAAAAAATCCCGTACGTTTTCTCCATAAGGATTTAGATTATGAGCCATAATGTCTAAACCCTCCGAGGTCGACTGACTGCGAGCTGTGAGGTATTGGAACAAAAGTTTCTGCTCCTGTAGAAGCTAGAAGTCTGTATGAAATCTAAATTCTGTACATGGTCTTGTATCTTTTACCTTTTTTTTTTTTTTTTTTTGCAGTTTTCAAAATGTTTTTTTTTTGCATCAAATCAAGGTTTTGACATTCAAAATGTCTACTTTGCTCAAAAGTGGAGATCTCAACCCCCCCCCCCAATGTTGAACCCAGAGTTTCCACCCTTGCGTGGTCACTTTGTTGCTCAGCGTTCAGCCCTCCCCTTTGCATATGGAGACTTGTGACTTGACTTGAACTCCCCCTTAAAAGCAGCTGTGGTCTGAGGCAGAAATGGTTCTGAATCTGATTAGTTTTTTTATCGTTGTTGTTCTTTCTTAGTCCAGGGTATACTCCCAAATCGGTTTACGACTACCACCGCTAAAACAGCGACATCTACACCGACTGTAACCACGGAGAAGTCCAACGGAGGGAAAGGGAGCTCGACACCGTCTGCAAAGAGAACTTCAGCCTCACAAACAGGTCAGCTTGTTACATATAATGTGAATACACACACACACATAGAGACAGACACACAGAGGTTTGTGACACTATCTATATGGGGACCCGTCATTGACATAATGCATTCCCTAGCCCCTTACCCTAACCTTAACCATCCCAACTAAATGCCTAACCTTAACCCTTACCCTAACCTTAACCATCCCAACTAAATGCCTAACCTTAACCCTTACCCTAACCTTAACCATCCCAACTAAATGCCTAACCTTAACCCTTACCCTAACCTTAACCATCCCAACTAAATGTCTAACCTTAACCCTTACCCTAACCTTAACCATCACAACTAAATGCCTAACCTTAACCCTTACCCTAACCTTAACCATCACAACTAAATGCCTAACCTTAACCCTTACCCTAACCTTAACCATCACCACTAAATGCCTAACCTTAACCCTTACCCTCACCTTAACCATCACAACTAAATGCCTAACCTTAACCCTTACCCTCACCTTAACCATCACAACTAAATGCCTAACCTTAACCCTTACCCTAACCTTAACCATCACAACTAAATGCCTAACCTTAACCCTTACCCTAACCTTAACCATCACAACTAAATGCCTAACCTTAACCCTTACCCTAACCTTAACCATCACCACTAAATGCCTAACCTTAACCCTTACCCTCACCTTAACCATCACAACTAAATGCCTAACCTTAACCCTTACCCTAACATAACCTTAACCATCACAAACTTAATGCCTAATAACACAAAATTATAACAAGCCCACACACACACACACACATACACACATACACAGAATGATTTTGTTAAATGTCACATTCCTGCCATCAGGTAAAAAACATGTAACAGTTTAAAGTGCTAACTTTCCTCTCAATGTAATTCCACACATTATAACCATGTTCATTTTTAATTTCAGGAAGGAAAATGAAGAAACAGAGTTCTTTAATGCCTTGTTTAATCAAGTGGAATGTATAAATGTGTAGCCCCTGAAGGTCTTTGTGCTATGCTCTCCTCAGGTGGAGGAGGTGTCACCTTTCCATTTACACCAGCAGCACCTTCAGCTTCAGAGGAGGCCCGAGAGCAGGCTGGCAGCCCGGAGAAGGCAACTCAGGGTCAGCTCACTGGTTTTCCATTACACAGAGTTTCAGATAGCAGCTTTAACTAACATACTATACTATGATGTTTTTTTTGTCATACTATACTATGACATTTTGAAAAATAAATTTCAACATACTATACTGTGACTCATTTTTGAAAAAAATCATGTATACTATGACTTTTTTATTTTTTTGACATACTATACTAAGACTTTTTTTCGACATACTGTACTACTATGAATTTTTTCGACACACTATCCTATGACTCATTTTCGACATACCCTACTATGACCTTTTTGACCTTTTTCCCGTCATACTATATGATTTTTTGACTTTTTTCGACATACTGTACTATGACCTTTATTTAAAAAATGTCGACATACTATACTAAGACTTTTTTCGACATACTGTACTGTGACTTTTTTGACTTTTTTTCAACATACTGTACTATGACTTTTTTGACTTTTTTTCAACATACTGTACTAAGACTTTTTTGACTTTTTTTCAACATACTATACTATGACTTTTTTGACTTTTTTTCAACATACTATACTATGACTTTTTTCGACATACTGTACTATGACTTTTTTCGACATACTATACTAAGACTTTTTTGACTTTTTTCAATATACTATACTAAGACTTTTTTCGACATACTATACTATGACTTTTATTTAAAAAATGTCGACATACTGTACTAAGACTTTTATTTAAAAAATGTCAACATACTGTACTAAGACTTTTATTTAAAAAATGTCGACATACTATACTAAGACTTTTATTTAAAAAATGTCGACATACTATACTAAGACTTTTTTCGACATACTATACTAAGACTTTTTTCGACATACTATACTATGACTTTTATTTAAAAAATGTCGACATACTGTACTAAGACTTTTATTTAAAAAATGTCAACATACTGTACTAAGACTTTTATTTAAAAAATGTCGACATACTATACTAAGACTTTTATTTAAAAAATGTCGACATACTATACTAAGACTTTTATTTAAAAAATGTCAACATACTATACTAAGACTTTTTTTCGACATACTATACTAAGACTTTTTTCGACATACTATACTATGACTTTTTTTCGACATACTATACTAAGACTTTTTATTTAAAAAATGTCGACATACTATACTATTTTTACTATTAGATTTTTTTGAATACTATACTATGACTTTTTTTAATCAATTACTAAACTTTTCACATACTTACACTTTTTATTAAAACATACTATACTAGACTTTTTTAATCTATACTAGATTTTCCACTCTACTACACTTTTCGACATACTATACTATGTTTTTTACATACTATACTTTCATACTATACATGCTTTTTTCGACATACTATACTATGACTTTTTTCGACATACTGTACTATGACTTTTTTTTACTTTTTTTCGAAATACTATACTAAGACTTTTTTCGACATACTGTACTAAGACTTTTTTCGACAAACTATACTATGACTTTTTTCGACATACTATACTATGACTTTTTTCGACTTTTTTCGACATACTATACTATGACTTTTTCGACATACTATACTATGACTTTTTTTGACAAACTATACTATGACTTTTTTCGACATACTATACTATGACTTTTTTCGACATACTGTACTATGACTTTTTTTTACTTTTTTTTCGAATACTATACTAAGACTTTTTCGACATACTGTACTAAGACTTTTCTACACATACTATACTATGACTTTTTTTTCGCACATACTTGTACTATGACTTTTTTTACTTTTTTTTCTAAATACTATACTAAGACTTTTTTCACATACTATACTAAGACTTTTTTCCATACTGTACTATGACTTTTTGACTTTTTTTCACATACTATACTATGACTTTTTTGACTTTTTTTTCAACATACTGTACTAAGACTTTTTTCAACATACTGTACTTATGACTTTTTGACTTTTTTTTCGACACATACTCATACTATGACTTTTTTGACTTTTTTTCTCGATATACTGTACTAAGACTTTTTTCGACATACTATACTATGACTTTTTTGACTTTTTTTTCGATATACTGTACTAAGACTTTTTTCAACATACTGTACTAAGACTTTTTTGACTTTTTTCGACATACTATACTATGACCTTTTTCGACATACTGTACTATGACTTTTTTTTACTTTTTTTCGAAATACTATACTAAGACTTTTTTCGACATACTGTACTAAGACTTTTTTCGACAAACTATACTATGACTTTTTTCGACATACTATACTAAGACTTTTTTCGACATACTATACTATGACTTTTTTCGACATACTATACTATGACTTTTTTCGACATACTATACTATGACTTTTTTCGACAAACTATACTATGACTTTTTTCGACATACTATACTATGACTTTTTTTCGACATACTGTACTATGACTTTTTTTTACTTTTTTTCGAAATACTATACTAAGACTTTTTTTCGATACATATTGTACTAAGACTTTTTTCGCACATACTGTACTAAGACTTTTTACTTTTTTTCGAAATACTATACTAAGACTTTTTTTCACAAACTATACTATGACTTTTTTTTCGCACATAATATACTAAGACTTTTTTCACATAATTATACTCATGACTTTTTCGACATACTTATACTATGACTTTTTTTTCGACATACTATACTATGACTTCTTTTCGGACAAACTATACTTTATGACTTTTTTTTCGACATACTATACTATGACTTTTTTCGGACATAATTGTACTATGGACTTTTTTACTTTTTTTTCAAATACTATACTAAGACTTTTTTCGACATACTGTACTAAGACTTTTTTTCGACATACTTGTACTAAGACTTTTTTCGGACATACTATACTTATGACTCTTTTTCGACATACTTGTACTATGACTTTTTTTACTTTTTTTTCAAATACTATACTAAGACTTTTTTTCGACATACTTATACTAAGACTTTTTTTCGACATACTGTACTATGACTTTTTGACTTTTTTTTACATACTATACTATGACTTTTTTGACTTTTTTCGACATACTATACTCATGACTTTTTGTTCGGACATAACTGTACTATGACTTTTCGGACATACTGTACTATGACTTTTTGACTTTTTTCGACATACTATACTTGGACTTTTTGACTTTTTTTTTCGAGCATACTGTACTAAGACTTTTTCGACATACTATACTATGACTCTTTTGACTTTTTTTTTGGAGCAACTGTACTAAGACTTTTTCGGACATAATTGTAATACTTCTAAGACTTTTTGACTTTTTTCGAATACTGTACTCAAGACTTTTTGACTTTTTTTTCGACATACTGTACTAAGACTTTTTTCCGACATACCATACTATGGACTTTTTTTCGACATACTATACTTATGACTTTTTTTCGACATACTTATACTATGACTTTTTTTCGGCATACTACATACTATGACTTTTTTCGGTAAAACTATACTATGACTTTTTTTCGACATAATATACTTATGACTTTTTTCGACATAATTGTATCTTATGACTTTTTTTTACTTTTTTTCAAAATACTATACTAAGACTTTTTTCGACATACTGTACTAAGACTTTTTTCGACATACTATACTATGACTTTTTTCGACATACTGTACTATGACTTTTTTTTACTTTTTTTCGAAATACTATACTAAGACTTTTTTCGACATACTATACTAAGACTTTTTTCGACATACTGTACTATGACTTTTTTGACTTTTTTTCGACATACTATACTATGACTTTTTTGACTTTTTTTTTCAACATACTGTACTAAGACTTTTTTCAACATACTGTACTATGACTTTTTTGACTTTTTTTCGACATACTATACTATGACTTTTTTGACTTTTTTTTCTCGATATACTGTACTAAGACTTTTTTCGAACATACTATACTATGACTTTTTTGACTTTTTTTCGATGCAATTGACTAAGACTTTTGTCAACATATCGTATACTAAGACTTTTTGACTTTTTTCGACATACTATACTATGACCTTTTTCGACATACTGTAATTATGACTTTTTTACTTTTTTCAAATACTATACTAAGCAACTTTTTTCGGACATACTGTACTAAGACTTTTTCGACAAACTATACTATGACTTTTTTCGACATACTATACTAAGACTTTTTTCGACATACTATACTATGACTTTTTTCGACATACTATACTATGACTTTTTTCGACAAACTATACTATGACTTTTTTCGACATACTATACTATGACTTTTTTCGACATACTGTACTATGACTTTTTTTTACTTTTTTTCGAAATACTATACTAAGACTTTTTTCGACATACTGTACTAAGACTTTTTTCGACATACTGTACTAAGACTTTTTTCGACATACTATACTATGACTTTTTTCGACATACTGTACTATGACTTTTTTTTACTTTTTTTCGAAATACTATACTAAGACTTTTTTCGACATACTATACTAAGACTTTTTTCGACATACTGTACTATGACTTTTTTGACTTTTTTTCGACATACTATACTATGACTTTTTTGACTTTTTTTCGACATACTATACTATGACTTTTTTGACATTTTTTTCCGACATACTGTACTATGACTTTTTTCGACATACTGTACTATGACTTTTTTGACTTTTTTTCGACATACTATACTATGACTTTTTTGACTTTTTTTTTTCGTATACTGTACTAAGACTTTTTTCGACATACTATACTATGACTTTTTTGACTTTTTTTTCGATATACTGTACTAAGACTTTTTTCGACATACTGTACTAAGACTTTTTTGACTTTTTTCGACATACTGTACTAAGACTTTTTTCGACATACCATACTATGACTTTTTTCGACATACTATACTATGACTTTTTTCGACATACTATACTATGACTTTTTTGACTTTTTTCGACATACTGTACTATGAATTTTTCGACACACTATCCTATGACTCATTTTCGACATACCCTACTATGACCTTTTTGACATTTTTTTCCGACATACTATACTATGACTTTTTTGACTTTTTTTCGACATACTGTACTAAGACTTTTTTCGACATACTGTACTAAGACTTTTTTGACTTTTTTTCGATATACTGTACTAAGACTTTTATTTAAAAAATGTCGACATACTGTACTATGACTTTTTTCGACATACTATACTAAGACTTTTTTGACTTTTTTTCGATATACTGTACTAAGACTTTTTTCGACATACTATACTAAGACTTTTATTTAAAAAATGTCGACATACTGTACTATGACTTTTTTGACTTTTTTTTCGATATACTGTACTATGACTTTTTTGACTTTTTTCGATATACTGTACTATGACTTTTTTCGACATACTATACTAAGACCTTTTTCGACATACTATACTATGACTTTTTTGACTTTTTTTCGATATACTGTACTATGACTTTTTTGACTTTTTTTCGATATACTATACTATGACTTTTTTCGACATACTATACTATGACTTTTTTCGACATACTGTACTATGACTTTTATTTAAAAAATGTCGACATACTATACTATGACTTTTTTGACTTTTTTTCGACATACTATACTATGACTTTTATTTAAAAAATGTCGACATACTGTACTATGACTTTTTTTCGACATACTATACTATGACTTTTTTGACTTTTTTTCGACATACTATACTATGACTTTTTTGACTTTTTTTCGAAATACTATACTATGACTTTTTTTCAACATACTGTACTATGACTTTTTTGACTTTTTTCAATATACTGTACTAAGGCTTTTTTCGACATACTGTACTAAGACTTTTTTATAGTATACTGGACTCTCGGTCTTTGGACCCAACAAATATAGTTAAACAAGCCCACACACACACACACCCACACACACACACACACACGTACACAGAATGATTTTGTTAAATGTCACATTCCTGCCATCAGGTAAAAAACATGTAACAGCCCGGAGAAGGCAACTCAGGGTCAGCTCACTGGTTTTCCATTACAAAGAGTTTCAGATAGCAGCTTTAACTAACATACTATACTATGATGTTTTTTTTGTCATACTATACTATGACATTTTGAAAAAAAAATTTCAACATACTATACCGTGACTCATTTTTTGAAAAAAATCATAAAAAAGTCATAGTATACTATGACTTTATTTTTTCGACATACTATACCATGACTTTTTTTTGACATACTATACTAAGACTTTTTTTTGACATACTATACTAAGACTTTTTTTTGACATACTATACTAAGACTTTTTTCGACATACTGTACTACTATGAATTTTTTCGACACACTATCCTATGACTCATTTTCGACATACCCTACTATGACCTTTTTGACCTTTTTCCCGTCATACTATATGATTTTTTGACTTTTTTCGACATACTGTACTAAGACTTTTTTCAACATACTATACTATGACTTTTTTCGACATACTGTACTATGACTTTTTTCGACATACTGTACTATGACTTTTTTCGACATACTGTACTATGACTTTTTTCGACATACTATACTATGACTTTTTTGACTTTTTTCGACATACTGTACTAAGACTTTTTTACGTTAACTTTTTTCGATATACTACGAGTTTTTTGATGTTTTTGTCGACATACTAAACTATGACTCATTTTTCAACATACTATACTATGACTTTTTTTTACTATACTTTTTTTTTGACACTTTTTTTGTCATACTATAACGTTTTTATAACTTTTATCGACATACTATACTATGACCTTTTTGACGTTTTTTTACTGACATACTATAATATGACTTTTTTACGATATACTATACCTTTTTCAACATTTATCATGACAAATGATCATTTGAGTGATGGAGTGATTTTATTCAAGGACTATCAGGAACAGAAACAAAAATCCAAAAGATAACATGTTCAAGTGAAACCACTTATTTCCAGCATAGTCCCAAGATGAAAACACAAAAAAGCACAAGACATTTCTCACACAAACTAATTAAATCCTGAAATCCATAAACACATCACCACATCTCCCAAATCAAGACAGCTAAAATAACAATGTCATTGCAAATATCATTATACATCTGTTCCATAGTTAGGTCCTAACCTGACCCACTCATATTGAAAGACTTGCTGTGTAGTGGAAGGCTGTTCCACAACATGGCACCAGTGTAAAAAAAAAAATTTATTCACTGGAGGCACTTTGCATATACGACACGCTATACTATGACTCTTCCTGAGCCTGCTGGTCCTGGGACCGAGAGTCCTGTAGCGTCTCCCGGAGGGGACAAGTGCAAAACTGTGGCCGGGGTGAGAGGTGACCTCTGCAGTGCTTTTGGTCCGAGACAGAAGATGCCGTACTACACTGATGCAGTTGGTGAGGATGCTCCCAATGGTGCAGCGGTGACCAGAATCTGAGGAGACAGAGGGACTTTCTTCAGTTTAACATAAAGTCATAGTATAGTATGTCAAAGCCATAAAAGATCTTGTATGTTGTAAAAAGTCATAGTACAGTATGACTTATAGTATGAGTAATACATCCAAAACTCTGCTGCCCGCCTCTTCACCCATACTCGCTCCTGTGATTACATCACCCCCGTTCTCCTGAATCTCCACTGGCTCCCAGTTCCCCAACGCATTCAGTTTAAAGTGCTCCTCCTTACTCACAAAGCCCTCTATGCTTGTTTTATGTGTTGGATTTATTGCTTCATCTGTTTTTAAGCTAAATGTGCTGGTTTTACTGTAAAATGTCTTTGTGTTCCATGTAAAGCACTATATAAGTAAAATGTTTTATTATTATTGTGTCAAAAAGTCATAGTATAGTATGGAGAAAAGAGTCATAGTATGGACCTTTTTCACAGCAGACATTTTGACTTGTCATAGTAGGAAAAGCACAGCTGAAATTGATAACCTTAACGATAGCTCAATTCCATCAAGTGTCCCAGTAAGTAAGAAAAAGGTCTATTGTATGTCGAAAAAAGTCATAGTATAGTATGTCAAAAAAGTGATTAAAAAGTCATAGTATGTTGAAAAAAACGTCTAAAAAGTCATAAAAATCTATATTATAGTATGTTCGAAAAAATGTCATAGTATATTATGTCATAAAAGGTCATAGTATGTCGAAAAACAACATAAAAATGTCATAGTATAGCATGTCATATAACGTCATAAAGAAGTCATAGTATGTCAAAAAGTCCTCAACAATTCATACTATAGTATGTCGCAAAAAGTCATAGTACATATGTTATAAAAATGCAGAGATGATCTGGTAATGCTTTAAACTCCACCAACTATTTTTCAGAAAAGTTGCCTTTCCCCTCCTTAGCTAGGTATTGGCTCCCCTCACTCTGCAATCATTCACTTCCACAGGCCCAGAAATGGTTACCATGGTGACCAAAACACCCTCCACAAGAAGCTCCCGACCAGGAAGCCACCCAGAGGAAACGGCCGCCGTCTCACCCGTGTTACCTGATTCCTGGGAGGAAGACTTGAGTCTGCACACACCTGCTGCTCTTCCTCTCAGCCCGCTGAGCCAAGGTGAGGCAGCAGCACCACACTACCAACACAATCTCTGGAAGAGCATTAGCATAGCATTCACACATTGGCTAAGGGGAACTAATTACAAGTTTGCACCATCTTGGAAATTTGCATCTGTTGCAGAAAGTGTCAGAATCAATTTAATCTGCACGTGAGTGTGATTTCATCCATTCAGTCATGTAAGCTTTAATGCTCATTCCAAAAAACCTGTTTCTTCCTTTCCTCCTGTGGCAGCTGTACAGATGGTTTGGGTTTTATCCGTGCAGGTACTGAGATTATTCATCTCTGAGAGTTCTGCTTTCACCCCCAATACCACAGACATGAATAGCATTTAGTTTGTGGCTTAAAACATTGGGTGAAAATTATATTTAATCAATTCAGCAGCAACATCTCTTCATGAATAATACACTGAACACACTGGAGAAGTTTTTAATATATAGGAACATTTGCTTAAATTTAGCAAAACATAGTCTTAAAATAAGGAATTATATCTTTAACCAGTACAGCTTCACCAAAAACAAGTACATTTGTCCGGATACAAAGAAAAAAAATTAGGATATTTCTTTTTAAACCTATTAAAGATGCAGTAGGTAAGCCTTATAAAACTACCTTTCTGTCATATCTGCTGAAACTGACCCTATGTTCCAGTAGAACTACATGAAGCAGGTCATTTAAATAAATCCAGCTCCTCTGGCTCCACCTACAGCCTGGAGTGAAATTTGTAAAAATCCACCGCTCCCTGTTCAGATGCACCAATCAGGGCGGGGAGGGGTGTCTAACTGCGTGTCAATCACTGCTCATGCACACGCATTCATTCTCCCTTGTGGGGGGAGGGGCTTAGGAGACCGTTTTGGGCTTTAGCGGAAAGCTCAGTCCTTCCAGAAAAATGCGGAGTTTTTTTGTGATTGTTGCGGGCAAAAAACCTTGATTATGCGGCACGTTTTCTTAAAAAATGCGATGGAATATAAAGGATATTTATGCAATTTTATGCGATGAAATTGCGGGAACTTGCAAAAACTGCGGTTTGATGAAAAAGAGAAAAAAAAGTGATTTCCCCCCCCCCCTGCTTTTCAATGATGTTCACGTCGTGTAATTACATCACTTCATAACGTTCCCATGGCAACAGGGGAAAATGGCTTATCTTGTGTGAAGTAAACGCAACATTTTTTTTACTTTCTGCTAAGATATATTATGGGACTTTTTTGCAACGAAAATGCGGGGATTATGAAATCATGCAATATTTTGCGCGGAAATCGGCAAAAGCGGCCCCCGCATAAATATGAAGACTTTAGCTGATTATGCATTGAATTATGCGATCGCGTTTTTCTGGAGGGACTGAAAGGGGGGAGGGGCTGAGAAGTTGTCGATGTTCAGATGTTTTGGCTAAGTCCTGGATCTTCCCAATCCCACCTACAGAACCTTTAATGTCCCGAGTCGTAGGTTTGTCCTCATTCAGGTCTGTTTTAGACAACATGCTCGAGAAGACAGGCTTTTTTTTTTCGAGATGGGATTCGAACCAGCAACCCCCAACATGTGTGTTCTCTATTGCCATGCGCTGTATCCACTCTGCTAGGAAAATTCAGCAAAAATAAAATAAGAATTCATACATATTAGCATCCGCTACTGTTCTCTTAATAACGACTAAATTGGATTCTCTACGCTGGCCGCCGCAGGACAGGAAACTCCCCAATCCACAACGCCGACTTCGACGAGAAGCGTCTCTCAGACGTCGCAGGAAGGAAGCCGAGTCCCCTCCGCCAGACCCCGATCAGAGATCGGCGCCTCCAGCCGACCCACGCCGGCGGCTGAATCTGAGGAGGAGCGGCAGGAAGAGACGGAAACAGCAGAGGAAGAGGAGGCCGACAGCTCGCTGGAGAAAGAGACAGACGGTAGAGTTGGGGCCACACTCAGTACATTTACATGCAAACTACAGTAATATTCCACTATTATTCAGAATATGACAATATTCTGAATTTGATTCAGGTCATGTAAACAGCATGTTCCGTTTGGATATCCAGAATAAGGCCTTGTTCTGAATTTAGCATTTTCCGAACAACCCTTGTGTTGTCCTCGGTTCCAATTTGACCCGTTTTCAAAGTTTTTTTATATCAGAAATATGGGTTTCTTTCATCCAAATTTCACAAACATAACTTGGATGCATATGTGCTACGTTCTTCACAGGTAAAATTCATAATTACTTACTACTACTTACTCAATTTTATAGCATTTCAAAAACATGTGTAAAGGGTTTTAAAACTGTATCCTGACTACACTTCAACATATAACCAATCTGTGATTATCCACTCAACATCTTCTGATTTTAACTATTAGTCAAAATAATTCATAATTTCTGCTTTTTTTTAACTAAAAAATTAGGTATAATGTCATTTAAATTAGGTTTCTTGACCATGAATTAAAAAAAAAGTGTTGAGAAAAGTGACAGAAATGTTGAAAACAGCGTCAAAAGCTTACTAAAACGTTGGAAAAAGCACAAATTAAAAATCATTTTTAATTTAGACCCGGAAGGACAACAGGAGTGTTAAGACTTGTTGGGTGTGTTATTCAGGTTTTAGAAGCATTCCTTGGACATGTATACAGCGCATTCAGAAACTGCGACTCCATCAGGGTTTTTACTGCAGTTCGTGACAGTTTACGGCCTCTTGTCGGTTGGAATATTGTCTTTTTCTGGAATAAGGGCAAACAATTGAATATTATGTGCATGTAAACATAGTCATTTGGCCTCGTCGCTCTTTAAGCCAGGTTAAATGATATTAAATAAAATGAATAAATTAGGCAGGTTTCTTCCATGAGTTCAATAAAGTTAATTCTATTTAATAGGGGTGTAGAAGTAAAATGAAGTAACCAATGACCTGTAATGACAGCCAGAAGAAAACACCAGCCCATTATGGACATTAACCATAAATGCACATATTCCCAATCTCGGGGAGCAAAGTGGATAATTAGAGCAGAAACATCCACAGGAGGAGCTAATAAAAGTAATGGATCTGAGGTTTTCTTTCTTTGCTTCAGGCTAAAGTCGTTTTTGTAGGTTAAACGTGTTTTGGCACTAGTCTTTCCCTCATAGCCAGTAAGTGAGGAGGTTATGTATTATCGGGTCTTGGAAGTCATAAATCTAATTTAGAAAATTGCCTGGTACACAGTCCCTGGTACTGAACTTTTGATCAGTAATTCAGCAGAGAGAGAGAGAGAGAGACAACAACCAAGCAAGAGAAAGAAATGATAGCATATGACAAGTGTGGGGCAAGCTATCAGAAAAATCTACTGGGTTAGGGTTCATCCGTGAAGAGAACACCTCTCCAAAGTGCCAGACGCCATCAAATGTGAGCATTTACCCTCTCAAGTCGGTTACTATGACGAACTGCAGACAGGTAGAGAGAGAGAGAGAGAGAGAGAGAGAGAGAGAGAGAGAGAGAGAGAGAGAGAGATGAACCCTAACCCTGTCACCAGATACTGACTGGTTTTCGGACGCCCCCCGGACCCCACCAATACAGTAAAACTGCACATTTTAGAGTGGCCTTTTATTGTGTCCAGCCTAAGTCACACCTGTGCAATAATCCTGCTGTCTAATCAGCATCTTGATATGCCACACCTGTGAGGTGGATGGATTATCTCAACAAAGGAGAAGTGCTCACTGACACAGATTTAGACAGATTGGTGAACGAAATTTGAGAGAAATAAAACCTTTTGTGTACGTAGAAAAAGTCTTAGACCTTTGAGTTCAGCTCATGAAAAATGGGGGCAAAAACAAAAGTTTTGGGTTTATAATTTGGTTCAGTGTATAATCAGTTGACTATAACGGTCTGATAACATTTGAAAAGTCTAGAAGAGCTGCACGATTAAACCATTTAATCTCCATACAAGTTAGCAGAGCGCTAAACAAGAAGTAGGTTTAATTATACGTCTATGGTATGCAAGAACACATGTTCCCTTGTTTTAAGATGCACAATTCCACTATAATAGACACTATAATGGTTCAACTTTTAGCTTACTTGTGGTAGTTTGGGTTACTCCATAGGTGTAATTTACAGGGGGGATAGGGGGGAACCAATAATCCCAATAATCAAAACCGGTGCAACATTTTACTTTACATAAATAAAGACATTTTGCACCATAACTTGATGCAGAAAGGCACAAATTGTTGCAGAAAATAAATAAATTTCATGCTCAAAATTTCAAATTTGCTCAAAAGTAGAGATCTCAACCCCCCCCAATGTTGAACCCCAAAGTTCCACCCTTGGGTTACTCCCTAAAGATATTCTGCAGAGTTGCAAACTCAAGAGAGGTGTGCAAACATGGATGCAAAAGACCCTTTCTGATTTCCCAGTGGGACTTAGCAGGAGTGGGAGTTAGTCAGGACCTGGTCCTATTTCACGCTAGGCTTTAACATCACTCATGAGCAAAACCCAGACCTATTTATGTGTTACTGGAGGCAGACTGTCCCCAGACTGCGGAGACACTTCATTATTTTCTCCAGGTGTCAGCAGCCGACACTCGGGCCTCAGGGCGCCCGCTCTCATCTCAGCTGCCAACCCTCGCTGTGTGCACCGGAGGTTAGGCTGTGATGAAACCAACACAACGCCATCACTTGTAAAAAGCAGAGGTGACTCACGGCAGCCGTGAGCGCAATGGCTGATGAGGCTTCAGCAGCACAAACTACAGTAGGACTCCGACGAGTCTCTGTAGCACCAGCTACAACTTCCAGGCCCTGCAGAGGGACAGCATTAGGCTGTGTTCACACTTGGCGTCTGTTTTACCTTATGATCCTAGTGTGGAGTAAACCGTGGTTTCAATAAAGTTCTGAGCGCTTCTTTTAAACGCCACCGCTGACTTCTTTTTTGCAGCTCAGATTGTCTTTTTGAAGTTGAAAAAATGTCAACTTTTCTGAAAAGAAAAACCCCACACCCTACGTCAAGCACTTTTTTGACAGCTGACCAGTGACAAGCGGAGTAGCCAGACCTGTCGTTTCCATAACAACAAGAAAAATGGAGTCGGAGCGCAGCGAGTTATATGATATGACGTTAGCACCTCTCTCTCTCTCTCTCTCTCTCTCTCTCTCTCTCTCTCTCTAACTCGCTCCACCACTTTGACTTATCTAATGCTAGCATCTCTCTCTCTCTCTGTTCTTTCTCTAGCTCGCTCCACCACTTTGTTTATCTAACGTTAGCATCTCTCTGTATCTGTTCTTTCTCTAACTCGCTCCACCACTTTGACTTATCTAATGCTAGCATCTCTCTCTCTCTCTCTCTCTCTCTCTCTCTCTCTCTCTCTCTCTCTCTCTGTTCTTTCTCTAGCTCACTCCACCACTTTGTTTTATCTAACATTAGCACCGCTCTCTTTCTCTCTGTTCTTTCTCTAGCTCGCTCCACCACTTTGTTTTATCTAACGTTAGCACCGCTCCACGTAGCGCTCTAGGAGACTGTAGCAGTTGCTGTTGTTATAGCAACAAAAGATGCTCTCGGCTGCTTTGTGGAACCAAAACGCTGCCAGCTTTTCTTTTTTTCACTACAACAGCGCTCTAGTCAACTTTTTCTTGTCAAAAAAGACGTCAAGTGTGAACATAGCCTAAAGGTTATTTAGTTCTATCTCCTTTAACCCATGATATTTTGCACATAAAACACATATAATATACATAACATAAGTGCTGTGGCTCAAATGTTTCTAAAAGAGCTGCAAAGATGAATCGATTAGTTGTCAACTATTACATTAATCCCAAAGTATTTTGATAATCGATTAATCTGTTTGAGTCATTTTTTATCTACATTTATCTCTGATGTCAGCGTGTTAAATGTGAATATTGTTCTAGTTTCTTCTCTCCTCTGGGACAGGAAACTGAATATCTTTGAGTTGTGGACAAAACAAGATATTTGAGGACGTCTTCATGGACTTTGGGAAACACTGATCCACATTTTTCACCCTTTTCTGACATTTTAGAGACCAGACAACTGATCCATTCATCCAGATAATAGCCAACAGATTAATCAACAATGAAAATAATCGTTAGTTGCAGCCCTACATAAGTTCCTAAACGTATGGTTTGTCTGTCGGCAGACTGGGACGTGGCTCAGAAGAGGACGGTGCCGTTCTTCGCCTGGTCCCTGCTGGAGTCTGTTGGCTTGTCCGACCTCCAACTACAGCCAGACAGCAAAGGTAAACCTGTACAACTCCATTTCTTTGGCTGCATCTCACTGAGAAAATAAAGGCTTTCCTTCCTCAGCAATACCTTTAGGCCCCCTGCACACGGGCTGTGTGGTGTTTTCTCTTTTCACACCAGAAAGGTGTCTGACTGCTGGCTGACTGCTGGCTGCTGCTGCTAGCCTTGTCTGTACACATGGATGTCTCCCATAAATATATATATATATATATATATATATATATATATATATATATATACACACACACACTGATCTGATTACAGCAAAGACAACGTTGGCAGTATTGACGGCAAAATAGGCTCCAGGATATTTCCTTCTGTATTGACAGGTGCAATATTTTTTTTTAAACTACATTTATATCTGCATTTATGTCAAAACCTGTCAAAATGTCATGTATTAAATGTATTCGTGTCAAAATGACATATAAACATCTTTTCCTATTCTATTTTGTCTGGAAACTCTTCCAACACGCTTGCGTGTCGCGTGAAAAATAGGCGTCGGTCCTATTTCTAGCACGCCCGAGTTTTTGGCGTGGCTCGAGCCGAGACGTGCGTGTCACCCCGGCAGTGTGTAAGCTCTAACCTGCAGCCGGTGTGCGGGAGCCCTTATACAGAGAAACCTGTTCATGCCTTTGATTTTTAGTAGATTTGACTATTGTGACAGTTTCTTTACGGGTCTCTGTAAAAACATCAATCAGACTTCAACTGCAGCGTCTTCAAAACGCCAAACTCACGCCCGAGTCCTCACTAAAACTGAGACATTTGAACACATTACCCCTGTTCTTCGAGCTTTTAGTTTCTATGCAGCGAATTCATCTTCCAGGACACTTGAGGTCTGTTAAGTAAAGGGTTAAACGTTTCTGTTTGCTATTGGGTTCCCTGAGGTCATGGTCATTCCTACACTCTACACTAGGCTTCTGAAGCTTTTTAAATCTAAAGGTTTTTTTGTATGATTGTTGAATTTTCTCTTTTATTTGCCATGTACATTTATGCGTATGTAAAGCACTTTAAATTGCATTTGTGTCTAAATTGTGCTATATAAATAAATGGCCTTTTCTCTAGAATATCACTTTAACTCCAGATTTGCAGACCTGGCTTAAGCATCAGTGCGCAACCCTTTAATTAATGCATCTTAACTGCATTTTTACAATGTCCAAATCGCTCGCTGGTGTTTTAAGCCCCCAATGTCGACTTCAAGGCACCTAACCCTAACCTTAACCCTGACGTCGGGGGCTTAAAACACCAAACAGCGTCCAAATCCCTTTGGTCAGTAGTTGAAATGCATTCACCGTACCTGGGTTTCCTCCTACGGTCTCCCCAGAATGCAGCCGCTCCTTCACCGTGTTCGGCAGCGACGGGCGAGCCAGGCGGGAGATGGCGGCCCTGGGGGAGATGCTGCACTGCGTGACGGGACGGTGCCCGCATGAGTACGAGATGTACGGCTGCTACTGCGGACAGGAGGGCGGGGGGCAGCCTCAGGACCAGCTGGACAGGTCAGCACATAAGGAGGATAAGCAGCGATTTCTGGTTTCTGCGGGGTCTTGAAAAAGTTTAAAATTTAAAAATCTAAATTTTAGACCTTAAATTTAAAGTCTTAAATTCGCTCAAGTATTGTGTTCTAGGTCTTAAATCATTTTAAACAGGTCCTAATTTTCCTACGTCCATGCAACGCTGCCTCTAATGCTCTTCTTCCCTCCCTGTGCTGTTGTAGTTTTTATCTTTTCACTAGTCCAAATATAATTTGCTGTATTTACGACTACATATGAGACCAACATGTAACTCATACTGCAGCCAATCAGCTTTCGTGTTATCGGCGCGAGTCTTTTTCGGGATTGTACCACAGACATAAAACTGATTTTATTCTTCAGCTTTGGGGAAGTGCAAGTTTAGCGTAGCCTCGTGAGAGCGTCCTGATCTGGCGAGCTCCAGTTTTCTACTCTCAGATCAGTCTAGCATCTTAAGATTTGGGGAAATTTGGAGCCATTCGCCAGACGACCGACCAATCAGCGTTGAGTTTTGAGGCGGGTTTAGGTGTGACGCAACGAGAAGATACAGTATGAGACACGTTTTATCATGATACCATATTATAGTCTATATCGACTCGTAGGACACAGTATTTACTGGTATCACAAAGTGTGCCTCGATACCATTTCGATTCAATTCATAGACCGATACGAGACGATACATAATCTGTTAGATCAATATATATTTACAAAAAGAAAGTAAGATATGATTTGACAATGTCATTACTAAGCTCTTCCAGACATTTAAATTACAAAACAAACTACTCTTTCACATACGCTTAGCACCGCCCGAGACGATTCTGATTGGTTTAAAGACATCCCAATAAACCAGAGCACGTTGTTCTCCCATCCCAGAATGCTGTGTGGACTAGCCAGACCCTCCTCCGCAGCACTGTGGAGGAAGGTCTGGCCACGCGAGACTACTTTTATATGAAGCTGCTTTGAAGC
Source organism: Perca fluviatilis (assembly GCF_010015445.1). Taxonomy (NCBI): domain Eukaryota; kingdom Metazoa; phylum Chordata; class Actinopteri; order Perciformes; family Percidae; genus Perca; species Perca fluviatilis. Next base: position 4,883,083 of record NC_053122.1, read on the forward strand.
TAATAAAACGTACCTAAAACAACGTTGAACATTCTTCCTCCTCTTCGTCAGGTGTTGCTTCTTCCATCAGTGCTGCCTGAAGCAGATCGGCTCCATGGGCTGCCGCTCGGACAGGACGCTCAACGCTCACGTCTCCTGCGACAACGGGAAACCTCGATGTGAGTACGGCACGTTGTTGTTGTCTGCTACAGCCAGAGGTTACAGCGCCGGGAAACAGGGCAGTCCTAACAGAAGCTGAATTTCAGGAAAGAGACTTCAGATACAGTATTAGGGGACCACTAAGGTCTATATAAAAGAGACTTCAGATACAGTATTAGGGGACCACTAAGGTCTATATAAAAGAGACTTCAGATACAGTATTAGGGGACCACTAAGGTCTATATAAAAGAGACTTCAGATACAGTATTAGGGGACCACTAAGGTCTATATAAAAGAGACTTCAGATACAGTATTAGGGGACCACTAAGGTCTATATAAAAGAGACTTCAGATACAGTATTAGGGGACCACTAAGGTCTATATAAAAGAGACTTCAGATACAGTATTAGGGGACCACTAAGGTCTCTATAAAAGAGACTTCAGATACAGTATTAGGGGACCACTAAGGTTTAATTTTTTTTTAATTTTAGGCCTTTATTTGGATAGGACAGCTTAGACTTGAAAGGGTAGAGAGAGGGGGGAATGACATGCATCAAAGGGCCGCAGGTTGGAGTCGAACCTGTTTTGCTTTTTTAAAGGGGTGATAGAATGCAAAACTGATTTTACCTTGTCATAGTTGAATAATGACAGTTTAGTGGGTAATTAGGACATACATAGAACCTCTAAATCCCATTGACACCTCTTTTCTCTGCAAATCTCACTATTTGAAACTGCCTCTGAAAACGGGCGAATCTCAACAAGCCCCATAGTTGACGTCAACTATTACGGCTCCTCCTCATTTGGCTCTAGTCTGTCTTTGTCACGCCCCAACATTTGCATAGGCTACGCAACTGACCTGAGATCAGTTAGTCTTCTGAATCTAGGTCGTGCAGATCTCAGAAATTGTATACATTGTTCATATGCTATTTTACCATTAAATTCACTTCTGAGACTTTTTTATGCGAGAAATCAACTATGTAGAGGTCAAATACGGCCGTTTTACGAAAATTGATGTCTAATTGCAAATTTTGTCCGACTGTGTGTCGGAGTTCAGAGGCTGGTGCTGCCTGTGTAGCTGCCTCGCCGCTTGGCCTGCCTTCCTCCACAGACCCCGGCCTGCTGTGAGGTAGATGGAGCTCAGTCACGGCTGGCAACCCACAGCACTCCATACTCGCGCAAAGTCACCGTTTTGGGCTAATGGACTAGGAAACGCCGCTGCTCTGACAGAGCTCCAGGGCCTTCAGCTCCCCTCTTCCTGCTAGCTAAATGCCCGGTGTATGTGAGTGAAAGCGCGGTCAGCGAGCTTGTTACGCCAGCATTCTCTTACCACAGGTTCTAGTTAATCTTATAATGTGTGTAATTATAATGTGTTGAGTTATTTAAACAAACGATTGGGGAAATAAACGCCGCTTGTCCGCGAGTCTCATTGATAGAGCCTGCGGCTGGATGGAGCTCTATCAATGAGAGCTAGCTAGCCTCCTCTTAGAATTCCTCTGGAATTCACAAAAATTCATTAACTTGAAATCGGACACCGTTGTTAGGTTTATAAGACATATATTTAGATGTTGTGTAAGTGGCGTGACGAAATTCAAACTGTAAATATACTCGAATTAAGGCGAAAAGGAAGCTAACTATCCGTGGTTTGTAGCTACACATAGCTAGGATTGAAGGGACAGTCGCAGCTAACGAAACACTTTGTCTTCACAAATATTCATTAACTTGAAATTGCACACAGTTGTTATCTTTACAAGACCTTTAGTTAGATTTTGTATAAGTGGCGTGACATGTGTGTAACATGTGGTAAGAGATTGCTGGTGTAACAAGCTCGCTGACGGAGCTCTCACTCTCACACAACGGGCCATTTAGCTAGCAGGAAGAGGGGAGTTGAAGGCCCTGGAGCTCTGTCAGGTTGGTAGTCCCTGCTGTGGGCTGCCAGCCGTGACGGAGCTCCAAGTACCTCATAGCAGGCCGGAGTCTGTGAAGGAAGGCAGGCCGGGCGAAGAGGCAGCACCGGCGGGCGGCGAGGCAGCACCAGCGGCTGAACTCCGACACACAGTCTTACCAAATTTGCAATTAGCCATCAATTTTATGTAAAACGGCCCATATTTGAGCTTTATATAGTTGATTTCTCGCTATAGAGCCATATTCACAGGGTAGTTAAGGGCGTAATAAAATAGCATTCGGGCAATTTTCAGCCCAACCAATGTTACATACCCCATTAGGAGACATTAAGGAACAGTGTAAAATACCCTATATAATCATTCTATCCATTTTCCTCTCACTCTGATTACCTAATGCACATTTACGCACTGTATAGTGGGAGGGGAGGGACGCTGTGATTGGTGGATAGGATATGGAGCAGGGGACTCACAGCGACATAACCAATCACACTATGACAGACGCACCAACCTGCAATGTTTAATTTGAAATGAATGTAGCCTAATGGCAGTCTGGCACACGTGGGTGCTCAGTATTTTCGAAGGGTGCTCGAGCTCCGGAGCGTCCACGGTATTGGCACCTATGAGAGCATGTAAATATGTTCTCGTAGAAATCCAAAATCCAAGTATGAACCTCTAAATGAGCATGGGTCAGTTGAACGCTTATCAGTTCAATTTTCTAAGCACCAAAGGACATTTGGAAAAACAGAAAAACCAAGCATAATATGGGCCCTTCAAAATCTAATTCCTCTTGTGGCCAATAGGATGTAAATGTTTTCCACTAGATTTTAGTCTATTTATTTATTTAAAGAGTCATTTGAAGTTTGGTAATCTGTGCCTTAGTTGACGGGACTCGGTGGTCGATACGTGCTCTACCAAACTCACTTCAACAAAGAGTAGAATAAAGGCCAAACGTACCTTTTGTTGTGAAACAACCCGGACTAACACTGACTGACTGACTGAGGCAGGACGTGTCCCGTGTCGTCCCCCAGGCCACGGCGTCTCCGTCTGCGATAAGCTGCAGTGTGTGTGTGACAAAGCCACGGCAGAGTGCATGGCAGCGGCCCACTTTAACCACAGCGTGCCGGCGCAGCAGTGCCGCGGCCCCGCGCCTCCCTGCCGCCGGGCCAGCAGGCCCCCGAAACCACGGCTTTCCCCTCAGTCCAGCGAGGAGAGCGACGAGCCGCAGGGATCCAACTCGGACGGGAACATCCGGGACACTTTGACGGACACAAACACGCCGCCGCCACGCCGAGAGCAGAACAGGTGAGAAGAGTTCGGAGCTCAAATCCTAGAAGGAAGCCGATCAGTGCAGTTTAGTCTATTATAAAAAAAGAACAGCTCATAGCAGACTTTGTTAATATCTACAAAACTTTATTAGGGCCCGAGCACCAAAGATAGTGTGAGGAAGCTATTGTTTTTGTGAAGATTATTATTATTTTTCTGCCGCGCTATCACATTTATGAGTAACTATGGGTAGTTACTGGGCCCGGGCGGGTCCAGTGGGCTCCATAGCGCCCCCAAAACCAACGCCATGAATGGGATGAAGGTAAAAAAATCATGAAATTTGGTGCAACATTTTTCTTCTCTGTCAGAAGTCAGACAGGCATTCGTTTTTATTTTACAAACACGTTTGAGGACTAAATGGCGCACAAAAACTAACTTTTACAGCCATGTTCAAATTAGTAATTATTTAATTGATATATAGCAGTGTTAGGGGTACTCTGGGGGACTACAGAGGGTCCGTGTCCCCCTAGGGGTACTCTGGAGGCCTGCAGGGGGTCCATGTCCCCCTAGGGGTACTCTGGAGGCCTGCAGGGGGTCCGTGTCGCCCTAGGGGTACTCTGGAGGACTGCAGGGGGTACGTGTCGCCCTAGGGGTACTCTGGAGGACTGCAGGGGGTACGTGTCGCCCTAGGGGTACTCTGGGGGACTACAGAGGGTCCGTGTCCCCCTAGGGGTACTCTGGAGGCCTGCAGGGGGTCCGTGTCCCCCTAGGGGTACTCTGGAGGCCTGCAGGGGGTCCGTGTCGCCCTAGGGGTACTCTGGAGGACTGCAGGGGGTACGTGTCGCCCTAGGGGTACTCTGGAGGACTGCAGGGGGTACGTGTCGCCCTAGGGGTACTCTGGAGGCCTGCAGTGGGTCCGTGTCCCCCTAGGGGTACTCTGGAGGCCTGCAGTGGGTACGTGTCCCCCTAGGGGTACTCTGGAGGACTGCAGGGGGTAACGTGACATTTTTTGCAAAAGGTTTTCCAGTTCCAAGGCTGTAGTTACTTCTACTGACTTTGTCGCTTTTTTCCAAGTTTTTGTCGCCGTTTTTGAAGTCTGTCACCTTTTTTTGAAGGTTTTGTCGTTTGTTTGGACCTCTTCTTGCCTTCCTTCCTGACTATGTCCTACTGTCTTTTTTTCTTCAAAGTTTTTGTCACTTTTTTCGAGTTTTTTTTGCTTTTGAATAGAATTTTGTCACTTTTGTCAGCCTAGTGTTGCCTTCCTTCTTTCTACTAAAGTTTGTATTACTATTTTCGACCTATTCTCGCCTTCCTTCCTTCCTTCCTTCCTTCCTTCCTTCCTTCCTTCCTTCCTTCCTTCCTTCCTTCCTTCCTTCCTTCCTTCCTTCCTTCTTTCTACCGTCTCTTTCCAAGTTTTTGTTACAGGCCTACACATAAAGTCTAACAGTCTGTTTTCGAGGCGTTTTGCAGAACGTATCGATGAACACACATACTGTCTGTCTGCAGTGATGAAGACTCTGACCAGCAGCACGAAGAGACGCCCAAGAAACCTCTGGCTGGATGGTCCGGCAGCTCCACACCCCCCCCTCCTCATCCTCCTCCTCTTCCTTTCTCCGGCAGCGAGGAGACCAGAGAGCCGCCCAGAGAGACACAAAGCGGGATTCAAACCCACAACCACAGGCCGAGTGCAGGGCAGAGCCAGGGCCAAAGACCAGGGGGGACGGGACCGGGGGGTACCGGGGAGAAAGAGGAGGAGAAGGAAGAAGAAGAGGGGGGAGAGGAGGAAGAGGAAGAGGGGGGAGGAGAGGAGGAAGAGGGAAACTAAAAGCAGGGTTTCCCCCAGTGTCTTGCAAGCCTGGTGGCCCACTGGGCCTAACTTGCCCCCCCACCAGGTCTAAGCCACTGGGATTTTGTTGTTGTAATGTATTTCTTGAAGACCTTTTTAAACTACAGTCAGGAGGGCGGCTCGGCTTGGAACTGGGACATCGTCATACTTTCAAATCTCCAGTTAGGTTAGCACTGTTGTTATCATGAGTCTGGGACCCCCCCCCCCCCCCCCCCCTTTTTGGGCCAACCCTAAAATGTGAATGTATTGCTTTCCAATAATAATAATTGTGATTAATTGTTTAAAGATTATTAACAGATGCTTTTGTTCCCAATAAGAGAAGTTGTAATTTATACATTTTTTTTTTACAGATTTGTGACATGAAACAATGTTCCAGAACACATTAAAGAAAAACGATAAATAAAAGCAAACATTCATGTGTTGCATCTTTCTTAAAAAAAAACCTGTAATAAAGACATCACAGCTCGCCGGTATTGATAGAAACAATTTATTTATGTCTGGAACATCAATCTCAATGTACAACTACCTATGAAATAGAGGCTTTGTAATAAAGCGCTGAGGCTCTGCTGCCACTGAAGGAAATCATTTCAATACATTTCATTTCTGTTGGTTCCACATATTTTCTTTTTTTTAAAGTTTACTTAAAGGGGCGCTATGCAGTTTGGGCCATTTCTTCTCTGGTTTCTCGCTTTTTGCTGGCAGGTTTCTCTATAGAGCCCCCCCTACAGGTTTCTCTATAGAGCCCCCCCTACAGGTTTCTCTATAGAGCCCCCCCCTACAGGTTTCTCTATAGAGCCCCCCCTACAGGTTTCTACTTTCTTTCAACCTACGAACTAACTCCGCTATCTCAACTCTATTGCAGATTTTGTCATTTATGATTAAACATTTTAGGGATGAAATGAAACAGGGAGCAGAGTGATTAAACAAATGCATGACAAAAAGTTCCGTCACCGAAACAATAGAAAAGTTAAAGCCGTTTGTATGGCTGTAATCTGTGGGAAAAATGTGAATTTAGGGGCTTCTGCACATGTGGAACCATCAGAAGAAAATAGTAAATTGTCGGCTCTTAAATCAAACTGAGACTTGAGCAGAACCCCAGCGCTGTTAGTGGTTAAAGTCCCCCGTGTGTTTGAAACAAAGCCGAGCTCGCTGTGAAGGCTGAACACAGACACGGTGTCTCTAAAACTGGCACAAAGACACAAACTGCTGCATCACAAACATAAGAAAACATCATCAGAAGCTCGGCTGGTTTTGTTCTTCTGTTCTGCAGAATTCAGCTGGGAAACTGAAAAAAGTCCCCCTTAAAAAGTGAACAAAAAGTTCATCACTTTATTATTTTTAAAGCGATTTTTTTTTTTTTTTGTGTCCAGCATTCTGAAGTAAGGCATGTCAACAGCGAAATGATTTCACCCCTCTTTACTGATTTCATCTCTTGTCTTTAAAGGGTAATTACATTTTCTTTTTTTCCAACCTGGACCCTGTTTCTCCATGCATTGGTGTCTAAGTGACTAATGTGAACAAAGATCTTTGAACTTGGTCCAGTATTGAGCTGGAATGCTGGAACCGGCAGCCGTGAACCGGGCTGCAACGTAAACACACAGGGCAAATGCTCACCGTCAGTTCGCGTCCACTAAAAGATCGCTATACCCAAACCCACCAGACTCCATGTAAATAATCAGGACTTTTAGCGTGTATAGAGACAGCATATCTCCACCAGACTCCATGTAAATAATCAGGACTTTTAGCACGTATAGAGTCAGCATATCTCCACCAGACTCCATGTAAATAATCAGGACTTTTAGCGTGTATAGAGACAGCATATCTCCACCAGACTCCATGTAAATAATCAGGACTTTTAGCGTGTATAGAGCCAGCATATTTCCACCAGACTCCATGTAAATAATCAGGACTTTTAGCGTGTATAGAGACAGCATATCTCCACCAGACTCCATGTAAATAATCAGGACTTTTAGCGTTATATAGACAGCATATCTCCACCAGACTCCATGTAAATAATCAGGACTTTTAGCACTATAGAGTCAGCATATCTCCACCAGACTCCATGTAAATAATCAGGACTTTTAGCACGTATAGAGCCAGCATATCTCCACCAGACTCCATGTAAATAATCAGGACTTTTAGCGTGTATAGAGCAGCATATCTCCACCAGACTCCATGTAAATAATCAGGACTTTTAGCGTGTATAGAGCCAGCATATCTCCACCAGACTCCATGTAAATAATCAGGACTTTTAGCGTGTATAGAGCCAGCATATCTCCACATGTAAATGGATTAATTAAGGGTTTATTCCAACCAAACCAGAGTGGTGATTGTTGGAACAGTGGAAAGACGAACCAAGACGGCTTTAGCGAAGGAGATTTCAAGGCTGTGTCAGGTTAAACTAAAAGGATCTTACTCTTTAACAAAAAGATCTGTCTCTGTAGGGACTGTCTCCTTTCCATAATGTTGTCAGACACTTAGCGTAATAATCGGAGCCTGTCAGCTGCAAAAACAGAACTTTTAGTGGACGGAAATTGAACATAATTGCCCCTTAAACTCACTTTGTAGCTTGTTTTTACGGTCTCGCTTAATACTGGGGACTAGATTATTGTTCCCATCAGTCACTTGGACATAGGGTCCAGGTTGAAAAACAAAAGCAAAGCGATAAAATTTTAAGACTTGATAGTGACTTTAATCACCGGTCAGGAGGGACTTTTGACAGTTTGACACCCAGTTATTCTTAAATACAACATTTTACAAACTAAACATTGGGGGAAAAATACCTCTGATGATCAAGTCGTACCAACACACTAATCTGTGCCGATTCATTTTTTGCTATAGTACCAGGTACACAGTGATCAAAGTGCAAACATCATGTTTCATAATGACGGTTATTAAACTGAGCTAATCGAGCTATATATCTATGAAATATACTTTATTAGAAGTAGCAGAGATGAGTCATTCACAGACTGATGATTGATTTCTGCATCCAGCTAAGCTTTCAGCTGTTCTCAGATCATTTGCCGTACTAATGAGTTAACTATTGACACGAAAGTTGCAGCTCCGGACAGATTCAGGCCCAGATTCACTCCACGCCGATTATTTGGGATAAAAATATGGCAGTTTGAAGATTATCTGTATCCGTTTTAAATTACTGATAACCGGTAAAGTCAATGGTAACACTTTACTTGAAGGTATCGACATATGTCATAACATGTCATTACGTTATAAACAAATCATAAACTTTTATAACGTCTGTCATTAAGTGTCATTTGGTTTTTGTCATGACAAGTTGACATTGTTTGGGTCGTCTTGATTATGACAACTTGACATTAATCAAAGTGACATTACCAGAAGTTGTCTTGGTCATGACAAGTTGACATTAAATTAGTTTGGGATGTCTTTGTCATGACAACTTGACATTAACCAGGATGACATTACCAGAAAATGTATTTGTCATGACAACTTGACATAATGTCATCCTGTTTAATGTCAAGTTGCCTTAATAAGGACACTTCAAAGAAATTTTATGTCAAGTTGTCATGACAAAGACATCCTCTGGTGATGTCATCCTGGTTAATGTCAAGTTGTCATAATCAAGACGACCCAAACAATGTCAACTTGTCGTGACGAAAACCAAATGACACTTAATGACAGAAGTCATAAACGTTTATGACTTGTTTATAACGTTTATGACGCGTTCATGACAGTGTCATGTCAGAGTTATGACAGTGTCATGTCACGATTATGTCGATACCTTCAAGTAACGTGTTACCAAGTTAATTATTATAAAGTGCTCTACTATGGCTCGGCTACAGCACTGTGAGCTGTCTGCAACACCTGCAGACAAACGTTTTTTATTAGATATTTTTTGACTGTGTATTATGTTTAGAGTTTCATCTTTATTTCATACTTTCTCAAAGCATTTAAACAAACTTTTTTTTGTCAATTTTGACTTAAAGATTTTCATTGTAACTGTGAACGCATACCGGTTCCAAATATCCGTTATCGGTTTCATTAACTACTAATAATCGGTATCGATATCGGCCTTGAAAAACCAGTATCGATAGTTTTTAGCCTATACTGTATTTGTTTGCATTTCGGCAGATTGGCGAATGATCCGGTGGATGTGCAGACAACTGTCTCTGGATTCGGACTCTGAGAAGAAGTCAGTGATTTGACCCTGATTGGAGCAATCAGGCGCTAACCTCTTAAAGTGCCTTTATAGCCTCTCCGAGCTGTGTGTCACAGACTCTGCTGAGCGTGCTGATGACAGCCATTGATTACATATTTACTTTTTCATCATGTGTCGGACCAAGGCAACAAGTTGTGCAAATAACCTCAATCAAACCTCAGAGATCTGTGTGATTGTACTGCCAGATTCACACTCTGGAAACTAAATGGTTCTCTGCTTTTTAAAAGGCCTAAATGGCTCTAAACAACACGTGTCAAACCCAAAGGCCCGTGGGCCAAATCCGGGTCCCTTGCAAATTTTGACCCGGCCAACATATCAATTTAGGTCTACAATAAATGTTGACCCATCTAGTTGTGCGCTGAGCATTGTCATTATAAAGACATTCAAAATTCATCGGAATATCAATGCTGGTTAATAAATAAAAAGCAGTTTGATGAAGTGGTTGTTGTTTCCCGGCAGTCTTTTAGAAGGTTTGGTTTCTGTCCCGATCTGAAATGCAGACATTTCTCTGTGAACACAACTTAAAGGTGCTGTAGGTAGGATTGGGAAGATCCAGGACTTAGCCAAAGAATTTGAACATCGACAACTTCTCAGTCCCTCCCCCCGCTTTCCGCTAAAGCCCAAAACAGTCTCCTAAGCCCCTCCCCCCAAAAGGGAGAATGAATGCGTGTGCATGAGCAGTGATTGACACGCAGTTAGACACCCCCGCCCTGATTGGTGCATCTGAACAGGGAGTGGTGGATTTCTGTAAATCACACTCCAGGCTGTAGGTGGAGCCAGAGGAGCTGGATTTATTTTTTTAATGACCTGCTTCATGTAGTTCTACTGGAACATAGGGTCAGTTTCAGCAGATATGACAGAAAGATAGTTTTATAACTCTTACCTACTGCACCTTTAACACTTCAAGCCGCAAGAGAAAATGTTCAACTGTGAAACAGTTTTTGCAGAATAATCGGAGTGAATCTGGAGCTGAGTCTTCTGGATGGAAGAAGTCTGGAAGGATTATGTAACTGAGACTCTGCGAGCTGCAACTTCTGCGGGAACATTAAACTCTGGATGCTAAAATTACCGCTGATTTAACTCTTCTCTGTTGTAAGCAAAAATACCTGACATCCTCTCACTTAAAGATATAATATTCACGAATTTCTCAGCATATTTGAAATGATATAATAGAGAAAGTAACACTGAGACAATTTCTCCCGCGTGGATAAGAACTGCACAATCCCGTTGAAACCCTGAACTGTCGACGTCATCGTAAACGACAACAAATAAACAAGAAATACATTTTCCCAATCTCTACCAGGCAACAATTCAACCGTACAGGATGCATACAATGTACAAAAATATATGATATACTGCTATGATGACACATTCATAAAGGAAGTGATCGTATCTAAGCAAACATCTACCGTTTGAATCGGACTTTTCTCCAAACTTAAAAGCAGTTTCCGCTGCGCTGGCTTATTTTACATCAGTTTGACGAAAAATCTGATTTTAGAAAATACTAATAACTTGTTTAGATGGATTTATATTCCCCGGTTGACGACGAGATATTAAAATACCGTGCAGTTAGTTTATATAATGCATGTTTCTAAGTCAAGCTATGATAACTGTGATATGAAAATCAAAAGAGTTTGCATTTAAAGCTAAGACGTTATGCAGATAAAAATCACTTTAATGCATCGGTGGAGGAGAGTTCTTTATACAGATGGAAAATATCAAAAGGGATTTTTTTATTATTTCGAGGCTGCTCTGCTCAGAAAACTACTGCAAACGCTTCAAGTAATGTGTCATGTTGGGGATCAGTGTGCCAACCTTCTCGTTCAGGAACACAACCTGCGCTCGACAACCTTTAACGTACAAAACCATCTGGAAACGTACAAAAATCCATCAAAACGCAAACAGCTTCAACCTCTTCTCTCTCTTCTCTTACATTCACTTTCCCGTCTTATTTCTCCATCGTTCAGCATCGAATTTAAACTCTAAACAGAGGAAAGGTGCAACGAGAACAAGCCGGACCGAAATTCCGGCAGCAATTTGGTGTTTCCCCCTCTCATTCTCCCTGCTCTGGCGTTTCCCCCTCTCATTCCCCCTGCTCTGGCGTTTCCCCCTCTCATTCCCCCTGCTGCGTTTCCCCTCTCACCCCTGCTCTGGCGTTTCCCCCTCTCATTCCCCCTGCTCTGGTGTTTCCCCCTCTCATTCCCCCTGCTCTGGTGTTTCCGAGCCCCTAAACCGAGACATTAGGAAACCCTTCTGACCCGTTCTGGTTGGTAATCTGCGTGGTTGTGTTTCAGTCTCAACGGCCGCCAAACGGAGACCTTTGGCAACAGCGACGCTGACGCCAAAGTTTCTCCTCTTGATTGGGTTTTATCGACACGACGTCTCGTTCTCTGAGACTAAAGCTACTAACGTTACCATGGCAACTACCAGCAGTGGGCGGAGTCTCCACGCTGCCTCCTGTTTATGCCCAGTATACCAGAATGATGATGAGATATTTTGGTTTGGGCGTGTTAGTTTGAACGGAGATTAGTTCTTCTACTGCAGCTAAAAACACTCCCGTGCACGGAGATACATTTTGACTCAAAACTAAACGCGTAAAAACCAAAATGTAGCGATGTAAATGTAGCCTAATTTTCAGCCGGATGTCCGTCCCCTTCCTCTTTCTTTGTGTTGGCGTTCTAACCTCCGGTGGATTTGTGAGGACTATGGTTAACTGCTCCTCAGATCTCTGCAGGGTAAATCCAGACAGCTAGCTAGACTATCTGTCCAATCGGAGTTTTCTGTTGCACGACTAAAACTACTTTTGAACGTTCACGTTCCACCAAAACAAGTTCCTTCCCGAGACTATTTAGCAGAGGCACCGTGGCTCCGTCCGGTGCTTAGCACCGCTCAAGACGACTGTGATTGGTTTAAAGAAATGCCAATAAACCAGAGGACTACTCCCAAACCAGTCAATCATCTCTGAGTGAAAGGAAACGCTGACCTTTGACCTGGAATAAAGCGTCCGGTGAAGATGTGCTCTGCACAGCTGCTCGTACAAAATGATGGCGGCAAGTTTCCCAACTAGAGGGTTTTTCTTCCGCCACTGAGCTCAGATCAGAGGAGACACCGATAACCATCTGTTATAAACAGATCACAGCTGCAGCTCCAGCAGATAAGAAGCATCTCGTTCCCGAAAAAAAACTGCCTCCTATCCCGCTCTCGCAAAACAAAACACGGCCCTGTGGTAAGTGTTGAAAAAGCACAGATGATTAAATCATCCCAAAATGTCACTGCTTTGTATCCGAAACTCCACGCGGCAGGACGCCTGCTCTGATAACATCTGGGATAATTTTTTTTTTGATTTAGGCATTTTGAAATTATGGAACAGGAGCGGAACGACTTCTGTCTTTGTCTTTTAGAAGCTGCCAACAAAGCTGTGTGGAGCTAAAAAGCTGCGGGGTTCGAAATGGAGACGCAAATAGGCAACGTATCAACTGTGCACAGAGAGTAGAGAACAAAGTCATCCTGCCCTATGAAATCTAATCCCACAGAAAGGACTTCTTCAGCCACACAGCTGCAATTACATGTTGATTCAAATCACAAAGTGAAGCCCCATTTGCACAGGTATTACCAGGGGACAGAGATTTAAAAAAATCACCGCCCCACATCTGCGTTTCACATTTGCACCGAATCAGTGAAGTCTGTATTTTACTTGAATTTACTGACATAATCCCCCACATGTGATGTAAAAACTTTCTTTTATGATTGCCAATGCAGCCAACACGACCCCGAATCACAGAGAAGCTGATTTGAAAGGGACTGATATTATCACACAGCCTCTGTGTTTGGCGACCGTCTGCAATTTGCGGTGGAATTTCGACATGACAAATTACAGGTGCACAGGATTAAGATCACAGACAACCTCTGGAATTATTACAATTTACTAGATGTCCCCAGGTAATACTACACGGAAGTGCTCAGTTTTAACAAGGCATATACTACATTTACAAGCAGTATTTTTCACATACTTGGCTGACTTTGTGCGTACTTCAAAGTGTATCCACTAGGGGGGAGATCAAGACCAGAGCCTGACTTCGGAGTACAAATGGAACGCACTATTTAGCCTGGTTTTAGACCTCTGAATCGCCGGCCACATCTCTGGGCTTGGGCGTGGCGCCCACTGATGCTTATTTCTGTTTTGCTATTTCTGTAATCAGAGCTTTGTTTGTGGGGTTACGTACTGTAGGGGGACGTCATCTTCCTACCTAGCTAGCTAGCTGCCTAACTCAATCCGGGGAAAACAGCTTCAGAAAAACGACAGCAAGTGCGATTGAAATGGACTGAGGTTTTTGTGAGTTGACTTACAGTAATAGGAATTCTTTAAATCATATATTTCTTTATTTTATTCTTGTGAAAAACTGCTGCGGCTAATTCTATGTTGGCTAAAACGTATGTCAGTGGGACAGAAACGTCACTAGCTTCCCCCTAACAAGACATCGGCTAACATGAACACAATGTCGGGCTGAATTGAAACAAAGTGGACAACTAAGAGTTAAACGCAAGTAAATAAGTGCTGAAATGTGTTGAGCTAAGAGTACAGGTACGGAAAAAGTCTCGACATAAGAATGTAATATATTTACATCCCTTAAGAGCTCATTGTGTATGTTCACGACTAAAGACGTGTGAACGATCCAGTCACATTTTATCCCTAAAAGGTCTTTAAAGGTTTTATTCCAAATCAGTTTAAAAACAACATGAAGACATCGGCTGATATAACTAGGGTTATGTTTACACTCAGGCTGGTGATGGAGATTATCTACAGTTTTCCTTTTGTGATCCTGCACATTACACTGAGACAATATCAGGTTTGGGTTTCTGAGACTGTAAACCAATATAGAAGAGAGCGAGGAATGGAAAATGTTGAACACGCTGATAAATAAACTGAGTGAGATTTTCTCTGTCAAATCATACTTCCTAAGGCTATGTTCGCTCTCGGCGTCTTTTTTGACAAGTAAAAATTGACCAGGGCGCTTTGTAGTAAAATAAAATAAAAAAGCTGGCAGCATTTTGGATCCAAAAGAGAACAAAAATTAGCGTCTGCTACAGTATACTAGAGCGCTATGTGGAGTGGTGCTAATGCTAACGTTAGATTAAACAAAGTGGTGGAGCGAGCTAGAGAAAGAACAGAAAGAGAGAGAGGTGCTAACGTTAGATACAACAAAGTTAGTTCCCTGCACAGGGAGCACCACTCATATCATATAACTCGCTGTGCTCCGGCTCAATTCAAATCAATTACATTTTTACAACAGGTCTGGCTACTCAAAAAAGCGCTTGACGTAGGGCTTTTTTTTTTTTCTTTTCAGAAAAGTTGAACTTTTTTCAACTTTAAAAATTTGATCCGAGCTGCAGAAAAGAAGTCGGCGGCGGCGTTTAAAAAAGCTCTCAGGACTTTACTGAAAACACGGTTTACTCCACACTAGGATTATAATGTAAAACAGACGCTGGCAGCTTAAAAAAAGACGCCAAGTGCGAACACAACCTTACAGGTTTACTGTAAGTATAACATATTTAAACCAAAGATGAACCATTTACCAGACAGGTTATTTTGACAGAGATAACGTTACTCAATGATGAAAAAAGGAATTTCAAAAAGCTACTTTGGTCTGATTCGCAAAGGTTTCACACAGTTACGCTGAAGCTCTCCAACATCAAAGTCTGAATATTTGACACTTTCAGGAGCTCTGGAACGCACCACATCCGAAGCCAACCCAAAATCGGCAAGCGTGAGCGAGCCATTTCTACCGAGCAGCGTTGAAAACTAAACACCCTTTAGCTTGTCTCTTTGGAGAGTCTCTGCCAAGCAGTTTATTGCTTTTCTTTTATCTCTGACAACTCAGCTGGTAGTTCTCATGCTTGTATTCCTTTAAATAGCAAAGACTGAGTAGCCTGAACAGTGGTGAGCCTAAAACTAATCTACCTTCTACCACCGGTGAAGTTATTTTCCTATGACAACGAATATATATTGTACGTTTTCACCTATTTGTGACGCCTACTTATCAACATGAGAACACATACTGAAGAGGCAGAAGCTGGCTCTGAATATAAGAGCGTCACACCTAAAACCAGACTCAAGTTTTAAGATTGAAACTGGTTTCAGCCGTTCGTAGGAGAGTGTAATTGTAGACTACGGTGTATGTACTGTACAAGGTGTGAAGCAACATCCGATTAAGCGTCTAGACACTGAAATCTCAAGAGCGGAAGCTGTTCTTTTCTTTTGTTCTTGACTCATAGGTTTTCGTTTAGTTTCAGGGATGAGAGTCAGGCAACAAAATGCAGCAAATCAGTTTATGTAGAGCTGGAGGGTTTAACGCCGGTCTGCTTTAGGCGTAATAATGGATCCAAGTATTTAATAAAGAGCAGAACGAGAGGTTTTTAGAGGATTCAGAAGTAACGTTTTGACATTTTAGGCTCGCAAACGAAATATCAAACTGAGTTGGATTTAAAGATAGAAGAGACGAGATTAAGGAAGTTTAGCTTTTTTTTTGCATAGGCAAACTCGGCTTTATATCAAATTGAAAATGGCTGTTTTGCTGCATTTTGCGTGACACCCTTGTGCTGGTCTGAGTAGAGGAAACTTGTGTAAATTGTGTAGTTAATTCTCTCGTCATTTCTTTTGTGAAGGTGTGCGTGTGTGCGTGTGTGTGAGAGATGTTATTGCTGCAGAGTTATCAGTAGACACACAGGTCTGGAAACTTCATCTCGTAGACGGGGACCGACTGGTGCTGAGTGTGTCCCGATGAGATGGAAACCACTCCGGACGGGCTGGGTGGAGGCCTGGGGGGGGAGGGGTGGGGGGTGAAGGTGGTGATGAGAGAGGGGCAAGATGTTACATTGGGATATCCCATATCACCAATTAGATGAAGAAACTAGTCCTAGAAGGTGACTTAGATGAAGACCTGTCTACTCAGAGATCTTTACGAATGAGCTATACCATTTGAAAATGTTGTGCTGTTGTTCAATTTGTTGCCTAAATAATTTTTTTTAATTTAAGGACATATAAGCATCAGCTTTAAACTGTCAGACTTGGCTTCGACATGTGTTTAGCATATAAGCAGGTTTCCATGGAGGTATGCAGGGTTACATGCTGACATTAAGTATTTTAGTGTAACTTTCTATTGTTCACCTATTAGCATGCTATGTTAGCATATATCCCAATGTATAGCCAGGGTTCCCTCACATTTTCATGGAAAAAAATTCTAAACGTTTCCACGGCATCTCCAATGAAGGATTCAAATTGCATTGGTCATTAGAGAGACATTTATATTAAATGTACACTAAGCCTGCATTATTAGAAAAATTGCCTCGACGCAGAGGGTCCAGGGTTTGAATCCGACCTGTGATGATTTCCTGCATGTCTCCCCCCCTCTCTCTCCCCTTTGCCACCTAGCTGTCCTGTCAAAATAAAGGCGGAAAAGCCCCAAAACAATCTTAAATAAAAAAAAAAAACTTTAAATGACTTTTCCGAGCCTGTAAAAAAAGAGATTTTTTCCGGTTTGCCATGACTTCGTGGTATACATTTGGTCGTAGTTTGAGACGTGTCCTGAGATAAACTCAAACCCACCCTGAAAGCAACACCGTGAGCATAGCAAGAGGAAATGTCACTACAGATGACGCTTCTTTATATTAAAATTAATCACAATGTAATTTTACAAAGCTGCATTCTGTTCAGTTTTCAGTTTTAACTTTAGATTTGCAAACAAGACCACAGAAATGTGTAACAGTTGCTTTGCTTGATGTTCAGCTACAATATCTGACAATGTACAGATACTCTATCAAAATCAAATCCTAAAATCAAGATTATTAAATTTTTATGAAATTGAAAAAGTTATTAACAAAGGTTATGAAAAAAAAAAAAGATGACTTACCTTATTGTAAGTTCAAAGATTTGCGCCAGCCGGTCGTGCAACATGTTGGCCTGCAGAAACACAGCGTTCACAGTGAGCTTAATGAGTTTACTGACACGGGAAACTTCACCGCTTTTCTCTTTCTGAGTGGTTGATTTCTACCTTGGACTCGCAGTGGGCAGCTATCTCCTCAAACGGAGCTTTCTGGAACTTCTCCATCACCTGACGCCTCTTCTCCCTCTCCTGCTCCTCCAGACCCGTGGTATCTGAAAACAGCACAATTGACGTGTCCAAAAAGAAAAGTTACTTAGCTTCAATCCCCATTATTTTTAAGGAGACAGAGAATGCTTATGCTTATTTTCTCTCATACAAGCACCCACGCACGCACAAACTTGTCATATATATTTACGCCAAATTAAATTGTTTTATCTTCAGCAGAACAGTAAAAAAATATTTGGAAAATCTTTTTTTTTTAAGATTATTTGTTTTGGCATTTTAGGCCTTTATTTGCATAGGCCAGATTAGACTTAAAAAGGGGGAGAGAGAGGGGGGGAAAGACATGCAGCAAAGGGCCACAGGAGCAAACCCCTAGACATGGGCGCCCGCTCCACCAGGCGAGCTGACCAGGCGCCCAATATTTGGAATAGTTATAAAAAAGGTGTGAGCTGTATATAAACTTTGACATTGATATCAGACTTCTTCAGCAGTGTCGTGTCCCTTTATAATTCACGGGACATTAATGTCGACATGTTGGCTGCTCGTCAGAGACGCTTGGGGGCCTAAAGGATGATGGAGCTCTTGACAGAAAGCCAATATTTCGTTTGCATTCAGGAAGACACTTGAGCGAGTCCACAGAGACGTGATGGGAGGCTGAAAGACAACTTCTCTTTTGGCTCTCACCGATGGCTTTCTTCAGGGTCTCGAACGTGATCTCCTCCGCCAGCTGGGACTGCAGAGAAATTAAAAAACAAAACGGGATATCAGCAAATTGTGCTTTCGCGAGAACTCTGGATTTCCAGGGTACCAGGGGTGTGTTCTCATGCAAAATTAGACCGACCTTGTCTGGAAGGCTGTTGGACACGATGTCCACTTGAAGGGAGATTGTGTCTACGAAACTCTTCCTCCTGGTCAGACGATCTTCATCTGCAGAACGAGAGACAAATCCACCACAGATTAATATCACTTTAAAATCATGATACTGTATATATACTAGCTTAACAACTAGTGCACACAATGGGCAACTTAAGAAACTCATTTATAGCTAAATGTAATTGCTGGTTTTACCATCCCACCTACTCTTCAGTGTGTTGTCTAACGTAGACTGTTCCAAGTAGGGACACTGAATTTAAATATGATCTGCAGGGTTTTCACTGGCATTATAAGTCTTAGGTGAAGCTCCTAAGCTGAATGAATGTGAAATGTATTCGCATTAAACTAGCTAACTAAAAGACTTTTCTCAGATCTAATGATTGTAGTCAGACTTCTTTAGCAAGTTTTGTCTTTAAGTCTTTTGAGTGTTATCTATTATCGCTCTAGCTTTTCCAACGATTAAGACACAGATATGGTGATAATAACGGTACAAAATAATGTCAAATTGCAGATTTTATTTAATTGAAAAAAATTTTTTTGAGGAAAGACCCCTTAACCCCTCCGCCAAATATGCGGAACTAGTCTAAGTCTTCCATAAACCATGAAAACACCGATCTGTGTTTGTTTTTTTTAAAGTTTAAAAAAAGCTATATTAGGAGTTTCATGGTGCTTTCAATGTTCACAGTGGTATTTAAAATGAATTAAAAAAAAGGAATCATTTCATCCACTTTGTTTTGTTCCAAAGCATGAAAAAATAAGCTGCATACCCAAAAAAAAAAAAAAAAAAAAGATAATCACAACAATTTTGTTATCAGTTGCCAAGCAGCAGTGTGCTCAGGGCTTACATCACAGAAACAATGACAATATGGACTCCGATACTTCCGCTGAAAACAACAAGTCTTAAGACACAGAAAGAAATATCACATCAAACACTAAGATTGGCTATCATTTTTTAGTTTTATTAGTTTTCAAAACTCAGTTTTATGTCAGTACTCAAAATGTCAGACGAAATAGTCAAAAAGTAACACCCAGGGCTTGAAATTAACATTATTTGCTCAGGATCTTCACTGGCAATACATATGTGGGGAATTACATTCTAAATAACTGACATCTTTGAAGTTTCTCAGTCATCCATCCATCCATCCATCCATCCATCCATCCATCCATCGTCGTCCACTTCATTATTATCCAATGAAGGGTTAAATTAAAGGGCAGCTGGACTTGGTAAAAGCTGCTTCAATGACGTCTTGTCTTCTTCAGTTCTGACTGAACGATAGAAAAACCGGGCTAATTAACCTCTGTGGGGCCGTTGTCAAGATGATCGATACCGCTTTGTACGTTACTGCTCCTGGCTGTTGGAACGCCAGTCGCTATGGTCGTTGGAGAAACCCGAGGTCAGCCGTGATCATCTTATAAATCACGAGGTGTCCCTTTTGTGAAACCGTGTATACTCCGAAAGGCAGTGGATGGGGGAATGCAGCTAATAGTGTCGCTTCCTTAGTCCCAAATGTCAGCACTGTCAAGATGGTTTGAGTAAATGGACTGCTTTATATAGATCTTTTCTCCTCTGATCAACCATTACAGGCACCATTCATTCCATTTACACACACATTCATATAGCGAGGGCCGCGGCTGCCATAGGAGCTAAACGTTCATGGCACAGCATCGGGAGCAGAAATGGGGACTCACACAGTGATTTCAGACTTGACTTGAGACTCGTCTTCGCAAGACTTCATCCTCGACTTGGACTTGAGATACGGGACTCGTGAACAATCTTTATATCTAGGAAATGTCTGATGTGTTATCCCCTTCCCAACCCTAGCGCCCGCGAGCACGGTACGTACGGTCGGGCGAGCTAGAGAGAGTGACTGAAGAGAGGGAGCGCCTAGGACAAAGCCGTGAATCAGAGAAATAAAACGATTTTGCCGATTCATCACTAGAAATGTAACTGTAGCAAGCATCTCACTTGCACTGTTATCCACATTCATATTTAGACGCAACAAATGATATATGCAGCTACAAAATGCCTGGAAGTCGGAAGTACAGAGAGTCGTTGCTGTAGAAATGATAAACCGTCTTGTCTCATTGGTGTGAACTGGCAGGTTTCAGAACGCTGACGACCGACGAGTTGCAAGTAGTTGGAAGTCTCAACTCGTCTCGTTGTGAATCTTTGGTGTGAACTGGGCTTCGTATAATGCTACGCTGTGTTCTCTGCAGCCCGGACTGACCGCAGCAGGTGATACAACACTTATTATAACCACTTGAGACTTGGACTCTAGCTCAGAGACTTGTGAGCATCCCTGATCGGGAGGAATTCGGGGGTTCAGGGATCTTGTCCAGGGACACTATGACATGTAGACTGCATGGGCCAGGGATCGAACCACCAACCGTCAGTGGCATGCTCATCGACAAAGAAATAAAGCTTCTTTTCATCCCCAATGGCGATTCCATTTTCCTGACTGCAAAGTGCTGAACCCACTTCGAATCAAAACATACTCTGCAGCTCTCCGCTTTTAGCCTCTTTTAACATTTTAAACCCTTGCCCTTGCTCGGGGAAAAACGCCTAAAATAACATACCTAAAATAAACCATAAATATCTCCTCAACCATTTGGCTCATATACAGTACAGGCCAAAAGTTTGGACACACCTTCTCATTCAATGCATTTTCTTTATTTTCATGACTACTTACCTAGTAGATTCTCACTGAAGGCATCAAAACTATGAATGAACACATATGGAATTATGTACTTAACAAAAAAGTGTGAAATAACTGAAAACATGTCTTATATTTTAGATTCTTCAAAGTAGCCACCCTTTGCTTTTTTGATAGCGCTGCAAACCCTTGGTGTTCTCTCAATGAGCTTCATGAGGTAGTCACCTGAAATGGTTTTAACTTCACAGGTGTGCTTTGTCAGGGTTAATTAGTGGAATTTTTCCCTTATTAATGGGGTTGGGACCATCAGTTGTGTTGTGCAGAAGTCAGGTTGATACACAGCCGACAGCCCTATTGGACAACTGTTACAATTCATATTATGGCAAGAACCAATCAGCTAAGTAAAGAGAAACGAGTGGCCATCATTACTTTAACAAATGAAGGGCAGTCAGTCCAGAAAATTGCGAAAACTTTGAATGTGTCCTCAAGTGCAGTCGCAAAAAACATCAAGCGCTACAACGAAACTGGCTCACATGAGGACCGCCCCAGGAAAGGAAGACCAAGAGTCACCTCTGCTGCTGAGGATAAGTTCATCCGAGTCACCAGCCTCAGAAATCGCAAGTTAACAGCAGCTCAGATTAGAGACCAGATGAATGCCACACAGAGTTCTAGCAGCAGACACATCTCTAGAACAACTGTTAAGAGGAGACTGCGCAAATCAGGCTTTCATGGTCAAATAGCTGCTAGGAAACCACTGCTAAGGAGAGGCAACAAGCAGAAGAGATTTGTTTGGGCCAAGAAACACAAGGAATGGACATTAGACCAGTGGAAATCTGTGCTTTGGTCTGATGAGTCCAAATTTGAGATCTTTGGTTCCAACCGTGTCTTTGTGCGACGCAGAAAAGGTGAACGGATGGATTCTACATGCCTGGTTCCCACGTGAAGCATGGAGGAGGAGGTGTGATGAACGACAACAAACACAAACTACTCCAATATTCCTAGTCTACATGTAGCATGTGTACTCACCATAACATTTCCAGATGCAATGCAAGCAAATAGTTAGCAGAAATGATCAAACCATTTTATTTCTGGGTACAGTATGATGCTACAGCTACACACAACAACTACTGTATCACTATAAACAAATAAACAACAAGGAAGGATTTCTCTAAAGTTGGTCAGCCATCTAAGGGTGTGGGATAGTGGTTGTATGTGGATGGCTCCTACAGTATGTATCTCAATGGGAAGGCATCTTAGCTGGTGGGTTGTTGGTTCTACCCCCTTTTTAGCTCAGTGGGTTTACATCCACTGTCACACAGGACACAATTTATCACCTGCGGATCGGTCATTGAAAAACTGCATTCAACACCCCTCATACTTATAAAGGCATCTTACAGCTTTTCTTACTGCTATACAGCAGAATAATCTCAAGTGTCAAATCAGTAACTCTCTACTACTACTTTTAGTCTCACTGCCACAGAAATGAGAGCGCTGTAATATGCAATTGAAGTCCCACTCATAGATGTAATTTGAAGAATTTTTTAAGAAGGTAATTAAACTTTTTTGTGGAAAAATTACATCAGGCACAAAATATTAATAAGGGGATCTTTAAGCATTGCGTTCATTTGTTATTGGTTCTTAAAAGCATGGATGGAGCCCTCAAATGGCTTCCCCGAAGTGATGAAGATAATCTTTGTTTTGATCTAGCACGGCAGTCTTCTATAATAACTGGAATGCGTCTGCAGTGTTTCCAGCTAAACTAAACCCAGCTTTAAAGAGCCCCTATTATACTCCTTTCAGTGTCATATTTGTACTCTTGGGGTCTACTAGAATAGGTTTACATCATTTGACATTCAAAAAACATATGTTTCTCATAGTGGCCATTGCTGCAGCTCCTCTGTCTGAAACACTCTGTCTGAGCTCTTGGCCCATCTTCCTGAAAAAAAGCCCAGTCTGCTCTGATTGGTCTGCTGGCCCAACATGTTGTGATTGGTCAACCAAATTCAAACAAGCTGCTGGGCGGGCTGTGCTTGCTCAGGCAGCACCTATGGGCAGCGGTAGGTCCTAAAACAGATCTGCTTGAAGGGTCGACGTAGTTAGGTATAGGCATGGGGAGTGGGGATTGGTTAGGTGAAGAATACCAGGGCAAGCCAATCAGAGGCAGAATAAGCACCGGTCTAGCATCTACCATGAGCAGCACATTTGAAAAACTGGGCTGGCTTTCTCAATCAATGACATCACTAGTAGAGGAATTTCAAACAGGAATGTGGGCGAGCCGTTTTTAGGGCAGTTGAGAAAAAGTGCTGTCTGTGGGAGAGATATAAATACATATTACACACTAAAAGATGGGAATAATCCCCAAAAAAAACATAATAGGGGCTGTTTAATGGCAGGAGATCAGGGACAGCAGGTAACCTTGTCTACAGTACGTTTTATTTACTGTCGCTGCACTGACTGCCACCAACGTGATTTTGTTGTGTTCATCCAATGACAATAAAGTATCTTGGATCTCAAAGAGTACACAACTCCACAGCGGACTCGTCTACAGCTCTACTCTAAACGGTTACCTCTGGACCGCTGCTTGCACCTGTGGAGGATTTTTCCTACTGTGTAGAGCACTGATGTTAGATGAAAGCATGTCAGAGGGGAGAAAACAGAAGGTTTGTTAGACCAAAGCTGTGCCAAATAAACACATTTCTAGGCCTGGGTACCAATACCCGGTTCTAATATGGCACTGGCGCCATAACAACCGGTATATACCGGACCCAATAGAAACGCAGATTTCGGTGCCTCATTTCAGTGCCACTTGAATGCCTGTGCTGCTCTCTGATGCTCTGAAACGTTAGCCTACCGTTAGCTAGCAGCTGGATTAAACAGGGTTAAAATGCTGACAGTTAAACGGTGTAGTGTTCTCAACCTGATACCGGATTTATTTGGAGTCTGTTAAATTAAAGTTAAATTAATCAAACTAGGTAAAAGAATGTTATATCTTCCTTGCTTTGGGTTTGTATGGTTTCAAGTTTAGCCCACTCACAAAGCTGGATTTAAAAAATGAAAGAAAATGAGTCTTGAGGATTAATCGTTGCTGCATAATCAGCTGTTGTCCTGATGTGAAATCTCCCTTTTAATTGCCAGGGAGGATGACGCTGACTGTGACAACCTTCTGTGTAATGAAGCCGATCTCACAATGGGTTCTTTAAAGTTGATTTTCTGTTCGCTGAACAACTCCTTAAGCTGTTAATCCCTCAAAGCCTTTTCGGCACGATCTTTAACCAAGAGTGCCAACAGTTCTGCGGGGCACTGAGAGTTTAAACCGAAGGGAAATACAAATGTAACACGGTGTGCCAAAAGACAACAATCTCCATGTTAAATCCTATGATCTGACTTTGTTTAATAACTTGTTCAACTCTGGATAGCTTGCGCAGAGGCTAATGGATCCGAAGTGTCTCTTAACATTACCCCACTAATAATGCCCGAAATGATACCAAAGCGTCTACAGTAGTACAAATAGGTTATGCACTCATAAAACGATGGATTGTAAAATTTGTAAGTACACCAGAAGTTTATGTAAATAACACTTGCCTGCTGGCTTCTGTTCTCTGCTGCTGCTGTTACTACCGGGCAGTAAGAGTGCTTAGGGACATCTACAAATTACAACACCGAAAAGAGATGCAACAAAAATATTTATTAATTTAATGATTAAATAAGGTAATGTCTCCAAACTTACCTCAATTATTACTTGTCTCCTGCTAGTTATACTACAGCACTTACTTTAAAAATAAGTTAAATTAAAAATATTTTTGTTGCATCTCTTTTTGATTTAGTTGTAAATTTATCGTGTCTGCTTCTGGTGTGGTCTGTGTCAAATGATCTGCCTCATCTTCAAATCCTGTCAGATGCTTAAAAAAAATGTATTTAAATAGGGTTCATATTAGTTTTGAGATTTTCTTAAATATGTTTTTGTTCTTTTTAAATAGATTTTATTAATTTTTATCGAAATAGAATATAACCAACATACAAGTGCTCTCTGTGTTCAGAAAAATATCAGAACAGGAAGGAAATAAACCACCATCCAAACCAAAATGACTTCAGGTAGCGCACGACTGTCCTTACCCCAAAAAGTTAAAGAAGAGAAGAAGAAAAAATAAATAAAAATAAATAAATAACATTGAATTAAAAAATAGCAGAAAAATATAAAAAAATAAAAATAAATAAATAAATAAAATAAAAAAGGAGAAAAAATTTAATAAAAAAATTTAAATAAATAAATTAAAAAGGAAAAAAATATACACATACATACATTTTCTTAAATATGTTTAAAAACTCAAAGCTCCAGGCTTCCCAGTTGATTTGCGGTTAAAATGTATACCATGTAATGCGACACCTTCACCAACCTTTATCGTCTGAACATAATTTAAAAACATCACAAAGCTCTGTAAAAGAGCTCCATGTACCTGTGACCTGCGGGATGTAGGGAATGGAGAGTCTCTCTGCGTTGTATCCCGGTCCTGCCAGACACTCGGCCATGTCGGCTGTCTGGAAGTACAGCAGTCGGTCCTCCTTGTCCAGAGATTCAGGGATTCTGGGAGAAAAAAAGAAGGAGAGGGATGAAGACCATTGGTGGATCCCAAGTCTCTTATTTGGTATCTTCTCGCTCGAACCAGAAGTCGTTTTGGCTAGGGGTAGGGGGAAAAAATCGATACAGCATAGTATCACGATATTTTCCGTGGCAATATTGTATCGATACACAGACACCAAGTATGGATCTATTATTATATATGTGTCGGTCAGTTTGTCTGCTAGACAATCCCATTTTGCAGCAATACAATTGAAGTGAGATGAACAAACAGAGAAATTTATCTTTTTAGATAAAACAGATGTTGACAATGTTTTCTTTTGGGGACATAATTTGAAATTGGGAAAAATTTGAAGTAAAAAAAAGTGAAGGCCGTCTCAAAGCTCTTATTCCTGCCCTGAGGAGCTAGGATGGAGGAGGGATCTCTGAGGAGCTATGAGCGAGGATACAGAGAGCAGCCATCTATGTAATTACAATAACAAAAGTGTCCAAAATTATACTTTTTTGATATCTTACAAATAAAACGAAAGTTACGAACTTAAGTACGGTTCTATGAATCCTGGATGACAGTAAGGATGAAATAGAAGCATGTTTTTCTACAGAACCTTACAACGTTGTCTAAACCGAAAAACATTGCCCAGATGAAATACAATTTAAGATCAGCAACACTTTAATTCAAATTAGGGACTTGATCAATGAAAGATTAGAAAATAAGACCAAGAATATGATCAGACATTAGACTCCATGTCAATATTCTGTACTCGTTATACTGAAACGTTGCTTTTTATAGTATATTATAGAGGTTTTATAGCCAGACAAGTCTCTTAATTTCTACAACTGATGTAAAACTGGTTCTGGATATGGTCATGAAACTAAACCTCCAGTCTGCAAAGTAGGACACTTACGGACACTTGTCTCTGAAGATGTGTTCTGGGAGGAGGTGCTGAGCATCCATGCTCCTCAGCTCAATAACCTGAAGAGAGAACAACGGAAACAACAAATATAATTATAAAGAAGAATGACAATAACTACAAACTAGGTTTAACAGCCAAAAACAGTGGAGCAACATCAGCATATTAGTAAACTTAAAGTATTAAATCTTTGAA
Source organism: Perca fluviatilis (assembly GCF_010015445.1). Classification (NCBI taxonomy): domain Eukaryota; kingdom Metazoa; phylum Chordata; class Actinopteri; order Perciformes; family Percidae; genus Perca; species Perca fluviatilis. The sequence continues at coordinate 4,909,736 of NC_053122.1, forward strand.
ATTGGTCCAGTATTAAGCGTAAACGCTGTAAGCAGCAGCAACAGACCGGGCTGCAATGTAGCCCTGTGGGGCAAATGTGCATCGTCAATTTGGTCCACTAACAGTTCCGTTTTTGCCGTTGACAGACTCAGATTAATGTGCTACGTGTCTGACAACATTATGGAAAGGATCCCTACAGAGATAGACCTTTAAAACCTCTTTAAGACCTTTCTGTTTAACCAGAAACAGCTCTGAAGTCGCTAGCGCTAAACCCACCAGACTCCATTTAAAAAAATCTGTACTTTTAGCATGTATAGAGGCAACATATTTTCACATGCAAATCCTCAAAACTAAAATTGTGATGGTTGGAAAAGTGGAAAGACGACCAAAAACGTCTTTTCATAGTTTTATTTTGTTTCTGTCCACTTTGAATGAAGTGTATTTCACAATGCTAAAATTATATTTACATGGAGTCTGGTTGGTTTAGCGAACGCAATTTCACAGATGTTTTTATGTTTAAAAAAAGGATCTTACTCTTTAACAGAAAGGTCGAACAATTTTACAAATCCTTTCCATAATGTTGTCAGAGTAGAATATTTATCTGAGTCTGTCAGCGGCAAAACAAGCACTTTTGTGAAGGTAAATACAAGCTGGACAATCGCCCTATTAACTTACATTGTAGCTTGTTCCTGTCTCGCTTAATACTGGACCACTGTCAAAGATTGCTGTTCCCATCAGTCACTTAGACACAAACACATAGGAGTTTTTGACACAAGTTTGGCTCATTTTACAACGTGGTCTCTAACATTCATCAAGATCTCAAAAACGATGAAGCTTGGTCGACATTTGGAGCGACAGTGAGGTCAGAACAAGTCGGTGGTTCACCTTGCTGACGTGCTGGCAGAAGGGAGGGTTTGCGATCATCTGGCTCAGGAAGTTGAGGTACGCCGCCACCAACGCCATGATGCCACAGCGGATGAACATCGGCATGCTCTCCTCGTTAGCCAGAGCCATGTCCTGCATGAACCAATCAAACGTCAGCAAACACGTTGACAATGAGGCATTGTTGTGGGCTCTAACACAGTGTTTGTCAAACGGGGGTGCGCAAGACTGTGAATGCTATGTGAACAAAGCCTTGTGTGGAAAGCTTCAGGAGACCGATAGGAATGAAAGTGGAACGTTTGGTGTGTGTGAGTGCTGCTGAAGTGGAGATTTCTGGTTCAGAGTCTGAGAACGAGACCTTAAAAGATGTGGATTGGAAAATTCTGACATTTTTTTTTTTTATTGAAAACCAATATTTACAGACACAATATATAATCAAATCCTTTGACTACTTAGCATAAATCTACAGATAGAAATAGACAAAGTACAGTAAAATAGACCTAAATGTGTATTTTGGTTAAAAAAAACAAACAATGTTTTTGCCCGCCATGTGTGTCCATAAAGATGTTCCCAGTGAAGGTAGAATTTGTGTGTGTGTGTGTGTGTGTGTGTGTGTGTGTGTGTGTGTGTGTGTGTATGTGTTTGCCTCTTGTCTACAGACACAAATGGACAAAGTGTAGTAAAATAGACCTAAATGTGTATTTTGGTTGTTTGCCTTTCGTCTACAATGCTCCGACATTTGGGATCTTAAACGATAAGATCTCAGCGTGACACAAACAAGAAGCTGGTGATGTGTGCAGAGTCTTTTCACACGTCTCTTCGGTATGTGGGAGGTTTGATTCGAGCGGCGTGCGGCACGTAGCCTCCGGTTTAACGACATTAAGGAACTCTGCTGCTGACAGCGCAGCTACTCGTCATTTAACCACGGAAATATGACACCTGGAGCCTTGAACGCACCATCGTCACATCAGGGATGCTGGAGATTAAAAGGTTGTTGAATCAAGTATCACAATATTATCACAACCAGAGAAGGGGGGGGGGGTAACTTCATGTGGAGTATTTCCATTTTGGGAGACTTCTACTTTATGTCAGCTGGAGATATTGTACTTTTTACTTCTCTACTTTCATCTGAGAGAGCTGCAGTTTGCAGACTTTATATTCTACATTTCAGCTGGAAATCTTAAAACTCCAAAAGGTTTAACCCTCATGTTGTCCTGGGGTCAAATTTGACCAGTTTAAAAAAAAAATATCATATCAGATATATGGGATGTCAAAATCAGTGCGGAAAATGTAAAGAAAAAAGTGACAATAATGTCAAAAAGAAGTGACAAAACGCTGGGAAAACTGTCCAAAATGTTGAAAGAAGTGATAAAAACGTAAAAAACATCGGAAGAAATGTCAACAATGTACAAAAAAAGGTTTAAAATGTAAAAAAAAAAAACGTCAGAAAAAGTGATAAAAATGCTGAAAAAGTGCCCAAAAGGTAGAAAAACTAAATAAAAACGTAAATAAGAACATTTACCCAACCTGTCCTGCCTATGCACCACCTGTCTATACTTTATTGCAATTCACTTTTCTCTTCAGTCAATAAATCTGTCCTTCACCGCCTGCAGTCCATTCAAAATGCTGCTGCTAGGCTTCTTACAAGATCAAACAGGCGTACCCATATCACCCCTTTACTCTGCTCCCTTCACTGGCTTCCTGTAGCTTACAGGATCCAATTCAAAATTCTGACCATAACCTACAGGGCTCTACATGGTCAGGCCCCTGTCTATCTTGCTAACATAATTCATTTACACACTCCATCCCGGTCTCTCAGGTCTGTTAATCAAAATGTTGTCTTGCGTCATCCCGCACGTCTGAAAACATGTGGGGACAGAGCTTTTGAGGCTATGGCGCCCAGACTTTGGAATGCTTTACCAACTAGCATCAGGTTTGCGGAGAATGTGGATTGTTTTAAGGGACAAGTGAAGACTCACTTGTTCAGGCTAGCATTCGGGTAGCCTATGTCTTTTATTTATTTGAAAATTGATTCTGTTGTACTTGTATCTTATTCTATTGACTATTTTTACCATGTTTTATTGTTTATGCACATTGTGACATTGTCTGTGAAAAGCGCTGTATAAATAAAATTTACTTACTTACTTACTTTATCGCATGGCATATATACTTTTCTGATTTTTTTTGCACTTCTGGTTGGACGCAAACTGCATTTCACTGTCTTTGTAACTTGTACTCTGCACAATGACAATAAAGTTGAATCTAAAGTTTCTTTCTTTCTACTTTCAAAGGAGCCCTTGAGTTCCCATTTCTTTATCTTGTGTTCTTTATCTTGTGTTCACAAATGAATGTGTTGTGCCCAAGTTAATTTCTTAAGTTTTAGGACAAAACGTTCTGACAAGAGATGTGTAAGAAACGTCCTCCTACTCTTCTTGCCTTGTTTTCTTTTTCTTTTGACTTCCATCTCATCCTACTGCATTTCCTTTCCCTCCCTTTTCTTCAACTAAACTCTGTGCCTCATCTTCTTTTTCTGCTGGTGCTTTATTGAGGACAATTTATGCCACACAAGTTGTTAAGTTTGACATTTGAATGATAAACTTTTACTGAAGTAAAGGTTTTGGGGAACCTCTCCAATGAATAAACGCTTTCCTATTTATTAATTCATCATCAATACTCATGAGCCTTTTCTGTTTAAATGTCATAGCTTTGTTTCCTTTTTGCATGAAACAGCACAGCAAAATGTTTAAAGTGCTCACATTATGCTTTTTGGCTTTTCCCCTTTCCTTTATTGTGTTATATATCTTTTTTTGTGCATGTTATGGGGTTACAAAGTGAAAAAGGCCAAAGTCCCCCCCAAAGGGACTTACCATCTCCAACAGAAAACACTGTTCACCAACTGCTCCAATCAGCTCTATTGTAGTCCAGCCTTTACTTCAGAGATCACACTCTGCTTCTGACTGGCTAGTAGTCCTTACCTAGCTACTGAGCATGTGCGACTCCCAACAGAGATGGAACAGAAGTGAGATGTCTCACTCTGTAGCTAAAACAGAGAGCTCAACACACAGGGTGAAAAGAGGAGCTGCAGCAATGTGCAGTACAACAAAAATATGGTGTTTTTTGAAAATTAAACCATGCAAACCTATTCTGATACAACCTCTAAATACAATTATAAACCTAAAAATGAGCACAATATGAGCACTTTAACAAAATGCCACCAAATCATATGGGCGAGATGTGCTGCGATGAGTAACTGCGGTTACCTGCAGAGCGATGGAGAGCCGGATGAGGTCGATGACCACTTCCTCGTTGGCCAGCTCGATGGTCAGAATGGCCAGCGTGGTGAAGAGCAGCTCAAAGTTTTTATGGACGTTATCCTCCTCTTTACAGCCCAGGTAGATGTGGCGGTAGAGCTGCTGGCCATGCTGGAGATTCAATCATATAGGACATATATAAATAGGATAGACTTAACACAATATGTATGTACACCGATTCGTATGAAAATAGTAACTTTTAGGATTTTCTACCTTCTTCATGAATGCAACGTCTTGCTTGGAAATCTTCTCTCTTTTAATCTTCAATGCTGCAACATTAGGGATGATTCTGCAACGGAGACACACACAAAACCAAAATTAGTAAATTAGTAAACAAGTCAATTTAAGGTGCTTGTACTTTATGTGAATATAGTTTTGTATAGTTTTTATAACTATAAGCTGCCGCTTAATACTGGACCAACAAAGATTGTTGTTCGCATTAGTCACTTACACACACAAATGCATTGGAAAAAAGGGTCCAGGTTGAAAAATACCCAATCACCCTTTAATTGAAACTAATATTAGACACTGACATTATTAAAAGGTCCTATGACATGCTGCGTTTTAGATGCATTTATATAGGCCTTAGTGGTCTCCTAATACTGTATCTGAAGTCTCTTTTATATAGACCTTAGTGGTCCCCTAATACTGTATCTGAATTCTCTTTTATATAGACCTTAGTGGTCCCCTAATACTGTATCTGAAGTCTCTTTTATATAGACATTAGTGGTCCCCTAATACTGTTTCTGAAGTCTCTTTTATATAGACCTTAGTGGTCCCCTAATACTGTATCTGAATTCTCTTTTATATAGACCTTAGTGGTCCCCTAATACTGTATCTGAAGTCTCTTTTATATAGACATTAGTGGTCCCCTAATACTGTTTCTGAAGTCTCTTTTATATAGACCTTAGTGGTCCCCTAATACAGTATCTGAAGTCTCTTTTATATAGACCTTAGTGGTCCCCTAATACAGTATCTGAAGTCTCTTTTATATAGACCTTAGTGGTCCCCTAATACTGTATCTGAAGTCTCTTATATAGACCTTAGTGGTCCCCTAATACTGTATCTGAAGTCTCTTTTATATAGACCTTAGTGGTCCCCTAATACTGTATCTGAAGTCTCTTTTATATAGACCTTAGTGGTCCCCTAATACTGTATCTGAAGTCTCTTTTATATAGGCCTTAGTGGTCCCCTAATACTGTATCTGAAGTCTCTTTTATATAGACCTTAATGGTCCCCTAATACTGTATCTGAAGTCTCTTTCCCGAAATTCAGCCTTGGTGCAGAATTACAGCCACTAGAGCCAGTCCCAAAATGAGCTTTCCTTAGGATGTGCCATATCTGTGTCTGTAGCTTTAAAAGCTATTGAGGAGAGGGGGGGGGGGGCAAAGTGGAGGGTGGGGGTGTGGCCTTGACCAACTGCCACTTTGCTCGTTTGAAAGCCATGATGTCTCGCTCTCTCTCTCATGGGTGGGGGGCAAATTCTCTGGGCGGCCAAAGCAGAGAAAGGGGAGGTAACCTTGCTCCTTATGACCTCATAAGGAGAAGATTCCTGATTGGTCCATCTGAGCTTTCATTTTCTCCAAGGCATAGCAGGATACCCAGGGCTCGGTTTACACCTATCACCATTTCTAGCCACTGGGGGACCATAGGCAGGCTGGGGGAACTCATATTAATGTTAAAAAACCTCATGAAGTGAAATTTTCATGCCATGGGACCTTTAACAAGTGCACAGCATGTAGAACAACATGAGCAGTGAGCGGTGATACAGTTCATGTATAAAGTGTTGCAGCCCCATCCCTCTGGAACAGCCGATGCTATGTCCCTCGACATATTTAAAAAAAGATAACTCCTCAAACACCGGCTGTTCACCACAGCCTACAACCTCGACAGTAGCCACAGTAATTCTATAAAGTGTCCTTGTCCTTCATGAAAGCTATTATAAATAAAAGTTATTATTATTATTATTATATTGTGTACGTTTGTACCTGATGCCGCGTAACTTGGCGCGGTTGTCATGGCGGTCGATGATGTTGTGCAGGATTTCGAACACCAGCTGCCTCAGCTCGCTGTCCTCCATCAGAGAGATGGAGAAGAGCGGATCCAGGAACGGGGACGGCAACGCAGCGGCCATGGACTTGGACTTAAAGCCAGAGGTTACCTGAGGGAGAGATGAGCGAGATGAGATTAATCCGCAGAGAGGGTCGTTGATTTTCAACACTTCAGCCCGGCTGAAAGGTTACGTTCCCACGCAGCTGAGACCTGAGCTGAGATGTTGACCTTTCTTCACGTAGGTGACGGATCTGATGATTTATGATCAGTGTGAACGGGTGGGGAGATTTTACATTGGATTTGGAACATATGCATGTGCTGTAAAAATGGCTCCTGGGGCCTGTGATCTACATGTAACTTCAGCTTTTATATAAAACTGGTCGGTCAGTGTGAGTGCTCTGCAAAAGAAAGACGAGCTGCATGGACTGCCTGCCCTACGGCATTTTATTCAAAATTAGATGACTTTTAAGATCTCCGAAAGAAAACAAAAACTCAATAGCAAGGCTCCGTATCTTTGTTTCCTTTCCATAAAACACATCTCTGTAGGCCTGGACGATTCGGGGAAAAATATGAATCATGATTTGATACATACTGGCCATTTAAGTACAGTACCACCAAAAATAGTGACATATGTAATACTGGATGTGTGTGAATCACTGCTGGGTGTGTGGGTGCCACCTGTGCCTCCTCGTCTCTCTCCCAGAAGAAGATAATGAAACAGAAGGAGTCGTTGAAGAGTTAACCCCAAAGAGCCAGAGCGCTAAAATGGACACGAAAACTAAATCTTCTTATAAGTATTTCACAGTTTAGTGGTTCATCACATAACTCTAGTACTATTTGTTTTTTCTTATTCCTTCTTATTCTACTTATTCCGGTCATGTCTTTTGTCTTTGTATGTTAATGAAGCCAGGGCTCGACAGTTACGGTTGGCTGGTTGCCCTTGGCAACCCGATTGAGTCAATTGGCAAACATTTCGTGGCCTCTGGTTGCCCCCCTTTGACAACCACCTGTTCAATATTTGTGATGAAAAACAAATCAAAACTGGGAAATCTTATTTCAAAAGAAGTCAATATTTTATTTGGTTGTCGCCGTAAAGTTTAAACACAACATTTCAGCTGTTGTGCGACCGCTTTCCATACATGTGCGTTTTGCCGTGAAAACATACAGGCAACAACATTTTCTGTTCACGTTAACAGCGCATTGTTAAAATCCGGTGCCAACATACGATATCTACTGGACGGAAAAGCAACGCCGATTTCGGTGCCTCATTACGGTGTCGCTTAAATGTCTGTTGGGCATCGTTTGGATTTTAACAATTCTGATTCCAATTCCGATTCTTCCTTTAGATTCCGGTTCTTATTGATTCTTGATTCAGATTCTTTGAGGGGTGGAGTTGAAGGGGGTCACAGGCTTATTTTCACAAATAAGAGTAACATTTTATTTTGATTCAAAGGTTGCAGTTTTACCGGGCTTTTTCAACGTAAAATAAAGCCACACTAGAGCACTGCTTACTTTGCACCATGGCTGCAACACAACAAGCGCCTGGTCGCTACGGAAACCCAAACTTGTGCATGTTAAATTTGGAGCCCATGATCAGATTTGAAACCAAATCCTCCAAACGATTCCAATAAAGAAACGATTCTACTGGAATCGTTAATTTTTGAACCGATTCAAAGTATGAATCAGTTCTCGATCGCCTAACCCTATCTCTGATAATCCGAAACAGAGGTTAAAGGCAACAGAAGCATCGCTGCATGTGACGCTAAAAACACGTTACACAGCAGGTAACGTTAGCCTACCGTTGGGTACAGTAGTAACTGGATTAAACGGTTAAAATGCTGACAGTTAAACGTTGTAGTGTGACTGTATTTCACTGTAGATGATTCCAACAGCAGGACGTTCAACAGTCTGCCACTAAAGCTATGAGCTAAAAGACACAAACTAGCACTACTACTACTAAAAAAACAAACAGACAGGACTAAATGTTGCGTTTACTTAAAACTGGTAAACCTTGTGGTGCATTCAAAGTTACTGTAAAATAACCCTTTTCTCATCTGTTTTTGTAGCCTAGAAATCTAGACCACCCTAGCGGCAGCAAATGTAATTTGCAGCCAGGGGCAGTCTACCAGCTCTGCATTGGCTTGCGAGCTGGAAAAACCAAATTCTAGTCTAGTAATATCTTGGCTTCTTCTTAGAAGAATGTTTGTCCTTCAATCATCATATAGAGTGTCTAACAAAAAAACTTAGAATGAAGTTGGGTTTCTATTATAGAAACAAAGGCTGTTTCTCTTTTAGTGCGAGAAAAACATTTCTGTCAATGCTGGATTATGGTGATATTTTATACATGCATGCAAATCAATCTTCTCTGAAAATGCTGGACTCCGTATACCAGGCAGCACAAGATTTGTAACTAATTCTAGTTTTTGTACTCATCACTGTAACTTGTATGAGAGTGTTGGAGCAGGTTGGAGCATTGGTATATTTTTCTTTTTAAGGCCATATTGTGTAAACTGCCTCCTTACTTATGTTCTCTCCTGACTCCTAAAGTCACTACTGGGAAATGTAATCTTCGATCAAATGGGCAAATCATGTATGACATTCCCCGAACCCGAACTGTTTTCGGTGAAAGTGCCTTTTTTTTGCACCCTCATCCTGGTATAAACCGCAGAATCATCTTAAATTAGATTACCTACCAACATTGATACAGTTTAAAATTAGGATAAAGGATTATTTGAGTACTAAATGCACATGTGCTGCTACTGAGTGCTGCTGGTGATTATGTGGAGATGATGTTAATTTGCCAACTGTTTTCTTTTTCTGTTTTCTGTTGTCTGTTTTTGTTGTATATTTTAAATATGGAACTTTTGTACTGCTGTCTTGGCCAGGACTCCCTTGAAAAAGAGATTCTGAATCTCAATGGGATTTCTCCTGGTTAAATAAAGGTTAATAAAATAAAATAGTCAGGCCAATCACATAGTGTATAGAGTCAGTGGGCGGGGCTTAACATAATGACGACAGAGTTGCGACGGTTCCGTGTGAATTCCCTGCTACTTGAAACAAAGACTAGCGTTGCTCCGGTTGGTTGTAGCGCTATCCTATTGCGTGCAGAGAGAATTTGAAAGACAACCGTTACAACTGCAAATGGTGAGTTCCCAGACCCAACATCTGGATGTTTTAACATTAAAAGTGGTTGCCGGCTTGGCAACCACTTTAAAAAGTTAGCGTTGAGGCCTGGAAGCTCGGGTTTGTTGTTTGCCGCAACATTTACTTTGTCCATGAAGCCACAGTGAAGTTCTGCGCCTTCGGTTAGTTACAAATAAACCAGAAATGTAAAATCAGGTGAAGGCTGGAAGGGTGAGAGAGAAGGACTCACCATGATGAGGGAGCTGAGCAGCATGGTCTGGATCCGCTTGGTACCCTGATGCCTGAGAGACGGCAGAGGAAGAGGACATTAGAGCCGCACAGGTTAACGGGTTAAACTATGAGCTGTCAACTATTAAGTTCATCGCCAGCTATTCTGAGAATCTTATGAACCAGTTTGAGTCAGCTCTGCTCGGCCATATAAACAGGGATCTAAGGCCACGCTGAGGCAAACGTCCAAAACTGCAGCTTCCTCATTTTAATGAAGAAACTACAATCATACAGCTAGGGCTGTGCTCGACTGAAGAAATTCTTAGTCGACTAACACTCATCCAATAGTATCGACTAATCGATTAGTTGATTTAAATCGACAGATCTTTAAATCTGAGTTTCTCCTCAAAGAGTCATGCTAAAAGCACCACTTTAATTCTTGTGTTTACCAGAGATGTGCTCGTACGTTTCTTGGAAATAAGTCATTCAGCATGAAAACAGCATCAGACATGACTAATGGACTAAAGAAATCTAAGTTGACTAAGACTAAAATGACCGATTAGTCGACTAATCGACTAAGAGGGAGCAGCCCTACATACAGCAGAGGCTGCCTCCTCTTAGTCGATTAAGCAGTTTTTCTCAAATGGGGGTACGTGTACCCCAAGGGATACTTTGGAGTACTGCAGGGGGTACGTGAAACTTTAGCAAAAAGGCTTTTTCGACCTTTTTTGGCACTTTTTTTTCTAAGATTGCTAAGGAATTTTTTTTGCTTTACGTGGACCTCACTGTAAGTGAGAAAGATATATGAGACATGGCAATAATCAAAGATATTTGACTTTTTTTTTTAAATAAAAGCATGTATATAAACTCTTCTTCTCATTTCCAGCGTGGCCCTTAGTGAAGTTGAGTTTGACACTACTGTTTTAATTTCCGGCGGCAACGGAGCAATCCCGGAAATGAAACCTCTTCGATACTCGAGACTAGCTGCAGTCCAACAACTGACTGGCAAACATTTACAGTTTAGTAAAAAACTGATACCAGATCTGTTTCTCAGTGTAACCTCAGTGTAACCTTGGTGTAGGCCTAACGTCAGCGAGGAGGAGGATAAAGGCCTGTAAACAGCAGCTGCAGCAGCTCTTGAATGTTGACAGTTTAAATGTTGGGAGTGCAGCACTATCAGACTTCCACTCCGTGACACTGACTAGCTGCGGAGCTCCATCTTTCCTCTCTGGCAATTACCCAAAAAGGAGAGAGACAGAGAGGATGAGGAGGAGGACGGTGTTCGTTTGATTTGGGATTATCTGTTCTTGCACTCCCGGGGCTTGATGGATTAGCTTGTTTTCCTTTCTTTTAAAATTCGCTGCAGGGCGTCCAGGAGGTGAAGTGAGGACGGATTAAGACACAATTCACTTTGGATGGTGTCTCGCGTTTTGGACACAACCGCTGTGGAGCCAGAGGCAGACTGGAGATGATGAAGCAATGCAATCTCATACCTTTTTAAAACAAAGGAAAAACCTTTCCATTTTTTAGCGAGACCGCTGTTGTCTAAACGTAGCCTGTGTGTGTGTGTGTGTGTGTGTGTGTGTGTTGTCACGTCACAGAAATAGTTCATTCCAGACCCTCAGTATCTTAAGCTTTTTTCATACCGAATATTTTTCCAAGAAAAATATGAGCGCATCTCTGGTAAACACACGATTTAAAGTGGGGCTTTCAGATAATTCTTTTTGGAGAAACTCAGTGTTACAGATGTGTCGCTTAAAGCTATGGTACGTAGTTTCTGTAATGACAACAACACTATTGGCGTGTCCACATGATACAAGCCTTACGTGATCGCGCACCACCCCCACCCCCTCCTCCACGCAGTTGCTAGTAGCCAAGGAGGACACGGAGGATTAAAGAAACATGATGCCGGACGCCACAATCTTCTGAACATAGTCATAGTGAGAAATCCAGAGAGAGTGGTGTGGAGCTGACAGTCTTAATTAGCTTTATAGCAACGGCTTGAATGTAACGGACGTTCATTAATATCAAAAAGTTACGCACTAAAGCTTTAAATCAACTAATCCATTGGTCAACGAGTGTTAGTCAACTAAAGATTTCATGGTGACACTTTACTTGAAGGTATCTACATAAGAGACACACATGACACATGAACCCTAACCCTAACCATAACTTGTCATGCCAAAACCCGAATGACCCTTACTAAAAGAAGCGTTATGTCATAAACATATATGACTTGTTTATAATGTTTATGACATGTTCATGACAGTGTCATGTCACTCTTATGTAGATACCTTCAAGTAAAGTGTAACCGATTTCTTTAATAAAAGGACAGCCCTACAGTTGCAGTAAAGCCAGGGCCATGTTTCTATCATACCCTAAAACAGCTGTTGTGTGCAGCCAACATGTTGGCTGCACACTGTCTCTACTGTCTCAACGTTCTGGAGGATTTCGGGGGGGGCAGTGAGCTTGTTTGCTGCAGCAGCAGTTTGAGGGACCCCCACCGGGGGGTGCTGGGATAATGAACGTGACTCACCCGATCTTGACGGTGTCCAAGGTGTGGCAGGGTGTCCCGTACACCGGCACTTTGCCCATGATGAACATCATGACTTCAGCTCGCTGGTAGTCTGGCAGGTTTCCACCGAAAAAGCCTGGCAGGAGGACGCAAGAAGGGATGAGTCAGCGCTCAAACACAAACACATTCTGTCTTCTGGGTGCTTAAAAAAAACCCCGAACCATCAGTAAATACATTTTAAACTTTGTCATAAAGCATACCTAACACAGAGAATTAGACATAAAATGGGATTAATACCTGACCCATATTGTTCATTTTGCATGCCCTGGAACCAGCTCTTTTACATGTTGTATGGGAGTTTCCAGGAGTATTTGATTTTTGGAGATTTGTGGTTATTAGAACACAATAAGGAAGTAAAAAAGCTGCGGTACCAATGGTCTGGATGATGGCGTTCTGGACGATTCTCTCTTCGCTCTCTTTGCCGCGGCCGGACGAGACGCTGGTGCTGGAGTTTCTCCTCGAGCTCTCGCCCAGCTCAAAGTCCACGCTCATCCTCAGGTGTTTGAGCAGAGTGTTGAACACCTCCAGCACTGTGGGCCCTGCAATCACATAGAGTCACCGTAGAGAGATATATTAAAGGCAAAGAATATGACTGCTGCCTGCACTGTGAAACTACCGACTCATTGACAACACGTGACGACTGTGAAGCAGAGATGGAAGTTCAGCTTTGCTTAAGAAAAGTGACTTTTTTTAAAACAATTTGCGCATCTAAAATTTCTTCTGTGCATGTGCGTTGGAAAATATCATCAACTTGGAACACAAGATAAAATCCCGCACTCTGCTCTTGCTACAGCATCACCGTTTATTTACAGAAAACTAACATTTCGGGCCCTCCGAAATAAACGGGAGCGCAGGATTTTTTCCTTTGTTCCAACTTAAGAAAAGTGACAACTTAACATCGGATTTGTTCTGCTTTCTCTTTCACTATAATAGCGTTAAGGCTTAAAACAAATCATCTTATTCCACGCTGTCTGACAGTAAAATATAGTCTGTATCGGTTTGTTCCACTTGACAATGTCTTGTGCATCATTTTATACCCATTTTCCCAAAAGTCACCCTGACATATTTAGTATCTTTGGAAACTCCACTTGACTGACTTAAATCTCTGAGAGTTTGACGAGTGTTTGGCTGCACAGCATCTACTGTATAACATTATGCCTTATTTAAAGTCAGACTGAACCGCATCATTGTGCAAGGCATTTAAGGGTTCGTAAAGGGTTCCCAGAGAACTATGGGACATGCAGTCCTCTGTACCAGATGTGTATCTGTGATGTTTGTGACGTTCACAAACACGTCTTCTCTGGTCCAGTTGTCTTACTTCTCTGGCCCAAAAAAGCAACATCTCGGATTATGACAAACTCTTTGGGGTCATGATAGCATGGAGAGAACATTTCAAAAAAAGACTCAATCTATTTTAAGAAAAATATTTTTAACAATTTTTTTATTTAACCTTTATTTATCCAGTTAAGTCGATTGAGAACAACTTCTCATTTGCAACGGCGACCTGATCACATTCACAGAGTTCCACATTCATACCTGGAAGCTGCCCGGTACAACCCCAGTCTGATCTGCTGGCCACTGAGCAGCTCCACTGGAGTGGTTGGAGGTTAAGGGCATTGCTCAAGGGCACCTCAGTGATGGTAATGAGGGAGGGGCAAGCGCTGCTCTTTCACTTTCCCCACCCAGATTATTATTTTCGGTCTGGGAATTGAACCGACGACCTCCTGGTCACACTTCTTTAACCTCTAGGTCACCACTGCCCTAAAAGATAGTACTTTTTTTTAAAGTACAAAACACTTCAAATTAATTGAAAAGTAGCCAAAAACAAACAGAATCAACCTTCTATGAGCCATAATAAAATAACGTAAAAGGTTTTACAAGTAAAAAAAACAACTTGTATTTAAGTAAAAGTAAAAATACTAAGGTGTAATACTCAAGTAAATATTTTATTGAAGTAAAAGTAGAAATAAGACAAGTAAATATTGTATTGAAGACATGCAATGAAAGAGAAACAACAACCTACAAATATATTGATACAAATATTCACCAAACATTTAGAGCTGTTCATTTTACATTTTTAGATCAACAAACATCATCATGAGCAGTGATAGCCTTCATGGCTAAACAGACCACCTAAAGAAACTCAAACATTTACACAACAACTAATGACAAGACGTCAAAGGACATCCCATAATGGTGGATTGACAGCTGATCGCTGTGCAATGCAGAAATGCCACAACAATTAGCTCTCAGCAACAAACATTGAGATAAAATAAGTTTAGGAGTTAAAACACAAAGTTTTAGGGTCCTATCCTGCAACCGGCGCAGTGCGAAGCCCGACGCGAGTGTCTTTGCTAGTTTAAGACCGACACAGTTGTCAATTTCCCATCCAGCGCCCGCGTCGTTTAATAGCAAATGCACCTGCACCCATGGGCGTGCTGGTCTTACAGGGAGGTGTATTCAGGTGCATTCTGGGCGTGCTGGTCTTACAGGGAGGTGTATTCAGGTGCATTCTGGGCGTGCTGGTCTTACAGGGAGGTGTATTCAGGTGCATTCTGGGCGTGCTGGTCTTACAGGGAGGTGTGTTCAGGTGCATTCTGGGCGTGCTGGTCTTACAGGGAGGTGTATTCAGGTGCATTCTGGGCATGCTGGTCTTACAGGGAGGTGTGTTCAGGTGCAATCTGGGCGTATTGCTATCTTGAGGCAGCGGGAAGTGATCGTGCCATTGACCAACAAAAACCTGGTCTAAAGTCAATAGCGCAGCATTTCATTGTTATTTTAACAGAGCATTAGTAAAATGCAAATATGTTTGTGCACAGTGCGCGCACACTATACTTGTTACACACACAGGGACGCACAGCAGCACACACACATGCAAAAGATTACAAATAAAAATATTACGGTGCAAATCCTCCATCATAACAGCAATGCTCCAAGGCCCAAACGCGCCTGGCTTTTAAAGGGAATGGGAGATGATCTCTGATTGGTTGATTGCATGTTACGCCCAAAACACACCTCTGATTAATGAAGACACTAAGTACAACCCTTTTGAACCATGGGCCCGGACCCTTTTTTCCACCGTCAAACTAGCAAAAGTGGATTTGGACAAGCCCTAAAACGCACCTGCGCCAGGCGCTTCACGCCGTGCGCTTAGACCGTTAAAATAGGGCCCAAGATGTCTTCTGTCTATTTCAGTTCACACAACTCAAAGATGTCTCCAGGAGTGATAGGCCGAAATCCAGCATAGAGCGGGTTAGTGAATGTGGTCTGGACTCTGTGGAGGAGAGTCATGGTTTCAGAGACTCTGTAGAAGGACAGAGTACCTGCACTGTGATCCAGGTACACTCCTACTCTGGAGGACACAGGACCTGAGACGCGAGTTTGGACATTGTTGTGCCAAAAATGGTCTTCGAAAGAATCTAACGCCCAAGATTTGTCATTCCATCCAAATGCACATTCATCCAAGAGCCCGTCTCTTCTGATATTCTTGTACGCGACTGCTACATAAACTCCATAACCTCTCCACTCCACCTCCCAGTAACAACATCCAGTCAGACTCTCTCTACTCAGGACCTTCCACCAGCTGGTGAATCTGTCTGGGTGACTAAAATAAGACTGATGCAGCTTTTCTGTTCCCCTCAGATAATAACAGCCGTGGGTGTGCTGTGTTTGGATCCAGTGTGATTTCACGTGAATATTCTAAGAAGTCAGCTCTGGTTTCGGGCTTTGGCTGTGGCAGTAAAACAGCCAGTTCAGTCCCTGAGATGATTGTCCACTTTTGTCTGAGAATCTCCTGTAGTTTATCTCTGACTTCTGACACGGCCGCAGTCACGTCCTCAAAGTAGCGCCTAGGACGGATATTGATGCTGGATGTAGATTGGCTGAGTGGTGACAGTGAGGGGTAGTTGTGTAGAAACTGGGTGTGATCCTCTGTGTGCGAGAGCTTCTTCAGCTCAGCGTCTTTCCTCTTCAACTCAGTGATCTCCTGCTCCAGCTTCTCCTGAAGCTCTTTGACTCGACTCACTTCAGTTTCCTGCTGCGATCTGACCTGCTGCTTCACATCAGAGCTTCTTTTCTCCATGAGACGGATCAGCTCAGTGAAGATCTTCCCACCGTCCTTTACTGCTTTATTAGCAGAGCGATTGATAGCCTCCACCTCCTGTTGAAGCAGCTTCACATCTTTCTCTCTGTCCTGGATTCTCTGCTGGATGTTTTTTCGACTCCTCTGGAGCTTTTTCTGCCTCTCAGTCCTTTCTGCCGCAGCTGAGACTGTGTCGTGGCCTTTGTGTTCATCCACAGAGCAGAGAGAACAGATGCACTGCTGATCAGTACGGCAGAAAATCTTCATCACCTCATCATGACGAGAGCAGATGTTCTCCTGGAGATTATTGGACGGCTCCACCAGCTTGTGTTTCTTTAACGGAGCTGCGTCATAATGAGGCTGAAGGTGTTTCTCGCAGAAAGAAGCCAGACACACCAGACAGGACTTGAGGGCTTTCAGGTTCCTCCCAGTGCAGACATCACAGGCCACATCTTCAGCTCCAGCATAGCAGTGATCACCAGGACCAGCTTGGAGTCCAGTCTTCTTCAGTTCCTCCACTTAAACTGCTAACATGGTGTTTGTCAGCAGGACAGGCCTCGGTGTGAACATCTGCATGCGCTGACGACAGCTGTAGATTTTCTTACGATCCTCTCCATCCCAGTGGCTTTTTATACAGTTCATGCAGTAGCTGTGTCCACAAGAAGTAGTCACCGGATCCTTCAGAAGATCCAGACCGATGGAACAAGAGAAAATTTCCCGGTCCAGCTGAACTCCTTTCTGTGCCATTTCACCTCTTAAGCCTGAGACACACCAAGCCCATAATCGGCCGTGGGACAGTCTGGCGAGGTCAGTGACTCGAGTCTATTCGGTGTGTCCTGTGCTGTCGTCCGTCTGAGGGGCCGTCGGCCTTCATTTTGGCCGACCTGACCTGTTCAGTCGGAGGCAGGCCAGTCGGGACTCACCTGGAAACGGGGAGCGGAATGAGGTGACTAGAGTCTCTCAAAATCTGAGGAAAATCTTTTAAACTGACCTTTGTTGATCTGAAATGAAGACAGATTCAGCAACTGCACGGCCTATTTCTGGCTTAAAATGTTTTCAGAAACATGTTTTGGTGAACTATTTTAGTACAATATGAGATCGTATTCTGAACGAGCCGCCATGACAGTCTGGCTTTGAATTTCCGGAGAAAACAAACCCATGTGACGCGTTCGTCCAATCAGCTGCCGGTTTTCATTTCTTGGGCAACAATACAGAGTAACGCCGCCTGCTGTTATGGAGACGTATTCTCATTAAATCATCCCTTATTCTGGTAGAAAACATGTTGCAAAATTGTAATACTTAAACCACTTAAGCTATCATGCAAATTTATAGTAACCTGGGATTTGTTAAAATATATTTGTTTCTGTCTGTTTAATAAACAACAAAGATACAACATCTAAGCCAGACAGACCTGGTAGATGTCGGAAGACGTATCGTTTCATTTAAGATAGTTAGGCTAACTTTCTCTTTCTGCTTGCAGTCTGTATGCTAAACTAGGCTAAACACTGGGGCTGGGCAATATATTGATATTATATCGATATCATGATACAAGACTAGATTTCTTCTTAGATTTTGGATATTTGGATATCGTAATATCGTGATATGACATAAGTGTTGTTTTTTCCTGGTTTTAAAGGCTGCATTACAGTAAAGTGATGTCATTTTCTGAACTTACCAGACTGTTCTAGCTGTTCTATTATTTGACTTTTCCCCACTTAGTCATTATTTCCACATTACTGATGATTATTCATCAAAAATCTAAGTGTGAAGATATTTTGTTAAAGCACCAATTGTCAACCCTAGAATATCGTCGCAAAATCGATATCAAGGTATTTGGTCAAGAATATCGTGATATCTGATTTTCTCCATATCGCCCCCAGCCCTACTAAACACACCTTAGATACAACTCTACTAGACACATAGCTGCAACAGATATCCATCTTCTCATCTGCTACATGCTAAATGAAAGAGTTTCCAAAAAGGTCTTTTAACATTGAATCTACAAAGGAAACATTTACAGAGATCTAGGTACAGCATCACGTTCCTCTGCTATTCTACAGCACCAACTCCCAGCCACAAAAACACAACTTGATCGGAATCAGAAACTTCCCCCCCACATATTCAGACTCGCTGCTGGAGATACTTTAAAGTGGATTTGTCAGTGGTGTTATAACAGTTTACTAGCCTGGAAATCCAGACCAAAATCCGAAAGATTAAGGTTCTGGCACTGAGTAATGAAAAGGGCCCAACTCAAGGGGCGGCACCAAGCATGCATTTGAAAATCTCACTGCACGCAATTGGATAACACTATGACCAATCACAACAATACACGGAGTGACGTATCCAGAGCCCCATACGCTTAGCTTTCAGATAGTAGATTAAACTCTTAGCTACCAGCGGAGCTAACTGGTAGATTAAACTCTTAGCTACCAACGGAGCTAACTGGTAGATTAAACTCTTCGCTATCAGCAGAGCTAACTGGTAGATTAAACTCTTAGCTACCAGCAGAACTAACTGGTAGATTAAACTCTTCGCTATCAGCAGAGCTAACTGGTAGATTAAACTCTTAGCTACCAGCAGAGCTAACTGGCAGATTAAACTCTTAACTACCAGCGGACCTAACTGGTAGATTAAACTCTTAACTACCAGTGGAGCTAACTGGTAGAATCAACTCTTGCCGTATCCGGTCGGCAAAACAGCAAAAACGTCCTTCTTGCAAAGGAATGATTGGAGCGCCGTCTTCTGTTTCTCTTTTAGATAAAAAGCCAAGTCTATCTCGTTCATTGTAGCCGCCAAAGCCGTTTCAAACAACTGGTGTTCATCCGTAGTCATCTTGCAATGTTTACTAATGACTTGGACGTCGCAGCGCTGTCATCATCTGTTTAGCTCGCCTCTGGCCCACCTATATCAGATACACCGATGTTAATTAGCATCATTACTGAATGCCACAGTGACTCACTGAGCAAATTCAAATTGTGCTCTCATGAGACAACTGGATTTCCAGGGTACCAATTTACTGGATAATGAGAAAAACAGAAACACCTGTAAAGTACTTTGTATTGAATCCAACAGTATAGTACTTTTGTACTGGAATGGATTATAGTTCCCCAAGTTTCTAATACTTTTGCTCCGTCATGTGTAAATGAGATAAACCAAATATTACAAACACCTTTCAATATATATACAGTATAATATATACTGTATGTAGTTTTAAAAAAATACCAAAGAAATACTATTTTCTAACATTTAAAGGGTTCACCCAAATTCCATATCAGTTTGTGGTGTTTCCATATTGTTAAATGTTATTATTCAATGCTGTGAGCACTACAGACTAAATTATGTCGATTTAATTGACTGTGAAAGCTAAAAACCTCTTGAACTATCTGCATGGATGGATAGCACTAGAGAAGTGAGACCATTTGTGTTTCTGTTATTCATGGCAGGGCTGTTGTATTGGATTCTACTCCATCATTCAGACGTTTCTGTCTTTGTGGTCACTCGGTGTATGTTGACACGTTAATATTAAGATCTGTTGGTACAAACAGAGACATTGTGTTCACCTGGCATTAACATGCATCTCATTCCCACATTGTGTCACGGTCTGACTGAGCTGGAATACAAATGAGCTCAGATTCGCTTTGTGCAAGAGTTTATTATATTTCAGGCTTGCATTTGACATTTCTCTTACTTTACTTGGTCATCTTTGTGCTGCAATTTTGGCCAGGACTCTCGAAAAAGAGTGTTTCTGCAGTATGTAGATAAATACAGACAGACTAAGATTACCCATGACGCTTGTAAATGCCAGGTGTGTGTGGGAGGGAGGGGAAGGCTACAGAAACTGCTCTATACATCCACTTTAAATCTAACCACACTGTCATACTGTACCGAGCCACAGACGGGGAGGAGTCGTGTTTTCACTTTCAAAGGTGAACCCATCACTTCTTTTGGTCTCGGGAATCATTCCTATCCAGGAGGAAGGTTGTTGCGTTTCCAGGGGGACGCAGTACAAACACAGGTTGGAGGAATTAAATACAAAATGTTGGCATGTTCCCGACTGTGCGTTGTCTTGGCGCCACAATGGCGGAACAAGCTTCCCACTGACATCAGGACAATAGAAACTCACAACACATATTTAGACAAAAAAAACCTCCCCTGTTCAGATGCATCTCTGTCCATGAAAAGATGACAAAGAAAACGTATAAATAGAGTATGATTCTGGCAATTTTGGTTGGTATCTTCACGGTTAAATGCACTTATTGTAAGTCGCTTTGGATAAAAGCGTCAGTGAATTTAATGTAACGTAAAAAGGTTTAATTCTTTCTCAGATTTAAATAAACTCACCTCAGCGGAACATATCACTTTCATTTAGCACAGAATTTAAAATTAAGTGAACTTGTTTTTGTTCATTTATTTCTATTCCCTCTCTGACAATCAACCCCCTTTTTGCGGCGGAGGGGTTTGTGCGTTACTGGGACTCTGGCAGCTGGGTTGTCAAGGGCAATAGCTCCTGGTAGGGTCTCCCAAGAGAAACTGGTCCCAGGTGAGGGGCTAGACTTTGATTGACAGACCCCGCTGCATGAATCAGCCCTCCCTGTGGAGGTTTTTTCACGGACACCAGGCGTCCCAGGTGATGGAGAGATTCTATATCTCCTCTGGCTTGGCCCAGATCTCCCAGGAGGAGAACATGTTGCTGATGAGGGGAGGTGGAGGTGGGGTGAAGGAGGCCTTCGAGGATAAAGAAGAGGCCTTTCTGCATTGGTTGACCCGGAAGTCTTCTCAGAACAGGTGCCACAGGGCCAGGAGGGAAGCACCCTAGGGCTACATTTACATCTCTACATTTTAGTTTTGAAGTGAGTTTTGAGCCGAAAGTGATCTCCGTGTACACAAGTGTTTTTATCTCCAGCAGAAGAACTAATCTCTGTTTAAACTAACACGCCCAGACCTACATATCTCATCAACATTCTGGTATACTGGACATAAACAGGAGGCAGCGTGGAGACTCCGCCCGTTGCTGGTAGTTGTAGCCTTGGTAACATTAGTAGTTTAGTCTCACAGAACGGGACGTCATTTTGTTGACCCAAATCGGCTTCATCAGTTTTCTTTGTACTATAGATTTTGAAATAGCTTTCATTTAATGTTTAAAGACCTAATCAGCCGGCGAAACGTTGGCGTCAGCGTCGGTGTTGCCAAAGGTCTCCGTTTGCGGCCGTTGAGACTGAAACACAACCCCGCAGATTACCAACCAAAACGGGTCAGAAGAGTTTCCTAATGTCTCCGGTTTAGGGGCTCGGAAACACCAGAGCAGGGGGAATGAGAGGGGGAAACACCAGAGCAGGGGGAATGAGAGGGGGAAACGCCAGAGCAGGGGGAATGAGAGGGGGAAACGCCAGAGCAGGGGGAATGAGAGGGGGAAACGACAGAGCAGGGGGAAAGAGAGGGAGAAACGCCAGAGCAGGGGGAATGAGAGAGGGAAACGCCAGAGCAGGGGAAAGAGAGGGGGAAACACCAGAGCAGGGGGGAATGGAGAGGGGGAAACACCAGAGCAGGGGGAAAGAGAGGGAAAAACCAGAGCAGGGGGAAAGAGAGGGGGAAACGCCAGAGCAGGGGGAATGAGAGGGGGAAACACCAGAGCAGGGGGAAAGAGAGGGAGAAATGCTAGAGCAGGGGGAATGAGAGGGAGAAATGCTAGAGCAGGGGGAATGAGAGGGGGAAACGCCAGAGCAGGGGGAAAGAGAGGGAGAAACGCTAGAGCAGGGGGAATGAGAGGGGGAAACGCCAGAGCAGGGGGAATGAGTTGGGGAAAAGCCAGAGCAGGAGGAATGAGAGGGGAAAACGCCAGAGCAGGTGGAATGAGAGGGGGAAACGCCAGAGAAGGGGGAATGAGAGGGGGAAACGTAGCAAAATATATTTGTTTTCAAACCAAAACGTAGCGATGTAAACGTAGCCTTAGAGATAGGGTAAGGAGCTCAGAAATCCAGATGGAGGTTTAGGGTAGACCCGGTACTCCTTGCTCCCAGGTGAGTTGGTTCTGGCATCGGATCAGGATGTCCCCTGGGTGCCTTCCTTTGGGGGGTTTCCCCAGAGGTGACCCAAAACACGTTTGAGAGATGATATATCTCATTTGGCTTGGCCCAGATCTCCCAGGAGGACCACCGTGACACGGCCCCCCGGACAAGCAGCCGAAAAGAAGTGGAACGGAAGAAATTCATTCTCTTCTCAAAAGGTGTTAAACTTCAAGCTTGTTTAATTATTAGCCAATTAGCACGTACAACCACTTCAGGGGAACGAAACCACAGAATGGAGGACAGATAAAAGTGAGATAAAAACACATCAGTGCCTTTTTAAACACCTTTATTCTCCGTTTCCACTTTATGTTCATGTGACTTTGTTGCCAAACGGAAAAAAAATCTAACTGAGAGACTGATGTAGGTGGATGTCTGGGTTAAAAATGTATTTAGTCTGACAAATTTGGGTATCAAACCTGGGAGCTCGTGATAACTGTCTATTGCTCAAAGTTGGGACCAAAGCAAACAACTTTCTGATATCTTTATATCTTAAGAAAGTAAGTAAATGTTGTGTTTTGAGCACTTTGTTCAGTAAAAGTGTACAGACATGTTTTGTGTGTTTTTAAATCTCTTCTTAAAACCCACCTCTTCTCCTTGGAAACCACACGTTTTCTTTTAGATTTTATTATTTGATTGTATGGCTGTCTTCCCCTCTTTTTATTTTATTTTATGCCTGTGTGAGTGATGTACTTTATGTCTTTTATTAATCTTCTGTACAGCCCTTAAGTCAACTTGAAAGTGCTCTATAAATAAAGATTGATTGATTGATTGAGATTGCTGCTGTAACTCACCCACTGAGCCTTTGGCGGCGATGGCCACCGTCTCCAGGAGGACCTGGACGATGCCGGCGCGGGCCCGCGGCGTGTTCTTGTTGTGGGTGTCCAGGTGATTCAGAACCTGTTGGATGACGTGGTGGGAGTGCTGAGCCTGGACCAAAGACACAGAGACAAAGAGGATTCAAGACGCGTCCCTCTGCACGAATCTGATCAGAGCTGGAATGGGACTGGCCGCTTTGTCAGCTGCTCCAGATCAGAAAGTAAATCTTAGGTTAATTATTTGCAAATATTTCAACTTAGCCTGGTCCTACCAGACTCTGGTACATAAGCCTGGTCCTACCAGACTCTGGTACACTAGCCTGGTCCTACCAGACTCTGGTACACTAGCATGGTCCTACCAGATCTGGTATACTAGCCTGGTCCTATTAGACTCTGGTCCATTAGCCTGGTCCTACCAGACTCTGGTACACTAGCCTGGTCCTACATAGCCTGGTCCTACCAGACTCTGGTTCATTAACCTGGTCCTACCAGACTCTGGTACACTAGCCTGGTCCTACCAGACTCTGGTACACTAGCCTGGTCCTACCAGACTCTGGTACATTATCCTGGTCCTACCAGACTCTGGTACACTAGCCAGTTCCTACCAGACTCTGGTCCATTTAATTTGTACAGAGAGTCTGGCCACTCTCCATTGACAAGTGTTAACTTCCTTGAAGGTGGGTACTCAGTTTAAGTTTAAAACTATTGGATCTGCCCAGAGCCACTCTGGATCTACCGTAACCAATCGCTAACGTTTGGTTGTGACGTCGGCTTAGCATCGCTAGCGTTAGCCTTAGCCAACTCCTTCACCACTAACGGAGCGAGCTGGAAAATCAAACTGTTCCTGAACCCCGTGGGGAGGAGGGCTACAACATCATGGCTACCAACACAACTCAGCAAAGATTGGTCTTGCTCGGGCTTTAACTTCTGGATATTCGGCAGCGTTGCCACAACGGACCGAATGGCTTCGCTCGCATCTTTCTAGCACACGTCCTCAACGTCATTGTTCTCAGCCACTCCCTCTGTTCGCTGACTAAAGATTGGCCGGAGAAAAACTGCAAATATACCACAAACCCAGACAGTGTACTGAAGGAAAATTGAGCGGGAGTACGTAGGAGGGCGGAGCCAGGCTAATTTAAACTGAGAAGGAAGCAGAAATCCAGCACACTGTCTTTCTGCTGGGTAAACATTTTTAAAATGTTAAATAATGTGGCAAAAATTTGTGAAGTGCTTTGGCAATTAAAAAGTAAGATAACTGCAGTGCATCCTGGTCAATTTTCCCGCTAATGTTTCAGGTCCTTGAAAATGTCCCTGGAGCTGCCGGATCTCAGCTAGACCTCGGACATTAAAAACCACCACCGGCAGCTGCTTTCAGATGGATTTCTCTTTTAAAATGGTCCTAACTTTGTCGTCCTCCTGAGAGCAGAACGTTGGACTACGTTTCTGCAGAACCAACCCCCCCCTCCCCCGGGACAGATCAGAGAGACAAAACTCTGTCAATTCCTGTAACACACTCACACAGTGCACACACAAAAAACAGACAAGACACATGCACACAGTGGCATCAACACACACACACACACACACACACACACACACACAAAAACACACACACACACACACACACACACACACACACACACACACAAAGAAACAGGACACACACACACACACACACAGAGAAACAGAACACACACACACACACACACAGAGAAACAGGACACACACACACACACACACACACACACACACACAGAGAAACAGGACACACACACAGAAACAGGACATACACTCACTCACTTGCACACTCTCTCACTCACACACACACACACACACAGAAACAGGACACACACTCACTCAGTCGCACACTCTCTCTCTCACACACACACACAGAAACGGGGCACACACAGTCGCTCACTTGCACACACACACACGCACACACACACACAGAAACAGGACACACACACGCACACACAAGCACCTTTGATTGTGTTTTATCTGTGGCAGCACCTCAGAGTCACCTGGGAACTCCTGGACGAGCAACCAATTAAACCACACCGAGTAAAGACAGAGAGAGCGGGGGTGGGATGGAGGTCTGGGCTATCAATGAGTGTAGATTGAAAATATAATTGACAGCAGTAATAAATGTGTCAGCAGTCTGATAGTAACTATATAGAAGCTGCGGCTGTGTGTGTGTGTTCGTGTCGCTCAAAGTCCGTTAATAATTAAGGTATTTTGTGAGCTTTAATCATACAGGAACATTAGTCCCTGAAAACCTGTTTTCACATTGTAAAATATTCATGGCTAAATATGCAACAATCTATTTTCTGACATTTTAGAGATCAAACAACTAAACCATTAATCCAGAACGTAATGGACAGATTATTCGACAGTGAAAATAATCGTTAGTTGCAGCCCTAATTACTGTAGTTCTGGTCCAGATTACTGTATGTAGCTGATGCATGTCCACTCGTCTGGCGGTTGGGACTTTGCTTCAAATGCTGGCATTTGTTTTTAAATGATAACTCCTTCAGCTTTAAATACATTTCAAATATGTAAGAACCACTGCCTGGTTCTCCTAGAGACCAACGAGTCCCAGCCCACTAGAGCAGTGCTTCTCAAATGGGGGTACGTGTACGTGGGTACGCAAAATGTTTTTCAGTTCACTTTTTTTCAAAGTTTTTGAAGTTTGTCACCTTTTTTTTTTGAAGGTTTTGTCGTTGGTTTTGACCTATACAAAAGGTATTTGTAAGAGGTATCAAGTTCAATTATTTAATTAGCTGCAGCCCTGAGCCTCTGGCTAGCTTTGGTTAGCAGACCTGTCACAGAAGGGATGTGAACGCACATTTTCAGATGCTAATAAGAGCGCTCTCTCTCCCTCTCTGAAATGACCTGTAACCAAAGTCACGGGCTTATCTTCAGCCTTCATTCAGAGCCAAGAGAAGGTGCAGAAGTCTAGTTTTCTCTCAGAACACTTGAATTACAATTTGCTTAAATGTTATTAGGTCTGCAACTAACAATTATTTTCATAGTCGATTAACCTGTTGATTATTTTCTTGATTAATCGATCAGTTGTCTGGTCTCTAAAATGTCAGAAAATGGTGAAAAATGTGAATCAGTGTTTCCCCAAAGCCGAAGATGAGGTCCTCAAATGTCTTGTTTTGTCCACAACTCAAACATATTCAGTTTACTGTCCCAGAGGAGAGAAGAAACTAGAACATATTCACATTTAACAAACTGGAATCAGAAAAGTTTGACTTTTGCCTAAAATAAAATTACTCAAACCGACTAATCGATTATCAAAATAGTTGGCGATTAATTTAAAAGTTGACTAATCGATTAATCTTTGCAGCTCTAAATGTTATCATCGAATTTATGCCCAGTAGCCTACCCTAACCATAAGTAACTTTTTAACCCAACATGTGTGTACTGTACCTGGATGGAGTACATGATGATTCTGAAGCAGGAAACGGCAAACTCATTGGGGTCCCACAGGTGGTGGTTGTCCAGGTGACTGGCGACAGAAGAAACATAAAGAACATCATTAATATTCTCACTTAAAGGTGCGGTAGGTAAGACTTATAAAACTAACTTTCTGTCATATCTGCTGAAACTGACCCTATGTTCCAGTAGAACTACGTGAAGCAGGTCATTTAAAAAAGAAAGCCAGCTCCTCTGGCTCCACCTACAGCCTGTAGTGGGATTTGCAAAAATCCACCACTCCCTGTTCAGATGCACCAATCAGGGCCAGGGGGAGTGTCTAACTGTGTGTCAATCACTGCTCATGCATTCATTCTCCCTTGTGGGGGGAGGGCTTAGGAAACCGTTTGGGCTTCAGCAGAAAGGGGGGGAAGGACTGAGAAGTTGTCGATGTTCATCATTTTTTGGCTAAGTCCTGGATCTTCACAATCCTACCTACAGCACCTTTAATAAAAGCTCACGAGGGGGGAGTCAGTGGGGATGGATGGATCAACAAAGCGTGTTGGACTCTAGTTTCCCACCAACAGTCAACATTGGTTTCAAAACCTACAAACTCGCAACATGAACAACCCCTGAAAAGTGCATAGTGCTGAAAAGGAGAATAACAGGGGCTCTTTGATATCTTTTAAGCCTTAATCATACGGCCCAGATAGATAGATAGATCGATAGATAGATAGATACTTTATTCATCCCAAGGGAAATTGTAGGCATCCAGTAGCTTAGACAACCATTACACAACACACATATATCTCACATATATAAAAATCGCTTAGAAATTTAAAGAGTTAAAGGTGCTATGGTAGAGTGTGTGCAATGGTGGTAGTGCAAAAGTGAACAGTGCAGGGATTGAACAGTGCGATAGCTCATTATTAAATATTAACTATGACTATGAAAAGACAAGAATGTAAACATAATAGAATTAGAATTGCTTGATAAATATATATATATATGTTAAGAACAATATATAACAGGGAATTAAGTTGATGTATATGTTATGACCAAAGTCCAGATTGTGTAGGAGGGCTAATATAGCCTATAAGACAGTCAGGAGTACAGCAGACATAGATATAATGGTGGTAGGGGCTGAGAGAGACAGGCTCATGCTGAGAAGTCCATTTCTCCCCTCCCCCCTTTGTGTGGTATTGAAGAGTTGGATGTCCCTGGGGACAAAGGACCTCCTTAACCTGTCTGTTGAGCATGCCAGTGACAGAAGTCTGCCACTGAACATGCTCCTCTGTTTAAAGAACGTGCTGTGTAGAGGGTGGCGGTCATTGTCCATGATCGCCAGCATCCTACTCATGGTCCGTTTCTCTGCAGTTGCTGTGAGCGACTCCAGCTCAATGCCGACAACAGAGCCAGCTTTCCTTACCAGCCTGTTCAGTCGCCCAGCGTCTCTCTCTAATGTATAACTGTTTACAGAGCTGCCTGCAGACTCGGAGATAAAGATAGACTGATATAATTAGATAGATGCAGAGGAGGATCAGATGTATTAAAAAAAACTGCAGGAAAACAAGAAGATAAAACCTGAGACATCCCACCATTGATTGTGAGAAAAAAAGGGCATAGAGGGGAAGCAAAGCCAATGTACTTAAAGCTGGAGCCACAGAGATGAGGTGTACACGGGGTCAGAGGTTTTAGAAAACACCACGTGTGTGTTGGAGACATGCAGATGAGCGTGAGCGGCAGATGGAGGATGGCAGATTTAATCATCTCTGTGGGAGCCGACCTGCAGCCTCAAGATACATTCAGCTATTTCATACATCTGCTACTTATGTCTGCAAACAAACACACACACACACCCACACACACACACACGTTGGAGGTTGACTAATTCCCCTACCTGCTTCCAGCTAGAGGAGCTACAAAAACATCTGTATTGTCTGAGTCATGCTAGAGGCTCTGTGAGTCTGTGTACACTAATGTCAGCAAGCATGCTAATATGCTCACAATTACAATGCTAACATGCTATGCTGGTACAATGTTTTGTACCAATCGTTACCAACCAGAGCTTTAACTTGACAGCCCCCAACCTGCCAAAGGCGGGTATAAATTAACTTTGGCGAATAACATTTTAAAGTTACTAGCCAATTTGGCCGGTGATGAATGACGCGAAGGGTTTGAATTTTGAATTGGCCGGATGCAGAAATGATGCGACAAGTCAGTGTTTCCAGATCAGCCTGTTTTGGGCAGTTTTGTGTGTCTTTGGCTTGGCAATGTAATCATTATCTGGCAACACGGCTTGTAGCACTAATCCTACATTTCCCATGAACACTATGTCATGACACGTCAGACAGCCGACAGCTACGCGCCTAGCGTGCGTGGTATTGATTACGAGCTGCGCTGAAATGGAGAAGACGAACGGAACAGAGCCACGCAAACCAGAGGAGCTGAAATTAAGACGTAAACTTAGTTTGGAAAGAAGAAAAAAAAAATGCGGCTAGTGGAAAATGTGATTGGCTGGTAACTTTAAACATCTACTAGCCATGTTGGCTAGTGATCAAAAAAGTTAATTGAAAGCCCCGTTACCAATATTATGTGATTAGTTTTGGGATTTGACCATGAATCAAAGTGTTGGTAAAGTCACATTTTGACCATCGTCCGAGAAGCACGGATATCTGTACCCCAAGATCACAATCCATCCAATAGTTGACACATGATAGACGAGGCATTTCACGTGGAAACGCAAAAGTCACTGTGGCATTTAAGGAAAAGCGAGATCATCACGACAGTCACTGGGGTTTATCGTCAGGTAGTCTCCACAGCGCTGTGGAGTAAGGTCTGGCTACACCACAGATGCATTCTGGGATATGAGACAAAAACACTATGGGTTGTTTGCATTTCTTTAAACCAATCACAATCGTCTTGGGCGGCGCTAAGCTCCAGACGCAGCGACGGTGGATCTGCTAAATAGTCTCGGGAAGGAACTGGTTTTGGTGGAACAGTAACGTGAGCTATTTAATTTAACTGGATACATTGTTTAACCTCATTTGCTCTTATCAGTATATGTATTCAACGATAATTCAGTTTAAAACGGACATTGTATGCTTTTCCGTATTTTCTCTCATATCTACATCATTTAATGACGGATTTTCATGTTAAACATGGCCAAAACAAATAATTCAAATAATGAGGTAAATGTATGTCAAAGAAATCCCCATGAGCTAAAACGTTCAGATTTCCAACCGTTCTGGTCGCATTACTGCTGACACATGTCCGATTGGGTAGTATTTGGTTCAGAAGACTTTATCTGTGATTTTTGACGGTAGAAAGTGCTACTTCCACTGCAATCCGGCGTTAGCATACTGCTAACTATTAAGTAGCTGCATGCCAACGCCAGATTGCTGTAATCTTGGCGGCCAATGTTGGTAATTTCTCCCCAATTTCGGGGTCACGTTACTGCTGGGACATGTCCGGTTGTGTAGTATATGGTTTAAAAGCCTTTATTGGTGATATAGCTGCCAACTGGAAACAAAACTGGAGCGCAGCGGAGATTCCAGGAAAAACGCTGGCCAATCAGAGCAGACTGGGCTTTTTCGGGAGGAGGGGCTTAAAGAGGCAGGCGCTCTAGCAGAACGGTCCCATACAGAGGGTGAATACAGGTGCAGCAGCCATGGGTAGTAGTATGAGAAAGATAAAATGTTTTTTGAACATTAAAGCATGCAAGTAATGAACCTGAAAGGGCTATATAATAGTTCCCCTTTAAACATACTGTCACAGCAGCCATTTTAAGCAATCTGTCAGGATGGACATGAACCAAACTAACATTAGTGAAAGAAAGGCAGAGGAAAGACAGCATTTGAAGAGAGCGAGGAGAAAGAATAAGTTGATAAAGATGGGAACGAGAGGAAAGCAGAGGACAGCGATAAAGAGGATTGGAGAGCTGGTTGTATGGGAACCAACATGACGTCAATCCAAACCCCCAAAACACTCCTCCCCCCCTCCCCGTTAACCCCAATCCCTGCTATTTATAGTCTGAAGACGCTTCCCCTTCCTCCTCTCTGCAGGAGGAGAACTGATTTCTCACACAGACAGAAGCACATCAGCTGTTTAATGGAGAGAAACATTAAAGACTGCAGTGACGAATGTATTCAGTTCTGTTCGGCTGCACCTGCATAACGCCATTATATATACACAGTAATCTATATATTTACTAGGGGTGTAAATCTCAAGTTCTATCACGATACAATATTATATTGATTATTTGGACAGCGATAAGATAATTGCTGGTATCTGTCACGATACAAATTCGATTTGATTCATTTCAGGGGCCCGCGATCGATATGAGACGATGTCATTAAAGAGTAACTACCGTATTTTTCAACCTGGACCTGGAACCTCAACCTATTTTCCTATGTTTTTGTGTCTAAGTGACTGATGGGAACAACAATCTTTGACATTGGTCCAGTATTAAGCGAGACAGCTGCAGTCGGTAGCAGCGAAACAAGCTACAAGTTAAGGGCAATTGTCCAGCTTGTATTTACCTTCACAAAGTGCTCATTTTGCCGCTGACAGACTCAGATTAATAATAAAAAAAATAAAAGTGTCTGACAACATTATGGAAAGGATCCGTTCAGAGATAGACCTTTAAAACCTCTTTGAGATCTTTCTGTTTAATCAGAAACAGCTCTGAAGTTGCTAGCTCTAAACCCACCAGACTCCATTTAAAAAAACTGTATTTTTAGCGTTTATAGAGCCAACATATTGTCACATGTAAATCAATAAACTATGTGTTTATTTCAACCAAAACTAGAGTTGTGATGGTTGGAAAAGTGGAAAGACGACCCAAAACGGCTTTTCATAGTCACATTTTGTTTCTGTTGACTTTGAATGAAGTGTATTTTACGATGCTAAAATTAATGTTTATTTACATGGAGTCTGGTGGGTTTAGCGAACGCAATTTCACAGATGATTTTACGTTTAAAAAAAGGATCTTACTCTTTAACAGAAAGGTCGACCATCTTAGAAAACCTTTCCATAATGTTGTCAGACACTTTTACACTATGAGCCTGTCAGCAGGAAAAAGAGCCCTTTAGTGAAGGTAAATACAAGCTGCACAATTGTCCTGTTAACTTACATTGTAGCTTGTTTCTTTGCTGCCGACTGCAGCGATCTCGCTCTATACTGGACCGATGTCAAAGATTGAATTGAACTGAATGAAACGTGACCTTTGAGTCATGAAACCCTGGTGGATTCCTCTCCATCAGGAGACTTTCAGACACATCAGCACTTAGTTACCTGTCTGGTTTACCAGACCCACCGGGGCACTCGGTCTTTATCTGTCACTGATATCACCACTGAAGCAAGCGAAAAAGAAATGTAAGGAAGAAAGAAAGCACGCAATAAAGGAAGAGAAAGAAAGAAAGCAAAAAAAGCGGGCAAGAAAGAAGGAAAAAAAAAGAAAGAAAGAATGCATGCAAGAAAGAAAGAAAGAATGCAAGAAAGAAAGAAAGCAGGCAAGAAAGAAAGAGAGAAAGAAAGAATGCAAGAAAGAAAGAAAGCAAGAAAGAAAGAAAGCAAGAAAAAAAGAGAGAAAGAATGCAAGAAATAAAGAAAGAAAGAGAGAAACAGAATGCAAGAAAGAAAGAAGGCAAGAAAGAAAGAAAGAGAGAAAGAAAGAATGCAAGAAATAAAGAAAGAGAAAGATGGAGTGCAAGAAAGAAAGAAAGCAGACAAGAAAGAAAGAGAGAAAGAAAGAAAGAAAGAAAGAGAGAAAGAAAGAATGCAAGAAAGAAAGAAAGCAAGAAAAAAAGAAAGAAAGCAGGCAAGAAAGAAAGAAAGAGAGAGAAAGAATGAAAGAAATAAAGAGAGAAAGACAGAATGCAAGAACGAAAGAAAGCACGCAAGAAAGAAAGAAAGAGAGAGAAAGAAAGAATGCAAGAAAGAAAGAAAGAGAAAGTTGGAATGCAAGAAAGAAAGAAAGCAGACAAGAAAGGAAAGAAAAAGAATGTAAGAAATAAAGAAAGAGAGAGAAAGATAGAATGCAAGAAATAAAGAAAGAAAGAGAAAGATAGAATGCAAGAAAGAAAGAAAGCAGACAAGAAAGAAAGAAAGAAAGATAGCAAGAAAGAAACAAAGAAAAAGAAAGCAAGCAGGAAAGAAAACAGAAGGCCTGCAGGGGCCGCAGGATGCCAGCTAGTCTGAAGGCAGGGGTGTGTGTGTGTGTGTGTGTGTGTGTGTGTGTGAGAGAGAGAGTGTGAGAGAGAGAGAGAGAGAGAGAGAGAGAGAGAGAGAGAGAGAGAGAGAGAGAGAAAACAAACCTGACTGGACGGACACACGCTGCAAACTGGAATCAACACTCAGTCAATCCAATAAATTCGCGGGGCTAAAAAGATCTCCAATATGAACCGATGGCCATCACGAGGACTGTCGCCCCCGAGAGGCCTGTTCCTTGGGAGGGTTTTAATCCAAACCAGGACCCTATTCCTAAACTGAACTAGTCGTTTTGGTGCTTAAACGTATTACTTGTTATGTATTTAATATCTGCTCTAGTGTTTTATCAACATTTTGGACACCGATATGGTGATGAACACAAACACAGTGAATCCGTCGTTCGCTACCGGGCCTGTTTGTAACCGCTAGGCTATCGAACATTTGGCATGTTCTTCGCTCATTAGCTTTCTTTTCAAGAGTGAGATAAGAAGACGGCTATCACTCTGAAGTCAGGCTGTTGTTTGCATAGCTTAGCATAAAGACTGGAGGCAGAGGGAAACAGCTAGCCTGGCTCTGGGCAAAAAATGAAAGACACTAGCTAAGTTTCCATCCACTTGTCAATCGAATTATCTGAAGTTCGGTAAAAAAACTCATGCGAATAAAGCTGAGTGTGAAAGTGTGTTTCCATCCAACGGCTTTAAAGCAAATAAAAACCTGTGCGTAATGACGTCACATGCTGTTTTGCGATTAAATTGGTATATCGAATTGATTTGAGACATTTTAAGGTGTTTCCATTCATTTTTGCACTGAATCGCACAACATTCAAGCAAACTTTTGCGAACAAAGTTTTGCTAGAGAAAAGTAGTTGTTGTTGTTGTTGTTAATATTAGAAGCTAAGCTAAGCTACGATGGGCCTTTGGCTGAGGATCTGATCCAGCTCATCAAAAAGGTGGAACTTGCCTTATATTTTCCCTCCGGCACCGCTGAGAGACAACTCTCTTTTTTGAGCCGTGTATCGCTGTTGGAGCGCCTTCCATTTACTCCACAGGACGTCCCACGGCTTGTCGTAAGGGACATTCTAAAACGCTTAACGTGAAAAAGCTTAACGTGGTTTAATGTATCTAAACAACGATCAGATTTTTTTGGTGATGATTGATCGTTGTTTAGGTACATTAAACCACGTTAAGCTTTTTCACATTAGGACTTATAAAGCCAATGAGAACCATGGAGAGTCAACCCCCAGCCGCTCCGCTGCCGTGAAGCAGAAACGCTTTATGTCAGATAACGTCCATAATAATTGGATTTTGGGTTTGATTTTTTGACAGTTTTCCGTGGTTATGAGGGGTAATATGAGAGAGAAATTTGGTGATATTGATCATTGTTTAGGTACATTCAACCATGTTAAGCTTTTTTCCATAGGCTCTATGAAGCAGAAACGCTTAATGTCAGATAATGTCCATAATAATTGGACTTTGGGTTCGAGTTTTTGACAGTTTTCAGTGGTAACGAGGAGCAATATGAGAGAGAAATTTGGTAATCATTGATCATTGTTTAGGTACATTAAACCACGTTGAGCTTTTCCCTCGCCATAGGGCTAATGATGAAGAGAACATTAACGTGAGATAACTTCTATAATCGTTGGATTTAGATTTAGTTTTTTTGACAGGCTTAAGTGTTCATGACAAGATATGACCATGATAAATCTGGTGATGATTGATCGTTGTTTAGATACATTAAACCACGTTAAGCTTTTTCACGTTAGCGTTTAATGTCCCTGTCGTAACCTTTGTTGGTCATTTCCTTCGCAAGCTCCTGATAAATGATGGCATTTCTTAGATTTTTCTGGTAAATTAAATTAAAAAAGTATCTTGTCTCCTTGTTTGTCCGCTTACATCTGTTTTTGTTTTGCAAACAGAGCGGAAATACTGGGCGGAAATGAACTGAAACTTCTTCTTCGTTTTATTGCGGGTTGCAACCATAAAATGACCTAAAACTTAATCGCAATTCATTAATGTATTCGGCAAATAACGTTTCCATCAGCGTTTATCGCATAAGCCGTATATCGATCAAGAGAAAATCCGATGAGACCGAACGTATTTCCTTTGAGTCGATATTCATGAAATTCTATCAGATTTTACTGTTTCCATAAGGCATTTTTCATTTGATATTACTTAATTCGGATAAAAATGTGTGGATGGAAACATAGCTACAGATACTAATTTTCTCATCTCACTCACAGAAAGAAAGAGGGAGCCACTACTGCTACTGAAGGAGGAAAATGAGAAACATTAAAAAAGGAGAGATCTGTGGATACGCTCTCCAACTGGGTGCCTGGAAATAGATTCTTTATGCCACATTTTACCCATACATGTACGTATCTCCTTTCTAATCTATGACGCATTTAAAAAGACAGCGCCGCTGAGAGAGTTGTGTTAATGGGAAGTTCGATCAAGGTCTTTTTGCAGGAAGGAGAAAAGAGGAAATGAAGATGCGGAGCTGGCAACAAATGAACTGAAAAAGCTCCGAGGCAAAAAGGAAACTGAAGGGAGGAAAAAATGATTAAACGCAGCTCGGTTCTTGAGGAGGCCCTACAGATGTCAAGCAGTCGCAGTAATATTATTATGTAATTAATTGTTAATGGCAGCATTAAGAGGCTCGCTCCCATATTGAATTAGCAAGCAACAGTTTCTGCAGATTCACTTATTTACAACTCACGAGTCACAGAAAAGCAACAGTAAAAAACCCTGTCTATGAATCGCAGAAAGACGGTATAAATTGGAACCAATCTTTGGTTCCTTAAGCCCGGTTCAGACCAAAGATTCGATACAAGATGAAACCGTTTTGGAACACCGTAGAGAAAAGCAGTCTGAACCGGCCGTCTCAGCTCGACTCAAACCAGCTGATGGTGATGCTGCGACTCAGCTGGTGGAGTCTCCAGAGGCTGGTTTTAGAACGTAAGAGACGTCTCCTGTTTCTACAGCCAATAGAGAAGTCAGCTGGTCGAGTCTCCAGAGGCTGGTTTTAGAACGTAAGAGACGTCTCCTGTTTCAACAGCCAATAGAGAAGTCAGCTGGTGGAGTCTCCAGAGGCTGGTTTTAGAACGTAAGCGACGTCTCCTGTTTCTACAGCCAATAGAGAAGTCAGCTGGTGGAGTCTCCAGAGGCTGGTTTTAGAACGTAAGCGACGTCTCCTGTTTCTACAGCCAATAGAGAAGTCAGCTGGTCGAGTCTCCAGAGGCTGGTTTTAGAACGTAAGAGACGTCTAATGTTTCTACAGCCAATAGAGAAGTCAGCTGCAATAAAATGATCCATAATCCATTTTATTTCTGTTACAAACTGTTAACGGAGGCTCAACGTGCGCCTGCGAGCACGTACGGTGGAGCGAGTTAGAGAGTGACTGAAGAGAGGGAGCGCCCAGGACAGCGCCGTGAATCAGAGAAATAAAACGTGTTTTTCGCCGATTCATTACTAGAAATGTTACTGTAGCAAGCATCTCACTATCACTAATGTTATCAACATTCATATTTAGACGCGAAAAATTATATATTCAGCTACAAAAAAAGCCTGGAAGTTGGAAGTTAGAACGGAAGTACAAAGAGTCGTTGCCATGGAGATGATACACCGTCTCGTCTCATTGGTGTAAACTAGCAGCTTTCAGAACGCTGCAGTCTGACGCCTTGGAAGATGTTGCAAGTTTACACTCGTCTGTCGGAAATCTTTGATCTGAACTGGACTTAAAGAGTAACTACTAGCCAACTGTTAAATTAATCGACAACTGTTTAAATAATCGATTAATCTGTTTCAGTTTTTAAAAAAAATTCTGATTCCAGCTTGTTGGGACTCTGAGGACTTTGTTCTACCAGTGTTTTATTGAATCAGTCTTGACATTTTGTATTGTGGTGTGGTACAGTGGTCTTTCAATGACCAATAAGCGTAAGCTAACAGAGCTGGTAAATGTAGCATCTAAGGTGGTCGGGGTACAGCTACCACAGCTGCAACATATATATGATAGACGGGTCAGGGGTAAGGCTAACCACATTTTAAACTGCCCTGATCACCCACTCGTTGGCGAGTTTAATCTGCTCCCCTCAGCTCGCCGTTTTATGCCACCTATGTTAAGAACTAGACATGCCAGGGATTCTTTCCTTCCTGTGGCTATTAGGAACCTGAATTCACTTGGTTGATATCTCTTCACATTTTTTTACAGTATGTGATTATGTAATTTTTTATCCTGTCCATTATCAATATGACAGATTTACCTGTGTAGCCTACTGTCCAATCGAATTCTGTATTGGATCTGCCATACATTATAAACACAACACAGGACACACATCAACGCATCAATGGAGACACTCCTTCCCCCAAAACCAATCACAGAATGCGATTGGACAGTAGATTACACAGGTAAATCTGTCATATCTAAACAGTTGTCGATTAATTTAATAGTTGGCTAGTAGTTACTATTTAAGTCCAGTTCAGATCAAAGATTTGCGACGAGACGAGTGTAAACTTGCAACTTCTTCCAAGGCGTCAGACTGCAGCGTTCTGAAACCTGCTAGTTTACACCAATGAGACAAGACGGTGTATCATCTCCATAGCAACGACTCTTTGTACTTCCAGTCAGCTGGTCGTATGGCATCTGGTGGTGCTTTCCTCTGTGTATGTGTTTTTTAGACATCCTGCTGCACACTAAATGTCCTTTAGAACTTGAACTATAAAGTGGAACTTGTTAAATGTGAATATTGTTCTAGTTTCTTCTCTCATCTCTGACAGTAAACTCAATATCTTTGAGTTGTGGACAAAAGACATTTGAGGATGTCATCTTGGGAAACAACATTTTTAACCATTTTCTATCATTTTAGAGACCAAACAACGAATACATTCATCCAGAACATAACCAAGAGATTATTCGACAAGGAAATCAATTAGTTAGTTGCAGCCCTAGCAACGTCGTCAAACTCAGGAACTGAGCTTCAGATTTTTAAGCGTTTCCTCCCAATCAGCAGATGAAAATCCCATCAATCAAACTGTGTCAAAGTGGTTTCTGGGAAGCCTCTCGAGTGATCTCGAATTGATTAGCGGCAGCCATCACAGACAACGGGACCGCAAGTCTAAATCACCGAGAATTAAAACAGAAACTCCAGGAGGTAAGTCAACTGGAGGAAAAGACAATTCCTGCATCAGTCTGACAAAGCTGAAGAAATTCAGAGGAGGGGATTACTGACAACACCGCTTTAGTCTCTACATGGCACGGTCAAGACTTCTTACACTTCACAAGAATGGAAAACTCATCTGACAGTAAGCGCAAAGCTTGCGGTCGCTGATGTATGTTTCAAAAAACAAAAATAGCTAAGTAAAGAAAGCAACTAAAAGATTTAAGTCAGTGCAGCTAATGTTTTTGTAAAACTCACATACAAAATCAAGATTTTTGTGAGTGCTCTGCTGTAATCAGGGTGACTGCCGATCAGTTTAAAAATGCACATATCGGCTCCGATCCGATACTTGCGATCGGGATGGGGACATCCCTAATTTCATAGTGTGAAAAAACTTTATTAACTGTGTCTGTAACCTGTTTATTCTCATCATCGGAGACATCTAAGTTCATGCAAATGACTGACAAAGCTGAAAAATGAAGGGCAGCGACCCAAAAGACTGTAATAGTTGATATCTCCCAACTGGACACAACAAACACCTGTACACATTTCTCTTTGTCTCTTATTTCCTAAATGTCCTTCCCTTCTCTCTCTGGGCTAGATTTATCAAGCCGTTTGCGCCTGTTTCCAGGCGCTAATTGGTCGCAAAGACGGACGTAACCGATGCGGGCTACTTACAAACAGGGCGCACTTGGGTAAAATGGCAGATTGTCTGCCACATGAGCGAGAAGAGACAAGTTGCGCTTTCAATATGCGTTCGTGGGAGGGTCGTGGGGAAGGTGGGAGTTCCACCCAAAAAGGTGGGAGGATAAGCGCAAAGTGCACCTAATTATATATTCCCTGGTGTTTACAAAGACGGTCAGTAAGAGCGCGCCTCTATTCTGCGGGGGAAATTCTCCGCCTCTTTAAACCAGCCGCAGTCGAGTTTCCTCGTAGACCTTTATGCCGCTGGTGAAATGGCAACAGCAATTTGAGCAAGACGAAGACATAGGCGAGACTGAAAATATTTTTAACAGAAGAATCACTTTGTCAGTTAACACAACATCATTTAGCGTTACAGATCAAGCAGACATGCAATATTAGAGTTACTGGAAGAAATCAAAGATGAAATTGAATCTCCCACTCAGCGTTCACATCCCATTCCAGCAGTTGTTAAACTCCTCGCTACATTACAAATATTGGCATCAGGATCATTTCAAACAGTCATAGCATCAGCAGTGGGAATATCACAGTCTGCACTCAGCCATATCATAGCACAAGTACCGCTTTGCTACAGCGCAATTTACGGTATGGTGGGCGGAGAAAGACGCTGATTGCCTGATGGGTGTCAGGGTTGATAAATACTACGCAAACTGTGGAAGCATAGCGTGCGCTATTACCGAACTCGCATAAACGGACGCAGCGCAAACTGCGCTAGTGTTAGTAAATCTAGCCCTCTGTTCTTTATAGCACTTTGTTGTGACAGGCGTTGGGTAAATTGTCAGACCATTATTTTCTCGGACCTCCAGGGCCCTTCCTATTGACTGTAACGTTTAAGTGATGCTGTAACTGAAGCTTATTTTACGCTTGCACTCAATATTTGTCCCGTTTACAGAGTGTCAGTCCACAGCCCGAAATGTTCGATGCAATTTATTGACAGTACCTTTAGATGTATCCAGGGCTGTCAAAGTCAAATTCACTAAGAGCCACACTGGAAAATAAGAATCACATCAAGGGCCAGACATGTAGAGTTTACTGACTTGCTTTTATTTAACTGAAAAAGTCAAAATATCTTACTGCATGTCTCATATAGTCTTCTAAGTATAGTTACTGTTTGGTTGACATAAAGCCCTAAAAAAAGTCAGGAAAAAAGTTCCTTTGCCATTATGGGAGCGTGCCTATGTTCCCACAGCCCTATTTTCCCACATTTTTCAAAATTAGGCCCTATGTTCCCACATTTCCTTTTTCATAAATTTGTATCAGATTTTATCCCCCTAACCCTAAAAAATGTTGCGGGAGGATAGGGCTTAAATTGAAGGGAAATGTAGGAACACAAGACCTAACTTTGAAAATTTATATATATACCATAGGGCTGTGGGAACATAGGGCTGTGGGAACATAGGGCTGTGGGAACATAGGGCTGTGGGAACATAGGGCTGTGGGAACATAGGGCTGTGGGAACATAGGGCTGTGGGAACATAGGGCTGACCCCGCCATCATAGAGTTTAGCAAATCATTCAAAACAATGATTACATTTTTAAAAGTAGGCTACCACACAGCCGACTCACAGCAACCTGTTTCACAGCCTGAATATGCAAAACTCTC
Organism: Perca fluviatilis; assembly: GCF_010015445.1. Taxonomy (NCBI): domain Eukaryota; kingdom Metazoa; phylum Chordata; class Actinopteri; order Perciformes; family Percidae; genus Perca; species Perca fluviatilis. Next base: position 4,949,933 of record NC_053122.1, read on the forward strand.
TGCTTCTGGGGAATTTCTGTGTCTCAAAGTCAATCTGCGAAATTCTGCTTTGAGTGCGGCGTAATTACAGTTTCTTGTCTTTTTGTGTTGGCGCCCAACTAGAAGGGCCACAATCTATTGTGACGCTAAATTGATATGCGGGCCGGATCAAAATTTGTGAGGGGCCGGATGTCTATGGTAACTTCCGTATTTTCAACCCTATTTCCCCATGTTTTTTTGTGTCTACATGACTGATGGGAACAACAAGCTGTGAAACTGGTCCACTTTTAGGCAAGATCGCTGCAGTCGGCAGCCGCGAAACAAGCCGCAATGTAACCCTATGGGGCAAATGTACTGTACATCGCCAATTTCCGTCCACTAAAAGTGCTGTTTTTGCCAGTGACAGACTCAGATTATTGTTCTAGGTGTCTGACAACATTATGGAAAGGATCCCTACAGAGATAGACCTTTTAGTTATCTGTAATAAAACATCTAAAAAGCAAAAATCCTATCAGATGGGGGTCAAAATCTTATCAAATATAATGGGGTCCGTGGTCTAATTTGTGTCAGTTTAAGAGTCCTTGATGTGGAAAAGTTTGGGAACTATGGCTCTAAAGAACATGAATGTCTTCACACAATTTACAAGCAATCCATCCAATACATGTTGATCATTTTAACTCTCAATCTGTAAGAAACTACTCTCAAACTGTCGGACCAGCATACTCACCAACAGAGTGACATGCCCGTCCCTGGAGCCACACTGCTAGTGAGGCTAAAAATACCAAACAGAAAAAACACACTCATTTAAATATCTGCATGAGCCTTTCCCTCCTGAAGCTGCCGGGAAAACAGCAGCGAGGTGAGGTCGGCACTCTGAGCGGCTCAGCGGAGCAGAAACACACAGTGGCACAGGAAATCTCAGCGGGGCTCCGCCGTTGACTCGGTAATTGTCCAATTTATGCGAAGCGTGCCGAGTGTCGGGGCAAAGCGGCCAATGGGAGCAGCGACAGGGATATTTAGATCCCAGGAGGCTGAGAGGCTGTCGGGGGTGTGCCGCGCTCACAAGGCAGCTGCATGTGTGATAAGAGAGCTAATTTCATTTCCTCTGTGTGGCGGGAAAGAGTGTGTGTGTGTGTGTGTCTGTGTGTGTGTGTGTGTGTGTGTGTGTGTGTGTGTGTGTGTGTATGTGTGTGTATCTCTGTGTGGGACATAATTAATGTAAGTGGAAAAAGATAAAAGGACCAGTATATGTGTCCGTCTGGAGGTGTCTTTATATTTCTGTGTGTGTGTGTGTGTGTGTGTGTGTGTGTGTGTGTGTGTGTGTGACAAAATGAATGTAAGTGGAGAAGAACAAAGGCAAGTATGTTTCTTTGTGCGTGTGTCCGTCTGGAGGTGTGTTTATATGTTTGTGGTGGGTGTGTGTGTGTGTGTGTGTGTGTGTGTGTGTGTGACAAAATTAATGCAAGTGGAAGAAGAAAAAAGGACCAGTATGTGTGTCCGTCTGGAGGTGTCCTTATATGTCTGGGTGTGTGAGTGTGTGAGTGTGTGTGTGTGTGTGTGTGTGTGTGTGTGTGTGTGTGTGTGTGTGTGTGTGTGTGTGTGTGTGTGTGTGTGTGAGAGAGATATACTGTCCTGTCACCTCTCCGGCTGTCTGTGTCATGACTCCAACATGTAATAAAGCAGGTTATGAATCTATACGCTGCACAGTGAGAAGGATGAGGAAGATCTTTGTGGACATTTCCCTTGATATATATAATAAAAAAAAATAAAAAAAAGAATACATTTGCGTTCACATCAGGCACGTTTGCCGCAATTTTAATCTAACCCTGCTTTTATTTCCACCTTTACTTGCTTAATTTAGATGAAAACACAGAGATCTGAACTAAATAACGACGCAGAGAAGCCTGAAAATTAATCTTGCGCCTCTACCATCCCGGCCAACTACAGGAAATGAAAAACACGGCGGCTGGCAGCAGACAGACACCCTTCGTGGTCTGACACAAACAACAACCTAAAACATAAGAGAGCTGCAAAGAAACCTTACAACTATGGCAACACGGCAGGAGCAGCAGCTGGACAAACTGAAAAATGATTTCTTATGGTCGCGAAGAGATGGAAACGCAGAGAAAACACAGCGGCCACCGTTTGGATCAAACAACAGGAATGTGAAGTAAATATTGCATACAAGCAGAATACATAAAAGCTGGCATGCAGTGTGACAGAGTCCACCTCTGTGGCTTGGATTATGAAGTTTGTAAAAGAACGTTTAAGTAATGTGCAGCTCTTTGCCTTCTTCGTTACATTCCCTACTTGTACTGTATATCTCACATTACTTCTGCTGTAGAGATTTTTTAACGCACGTTTTTCATCCCTTCCAGCAGACACAATGTTATAATTTTTGAGTTTTATTATGTGTTGCTGTTATAATATTTCTTCATCTGAAACACAGAGTGATGAGTTACATATCTGCAGCACGTCTTGCCTATTTCGCAGTAGGGGTGGGGGGAAAAAATTGATACACGATAGTATCGCAATATTTTCTGTGGCAATATTGTATCGATACACAGACGCCAAGTATGGATCTATTATGATATATGTGTCGGTCAGTTTGTCTGCTTGACAATCTGATTTTGCAGCAATATAATTGAAGTGAGATGAACAAACAGAGAAATGTATCTTTTTAGATAAAAAAAAAAGATGTTGACAAAGTTTCCTTTTGGGGACATCATTCGAAATTGGGAAAAATTTGAAGTTAATGAATTGCAATATATCGCAGAATAATGTAATATGTTTAAAATCGCAATAATATCGTATCGTGACATACGTATCGTGACGATATCGTATCGTGAGGCCTCTGGTGATTCCCGCCCCTATTTCGCAGTTCATTCACACGAATTGTTGTGCAAACTTTTCCGTACTTTATGGGACGAACCTGTTCACGAGAATGCGTCGTTTCGAGAGTCTGCTAACTGGCTTCAAATTGTATTATAATGACTGAAAAACCAGGGGCAGGAACAATGACCAGCTGGGATGTAATGAACAATCGGTTACACTTTACTGGAAGGTATCTACATAAGCGTGACATGTCGTGACACTGAAAAACAGAATAGGAAAAGATGTTCATATGTCATTTTGACACGAATACATATTAATAAATGACATGTTGATGTTTGAAAGTCTCGAGGTTTTGACATACAGTACAGGCCAAAAGTTTGGACACACCTTCTCATTCAATGTGTTTCTTTATTTTCATGACTATTTACATTGTAGATTCTCACTGAAGGCATCAAAACTATGAATGAACACATATGGAATTATGTACTTAACAAAAAAGTGTGAAATAACTGAAAACATGTCTTATGTTTTAGATTCTTCAAAGTAGCCACCCTTTGCTTTTTTTGGTAACTCTGCAAACCCTTGGTGTTCTCTCAATGAGCTTCATGAGGTAGTCACCTGAAATGGTTTTACCTTCACAGGTGTGCTTTGTCAGGGTTAATTAGTGGAAGTTATTCCCTTATTAATAAAAAAGCAAAGGGTGGCTACTTTGAAGAATCTAAAATATAATACATGTTTTCAGTTATTTCACACTTTTTTGTTAAGTACATAATTCCATATGTGTTCATTCATAGTTTTGATGCCTTCAGTGAGAATCTACAATGTAAATAGTCATGAAAATAAAAAGGAAACTCATTGAATGAGAAAGTGTGTCCAAACTTTTGGCCTGTACTGTAAATGCAGATATATATGTAATTAAAAAAATAATAATAAATATAAATTTTCAGATATTGCACTTGAATATTCTGAACGAAATATGCTGGAGCCTGTTTTGCCATCAATACTGCCGATGTTGTCTTTGCTGTAATCAGATCAGTAGATATTTATGTTTAACATGAAGTATACTGTTGTAGATACCTTCACGTAAAGTGTTACCGAACAATGTGTTGTAAATGGGCTAAAACCTGCTTCTACAACTGATTTAAAAACACCACATTTGATGATTTCTGTTGCACAAATGTGCAAGTTGATATCATCTAATCTGCTTACATAATACTCCTCATTTTTACTTAATTGATCCCCAATGTTCACACACTGTTTTGTTAGACACACAGGCCTGAATTACACACACATGCTCAGGTCCTTTACATGCACAAAATGGAGAGATGTCAGAGTGAGGGGCTGGGCTGCGACTGCTGGACAGGCGCCCCGAGCAGTTGGGGGTTTGATGCCTTGCTCAAGAGCTCCTTGGCAGTGCCCAGGAGGTGAACTGGCACCTCTCCAGCTACCAGTCCACAATCCGTACTTCAGTACGTTTTTTGGGGGGACTTGAACCCTCCTGTTTCCCAACCCAACTCCCCAAGGACTGAGCTACTGCCACCCATGTCGTTACATCAGAGTCCGATACGATACCAGTATCGGAAAAGCCTCCGATACCGCCTAAAATGCTGATATCGGTATGACAACGAGCCGGTGTTCATGCACCGATCCTGATACCACGTAATTTAGCCCAGAAGAAAATCTACTGTAGAAATAGAGATTTCTTTTTACTTTACCCGTGCCCCGACGACTAGCGTTATAAGCTAATTAGCAGTTTGCACATGTGTTATTAACCCCTAGGTTAATTTTGCGCCGGATTTGTCCTTTAACCTGAGCCAGACTGTACAACAAAGATAGAAATCATATCACATCCACACGGGGATAGCAGTATACAGCTGTTCAAACATCATCAAATACATGACAGACTGGTATCGGCTGTAAGTTCAGGTATCGGGAAGCAAAGAATGGTATCGGCCCATCTCTATTTGGTTACAGAGCCACTGAAGTTAAACCACTGTTTGCAGTCTCTCTAACGTTGAGGTACTCACACCAGCACGGGCCGGACGGCGTTGTTCATGTTGCCGTAGGCGGCCCGGCCCAGCAGCTCCCGGAAGCAGCTCTCCGCCAACGCCGCCGGGTTTTCCTCGCCGTCCTGACTCACTGACCCTGAAGGCGTGCTGGGGTGCCCCGCCCTGTCAGACAGAGACACACAGACAGACGAGTTAGAACGTGTATCCACAAGGTGAAAAAAGAAACTAGATAGATAGATAGATAGATAGATAGATAGATAGATAGATAGATAGATAGATAGATAGATAGATAGATTTTTATTGATCCCAAAAAATGGGAAATAACGTTGTTGCAGCAGCAAAATATCAGACACACAGCACACATACAGAGTATACATTAAATAATAGGAAACAATATACATGAAATAATAATTGAATACTACACAAGCAATATTTAAAATATATACAATTTGGAGATAAAATGTACAACTGTTTAAATAGATAAAGATAAACTTAATGTGCAAGTTGGGGAGCAAAAAGCAGCAAGAAAAAGAAGAGAAAGAAACCAGACTGTAAGTATTCAGACGATATATATATATATATATATAAAGCTGTTTTCTAAACTAAGATCATTTCTTGAAGCAGTAAGAAAAGAAAAAGAAAGAACCCAGACAGTGAGTGTTGGGATAAGAAATAAAAAGTGGAAGTAAATCGCTGCTGTGTAAGCGTGTTCCAACATTTACAATCTCCTTAAATCAAGTTTAAAGGAATGAAAACTAACAGCGCCGATTCAATTTGTCAGAAAGAAAAGAAATATCCTGAAGAAGCTCAACGACAACAAGCCAAGAATCACTTCTTCATATCGCACACAAAGAATCTGTGAAGAGACAGAGGGGGGGGGGGTATAAGAGTGCAGAGAGCAATAACATTTAGAGGGAGAGAAAAACTGAAAAGAGAAAGCTTCAGGATATGAGAGATGAATGGAGAGAGAGAGAGAGAGAGAAGTAGAGAGAGAGAGAGAGAGAGAGAGAAGTAGAGAGAGAGAATGAGTAAAGAATGACAGACTAAAGGCGGAGGAGAGTGAAAAGAAATCAATCAAAGCAGCTGGAAAATAAAGAAGGGATCAAATGAAACTATCGACCAGCCTCAATCAGATAGTGGTGTGTGTGTGTGTGTGTGTGTGTGTGTGTGTGTAGTCAATCAGTCTACATCAGGAGATAGAAACACTGCCGTAAAAATGTGTGGGCAAAAAATAGTTTCTAGTAATAAGCCATTTATATAATATATAATAGATAGCTGCACATTAGAGAAGCTGGAGCCGGCAATTTTTGTGGTTTCCCCAGCTACATTTACATTTACATTACATTTTGGTTTTTTAAAGTGGGGTTTTGAGCCAAAAGTGATGTCGGTGCACACAAGTGGTTTTATCTCCAGTAGAAGAACTGATCTCCGTTTAAACTAACACGCCCAAACCAAAATATCTCATCATCATTCTGGTATACTGGGCATAAACAGGAGGCAGCGTGGAGACTCCGCCCACTGCTGGTAGTTGCCATGGTAACGTGAGTAGCTTTAAGTCTCAGAGAACGAGACGTCGTAACCGATAAGACCCAATCAGGAGGAGAAGCGTTGGCGTCGGCGTTGCCAAAGGTCTCCGTTAGCAGCTGTTGAGACGGCAACACAACCACGCAGATTACCAACCAGAACGGGTCAGAAGGGTTTCCTAATGTCTCGGTTTAGGGGGAAACACCAGAGCAGGGGAATGAGAGGGGAAACACCAGAGCAGGGGGAATGAGAAAGTATATATTATATATATATATATATATATATATATATATATATATATATATATATATATATATATATATATACATACACACACACACACACACACACAAAACAAGTTGCAAAAAAGTAAGAAATAAAACACCTTGAATCGTTTCCTGTCTTTATTTTTGGCACCAAATTACAGTAGTAGTAGTAGTAGTAGTAGTATCGGTATTGATAAGCGGCATCGATACCCATCCCTAGTCGCCTATAAACAAAATGTAAACAGGAATATTTTGAGCATTTAAACAAATGTCCAACGCTGTCTGATCCTGCAGCTCTGCACATGAGATTAAAAACTAAAGGTCTTGTGTACAGCTTTGATAGGACACCGAGCAGGCCTACCCTTATGCATTATATTGATTAAATAATGTGATAGTAAATCACTTCCGCGGCAACAAGCCCGATGGAGTTAATGAATGGTCACAGATGGACCGTAGGCAGCCGGGGCTCGAGAGGGAAAACAATGCGATTACTGTCGGCCCACACAGGCGGTCCGGGGGAAATGAAATGCTTATTGCAGGGACATGATAGACAGAAAAAATGAAAAATCTCTCCTAGAAAAACAGAATATGCATGTTTAATGAAGTGGCCAAATGGGATGAGCAAAATACACAGTTAAGGGTTAAAGTCTTCCTGGGGACTGCAGGACATGGTTCAACCAGGCAGATGTAGCATTTCAATTCTAGAGAGGGTCCTGCAGGCTCCATTTACCGCGTGTTAGGATGAACCAAAGGAAATGATGCACAGCATATAGAGAGACGTCTGACTTAATGGAATGGTGCGGCTGTAAAGAAAATGCTCCCAAGGCTTTGAATATTTGGACTTGAAGGTGACTAAATTATTATACTTTTTTTTTTTCAGTTTTATTTGTAAGGGACAATGTGCAATTAAAACATAAATGTAACCATTTGATGCATTGCACCAGATTTAGCCGTAGGCTAATTTACTTGTGCAGTCCCACAGGAAGCACAAACACAAATACAGCATTTAAAAAAAAATCAAACATCGCTCAATAAGTTAAAAAAAAAGTAACAAATAGCAGTATATTACATTTCATATCACAGGGTGCAGCGGTATCCATAGCACACAACACAACCCCCCCCATTCTCACACACACACACACACACACACACACACACACACACACACACACACACACACACACACACACACACACACACACACACACACACACACACACACACACAACACAACACCACACACACACACACACACTCCCCAACAGCCCCACTGGAGAGAAGAGTGACACTAAAAGTTGTGAGGAGTGATTAACAGTGTGCGTGCATTGTTGGGAGATTTTGAAGTGATTTCTTAGATTATCTTTAAAGCTACCAAACAAACCACAGCTTTTATTACTATAGTTTTGTTCTGGGCGGGGGGGTTCAAAACTACATTACAAAGCACTTCACTGTCAGGAGACACAAAACACAGAGACTAAACACATGGCGGAATAATACAAGATTATTTTGTATAATATAAGTATTTTGTGCTTTGAGCGATGGTTGTAAGGTTTACTACGCCCCGAGGAAGGCTCAAGCCAGCGTACGTCTAAATGAATGAAAGGCCTTCGTTATTTTTTTTGGTAACCGACCTTGAATGAAGCGAGGAAGGGAAGCAAGTGAAGGAAACAGGGACACAATTCAACGACCTGAGACGTAGCCAGTGAGGGAGTCGGCATTTCCTCAAGCGGGATTTATATTTCGCCGTAGCTAGGTACGTAGGTACGTGGAGACACAAACCTACCTATTAGTTTAACATGACCAAAGAAATATTATGAGGATCATTTCATAATTTATTTTTAGAGAATTAATCATGTATTTTTGTGAAATGTGTGTATTTTATCAGACAGTCGGGTTAAAAGAGGTTAGAAGAAACAAAGGTGCAGAGAAAGAGAAAGGGATATGTGACGTCAGTGATGAAGAGAATTAAGAAAAAAAGTCAAAGTCATCTTCAAGGTGGCTGCCTGAAAATATAATACAGTGTGTGTGAGAGAGGGTGTGTGTGAGTGTGAGTGTGAGTGTGAGTGTGTGTGTGTGTGTGTGTGTGTGTGTGTGTGTGTGTGTGTGTGTGTGTGTGTGTGTGTGTGTGTGCGCTGTGGAACAACACGAGCATGCATTTCATTGTGAATCAAGGCGAGCTTTTCTTCCTTCTCAGCCTCTGGTTTCTGCACGCCATCCACGTCCGCCTACCCCGAGAAGCAATTAACAGAATCAAACGCCCTTGACCGCGGCTTCCCACCGGGTCCACCGAGGCTCGGTTAGAAAGCACCACAACAAGCTGCCGTGGGGCAAACTGACCACTGCTGTGTTTGGGGAACATTATGTGAAACAAATTTGCAACTGCGCGCTCGGGAAAGGAAAAAAAACGTAACAAAACAATAAAAACACGGTTCTTGGTCCGGAGCGGTTACTCCCTCAGGGGCGCCGACGTCTGACTGGGATGTCTTGGCGAGCGCTGAGTCACACAAATCTGCTGATGGACATTTTGTGCAGCGGTGCTGAGCTGATGGAGAAAACAGAGGTCGGGCCTAATGGGCCGAAAACTGCGGCAACAGCATCAGAACTAATGTCCAGCTGCCGTACAGGAGCTTTCTATTTCTATTCAAAGAGCAGCACGGACAAACTCAACCAGTGTCGGGGAAAGGGGTGTGTAGCAGCCCTGGGATCCAAAAAGAGAGAGTCTCAACTGATGCGCAAGGTGTCTTTTATTTAGTTTGCCAGACCAGCATGACGTTCAACATTCATTTCATCCATCGTCACCTTAGCACCGTGAAAACTCGCTGCGCTCACCAAGGAATTGCAAGACAATATACTAGTACTGTCAAACGATTAAAATATTTAAATCGCGATTAAATCGCATTAATGTCATAGTTAACTCGCAATTAATCGCACATTTTTATCTATTCTAAATGTCTCTTGATTTCTTTTCGTCCCATTATTCTTTTCTCATTTTAATGCTCTTATTAACATGGAAAAGTGGATAGGCTTGCTTTGTGCTTTTGTCGCCTGGCTTTGGGCGAGGCGGGGTGAATTGGCCATCAGCTGTGTGCTCGGCTATTAGCTGTGCGCTCGGTCACCAGCTGTGTGCTTGGCCATGAAGTGGTATTTCAGACTGGACGTGCTGCGATGATAGCCCAGTTCACAACGACCAAACACACACATCACTTTGGTCTTGTCAGTGGAACCATTTGGCAACTTTTTAAAAGTAAACTTACCATTCAGAATCTTATTGGCATCCATTTCAGCGTCTCGCCATCCACTCAAAACATAACGTTAGCCTGCTACTCTTTGGCCGGCTCGCGAGCCCAAACAAGTGTTTGCAGCGTGCCTGTTGTTTAGTTTCCCGTCTAGCTAGATCTGGTGTGGTGTTGTAGTTTTTCTAACGTTACTAGTTGTTGCAACAGCATGTGAAAAAAATGACAAAGTTTGCTAGGCCAAAAACAACGTTAACCTCGCGATAAAAAAATAAATGAATGGGTTAAAATGGGTTTGCGTTAACGCCGTTAATAACGTGTTTAACTGAGAGCACTACGATATACGATAGTGCCTTCTTCCCGCATGAAACGGGCGTCAAGTTCTCAAAGTTCATAAATGAAACAAAATCTCTTAGACAAAATCCTATAGGCCCAAACACAGCTGCGGACCATTCACACCCGCCAGCTACCTTGTGCAAAAACTACGGTGCCACCAAAGGGACTCATTTCAACATTACAGGTGCACAGAATTTCCAGTCAATCACATACACATAACATTATAGCACATACAAATATTTTACCAATAACCCAACCCATACCTATTTGTCATTAAATCAGCAGCATGCATTAAAACTCCAAAGTGGTCCTTTACAATGTGTGATAAGTGATATGCACATAATCTGCAGCTCTAGAGAACCGTTTGGCCTATTTTAGCTCCCCTTTTTTGGGGTTTTACAGTATATTTCCTGTCTGGTTAAGTCTGAGTGATTCCAGCTCTGATAAACACAGCAAAATACTCCAAATAGTAGTAGGAAATGCAAATATCCTTAATCAGTATTAACACAAAGCATACATTTCCCCTGCCAGTGTTTTTAAACTTCAGCATGGCCAATAATCACTGCACAATTCATGGAAATTAGATATTTGAGCAGTATTGCACATTTTTCTAACTATATTATCAAAAATATCACCTAACTTACAATTACTGTGCTCCACAAAAATTTGTTTCGGGCTCGAATCCAACCTGCGGCCCATTGCTGCGTGTCATGCCCCATCTCCCTCCCACCTTTCCTGTTTCCCCAAAAAAAGAGTGGCGGCTTTCTTCTTCAGTTGCTTCTTAACACTAGCCTGACAAGCCAGACCCACATCCAGATGTTGGGTCTGGGAACTCACCATTGGCAGGGCTCAATCCGAGGGGCGGGATAAACGGTTGTCTTTCAAATTCTCTCTGCACTCATAGCCAACCAGAGCAATACTAGTTTGATAGATTTAACTTTTGCCGTATCCGGTTGGCAAAACACCTCTTCCTTTTTTAAGAATGACTTCAGTGCCGTTCTTTGTTCTTTTCTCAAAGAAAAGATGAACTCCAAGTCTTCCAGAGTCGCGGCCAAAGCCGATTCCAAAGACCGCTGTTCTCCAGCAGCAGCAGCCATCTTCTTTGTTTTCAAGTAGCGGGGAATTCACGCAGAACCGTCGAAACTCGTCATTATGTTAAGCCCCGCCCACCGACTCTATACACAATGATTGGCCTGACCAGAGTTTGGTTTTTCCAGCTCGCAAGCCAACAGAGAGTTGCTAGACTGACCCCGGCTGCAAATTACATTTGCTGCTGCTAGGGGGCGTTTAGATTTCTAGGCTATCTTAACACAGATGTTGAACAGTCATTTAGTCATAAATTGATGACGGAGAGGCAGAGACATCAGACAGACTGGAGGGAAAAGTCAATTACTCCGGACTTATTTTCATTCTGACTCTGCATGCCGTGATGACAGAGCTGCGTGTGACTGCAGACATGTGAAAGAGGCGACATAACAATGGGATGGATGCTTCATGATTACAGATGACAAGCATGATAATAACCATGCAGTTTGAACTCTTGATTGTGGGAGGAGATGCGTCACTTTAACAGGCAACCCCCTCCTTTTTTTCTCCTGGACATTTTGAATGATATTGAGCAGGAATGACACTTAGGACCACACAGCGGACCAATGAACTCCTCCAATCAGGGGTTTGTCTGTTGCATGGGAGAAACCTTTGATTCCCTTTAAGAAATGGTAACAACTTGATGCCTGTCCCTTTACAGAGGCTACATTTACATCGCTATGTTTTACTTTAAAAACAAATATCTTCTGCTACATTTCCCCCTCTCATTCCCCCTGCTCTGGCGTTTCCCCTTCTAATTCCCCCTGCTCTGGTGTTTCCGAGCCCCTAAACCGGAGACATTAGGAAACCCTTCTGACCGGTTCTGGTTGGTAATCTGCGGGGTTGTGTTTCAGTCTCAACAGCTGCTAACGGAGACCTTTGGCAACGCCGACGCCAACGTTTCTCCTCCTGATTGGGTCTCATCGGTCACGATGTCTCGTTCTCTGAGACTAAGCTACTAACGTTACCATGGCAACTTCCAGCAAAAGGCAGAGTATACATGCTGTCTCCTGTTTATGTCCAGTTTACCAGAATGATGATGAGATATTTTGGTTTGGGGCGTGTTAGTTTAACCAGAGATCAGTTCTTCTACTGGAGATAAAAACACTTGAGCATTTGATATTTTGACATGGTTGACACTGCTAACAGGACATTTTTACATATAAATGTAGCTACAGAGGCACCAATGTGATCAATGCACCATTGCAGCCCAGTAGCCTTCCGTTAACCGCTTTCTTTCAGGCTTCTGATTGGCCAACATGGCTTTAGGGTTAGGTTTATATTGCAGCCTGTTGGTTTGGCACGCTCTTAAATAGCGCTTCTATGTGTTTTTGCGTTTTCATTTGGACGGGGATTTATTTTAATTTTTTTAACATGCTTGAATGGACATTGGCTGAGGCTACATAACAAGAAGCCTCAGACTGAATTGCCATTTGCCCAGTGCCATCTTTGTTGAGTTATTTTGTTTTGCACTAACCAATCAGCAGCGACTCACTTGATGATTTGTAGAAATGTTGATTTAAGAGTTGGTATTCAATTAAGTCGACAACCTGTACAGTTACTCCAATCTAGTCCACGCTTCTTAGCCATTTTTCTGACACTATTTTGCATGAATGTAGCTCGGCAGCTGTTGAGCAATTTAATTAGATGCCATCTGTGTTTGTTAATGCCTCCTACAAAGCTCTGATTGGTCAAAAGTTTCTCCAACCAGCTGAAATGGCCATCAATAAACACAAGACTAGAACTATTTGAATGCTGAACAAATAGGAGATGTGGGCAGTATGTTAAAAGGTCTGGAACCAGGCTCTGGATAATCAACAGCTGTTTAAAACAGATTTCTCTGGTACTACTTTCTACCAAAGGAATACTTATAAAATCAAAACTGCACTGCTACATTAAACCAGAGGTAACTGAGTACATCTGTTGTCTTGTAATTTAGCTGACATTACCCTTTAAATAGGTTTAAGATTTAAATTCACGAAGTTGGTATCAGAAGAGAATCAAACCAAACTACACAAATCAAATGATGAAAATAAGGATGTTGTGTAGTGACATGAATAAAAGTAAAAAACTAGTGGTTTAGTGCAGTGGTTCTCAACCTTTTTGAGTCGTGACCTCCCAGAATAATGAGGTTGGTGTTTAAAGAAAAGAAAATGAGCCAATACAGCAACAGCCAGATTTGAAGTTGACGTTAGATTTTAATATTTGATTTGATTATGAGATTTTTAAAATATATAACGATGTGTCCTTTCTGTTGAACCACATACATCCTACTTCTCCTCCTTTAAACAATAGACTTCCAGCGTTAGATCTGACTGAACGATGCGCTCGTTAAGTTGCAGACATTAGACCATTAGAAACGGCTGGGATGTGGCCATTAATGCAGAAATGTTCCCCGCGGTGATGAACGCACGGAATATATGCACCGCAATTATATTTGGATTATGTGAAAACTGTACTTCCATTTTAATCGTGAAAGATTAGATGTGTTGACTGGAGTGTTAAAAGCAGGAGAAAGAGGGAAGGAAGAAGCTCAAGGTTAGTATATATCCAAGACGTTCCACTTCCGAGATAAGAGGACTATGGTTAACTGCTCCTCAGATCTGTGCAGGGTAAATCCAGACAGCTAGCTAGACTATCTGTCCGATCTGAGTTTTCTGTTGCACGACTAAAACTACTTTTGAACGTACACGTGTTCCACCAAAACAAGTTCCTTCCAGAGGCTATTTAGCAGCGGCACCGTGGCTCCGTCCGACGCTTAGCACCGCCCAAGACAATTGTGATTGGTTTAAAGAAATGCCAATAGACCAGAGCACATTTTTCTCCCATCCAGGAATACTGTGTGGACTAGCCAGACCCTCCTCCACAGCACTGTGGAGGAAGGTCTGGCAATGAGAAACTAGCTCAAGGTTCACAAGAGCTTCCACTAAAGGGGAATTGTTATGGAGTGTTTTCTCTAGGTTTGTGGAAGACTGAGGTGCACGTATTTGGCGATGGGTTCAGGGATCCTCCTTTAAGAAAATACATCTATTTTACACCATTTTGGACCTATATTACTACCATATGTGTGTCTAACACTTTGGAAAAACTAGAGCAGTTAATAAATAAATAACAATCAAAAGGCTTAAAGACTATACTTGCTATAGAAGTCCACTGGGGACCAACTATAAACATTAGATCTGAGAAAAGTCATTTAGTTACATTCATTCGGGTTAGGTGGTGCCAGAAATGTCTTGGGTGCTGCACTGAAAACCCTGTTATTTAAAGTTTTAGTCTCTTACACTTGGGCAAAACCTCTCAGTTAACACAGGCAAGATGTGGAATTCTTTACCATGGATTATCAGAGAGTGCTGTACTTTTAAACATTTTAAATTTAGTCTGAAAACACAGTTGAAGGACAATCAAATCTGTAGTCATTGAGCTGACGGTTTTCATTTCAAACGTATGAATGAGAATATAGTATTGTTCGTCTGTTTCAGGGAGTTGGTTCATTTTTTTTGTTGTTGTTTTGTTTTTGTTTTCGGTGTTCCGTGCCGTCGGCTTTAATTTGGGCTGATTTGAATTGTTGAATTATGAACAATTTCTCGCTTAAAATGTTTTCAGAAACCCGTTTCAGTGAACTATTTTCGTAAAATACGAGATCGTATTCCGAACGAGCCACCATTATGGTCGGCTTTGAAATTCGGGAGAAGCCAGACCCACGTGACGCGTTTGTCATTTCCGCCGCCTGCTGTTATGGAGATATATTATGTCTCGTGCACACGCAGAACGTACACTCAAGTCGGCGTTGCTTCGGTGTGTTCAGAGGGACTTTTTGGACCGATGGGAGCCGACTGATCAATCTGACTGGCTTTTCTGCCGACGGTTGGCCGTCGGGTTGGTGTGTCAGGGCCTTAAAATGAATCAACGCTGAACATTTTAACATTCCTGAAGGGAGGATTTATTCCAGGACGGTTGGATTAGACTCCTCAGGGTCAATCCAAAGGACACATTTGTCCTGGTGGCCTGCGTTCTGAGACAGGTTGTGTCCTGCTGAAGGACAGGCTTTTGAATTGTTACAGTTCCAGCTCGGCTCACGCATGCAAGTCAAAGTTATTTGAACTTATTCAGTTCAAACTAAGTACAAAGGAAAGCTTGCAGGCTACCTGGCATCATTTAAATGAAAAAAATCCCCTTTTTCATGTGCTAATGATGTTCACAGTTGGTGAAGGTTGTTCTCAAGGAGATTTCTTTGATGCATAGTGTGACACTTTTCATCAAAGAGAAAGCCTGTTAGTTAAAAAGGAGAGCCCAAATTTGCTTTTTGTGATCCAAAATGTATGTTTATATTGCCCCCCAGATGTTATCAGCAGGTTTGACACATTTCTCCACTAACAAAGCTGCTCTGCACACACACGGATGAGGACCCAGGTGCACACGCTGATGTTTTAACCGATCCTGCTGATCAACAGTAGTTGACGGTAAAGTGCCAAGAAATTTAGCCAATACGAGTCAAGGGGATTAAGACAACTGCTAGCAAATATTGTTTTAAACATTGCAGGTTTCAAAATATCCCCCGGGATGAAGTCGGAAAAGAAAGCCAAGTGTTTTCGGAATAGCCTAACAAATCTTTGTTTACCCATCAAGTTGCATTCATGTTCTGTCTGCGTCTTAAATGTCTACAGATGAACTGCCACCGGAGCATCGAGGCTAATCCGACGCTGCTCCAAGAAAGGAGTTGGTCGGAAGACGAAGCAGCAGCGGAGCCAGACGACAGGTATGTGTTCCACTTTAAGCCGCCTACACGTGATAAGTCATGGCTGCAGTTAAGCCCACCTTTGTTGAGTCCAAGACAAGTTCAAGACCAGATCTAGTAAAGATCGAGTCAAGTCCGAATCCAAAAAGGTTTGAGTCCAAGTCCGAGTCCATATGAGACACAGTCAAGACCGAGAAAGAAAGAATCAATTTAGGCCACATTATTTACTTTAAGTATAACAATTTAACTTAAGTCACATAAAGCTGAAGTGCAACTTATACATATTAGATGTTGAGTCTTATTATTGTGGTGTAACAAGACCATTCTGGACAGCCGATGGAAAATGTAACAAAGAACAAGCAACACACAGGTCATGTTCACATTCTTGAACTGAACAAAAGCATATCGTTCTGGACTCGGTCCAGACCAACTAGAATATTTGCAGACGCCAATGGCCAAGTCCGAGACAAGTCCGGGTTCAAATATCAACGAGTCCAAGACGAGTTCAAGATGCAAAATGCTGCTGCTCGCTTTTTAACATATGCATCTAGACATGCACACATCTCTCCCGTTCTCTACACCCTACATTAGCTCCGTTTTAGAATCAATTTTAAGATTTTATTGTTTGTTTTCAAGGCCTTAAATGGCCAGGCCCCGGGGTATTTGTCCAAGATTTTAGCCCTGCCTGAGCACAACCGGTCAATGCGGTCTTCAAATCAACTGGTTTTAGAAGTCCTGAGATCAAGGTACAAACTGTGGGGTGATGGTGCTGTCGCCGTTGCTGCCCAATGACTCTGGAACAAGTTACCCCCTGACATTCACACTATTACAGATGTAGCTCTTTTTAGATCCAAACTCAAAACTTATTTGTTTAGAATAGCTTTTAATACGTATTAGTGGTGTGACAGTTTCCCTCTCCTCCTCCTGTTTCTATGTAACCTTTTCTGATTTTACTTAAGTTTCATTCTTTTTATTGTCTGATATGTTGTTTTATTCTTGGTTCCTGATGTAAAGCATTTGGATACCTGCTGGTTGCTGTAAAGTGCTATATCAATAAATGTTGATTGATTGATAATAGAAAAATGTCTGGAAGTCCGGACTCAAGTACTACAGCCCTTTGATAAGCCGTAAAACCGTTCTGTGCTTGCCGTTCCACTGTGTTCCTATGGGGAGAGCGGTGCGGCCCAACTAGGCGAAGTGCTACCCCTTTGGCGTCGTGCACGGCTCAGAACTGCCGCCGAGCGCTGCGCCCAAAGTTCAAATTATTTCAACTTTGATCTCGTTGCCTCTGACCTTTCAAGGCGCAACCAACTCCAGAAGTAATAATGGAAAAACCCCACAAATCCTCACATTTGTGAAGCCGATTAATGACTTAAACAATTAACAGCTTATCAGGACTGTTATGAATTATGTGAATCAACTAATCAATTGATGATCACTTTTTAGAACTCGTCAATTCTTGACATTTGTCTGTGAAATTCATTAATAACATTGTTGACGAAAGTGATTTACGTCTAGAAAAAAGTGTGTTCTGGATCACTGCTGTCTCAAACGGCAGAAGAGAAAAACTGAAATTTTGTGGATTAGGAACACATTATGAAAAAATGTTGCCGCATACAAAGGCAGATATAGTCATTAAAACTTTGGTGTCTCTGCAGGGCTGCAGTCAGATAAATTTTAACTTCTGCTTAGCATGAGTGGGTGGCGTGTTGAAGCCTCTGAGAGATCTCCAAGTTAACGAGAAAAGGTGCGATAGAGCTGTGTCAACTTTGGAGAGGCAGTGACCGTCAAATGGGAGTTCTTTTTTTACGCGGTTCATTTTCTGAACCGGCTTTACACCACCCTGAACTTGTAGCGACTTGTTTTTTTTTGTTGAGGGGGGTGAACTTATTTTAATTCAGAGGGTTGTGTTTTTCCAAAAGTTGAGTCTGTCTCAACTTTTCGCTGCAGGCCCGCTAGGATTAACCCCTTGACGCCTGAATTTATTCACAATTATATAAACAAAATATTATGTATGTTTCTGGCTCCAAGCTGATGTTAAATTAAGTTGAGATTGTTAATTTGTCTATAGCATATGGAATAGATATAAATTTAGGTATGATGCAAATTAGCGACAACAGGCATTATGGTAAAATTCTTTACAAAATGGTAAAATTAATAAAACAATAGATTTCATTCATGTCACAAAGTTGTTAGAACTTCTAAACTGTAATTGACAAATACATGGATCTTGACAACGGCAAGAAAGAAAACACTCTCCTACTCCTTAACATTGACAGTAGTTTCTTTAGGGTTAGGGTTAGGGGTAGGGTTAGGGTTAATTTTGCTTCCGTGAACCGGATGTATCTCCCACTCCGACCGGTCCTACGAGAAACCAGTGCATGCAAAAGGTTCCGAGGTATGTATCGCCTGTAAAAAAAAACGCATTGGGGGGAATACACACGCTATCTCGCCTGCAGTCGGAATGGAAAGGGTTTGATGCAAATTAGTGACAGTCGGCGTTAAGGGGCTAAGCAATGGTTAGGGTTAGGTGCCTTGAAGTCGACGTTGGACGCACCACCCCATCCTAATTGAAAGGAAAGACCTGTGTTTTTTGCCAGACCGTCGGGCAGCCAACGCAGGCAGGAAAGAGCCTCCCTGTGACACCTGTGGGCGTGAAGCCCCTCCAACACCACATAATGACATGGAGACATCGGCGC
Source organism: Perca fluviatilis (assembly GCF_010015445.1). NCBI lineage: Eukaryota > Metazoa > Chordata > Actinopteri > Perciformes > Percidae > Perca > Perca fluviatilis. The sequence goes on from NC_053122.1 coordinate 4,968,635, forward strand.
CGGTCGGATCACACCCTAACCCCTAAGGTCCTCCACATGTGATGGAGGGAGGTATCGGTACTTGTGGGGCGCAAGCAGAAGAGGAAGAAGAAAAACACAGGGAGGGATACATAGAAAGAAAGACGAAGAAATAAACCGGGTCAAAAAATAGCTTTTTGTTCACATGGAAACCAACCGAATGAGATGGAGAGAAGCAGCCCCGATGAAAGTAAGGAGAGTAGAGGAGACAATAGAGGAGAGGAGCGAGGATAGACAAGAGAGGAGAGAAGAGAGACAAGAAAGGACACGAGAGAGGAGACAAGTAAGGGGGGAGATAAGAAAGGAGAGACAAGAGAGGAGACAAGAGAGGAGAGAGGAAAGGAGACAAGAGAGGAGAGGAGAGTGTATTGATTCCAACGGGAGAAGTGAACGTGAACAAAGATTATGAGCGATCCTTTCGCCCCGTAGTCAAAAAAGTAAATATTGGAGCCATTTATCACAAGCCACATATCTCCAGAACATTCTGACACTAAAATGGCAGTTTTCAGACGGACACGTCATGGCTTTTAGCTGTGTAAATACCTAATGTTAATAATAAATTATGCAAGTATAACTTTTCATCGCTACACTTTCAAAAGAGGCCACGCCCATTTAGGAGACAGGAAGTGTGCACCGTTTCTTACCATTGGTGGCAACATGAAAAGCAATCCCTTTAGTTATAGAGAATCTTAGACTATGCCCCTGTGTATGTACACGGAAGTACAACATGTATCTACATGTTCATATTTTGATTTAAAGTTTACTGAGTCCACTACCTGTAGAAAGGCGTTGTTTCTTGAAAAGAAAACACACAAACCAAAGCTGGAAGTGTTGTACTATAATTCGGGATCTTAAGTTCAATTCAAAACAGGGAGAGCAATCTTTTGCCCGGCAGCGAGGTCAAGTGGTTTTCTTTTGTATAAATATGTATTTTAACTCTTTATTTTTGTCAGTTAAGTAACATTATCATCTTTCCCATACACATTCCATCAGATGGTCTTCATGCAGTATTCTAATGCTGCGTTCCAGGCAACCAGTAACTCGTGTTTTCACAACCTTCTATCCATGAAAGTGATCCTGGAACGGCAGTCAAACCCCTAACTTACTCCCCGTGAACTGGTACCAGATGGTTGTACTCCCAGTTACAGTTTTTGACGTCACACACACATAAACAACAATGGTGACCCCTGTTGATGCTGTACAGACGCCGGTGGTCAACGGTGAGAAATAGAAATAAATAGACATAAATGGGCAACGTAAAGTAATTCCGCACATTGTAATCAAAACAATACACGAACAATACGATTGTGTACTGCTACAAGTTATGTTTATAAAATGAAGCCCAAAATATGTCGCTGACTAGAAATCACTAGTATCAGCTAGCACTAGCTAACGTCAACGTTAGGTAGCTGCTAGCTAATGTCAACGTTAGGTAGCCTAACCTGAACCCTGCCAACGGCACAATGTTTAGCTAGCCAGCGTTGCCCGTGTGCCAAATGTCATTATTTTTTATCATCAGACGCACAAATCTGCTTTACGTGAACGTAACTAAACAGACTTTCACTCAGTCACAGTTTATCTGGACGATGACGTGCTGGAACGCTACCAAGTCGTGAGTCGTGACTTGAAGTCGTAATTTACAGGCTAAAAATTGTGTCTGGAACACAGCATTAAATACATCTAAGAACAACAACACACACAAAGAACAAAGAATGAAAAACCCTAAACCAGCGGTCTTCAACATTTTTTAGGCCAAGGACCCCTTAGCTGAAAGAGAGACCGAGTAGGAACCCCCTACTACTGTACATATATTGTATAAAATTGAGTTGTATGTTAAACTGGGCATGTTAAACTGGGCTAAAATGGATGAAAATGAATAGATATATATTATTTATACATCATGTTTTAATGTTAAACATATATGTGGAAGGCACAGTGAATTCTTAAGCCTAACTGTATGGCTACCTATATTAAGCTTATCTTCAATGTGTATGAAATGAAATGGTTTTCTTTTCACAAATAGGTCAAATTATCTTTCCTAATAATAGGTTGGATTCATATTATTGTATATTTTCAGACATATTTGAATTTTTGAAAAGATTAACTTTCAAAAACATTTTAGACATAATATGGCGGCCCCCCTGCACTTACTCTGAGGACCCCCTAGGGGTCACGGACCCCTTGTTGAATATCTCTGCCCTAAACAACTAAACCTCAGTAACAAAGACAGTCAAAAACACCCTTAAAACAGCACCTCTTGTAATTGAATCAAATCCATAATTTCCTCAAACACCTTTTTATTGCAATAGGCCTTTAATATATACGAGGAAGCGATGCCATACCTGGCTAAATTTCCCTTTGCCATTGTTCAATCTGGTTAATGAGTATATTAGGTAATGTAATTTGCTGAAATGCATGCAGTGCACTCGGCCCTCAATGGGCCCTGAGTTTTAAATAAAGGTTTGAAATGAAATTCAAAGGAAGACGTCTCTGTCATAGGTTTAGTCCATTTCCCTGAGTTGTGGCTTGTTTACATTCTTCCAATTGCGTATTTTTTACTTTACTTTTTTTTCGTACTTTTTTGTGGAATATGGGAGATCAGAGGTAGAGGAGTCAACTGGAAAAGAAAGAAAGAACAGGTGAAAAATGGCAAGAGGAGTATAGGTGAGACGACAGCTGTGAGGCGCAGACACCAAGCTATATATAATAAGCTCCCTGTCCTGACTTATTGGTCTTTTCCATAAATCTTCCCATCCTCAAACACCAGTGACAGCAGAACAACGGCCTCAGTCTCATGAGGAGAGGAGGGGGTGGGGGGTAAACTCCCCAGTGTGACACATCAGCGGGATTTCTTCCTACAGGCCTGGGTTTGAGGGCTGAGTGGATGTAACGAGGACTGAGGTGTGTGGAGGCGAGAGCGAGCCGAGGCTTTAAATCCCCCGGCTCGAGTTCAGACGGGGAGGGGTTTATATTCCTTCAGCCGGCGCTCGCCGATCCAGAGCTGGATTTAGTTTAGATCCCGACTCGTCTCGCGGTGCAGGCGGCGAATGTTAAAGTGGTAAGAGGTGAAACAAAGAGCAGAAAACATACGCCAGGCTCTCGTCACTTTTTGTATCATGAGATACAAACATAGACTGTTAATATCAAAAGGTCCCATGACATGGTGCTCTAGGGATGCTTTTATATAGGCAGGGCTCGACATAAGCAATGGCCCGATGGCCCGGGGCCAGTAAAAACGTATGTCGGGCTAGTTGATCGGCCTGCTGCACCTCCCCGCGGGCCGAACCAGGCCCTTCACAGATTTTGATCCGGCCCGCATATCAATTTAGGTTCACAATCAAATTTTGGCCCACCTGGTTTTGGTTGCTTTTTCAACCGTTTTTCCCCCACTTTTTCCAAAGTTTTTGTCACTTCTTCCAACATTTAGACAGTAAAAGAAGAAGTTACTGTAACCTGAAATCATTTTGAACTTTTTGAGAAAATAGTCACAGGGGAATGCTGGGATATCAGAAGCATTGTGAGCCGCCCAGGTAATATCGGTCCCCATCACAGAAATAGTTCCCTATATAGTGTGTTTTCCATTCTGTAGTGGTGTTCAAATTCTCCGCGGTTAATTTCATTCACTATATAGTCCACTATAAAATAGCCACATTGCACAGCGCTAATTAGAGCGTCCATACGATGTAGCCTACATTTCACTCCCGTATCCCACAATGCAATGCAGTCGTGATTTCCCGGAGGAGGAGAAGAAGAAGCAGAAGGAACCGCGGAAACTGAAAAGGAAAAATGGAGCAGAGACTTTCGTTTCTGAACAGTGGAAATGTAACATGGACCATATATAATATATACAACCTTTTACTCTCCTCCTGAGGGCTCGGTTTGTTTCAGGGACGAATTAGAAGTATTTTAGGTTTGTTTACATGACGCTGGGCGCGCCCGCCTCCGTCACACAAATAACGGCCGCATCTCCTGACGCAGCGATGTTTTCACTGTAGTGTCTGAAATCTGGTTTGGTCGTTCCCTATATAGTCACTATTTAATAAACACTATAGAGGCAAGGCAGCGTCATTTGTATAGCACATTTCTCGGTTTGAAATAGACGGAAACGAAGAAGATAGATGGAACAGAAAAAAAAAATGTGTGTGTGTATATATATATATATATATATATATATATATATATATATCTCGTGGGAATAGTGAGTGAATGAGGGAACGGTTTCCAACACAGCTAGTGACTGTTGTCCTTGAAGGTGGAGTAAAGTTTGAAGTTGCAGGAGAAGTAGTTTACTTTCCTAATTATCTGGAGAGAAAAAGCACCAACCCGTCATGTGTATTTAATTGACTGGGGAGTTTTGGGTGTTGAGGTTTGGCCCATTAATAAGGTCACCTCCACGCTCCAAGAGTTCTCGCCTCGGACAAAATTTCTCCAAATTTCGGGGTGGAGAATAAAGACTTTAGTCACAGTTGTCCCAGACTAAACTCTGTATCAATCAATCAACATGTATTTATATAGCACTTCACAGCAACCAGCAGGCATCCAAAGTGCTTAACATCAGAAACCAAGAGTAAAAACACATATCATACAATAGAAAGAATGAACATAGAAAACAGTAAAATCAGAAAAGGTTAAAAAGAAACGAAGAAGAAGAATGAAATTGTCACACCACTGCTACGTATTAAAAACCTCACTAAACAGATAAGTTTTGAGTTTGGACCTAAAAAGAGCTACATCTGTAATAGTGCGAATATCAGGGGGTAACTTGTTCCAGAGTCTCGGGGCAGCAACTGCAAAAGCCTGATCACCCCACAGTTTATACCTAGACCTCAGCACTTCTAAAACTCGCTGATTTGAACAACGCAATGACCGGTTGTGCTCCCGAAAAGTAAAACTTTCAGACAAATACTCTGGGTATGTGTTTTCAGCATTTGTGTATTCTTTCATGTATAGTGGCTGCCCAGAGGCAACCCCCGAGTGGCCCAGCCCGTGTCTCAGCGCTCCCAACCAGAAAAGCAGAGAAAACCCCCGAGAAAAACAGGGTTTTTTATTTTTTTTATAATTTTTCGGTGAATTTTAGGCCTTTATTTGACAGGACAGCTGAAGACATGAAAGGGGAGAGAGAGGGGGAACGGCATGCAGCAAAGGACCGCAGGTCGGGGTCAAACCCAGGCCTGCTGCGTCGAGGAGAAAACCTCTATATATGGGCGCCCGCTTTACCAACTGAGCTATCTACTACTGAGCTAGTAGTACAGATTGTGAATGCACAATCACTCCGCAGTAGCCTAGCAACTTTCAGCCCAGAACGCAGCCCGACGTTTAGAAAAATGTAGTGTTAACGGCAGAAGTAGTAGTCATGTGATACAGCAGTGTTTCCCAAAAATAGACTAATTTGTAGCGGTGCGCCGCATTATCAACACCGGCCGCCGCACATTGCGTTTTGTAATAAAAACGCTATTTAAAACACGTTCATTCAGCTCCATTTTTCCCCTGCTCTCCTCCGTCTCTCTGTCACTTGTGTCTTGCTCACACACACAGTATGGAGGCTTAAAACACCATCGAGCCCACCGTGCACGCAGCGTCTGTCTCCATCAAGGAGAGAAGACGGCTGGCCAAATTCACAAGTTCGGAAAAGGTTGGGATCTATCTCGTGAACACCTTTACACAATCACACATTAAAAAGTGCCATAAAAATATTTTATATTCTGAATAGAATGTTGTCAGTGTGTTAATGTTGGAGTCCTGACCCGACTCTTAGCAAACAAGCGATTGCGCCCGCTTTAGAAAGTGAACTAGTCGCAAGTTTGCGGTAAAATGCAGTTGGGTTGTCGAGGTCAAAACACTATATGTAGCAGCTGTGAATCAAATAAACGTATTATAAATGTTATGTCATTTTTTACTCTTACACTGAATGTTTGCTGCTTCAGTATTGAAAAGTATTTTCCGCGACTGAAACGGAGCTCAACAGTCCCACCAGTGGAATTAGTTATGTTATTAATTTGTTTACAATATTTTCAGGCTTCAACCAGTGAAAGAGAGGGTCAGGGAGAGGGAGAGAGAGAGAGAGAGAGAGAGAGAGAGAGAGAGAGAGAGAGAGAGAGAGAGATTTCTTTAGGCACCCCCATTTTTCGATACTCGTTACTTTAGAGGCCATTCAATCGGTGCCTAAAAAGTATAGAATTCGGTACCCAGCCCTGAAGACATGCTTAACTTTACCTGCTGAAAAAGCACCACTTTAAATATTGTGTTTACCACAGATGTGCTCATAAGTTTCTTGGAAATAAATCATTCTACATGGAAAAAAAAAAAGAGAAAATTGCTAACTGACTAAGGAAATCTTAGTCGACTAAGACCAAAACGACCGATTAGTCGACTAATCGACTAAGTGTGTGCAGCTCTAGTGTTCAGTACCTGTCCAGGTCTTCGCTGTCCTGCATGTTGAACAGCATGGACGGGATCAGTTTGTCCATGTGCTGAGGCTCCCAGATGATGGCCTGCAGCTCATCATTCACCGTCTTCCTCACCACGCCCTGCAGACCCTTGATCCCAGCCACACGGATCCTGACACGGAAACACAGTCCTGTTAGATAGCTACGACAAGATAATTTAGGGATTCTTCAGTTACAATAGTGATTTTGCTTGACATGAAAGAGATTTTCAGAGAACTAATGCTGTAAAGCACCATCCACCACCACCAAGGCAAATTCCTTGTGTTACTTGGGCTACATTTACATCGCTACGTTTCGGTTTTTAAGCAGAGTTTTGAGCCAAAAGTGATCTCCGTGCACACACGTGTTTTTAGCTGCAGTAGAAGAACTAATCTCTGTTTAAACTAACACGCCCAAACCAAAATATCTCATCAACATTCTCGTATGCTGGACATGCGCGTGCCGGGGTAAAAAGGAAGAAGCACGTTCATGTATTACTTCGCCTGTTGCTGGTAGTTGCCATGGTAACATTTGTAGCTGTAGTCTCAGAGAACGAGACGTCGTAACCGATAAGACCCAATCAGGAGCAGAAACATTGGCGTCAGTGTCGGTGTTGCCAAAGGTCTCCGTTAGCGGCCGTTGAGACTGAAACACAACCCCGCAGATTACCAACCAGAACGGGGAACGTCAGAGCAGGAGGAATGAGAGGGGGAGGAATGAGAGGGGGAAACGCCAGAGCAGGGGGAATGAGAGGGGGAAACGTAGCAGAAGATATTCGTTTTCAAACTAAAACGTAGCGATGTAAATGTAGCCTTACTTGGCAATAAATCCTTTTCTGATTCTGATTCTAAATTACACAAGGAGCCCTCTAACCTGCTGCATTATTAAACATTTTGATTGATTTTATTTGACCCTTTCGTTATATGATACGATACAGCTTTGCACCATACGTTAATTGTTAATGTTGCCGTTAAGAATTGACCCCAAATCAGTTACACAGTGACAGAATAAGTGCTTTCTTCCGTGCAGAGGGTGTAATGCAGAGACATAGAGCTAAAGCCATATGTGAAAATGGCCATGCCAGGTTTTTTTCCCTCTCCCAACTTTGGAGCGTTATTTAGCATGACATGGATTCCTTAGATCGTCTAGTTTCATACGATACCAACATCTTCACTCTAGCTTTAAAACGGAGCCTCATGCTTAGGATTTTATGAATCGATATCACATCGTTCATCGATTTGAAAATCGGAATATCAATTTTGGTTGAGGTGAAGTTGACTCACTTTGTCTCAACTTCCAACTCCTCTTTACATTTCAATATATATACACACACACACACACACACACACACACACACACACACACACACACACACACACCAGTTTCTTCTTCAATCTGCCAGAAACAGGACTGATCAGAGCCCAGATAGTCTGACTTTACTGTTTACTATTTCTGTCGCTGCTCTCTGTTTCCGACACAAATAACTGTACGAGCAATAATATGAGAAACAGTGCGGGTGACCGCGCCTTAGGCCTTATCCAATAACCGCCAGGGAAATTCTATTTGGGATTTCCTCCCCACCTGCTGCGAGACGCCGCCAAATGGAATAATAAAATACAGGGGGAAAAAAAGCTAAGTGAAAAGTCATACTGTTAACAGCGCGGTATCAAGCCAACTCAAAAATAATCCCAGCATCCCCTAGCTCTCGCCCCCAACCACCACCAGCATGCACATGCTCTCTCATACATACAAATGACGGGAGACGAGATAAAAGTCCATTTCTATGCACAAATATGCTCACTCGCCTCTGCAGAGACACAGGTCTCAGCTGCTACAGTCACATTTTTGCAAATAACTGCAGCAATACTCGAGAAGAGAAGTTATTTTCACAATAAATGAAAGAGAGAACTCTTCAGGTATTGTTTTAATACACTGGTCATCTGTATTAGAGTCAGGGGTGGCATCTCAGTGGGGAAGGCGTCCTTTAAATTGCTCTGCGGTGTCACAGCCTCTCCTGAGCCTCACCGCCACCACCAAGCTATTTTTACCAACCTAACAATGCGGCTGGCAGGCAGAGTCTTTGTCTTTCTTGAAAACAATAAAACATTGTGTTTGCCTGACGTCTGGAATCCTAAACAGGCTCATTTTTCTCTTATTAAAAACACAAACTAATTTTAAATTGGTTTACATTCAAGGTGAATTATAAAGCATGTGGAGGAAGGTGGTATTTTGTACAAATTAGGGGTGGCACATTCAAATTTTATCTGCTCAAATACTCTATTACCATTTTTAATTGGCTGTTTATTCATTTCCCGGCTATAATAGAGAGCTCACGTTGTGCAACAATTGAAATATATTATTGCATTTCTGCCAAAGAATACACTTGGTAGCATTCAATTTAATTCAATTAAATACAACTTTATCTATTCCTGTGAGGGCAACTGTACGGTATGCAGCAGCTTGCCAACCAAATTAACAGAACCAAACTAATAAATACAGTTAATAACAAAAACATTCAAAACGCTGTATGCTCAAACACTATATGTGGACTTGGTTGGATGCAGAATCTACAAAGAAACACAAGGCAATGATGCCATAAAAAAGCAAGAAAACAATAAGGGGCCCAATATTGAACCCTGGGGGATCCCACACGGGATGCTAGCTGGAATAGATAAAACATTTCCTAAAGAAACTACAAAACTGGTTGGTTGTTCCGTTTTTGTTGAAAATGTTTTAGTAGTTTTAGTATAGTTTGTGACAATGTACTGTATTTTACTAATATATGTATTTAATATTTGTCTACCCTCATGCATAAATGGGGTGGACGTTGTCTCAGTATAACAATTTATCATCAGAGCGTGTATATTGTCTGTGTGTTTCGATTTGACTGAGTTCTAACGGAGAAGGCATAGTCTGCCGTTTCGGGCAAATAATGTATTTTTTTACATCCCTGTGCTCTCAGGCTCGACTTGGATCTTCTCATTAAAGACTTTGTGTTTCTCTCAAGATATACGATAAGCGTTTCCTGTAGTGTTTTTCCAAATACCATCACCCTTGTTATGCTCCACAAGTTCTAATCTTGTGGATTTGCTTTTTTATGTATTCTGCACTTGACTCTAAAGATTCCTGTGCACCACCCCATTACTCTCAAATAATCTTCAGATAAGTGCTTGCTCTTTCTGCTTTCATTGCCTGCAAAAACCTTGCCCATCAGCTAATAAAACAAATTTTTTTGTCTTACAAACCCCCGGCTAATAGATTAAAATGTACCAGGTGTTGTGGTATCAGAATAAACTTTGTAACCTGTCTGATCGACTGACTGCTAGACTTTAATGATGTAGCTGCATTTCCTGATCACATGCTATTAACTTAGTGAGTACAGTAAGTCTGACTCTTAAATCTATATACACATACAAATACATCAGCAATGTGTCTTTCAAACGCTCTTATTTTAATCTGAGTGCAGCAAGTCTCTCCTGCGGTGGTGTTGTGGTCTCAGTGGGAGGGGGAAGATCCATAAATATGGAAATCAGGAGGAGATGTATTTAATTCTGTATTCACAGGATTCAAGTAGGATGAGACCTGCGCTGGGGGGGGGATTGTGTTACAGCCCCTCCCCTGCCTGGATGTGTTCCTGGTACAATCCATCACTGCATTAAAAGCGGGGGTTGTTTCTGAAAGGAGGTATAGTGGGTGCAGATGGAAAAATGTCTTCGTTATAATAATGAAAAAAAGATGCAACAATGGGCAGCTACACTATCATTTTTTGAAGTGAAAATCAATGTAATGTCTATGCATGTTATCCAAAGATACAGCTTTAACTAAAGCAGCTGATTTCTCCAACTTTAGCTCAATTCCACCCACCCCATGAAGAGAACTAATCAGAGAAAATATTTGCAGTATCAATGATCAATCAGCTGTTTTTGCATGAATGTGAACAGCGCTAACAACGGCTCCAGGGAGCTAAAGAGTAAAATTAAACAATTCATCATTTGGTCGCGGACCGCCTAACTTCTGGAGCAATACATAGATTAGTTTTGCTTTTAAAATGAAGATAATGAAAGAATCTGAAGAGAGAGTGAACAGTCTACACTCATTGCCCCTCTCTAGATTTAATCTGTAATCAATATGTCATCTTGTTTTTAACTCTGGGGATTTTTTGTAAATACTAGAATGCAATGTTGAGATTCCACACTTGATCTGGTGGACGAACCAAGGCAAGTAGTTCAACATAGATTATTTTTAAAATAAAAGTGCGAGGAGGCAAGGATCAGGGTTATACTTTTTTTTGTTTATGTCCATGCAGGAAAATCTTAACTCAAGGTCCACTTCATAGCTAGTCAAACTACTGTTTTCAAGGTCAAGCATGAACTTCTCAGACATACTCTATATTTGAATGTTCTGTCTACTTAGTTGTAAAAATATTCCATGTGTAAAAAAAAAAAGGGGGGGCCCAAAATTGAACTCTGAGGGGTCCCATGCTATCAGCAAAAGATGATAAAATACAAACATTAACATAGAGGAGCATGTCTGAACTACAAACCTGATCCCTTAAAACTGTCAAGAATCACCTGCATCTCCTGCAAGGAGGAAGTGCTTTGTTACTTTTAACACTTAGTCATAGTGGATTTAAATGACAGAAAAGGGGACTGGAAATATTTGGAACAGGTGATTTTCAGTCAACGTTTTTTAAAGAATATAGCTTGTTTAAAAACAGTTTTAGAGCCCTATCTTGTACCGGGCACAGCGCAAAGCCCGACACAAGTGTCTTTGCTAGTTTAAGACCGACGTCGTTTAAATAGCAAATGCACCTGCGCCCATGGGCATGCTTGGTTTTACAGGGAGCTGTGTTCAGGTGCATTCTGGTCTTACAGAGAGGTGTGTTCAGGTGAATTATTGGTGTATTGCTATCTTGAGGCAGCGGGAAGTGATCGCGCTATTGACCAACAAAAACCTGGTCTAAAGTCAATAACGCAGCATTTCATTGTTATTTTAACAGCGCATTAATAAAATGCGCCTAGGCTCGTGCACAGCGCGCGCACACTATGCTTGTTACACACACATGCAAAAGAAAAACAAAAGAAAAATAGTACAGTGCAAATCCTCCATCATAATAGCAATGCGCCAAGGTCAAAACGTGCATGGCTTTTAAAGGGAATGGGAGATGACACTCTGATTGGTTTATTGTATGTCACGCCCAAAACACACCTCTGATTACCGTAATTAAGACACGTAAGAACAACCCTTTTGAACCATGCGCCTGGCGCACGGACCCTTTTTTCCGCCGTCAAACTAGCAAAAGTGGATTTGTACCTGCGCCAGGCGCTTCATGCCGTGCGCTTATATTGTTAAAATAGAGCCCTTAGTGTCTCTGTGTTCTTACCTGGTCCTGGTCTCAGTATCTTCATGAGTAGAGTGGCACATGGCGCTGAACTGGGACACGAAGAAGTCGTAGCGGCGATGGTAAGATGGCGTGTCCTCCTCAATGTTGGCAAACTTCACAAACTAGAGAGAGGACAGGGAAATGAGGGAAACATTCATTAGGGCCTTTATAAAAACTGACGTGCATTATCTAGTGGACTACAAGGGAAGTGATTTCATTAGGGTGTACCAAAAAGTCAAATGTGCACTTTATATAATAAAAGATCGATATTTGGGTACTGTGTTAAGGACACAGTATAGCCACCAAAAATATCTCGACACTATGCTGTATCGATTTTTTTATTAGAAATACTTTTTACTTCCTTATGGTATTTAAGTATTAGACAAATGAGCTTGACAAATATTAAAGATAAATATGGACGTCACATGGGCAGATATTCAATGCTCAAGTGTTGGTTTATAAAAATGTAAAAACTGTCCTCAATCAACCTCTGATTGCCTGCACAGGTGTTCAAACCCCCATTCAGAGGTGAGAGAGGCGGCATAGCTGCTTATTGACTTTTCACCCCTTTAACAATGGAGAGAGAAAACAGAGACACCGAAAACATAGTGACATGCGGAACGTTTCCAGTGACTCACAGTAAAAAATACCGTCACATTCTTGCATGGGGATGAACGTTATAATATGACACGGATGATAATAAGCATTAGAGAGCCCCCCCACCCCCACCCCCACCCCCGTTTGTCCAGGCTATAATTTCCTCCCTCTAAACACGCGCAGAGTGCCCTCTGGAGAGGCCTCCTCTCTCTCCTCACACTCAGCCGTGCTCGAGTGGCGCTCCTCGCTACCCTATCATTGTCCACTGCAACAAATTGCCTCTGTACAGTTCGGCATTGGTGACCAAAACCCTGCCGTTCTACCTGGTAATTTCCTCCCATTTTGTACCTAACCTTTCCTGGGGGTAATGGCTCAGATGGAAGGAGGTACACACAGGAGAGTGGCTTCCCAAACGTGTTACTGCAGCAGAGGAGGGAATCCAGGCGTCAGACACATGTAGAGAGCGGGGAATGATTACTGGGTTCTGTTTATGAGGTGCTGATGGGGAACTGTGATCAGGACTTGAGTGTGGGCGCCATGTGGTGTAGGGGGCCCTTAACTGATTCTGTTTGATTTGGTCATGAAACAATGTACATACCAAATACAAAATTTAGAGTCGGTTTTCTTTTTAGCAGGGGTGTAGCCAGACATTACAATTCGGGGCTCAGCCCAAATCTAGTGGGGGTCCATGAGAATGATCATTAAGCGATTATATGCACTATATTGATTAAAGATTGCCTAAAAATGCATTTGGGTAAACATGACACAATTTTTTTCAATGCTCGTCTCTGTTTTTGGATCCTTTTGACATTTGTATGGCTTATTTCAACCTTTGACACTTTTGTCCTTTTGTTGCTTTTTTTACATCCTGTTTTGTATGTAGTTGTTCTGCAACTGTCTTTATCATTCTGAAACCAGAACACGACAAATGTTGAGGTATTTATATAGCTATATTTAAGTTGCATAACGTAGGTAGGGTTGCTGCACTGATTTGTCAGTCCAGTCAGAAAGACTGAGGGGGAAATGACAAAGTCAAGAATCGGGGCTTTTGAGAAAACATTCGGGGCTGGACCCCCAGGAGCCACACCCCTCGCTCCGTCCTTGCTTTTTAGCCATGTTGGCTTCCATGGAAAACCGCTGGATTGGTGGGTCGGTCTGTCGTTTCACCACTTTTGGTCTGGTTTAGTGCTAATCCAGCTAGGGCCTTATAGATAAAAAGATGCCTGTAAGTATCCAACTTTTGGAGAGAAGACCACCCAACCCTGTCGTATAAAATACAATGCCACTTTGGAGAAAAGCATCTGCCTAATGAATATAATGTAATGTTGAATGATATAAAGTCTGGTTTCTCTTTTGCAACGGAAATAAGCGTAATGGTATTAGCTTTGTGTATCTGGGTAATTTTCCGCTTTTAAACTTGTAAAACACAAAAAAACACTTGAGGCAATTTAAACAAATGGATGGAATTTCCATTTCAGTTGAACAGAAGACTGAAGCCTTTCACGCGGAGTGAAAGTGCTTTAAGTGAAGAGGGAATAATACTGGTTGGAGCGGAGGTTTCATCATGTAAATACGAATATTTAAAAAGCAACAGGCTTCCTGCCTCACTGATGCCTCGTGGCAAAGCAGTTAGGATTTTTATACAATGAGAAAATTAGAGGCTGATACAAACACCGGCGCAATTTGTTTTGCCTCCCTCAGGCCATTTTAAAGAGCTCAATTTAAAAAGGAGGCATTAAAAAAAAAGTCCTGTGAAAAGGAATGGTTTAACTTATCTATGCATACTAATGACATAAGTGCTAAAGAGTAGAATCCATTTACACCAGCATCGCCACTTCAAGTTGATCATTAAACCTTTGCACAGTGAGCATTTGGAAACATCAAAGTCAATTACAAACTAGACGTTTTTCTAATTAAGTTTCCTCTGAAATCCTCCTATTTTACGTGTCCAACACTCACTTCCTGTAGTTTTGAATGGTGACTGGAAGATGTCTGAAGCTTCAGCAAGAGTCACAGAGTTTTCGACTTTCTAACATTTCTTTCTACAGTAAAACCTAGTGAGGCACTGAGACCACAGGTTCAATTATTTGCTGATGATAGCAGTCTTAAAAAGCAGTATTTCTTCAAGCAAACTGTCGAAATAAAACACTTGCTTTAACAACATCACAGTGAACACGCCAGCAAGATAGATTTTCAATAGCCTTATTCATAACCTTCTTATACAAATTTCGCTGCATTGAAACACTGTCATGCATGTGTCCATTTAAGCACTCCTCCCACTACAACTTAGAAGCTCCTCCATCTTGGATCTGGCACGGATGTCAATGAATGAGCAGACCTTCAGTCAGAGAGTGACTAAAATAGCTGCTGTTTGGCTACATAGAAACCATTTTGAAAGTTATTTGTTTTCATTTTTAATAAAAACAGCAGGCTGTTTCTGTAACTTTAACTCTAAGTCTAACTTTAAGTTATTAGGGCAGCAGTCTCACATTTACAAACTGGCCTATTGCCATACATGTCCACAAGAAACCGAAAACCAGTCAGTATCTGGTGTAAGGGTTAGGGTTCATCCGTGAAGAGAACACCTCTCCAAAGTGCCAGACGCCATCAAATGTGAGCATTTACCCGCTCAAGTCGGTTACTATGACGAACTGCAGTCAGGTCGAGAGAGAGAGAGAGAGAGAGAGAGAGAGAGAGAGATGAACCCTAACCCTATCACCAGATACTGACTGGTTTTCGGACGCCCCCCGGACCCTACCAATACAGTAAAAATGCACATTTTAGAGTGGCCTTTTATTGTGTCCAGCCTAAGTCACACCTGTGCAATAATCCTGCTGTCTAATCAGCATCTTGATATGCCACACCTGTGAGGTGGATGGATTATCTCAACAAAGGAGAAGTGCTCACTAACCCAGACTTAGACAGATTTATGAACAATATCTGAGAGGAATAGGCCTTTTGTGTACGTAGAAAAAGTATTAGATCTTTGAGTTCAGCTCATGAAAAATGGGGGCAAAAACAAAAGTGTTGGGTTTATAATTTTGTTCAGTGTATAAAGAGTTTTTTTTCTGGCCTGGGCTGCTGCTGCTTTACTGCTGACCCTGTTGGCGTGTCAGCTTGACAGTTTGAGGCGAAGGAGGCAGACGGTTTGGTGACTCAAGCCAAGAAGTTGGACACCGTAGCCTGAAGCAAAGTTTTCCCTTGGCATTAGCTGTGTTTATTTCCTGTAACCCCATCACAAGTGACATTTCTGCACCTCCGTCTCGTCAGTAGGTGACAGTTTGTCAACAGAAAGTACACAGGAAGTTAACAGCAGTTTGGAGGAAACTATCAGGAGTCCTAGCATCTGCAGTTTATCAGTGTTGATGTCTTGTGTCGCAAACAGAGCGCTGCCCCCTGAGTCCCTGACTCAGATAATGATGACGATTAGCGGTTAGACTGGGCGGTTTTTCCCTCTCAGTTCTCAATTTGGGCTTAACGATCATCAAAAATCTCGTATGTCTAATGTACATTATATGCTTCATATGTAAGTGAGAACACATCTGAAAATCTATGTCAAGACCTGATTCATCGAGCATTGTCCAGAGTTTAGATGAGAAAACGGAGACGACTTGCTGTTGGTAAAGCACATTTCAATTCCATTCAATTGTATTCATAGTGTCAAATCACAACAAAATTATCTCAGGACACAATACAGATAGAGTAGGTCTAGACCACACTCTATAATTTACAAGGACCCAACAATTCCCCCCAAGAGCAAGTATTTTGTGCAAAAGTGGAGAGGAAAAACTTCCTTTCAACAGGCAGAAACCTCAGACAGACTTTGACTCTTGGTGGGCGGCCATCTGCCGCTGCGGACACAGAGACACTGATACAGATATAGAGAAATATGATTCATAATAATTACAGCAGCTGGTATGATGAACCGTGGCATTTACAGTAACAATAAGGATAATAGAACTTTGACTAGAAATAATAGTAGTGGCCGTGCAGGGCGTAGAGCAGGACCACGGCAGCAGCTGCAAAACATGATTTAGGTGCCACCCTAGTCCAAGGAAATCTGTGAGGCAAGAAAGCATAAGGACTACGGGGAAGCCCTCCCTCACACTTTCAGAAGTGTTCAATTGGTTTATGGTTAAAGGTCCCATGACATGGTGCTCTTTGGATGCATTTATATATGCCTTAGTGGTCCCCTAATACTGTATCTGAAGTCTCTTTTATATAGGCCTTAGTGGTCCCCTAATACTGTATCTGAAGTCTCTTTTATATAGACCTTAGTGGTCCCCTAATACTGTATCTGAAGTCTCTTTTATATAGACCTTAGTGGTCCCCTAATACTGTATCTGAAGTCTCTTTTATATAGACCTTAGTGGTCCCCTAATAATACTGTATCTGAAGTCTCTTTATATAGGCCTTAGTGGTCCCCTAATACTGTATCTGAAGTCTCTTTTATATAGGCCTTAGTGGTCCCCTAATACTGTATCTGAAGTCTCTTTTATATAGGTCTTAGTGGTCCCCTAATACTGTATCTGAAGTCTCTTTTAGATAGACCTTAGTGGTCCCCTAATACTGTATCTGAAGTCTCTTTTATATAGACCTTAGTGGTCCCCTAATACTGTATCTGAAGTCTCTTTTATATAGACCTTAGTGGTCCCCTAATACTGTATCTGAAGTCTCTTTCCTGAAATTCAGCCTTGGTGCAGAATTACAGCCACTAGAGCCAGTCCCACAATGAGCTTTCCTTAGGATGTGCCATTTCTGTGTCTGTGCTATTGAGGAGGAGAGAGAGAGGGGGGGGGGGGCAAGGTGGAGGGTGGGGGTGTGGCCTTGACCAACTGCCACTTTACTCGTTTGAAAGCCGTGATGTCTCTCTCTCATGGGTGGGCCAAATTCTCTGGGCGGGCAAATCAGAGAAAGGGGAGGTAACCTTGCTCCTTATGACCTCATAAGGAGAAGATTCCTGATTGGTCCATCTAAGCTTTCATTTTCTCAAAGGCAGAGCAGGATACCCAGGGCTCGGTTTACACCTATCACCATTTCTAGCCACTGGGGGACCATAGACAGGCTGGGGGAACGCATATTAATGTTAAAAAAACCTCATGAAGTGAAATGTTCATGCCATGGGACCTTTAAACTGGGCACATGCTGGGAGAAATCTGGGTAATCTCGTTTTCTTTCGGTTCTTTTAAATCGGATCGGGGGAACAAAAAAAAAGGAAATGTGAAGAAGATTGAACGGACAGATTTTCTTGGCAAACGACTGTCTGAATGTGTGGCACCTCCGGCCCCACAGGCTATAAATAAAGTCCCCTGTGAGTCTGACTCAGTGGCTTGGTGTGTCTGAGTGTGGACTGATGAGTGTCTCCTCTATTGAGACGGAGTGGAGGGAGAGACACTTCTAGCCGTCGCAGCCTGCCAATTTCTTGTGATAAAGTAAACTGGCAGATACATTTGGAAACGGTGACTGGCTGGCGGCTCAGACAGGAGAGACACACACACACACACACACACACACACACACACACACACACACACACACACACACACACACACACACACACACACACACACACACACACACACACACACACACACACACACACACACACTCATGCTGGGCAGGGTAAAAAAACCAGAAACACTGTTCTTTTGTAAGAGGGAGAAAAAGTTACATTGAAGGTGATAAATGGTGCGTGTTTTCTTGCAGTGAATATGCCATTCTTAGATTGATTAGAAAACCTTTGTATAATATTTACAGAATGATTTATCACCTCGTCCCCCGAGGCTTTTCTTTTTCGTCTGTTAGTCAGCAGAAAAGTTACTGCAAACATTTCAGCGCAGCACTTCCTCCCACTTTGATCAAGAAAAAAGAACAAGCCAAACACATTTCTGCCTAAAAGACAATTTCTCCCAATTTGCTTCATTTTTTTTTATCCTTCTGCAAAATCTGTCTATTATTCACCAAATTTGTCGAAATATATATTTTGATGGGCCTCGACAAGTCAAGAAAAACGAGCAGTCAGATGATCAGACATGTTGAAACCAAACCACGGTGAAAATGATTAACCTAAGTATCTTTTATAAACATCTATCGCAGTTAACAGACCCATAATGTCCACATAATCAACACGGTTTTCCTGTTCAATGACGGATTATTAGAAACATTTCAGGTGTTCTCACTTTTAGTTTGACCTCCAAGTAAAGTGGTTTTAGATCAGTGGTTTTCAGTGGTTCAGAGACCCCCCAGGGATCCTTGAAGGGGTTCCAGAGGGTACCCAGCAAAAAAGGGAATCATTGATTTTCACTATAATTCAATCCAGAAATAACACAATGAGACAACGGGACCTATTTCAACGATCTAAGCGCCTGGAGCAGGTGTGTTTAGGGCGTGTCCAAATACACTTTTGCTAGTTTGACGGCAGAAAAAAGTGTCCGTGCGCAGGGCGCCTGGTTCTAAAGGGTTGTTCTTAGTGTCTTCATTAATCAGAGGTGTGTTTTGGGCGTAACATGCAATCAACCAATCAGAGATCATCTCCCATTCCCTTTAAAAGCCAGGCGCGTTTGGGCCTTGGAGCATTGCTGTTATGATGGAGGATTTGCACCCTAATATTTTTATTTGTAATCTTCTGCATGTGTGTGTGCTGCTGGGTGTCCCTGTTTGTGTAACAAGCATAGTGTGCGCGCTGCTGTGCACGAGCCTAGGAGCATTTTACTAATGCTCTGTTAAAATAACAATGAAATGCTGCGTTATTGACTTTAAACCAGGTTTTTGTTGGTCAATGGTGCGATCACTTCCCGCTGCCTCAAGATAGCAATAAGCCCAGAATTCACCTGACCACACCTCCCTGTAAGACCAGCACGCCCAGAATGCACCTGAACACACCTCCCTGTAAGACCAGCACGCCCAGAATGCACCTGACCACACCTCCCTGTAAGACCAGCACGCCCAGAATGCACCTGAACACACCTCCCTGTAAGACCAGCACGCCCAGAATGCACCTGAACACACCTCCCTGTAAGACCAGCACGCCCAGAATGCAACTGAACACACCTCCCTGTAAGACCAGCACGCCCAGAATGCACCTGAACACACCTCCCTGTAAGACCAGCACGCCCAGAATGCACCTGAACACACCTCCCTGTAAGACCAGCACGCAGATGGGCGCAGGCGCATTTGCTATTTAAACGACGCGGGCGCTGGAAGGGAAATTGACACCTGCATCGGTCTTAAACTAGTAAAGAGACTTGCGTCGGGCTCTGCGCTGCGCCAGATGCTAGACCGGGCCCAGAGTCTTCATGAGACAATGTATAACTATTGTCACAGCTTTCATACACTTTCTGTCACAAAACATCGAAGAGCAAAACTCCGATCGGAGCAGGGACCCTGGGACAAAATGTTATCAGATGGGGGTCAGTGGTCTAACGGGTCAGTTTAGGGGTCGTTGACTTGAAAAAACTTGGGAACCACTGGTCTGGATCATCTGGAATAACTGTTGGCTATTCTTTTTCCAACCGGTCTAATCATGTGACCGGACATTGGGCGATAGAGGCCATGAGGTCGATTATGTTCTTCAGCCCGCTGTGAGCATCTCTGCAGAGGAGTCTCCACAAAAACCCAAATGTCTGGAACTAATGAGTCCCAGCTCGGGCTCCACAAACACCAGCGCTTCGTTCTCCTCGGCGAAGATGTAAAACAGACATTAAACAGAGCATCTCGGGCCGGCCGCATGAGGGAAATTTAATTAACACGGCTCTTACCTAAACCAATCCCCCCCACACACACACACACACACACCTCCTCCACCCTCCCAACTCACCTAACTGTCTCTGCATCCCATCTCCTCCTCTGTCAGACTCTAAATACCACACATAAATAATGCAACGGCTTTCACATCTGAACCCACGGCTCCGTTGTCTGCTCAGATGAACCACCGACAATGGCAAGGACGACGGGCTCAGAATAGGACGTGTGAAGACGGAAGAAGTGTGGGGGGGGCGGGGGAACAACAACTTTGGGTTCACCTTCAGAAGGCTGCGGAGGAGAAATGGGGCTGACATTTTGCTGGCGGCTCATAGAGGCAAATAATAAGGAGTCTTTTCACAGGATATGGTAAAGGGCCATTTCCACCGCCAGAGTACAAGTTAAATTAGGTATTTAACCGCTGACATCAACCTCTGGGCTGCAGCTGACGGATGGCTTTTATGTTCCGTTTTCTTGCATGTGTGCGTTTGGTTGCTTCATGTTCATTTGACTTTGGCTTCACAGCAAATGGGCTTCTCTCATTTTAAGGCAACATTTTGAAATTAACAACCTGCACACACATGTACAGAATCTTAACGGAAACTGCTTTGAGAATTATAAGCAAATAAATTATAAATTTATAGGAGGCTATTATGTCGCCCGGCTGCTCAAACTTGGAGGAGGGTACTCCAGCGCACAGAACTTTTTGATAAAGAGTATAATAAGTAGAAAGTACAAAACAAAGAGTATAATAATGGTAGAACACTTGATGTCAGAATGATGGAAAAGCCATGCAGACTTCAGGGTTTCACTTCACGCGCTATATTATAGGGGAAGAAATGATCACACTTTAATTGTAAAATCACTTCCTTTAACCTCCAATCAGTATGTGAAAAAAAAAACTTTTGGGGCCCTCTCTTGTACTCAGCGCAGTGCACGACGCAAGTGTCTTTGCTTGTTTAAGACCAGTTGTCAGTTTCCTGTCCAGCGCCCACGTCGTTTAAATAGCAAATGCACCTGCGCCCATCTGTGGCCCATAGAGCTGGGCAATATATCGATATTGTATTGATATCGTGATATGAGACTAGATATCTTCTTAGATTTTGGATATTGTAGTATCGTAATATGACATAAGTTTTGTCTTTTCCTGGTTTTAAAGGCTGCATTACAGTAAAGTGATGTAGTTTTCTGAACTTGCCAGACTGTAAGTAACCGTTCTTCTATTCACCTTTACCCACATAGTCATTATATTCACATTACTGAAGATTATTCATCAAAAATCTCATTGTGTAAATATTTTGTGAAAGCACCGATAGTCAACACTACAATATTGTTGCGGTATCGATATCGAGGTATTTGGTAAAAAATATCGTGATATTTGATTTTCTCCATATCGCCCAGCCCTAGTGGCCCATGGGCGTGCTGGTCTTACAGGGAGGTGTGTTCAGGTGCATTCTGGGCGTGCTGGTCTTACAGGGAGGTGTGTTCAGGTGCATTCTGGGCATGCTGGTCTTACAGGGAGGTGTGTTCAGGTGCATTCTGGGCATGCTGGTCTTACAGGGAGGTGTGTTCAGGTGCATTCTGAGCATATTGCTATCTTGAGGCAGCGGGAAGTGATCGCACCAGTGACCAACAAAAACCTGGTCTAAAGTCAATAGCGCAGCATTTCATTGTTATTTTGACGCCTGCTTCACCTCGTGGAGTTGTGTTGGCACAGTGCTCGTGCCATATATGATCTGCTCACGTGCTTTCACTTCACGGACGAGCAGATCAGTTTCTTCTCCTGAAAATCTCTCCTTCCTGCTCAGCAAATCCTCCATCATAATAGCAATGCTCCGAGGTGTTTTAAAGGGAATGGGAGATGATCTCTGATTGGTTGATTGCATGTTACGCCCAAAACACACCTATGAATTAATGAAGACACTAAGTACAACCCTTTAGAACCAGGCGCCCGGCGCATGGACCCTTATTTCCGCCATCAAACTAGTAAAAGTGGATTTGGACACGCCCTAAACACACCTGCACCAGGCGCTTCATGCCGTGCGCTCAGATCATTAAAACAGGGCCCTAAATCTTTTGTCTGTACCACCAATCAAATGAAAGTTGATCTATTTTAATCTTTGATTTATATCTCACAGGCTCATTTCATTTTTCAATAGAAACATGCATCTATTTTCACTACGCAACGTTTACATTTCCTTACCACATTTCCAATTTTCCTTATGCGTATACAGTATATTGTGATGGCCGACATGTCCGGAGAAGTGATTTAAATAAATTCATATATTTTACCAGCTGATGGTCTTAGTCGACTTACACTCATAGAGCTTTGTAGAAGACTTAGGGGCGCATAATTTGGCGAGGGGGTTTAGGCGTCCTTCCTCAAGAAAATATGTTTTTCAATAAAAAAAAAAAAAATCCAATTTCTCCCATACGTTTTGTGTCTCTTTGTGGAATTGTGTGTCTCTTTGTAGTCGTGTTGAGTCTCTTTTTGGTCATTTCGGTTTCCTTTGGGGTTGTTTTGGGTCTCTGTGGTCACGTGGCGTCTCTTTGTAGTCGGTTTGTGTCTTCGTGGTAGTTTTGCGTCCCTTTTTTCGCATCATTTTGGACCATTATTATTCCCATATCGGTGTCTGAAACGTTGGAAAAGCTAGGGCAGACAATAAATAAAAAACACTCAAAAAGCCTAAAGACAAAACTTAAAGAAGTCCAAACTACAATCATTAAATCTGAGAACAGTCTTTTAGTAACATTCATATGTCTTTAGGCGATGCACCTAAACCTTATAATGGACAATATGATTGTGTCAACTAATCCATCAGTCGATTTAATCAACGTGAATGTCATTAATCTGTAAAACTGAATTTCTTTCTCCACAAAGAATCATGCAAAAGCATTACTTTAAATCTTGTGTTGACCAGAGATGTGCTCAAAAGCTTGGAAATCAATCACGCAGCAAGAAAAAGGCACAAAAAAATGACTACCTTCAGGAACAGAGCACCCTGACACAGAAAATACTTTCCTTCTTTCCTTCCTTCTCACCATTATCGTGACCTAAAGCCTGCTCCCTGACAGCCATGTGTTTCAAAGCCCTTTCCAGGATTTTCCCTGGCATTATAGGTCTGGGTGCAAGCCAGGGGCGGAGCTAGGCTCTCAGTACAGTGGGGGCGGAGCTTCATCACGGAGCCCTCTGCTACCCAAGTCATTTTAAAATCTAAAACCACTGTAACTGTACTCCCTGGATAAATATTGTCTAATTTTTGAGAAAAAAAATAAATTAAAAAGCTATTTGAGAAAGAAGCAGACAGAAGGGGGGTTGCATTATGCATTTGAAGGTTATACTGTCGCACTGACTCAAGAACGAAATAACGACGTGAAAAAATAAAGACAGCGTGGCCCATGATGCAAGGCGGTAAATAGAGTTGTGTTAAAATTTGCTTTGCAGTTTGTTCGAAATACAAATGTAACTTCAATTTAGTTTTTTGAATGTGTCTGCTTAGAATGTAGTGATTTGTCGCCTGGTAATTGTTGTTGTGCTGGTTTACCATGGTAACCGTGAGTTTAAGGGACTGTTACGTTTGATAAGAAGAGCTGGATTATCACAACGTGAGATCATATGCGGTAATAAGCTTCTTTCAGCTAATAATCTGCATGTGTCACTTGGCAAGGCCCCCCCCCGTTATCGTCAAGTGACGCAAGATCGGCGGCGTTTGAGGAGGCCCCGTAATTGGCACGGGTCCCTGGGGCAGCCGCACCCAAGCACCCACGCTATCTCCGCTACTGGTGCAAGCACCCGAGCCGTTTTGGGCGGCCACCTAAGCCATATGAATGTGACTAAAGGACTTTTCTCAGTTTGTCCCCATTGGACTTTTTTTAGCAAGTATAGTCTTTAAGCTTGTTGAGTGATATTCATATATTATTTGCTCTGGCTTATCCAATGTTTTAGACACAGGTACGGTAATAATAACTGTCCCAAAATGTTGGCAGCGGTTAAACAAAGAAAAGGCGATTACTTAAAAAGTACTGCGAGTTGAAAATCGTGTAATAGTTGTTACAGGCCTACCGCCATTGTAATGTTCTGCTGTCATTTCCTGTTCTAACCAGACTGAAGGTCATTTCTCTTACCGAGTTGGTCCCCAGGACCTGCAGGTCCGGCTCTCTGGACTCCAGCAGCTTGGCCACCATTTGCAGGAAACTCTCCACGAAGGGTTTGATGCTCTGGGAGTGACAGGCCATCAGCAGCTGGTCCAGAGCCTCCATGGCTATCACCACATTCCTGCACACAGGCCATCCAGACTGGAAATTATCATTAGTTTCTTAAGGCGCCTACACGTGATAAGCCATTTGCTCGCTGCGTATGCGCTAGGCAGGGCGCTGAGCGAAGCGCAGAGGGCAAAGTGCAGCGCAGGTATTCGTCATCAAGGGTGGCAAGGAAGCTATTTCCCGTTGCTGGGTTAACGACAGCTGTTATCTCATTGGTTGCGCTTTCGAAAGGTCAGCAGCAACTAGGTCAAAGTTGAAATAATTTGAACTTTGAGCGCACCGCTCTCCCCCGTAGGAGATCAACGGAACGGCCGGCGCAAAGCGGTTTTACCGTCTATCACGTGTAGGCGGCTTTAGGGCGCTTTCACGCCTATAGTTCGGTGGACTGGGTGCGATTCGGGGGTGAAGTTGCAACATTGTTGCATTTCTCATTTGGTTCGGTTTGCGTTCACACTGCACTTTGTCAAACGCTGTAAACACACGGCACGCGGTGGAGGCGGTCGCTTGTTTATTGGACAGAATGTCCGAAAACTCGCCGACACTGCTCTCAGAAATAATGGAGCAACACCACATTTATAACGTCTCAGGTTTTCTGGTTCTGCTTGGGGGGGGAGGAGTGGGGGCGTGATCACAGAAGGCTTGTATGATGCTGACGCGCCGACTTTTTGTTGTCATTACGTAGAATTCCTCATGGAGGAGACAGAAACTACGCACTATAGCTTTGCTTGTTTCTAATATTTTAGAAGAAGGCGAACAATGTGAGCAGTTGACAGACAGCGAGTGAAGAAGAGATGATGATGTCACACAGACGACCAGCGATGTGTGCTCAGAACAGCTTATGGATCTGAAAGTAATCATCCCTTAAAATCATATAGAGGTTAGAACTGCAGGCTAGTAAATGCTCCGTTTTTGGTTCACTTCCTGTATTTTGGGTCGGATCGCGTTCTCACCTGAAGTGAACTGAGCTCTAGTTCATTTGGAAGTGAACCGAGACCCCCCATAATCAAGCGGACCTGTTTGATCCGCACCAGAGTTCAGATGAGCTTTCACACCGCCCCCAAAACCAACCGGACTATCAGACCAAAACGCTCCAGGGTTGGTTTTAGACGGACCAAGCGAGACGGAGTGAAAGCAACCTCAAAATGACCACTGACAAGCCAATAAAACAGGGGACGGCCTCCTACGCTCAGTTTCTGGAACGAGCTCCCAGAAAACTGCAGCTCCGCCGCAACTCTCAGTTCTTTTAAAATTTCTTTAAATAATTGTTCATTTCTTATACTGAAGTTGCATTGTTGAAACTGTGTGACAAACTATAAAAGCATATAAAGAGAATTAAAAAGCGAGACCGGTGGGACCGGCCCGTTCTGGATTACATGTCTAGAGCAACGGCTTATACATTGTCCCACACTGGCAGCCTAAAGTTTTCGTATTTTATCTGCTTTTATATTTTTTATTGTTTTAAACTGCTCTTTAAATGTTTAATTTCTCATACTGCATTGTAACTTCTATTCTCGCACTTTATCTGTTTTTAATTTTGTAATCAATTTCTAACTGCTCTTTAATGTTGTATGTAAAGCACTATGAATTGCCCTGTTGCTGAAATGTGCTGCCTTGCCTTGCCACTAGACATGAGCCAGCACACTGGCAGGGAGAGGGATTTCTAAACTGCACTTCCTCTCCTTGACAACTCATAAAAAAAACAGCTCATACCGCGGGAATGGTATGATGGAAAATTTGAGAGAGAGAGAGATGTGTTTGCACTCCGGCTGTTAGCTTCTGGGAATAAAAATCACGGCCAATTAAACAGCACCGCTGACGTTATAATCACTGTATTGATTTGGGACTGCCAATCTTCTTTTAGAAAATACATGGGGGACATTTTTGTCTGCACAGTGGCAGGAAGAGGGATTTCTAAACCACACTGTCTGTCTATCCTTGACAACTCGTAAAAAAACAGCAACGGTATGACAGAAAACTGGAGCCGTTTTTGAAACCCTTACTTCGCCCAAACCGCGGTAGACCTTGAAACCGGTAAGCAGCCCCATGCCTAGGTTGTATGAGCTACAGTTCTCCAGTTTTGGAGAAGCGGGCAGGAGTTCTTGGGCGAAAAAAAAAAAGGAAAACTCAAAAATCCAATGAGCGACTTACCCGTAGCGGTGTCGCACCACGTCTCGGCTCAGCCTCTCGGCCAGGTAAGCTCCGATCCTGTCCAGTTTCTCTGGCGCCGACACGGCGTAGAAGGTCAGCTTCTCCATGTCCGATTTACTGAGGCCATCCTGGAGACACACACGGGGCAGTCCACAGGCACGTGGGTTAAGAGCTGCGGTGACTAGTCGACTAATCCATCGGTCGATCGATAGGAAAATTATCACCAATCGTTAGTAAGTCATTTTGCATGCAAAAATGGCAAAGAATGCTGTTTTCAGCCTCTCATATGTCGTCGCTGGCGATTGAAGACCTTGTACTGTATGTCCAGAACACGTTACTGTATTGTGTCAACAGTTAAAACATTTTTTAGTATTGTATATGGCCTTTTCTTTTGCGGGGTGCAAATGTTCCACCAAAACAAGTTCCTTCCTTTCATCGCTGCGTCCACAGCTGGGGCAATTCTAGGATCAGACCTATATTACCTATATTACCATTGCACTGAACTGCCTTGCACTATATTTAAATTTAAATCTTAACTGTTATTGTATATTCTTTTGTAAATTCCTATTGTATTGTTATACTGTATACTTAACAGTATTATTTTTATATTTCTTACTGTCCTTTCTGTTTTTAGTGAGTGTTGTACTTTGAGAGCAAATATTAACCGGAGTCAAATTCCTTGTTTGTTAACACAAACCTGGCCAAGAAAGCCGATTCTGATTCTAATTTCGGGGGGCTCAGCCCCTAATGAGAATGTGACACGGATACAGTGCCCGAAATCAGTAATTTCATTAGCCGATAATCTCTGAGCTAGCTACTGAACAACAACGTTGATGAACACTATGATGAAACTAAACCTGAGACTTTCTAAGTCTCAGTAATAACGACCAATTTGACACACTGTTCTAACATTCAGCAATTTTAGTTGCTTGCGTTTCAATTTGGGTTCTGATCTGCGCCATGAAATGACCAACTTCTTCTCTGGGGACTACCGACGTTAAACTTCCCAACCGTCTCCTGCTCTCCCTCTGACAGATCAGATAGACACTCAGCCAAAGGCGGGAGTCTGGCACAACCACCTCTGATTGGCCAACACTACGTTTCTGTTAACCCTTTCCTTGACGGGGTTACAGGTGCGTAGCATCGGCGACAGCCACACAGGGTACTAAACCTGTTTCAGGCCCTTTGAACCTGTAACTGTTTGTCCTCGGTCACTAACAGACAAGTTCGCAAACTCTCACTTTAAGCACTAATATTCAGTCCTTCCAGAAAAATGTGGAGTTTTTTTGTGATTGTTGCGTGCAAAAATCCCTGATTATGCGGCACGTTTTCTTAAAAAAAAAGATATTTATGCGATGAAATTGTGGGAACTTGCAAAAATTGCGGTTTGATGAAAAATAAAAATAAAAAGTGATTCCCCTCCTGCATAAATATGCGGACTTTGGCTGATTATGCGTTGAATTATGCGATCGCATTTTTCTGGGAGGGACTGAATATTAAACAAGGGTCTAAAATCGCCAATGGTCCGAAGCTTGAGATTGTGATTGGTTCAAAGTAAACCTTCTATCCCAGAATGCATCTATGGTGTAGCCAGACCTTACCCCCCAGCGCTGTGGAGATAGGTCTGGCAATGCGAGACTATACTGTATATGACAGCAGCCAGCCGCCAGCTTATATAAATATATTTGGTTTTCAGCCCCTTGGCAAGCCATAATTAAATTGACCAGGGATCGACCGTCCAAGCATTTCCATTTCCCACTACAACTGTTTGCTTACACCAAAGGCACTTGAGAAGATGATGGGGGGAGGGGGGGTGGGGGGATGTAAGTTTAAAAAAAAAACACTCCCTTGTGTATGGGGCAAACCACAAACACTTAAGCGTTGATTTGATTAACAAGGGGTCGAGGAATCAAACGGGTGATAATAACTGGCCATGGTCCTGTTATCCAAGCCGTGTCACATTTAATAACCAGACTGATTAAAGTCTGGGAGCGTCCGTGTGGCTCCGTGGCCCTTTAATCACGTCTGTGCTGTGGCTGGGAAGCTCTCCGGCGGCGGAGGTGTCACCGGCTCTCCACGGCAATCTCAAGACTGGGGTAACAACTGGGCACCAATCACAGTGTTAATAACGCTGCTAACAGCCCGCACTGGGACCGCCGCATGCTGTCTGATGAGGTACAAGACTCTCTGTTTTCTACAGTTTTCTTGTCCTGTCTTTACTTTTACATGTTTTTCCCCCTCTGTATTTCCTGTTTTAACCTGTATTTCATGGGTTTTAATTTGTGTTTCAAATTGTTCCTTGACTATTGGTGCTTTCACAAAACATTTACACAATGAGAGTTTTGATAAATAATCATCAGCAACGTGGATATAATGACTAAGCGGGTAAAGGCAAATAAGAGAACACTTAGGCCGGCTACACACTGGCTGCGTGGTGTGAGCGTCCAGCTGCGTGGCGTGTCCCTTTATATTTCTTTGACTTTGACTTGACTTTGACTTTTGCTAGAAATAGAACCGACGCCTATTTTTTCACGCGACACGCAAGCGTGTTGTGTTTCCAGGCAAAATAGAATAGGAAAAATGTTTAAATGTCATTTGACACGAATACAAATTAATAAATGACATTTTGATGTTTCAATAAATGCAGATATATAAATGTAATTTAAAAAAATTATAATTTTCAAATATTGCACCTGTCAATACAGAAGGAAATATTCCATAGCCTATTTTGCCGTCAATACTGCCGACGTTGTCTTTGCTGTAATCAGATCAGTATATATATTTATGTTTAACATGAAGTATACTACTGCTTGAGTGCAGTAAATCAATGGGAAACGTGTACAGACAAGGCTAGCAGCAGCAGCAGCGCTGCGTCACACACGTTTCTGGTGTGTAAAGACGTAGACAACGCCACACAGCCACCACGCAACAGAAACGCCACGCTCACGCCACGCAGCCAGTGTGTAGCCGGCCCTACACTACTGTAATGCAGCCTGTAAAACCAGGAAAAGACAACACTTATGTCATATTATGATATCCAAAATATCGTAAAAAAAAATGACAATATCTAGTCTCATATCACAATATCGATTTATATTGATATATTGCCCATTCATACATATATGTATACATGCATATCTAGGTGTGTTTTATGCTTGTATACATATGTTTTCTTTGTCTTTGTGAAGCACTTTGGTGCAAACCTGTATGCTTATAGTGCTATATAAATGAAATAAATTTGAAACTTTTACATACATCATTGTACAAAATGTACAGAGCTGTAGCCTCGAAATGCTTAGAAAACATAAACATTTAAAATGCACGACAAACATGAAACTAAACAAAACGAAAATTTCTAAAAAACAAAAAATCAAACGACTACAATTTCACTAAAACTAATGACCATTCTCGACAAAAAAAAAAAGATGGTTTATAGCGTGACAGCTTGCAGTGACTTACTTTGGGGTCCTCAGGGAAGATATTGTCCACCAGGCGTTTGTACCTCGGCCTGAGCGGCCCGCAGCAGCCACACACTCCTGCAACACACAACGACAAAGACGCGGCCGTTAGCAAAGGGCACACGGGGCTCCTGACATTCGGTCATAAACTGCTGCCGTCAGGTCTGACTGAAGAAAATGTGCATCAGATAAAGGCTGCAGGAAGCCTAGAGACGAGAACATTTTGATGAAAATGGAAGCTTCAAAGACTTGAGAGCACAGACCGCTCTGGGAACACGACAGTGAAAACTTTAACGAAGTGACGCCCCCTTAACCTTACTCCATATACCCTCCTAACTCCAGGTGATATTAAAGGGGCGCTATGCAGTTTTGGCCATTTGGCCGTTTTCTCACTTTTTGCTGGCAGGTTTCTCTACAGAGCCCCCCCTACAGGATTCTCTATAGAGCCCCCCCTACATCTTCGGAATAGATATTTGGCAGCTCCTATGTTTACTCGTGTCTGACTCCTCTCTCAGTCAGTCTGCCG
Organism: Perca fluviatilis; assembly: GCF_010015445.1. NCBI lineage: Eukaryota > Metazoa > Chordata > Actinopteri > Perciformes > Percidae > Perca > Perca fluviatilis. The sequence goes on from NC_053122.1 coordinate 4,999,193, forward strand.
TTTTTTTCCCTTTCTCTGTTCCTCCGATAATGATTTCCTAGCTTTCTGCTTCTTTTTGCCGGCTCAGCCGTGACGATAGTGTGAAAAACTCCATCTCTACCTTGTTAGCCGGTTCCTGAATGGTGCGTATGTGTGCAGTGCCGTGAAGCAATTAGTTACATCGCGAGACCTGATATCACGCCATACATTCGCCAGCTGAAAGTTGCAAGGGTGGTTTTCCGATCACAGGCATTGAAGGGGCTAAAAAAAACTGCATAGTTCCCCTTTAAGCTCCTCTGCTTAAGGGTAACTTCGTTTTTTTCAACCCTATTTTTCCATTTCTGTGTCTAAGTGACTGATGGGAACAACAATCTTTAACATTAGTCCAAGCAAGATCGCTGCAGTCGGATGTCAGCAAAACAAGCTACAATGTAAGTTATTGGGCAATTGCGCACCTTCAATTTACATCCACAAAAGTGCTTGTTTTGCCATTGACAGACTCAGATTATTATTCCAAGTGTCTGACAATATTATGGAAAGGATTTCTAAGGAGGTCAACCTTTCTGTTAAAGAGTAAGATCCTTTTTTTAAACATAAAGACATCCACGAAATTGCTATCGCCAAACCCACCAGACTTCATTCAAAGTTAACAGAAACAAAATAAAACTATGAAACAATCACCACTCTGGTTTGGTTGAAATAAACCCTTAATTCACCCATTTACATGTGGAAATATGATGTCTCTATACACGCTAAAAGTACTGATTATTTACATGGAGTCTGGTGGGTTTAGTGATATTGGAGCGGTTTTTGGTAAAACAAAAAGGATCTTACTCTTTAACTAAAAGGTCTATCTCTGTAGGGATCCTTTCCATAATGTTGTCAGACACTTAGAATAATAATCTGAGTCTGTCAGTGGAAAAAACTGAACTTTTAGTGGACCAATATTGATGATAAAAACAGAAACTCTCAAAATCAAACTGCCAATATTGTTGGCAGTCATTAAGTGGTTTCCTGTAGATTGGTAGTTTAATTTAAAAGAAATAATGACACTTTATGATCCATTTCTGTGTAAAAGGACCGCACACACTTCACGTAAAAAATATAAATATTAGACTGTCCTATTTTTACAATTGTAGAGCAGATCTCCGGAGCATACGCACCACTACGCGCTGCTCTCGTGTCCGGTGTCGCCAGTTTCACTGATTATAGTGAAAGCGTAGTGTTGGAACATCCGCTCCACATACGTTACGCATGCAATGTAGCCCGGCCCGTTACTGTACATTACTTCCTGACCACCACAGACATAGGAACTCATAGAGCCGGGGTTATACATGTAACTACCGCTTGGAGTTGTGGTGCTAAAAGAGTAGCAGAAAACCAGTAAAAGATTTGTGAATGTTCCTTCCGGATCAATGAGCGTGGCCATCACAAATGACATGAAATGTCAGTGCTTTTGTGTCTGAAGGGGCAGCAGACCACAACTGAAAGGTCACAGCAGCATTCAGCTCCTCTGACAGACGATCAATGACGAAAGCCTTTTAGCATCAGTGACCAATCTCATCAAGTTCAAACATATCAAAAAAGGGAACATTCTGGGCTGAAAGAACGCAAAGATGCTGAACTCGAGCCACTCTGCTGGAAATATTACAACGTTAGAAAACATCACTACTCTATCGGCCTTCAAGCAGAAAGCAGCCAAATTCTCAAAATAACTGCATTTACAAATTCTCTCCAAAAATGTATTAAATTTCTGTAACTACTTTTGCCATTCCATGCTAAAAAAAACACATCATCCAACTAGATGTTATCAACCTTATTTCCTGCAAGTTCTTACAACGTGTAACGTTAGACAGCCAATCACAGACATTATTAGATCTTGGTAGAAGTATGCTGCGTGCTTATTGGCTCACTGACACTGATGAGATTTACTCCTTTGGGTATTGAACATTGATATCTAAAGACGAGGCATTTTTTCGACACTCGATACTAAGGAGGCAAGTCGGTCAGTGCCTAAAAAGTATTGGATTTGGTACCCAGCCCTACAACCAGTGGTGTAGTCTACCTGATACGCAGGTATACCCATTAGGAAAAGGTCAAGGATTTCCGTATACCCACTTACAAAAACGTAAGGATAACGTTACGTACCCATGATTGTTTTGTGTGAGAACTTTCACACTTACAGTATGTTCATAAATTCACCCGTCTGTGTTGCGAGTCACCGAGGAACAACTACACAGTTGCTTGGCGGTCATTCTCTGCGCAAATTTGAAATTAACTTACGTGAATCACTAAAGTGGATATATGAAACGAAAGCACATTCAAACTACACTCTTTCAGTGTTTTGGTAAGCCTGCCCCTGAAGCTGTACTGCAGCAGACGTTAACGTTACAGAAACTACAGAAAATGAGCCAGGTCAGGCTGATGCTTTACGCGGTAACGTTACAAAAAACCTATGGAGTTGTTGCTCTGGGACAGGCGAGTACTGTATATGGCTGGGAGGGAAAAAACTACAGTATACTTAGTACAAAAAAAACTAGACTACACCACTGCCTACAACTATTAAATTAATCGGCAACTAATTCGACAATCTATTAATCCGTTTGAGTCAAAGTAAAACCTGTGTGATGTCAGCTTGTTAAATGTGAATATTTTCTAGTTTCTTCTCTCCTCTGGGACAGGAAACTGAATTAGAGCTGCGACGATTAATCGATTAGTTGTCAACTCTTAAATTAATCGCCAACTATTTTGATAATCGATTAGTCAGTCATTTTTTAAGACAAAAGTAAAAAATTTCTGATCCCAGCCTCTTAAATATGAATATTGTTCTAGTTTCTGAAACTGAATATGTTTGAGTCGTGGACATAACAAGACATTTGAGAACGTCATCTTGGACTTTTTGGGAAACACTGATCCACATTTTTCACCATTTTCTGACATTTTAGAGACCAAACAACTAATCGATTAATTGAGAAAAAAAATCAACAGATTAATAAACTATGAAAATAATAGTTAGTTGCAGCCGTAAACTTAATATATTTGAGTTTTGGACAAAACAAGACAGTTGAGGACGTCATCTTGGGCTTTGGGAAACTATGAACCACGTTTTTTACCATTTTAGAGACCAAACATCTAATCCATTCATCGAGATAATAGATAATAATCCACTATGAAAATAGCAGCCCTAGATCCAACCGAACACGTCTGAAACTAAAGCAAAGTTCTGCCTGGTTACCTGTGAGAGTCACCTTTCCCTCCTCAGACCCAGAAAATGAACTTTAGGGAAGCGGGGGGGACTTCATTTCCCACGAGCCCCTTCTCAGACAAATTTATGTAAGGTAGAGGGTACACCCTGGGAGCTTTGTAAAGACCTCTCATGCGATGTTAGGTCACCTTAACACCTCTAGAGTTAGACAGCAGCCCCCCAGGGGTCTGGAGAATAATGAGCTTCATTAAAGCAACCTTTGCAGAACGAGGGCTTTAAAGCGTTCATTATGGATCCTGCCATTACCCGCCACATTAGAGCGCAGAGCGGCGGGGGAGCTACTGTGGGAGTGTTACTGTGACCAGGGGACTTCAGCTCTGAGGGTGAAGATCTGAGGAAGAACAAGTCGACGGACCTCTTTCTGGGTGGTGGAGCACAAAACAGAACGATGACAGTAGTTAACTTCAAGAATGCCTTTCAAAGACTATCCTTCTGCTAGAGCCGTTAATCAAGCATCAGGCTTTGAAATGGTCTCGCATTGCCAGACCCTACTCCACAGCTTTGTGGAGTAAGGTCTGGCTATGCCACAGATGCATTATGGGATAGGAGAAAAAAAAAAAATTTCTTTAACCTTCATGTTGTCCTCGGGTCAAATTCGACCCGTTTTCCAAATTCCTATATCAATTTTCTTTTTACTACCCAATTTTAATTACCCAAAATAACATGGATGAATCCACACAACGCTCTTTGGCAAGTACAAATCTCTACTTTCATTAATTATGGGGTGTTTTATTCAATTGTATAGCATTTAAAATAAAAATTTTAAGTGGTTTCAAAATAGTATTGAGTAAAAGTTGACATATTCCAGTCTGTGATTAGCCATCAACATACATTCCTTTAATTTTAGTCTAAATAAGTCCTAATTTCTGCCTTTCTAACTCAAAAATTAGGTATAATTTCCTATATATATGAGGTTTATGGAGCATAAATTCCAAAAATAAGTGTAAAACTAAAGTTAATAAGTTAGTGTTACGTAGTGTTGAAAACAAAAAAGGGAAAAAATCGTAAAAAAAAGTTAAAAACATCAATTAAAAAAAGCTTCAACAAAAATGTTGATTTTCAGTTTTGACGGGAAGACAACACAAGGGTTGTACCAACAACAGTCGTCTTGGGTGGCGCTGAGCTCCGGACGCAGAGACGGTGGCTCTGCTAAATAGTCTCAGGAAGGAACTGGTTTTGGTAGAACATTTTACATTACATTACATTACATGTCATTTAGCTGATGCTTTTATCCAAAGTGACTTACAATTGCTATATATGTCAGAGGCCGCACACCTCTAGAGCAACTAGGGGTTAAGTCTCTTGCTCAGGGACACATTGATGATGTATTGCAGTGGGAAGTGAACCCGGGTCTCCCACACCAAAGGCATGGGTCATATCCACTGCGCCATCACCACCCATTATTTGCACGCCGCAAAAGAAAACGCCACGTACAATATTAAATGAAGTTAACTGTTGACACAATACTGTACCGTGAGCTATTTAAATGAGCCGATACATGGTTAAACCTCATTGGCTCTTACCAGTGTATCTCCGTGGTTACTTCGTCCACAGCAATCCCACCAATCGGTCCCAAAACCTCCCGGTTAGAGAGGAAAAGCCCTGAACATATTCTTGGTAAATATTTACCATCATTCCCTAAAAGAACCAAGCACGCCTGCCTTGTTGCACGATCCAAATGTTCTTTAAAACGTGACATTTTTAGCGTGTAGCTCGCTAGCTCAAAGTTTGTTGTTGTTTCCCGAAGAGACCGGCAACACACAGAGGGTGGAAGGAGACGGGCATCTGTCCGCCGATTATCCAGACCAATAGGATCAGGCTTAAAAGTGACTTAACGATGGTTACGTACCAGCTAAAAACTAGTAGCATTTATGGGCAGATTTTAGGTTATCACAGATGTAAAATGAATTCAAGATATGGGGTGTCTCATGTCTTGAATTAATTTTACATCTGTGATAACCTAAAATCTGCCCATAAATGCTACTAGTTTTTAGCTGGTACGTAACAATCGTTAAGTCACTTTTAAGCCTGATCCTGAGATATATATATATATATATATATATATATATATATATATATATATATATATATATATATATATATATATATATCAAGGGGCCTTAAATATGTATGTATGTATGTATATATATACACATACATATTTAAGGCCCCTTGTAGCACTTTTTCCTCACTACAGAAACATTATGGCAGCCTGTGCTGGTTATTTATATCTTTAATGACCTCCACACTTGAAAAAGGTGAAGATGCATATATGATTACGCACATGCAAGCCCACACACGCATGCTGGGCTCTTGCAGAGTCGCAGCGTGTGTGTGTGTGCATGTAGACGTTGAAGATGAAGCGCAAGCACCTGGGAAGCTGCGCCGAGCGTTCGGGGACAGCAGATGGATCAGCCCCGAGGACGGAGCCGCAAAGACGGAGGGGATATGACAGCTTTTCTATTTCCATCCTCATTATTCGGCCTCTGATTCGCTCCTTTGCAGCCACTCGGGGTGAAAATGAAACGACCTGTTTGAGAGTTGTTTGGGTTAAGTGTCTGACTGAGGGAAGGTGAGAGCAATGACGACAGAATACCTGGTGTAATACTTTGTGTTAATTTTCTCAGCAGGTTGGTAGAAAGAAAGTTCAGTCAATCTTAAAATGCGGCAAAGACAAAATATTTGGAAAATTGAATTTCAGACAGATTTTTCAGGACTGCAGACTAGGGGGGTGACCCCAAACAGTCGAATATTCAATGCTTCGATGGAAAGAACCTGATTCAACTGCCAGTCTCACAGTCACTGTAGCTGGATGTCATTTGTAGCATCGAAATATGAATGTGGCTAACGTTAGTGATAGTGAGATGCTTGCCACGGCTGCATTTCTAGTGATGAAATGGCGAAAATGTTTCTCTTCACTCGCTCTCTTCGGTCACTCTGTAGGTCGCTCCACCATTTACCGCGCTTGCGGTTGTCGTCGAGCCTCCGGGCCGGTTCAGACGGTTCAGAACGCTGCAACTTTTCCCTGCAACGTCCTCATTTGGTTTGGTCTCGCAAGTCTTTGAAGCTTTTAATGAATTCCTGTTAAAGTGGGTAAATAAATCCAACTGCCCCTTGACTAGGGCTGTTGGAACGAATTCCGAAAAGTCGAATATAATTCAAATAGTAAAAAAAAAAAAATCAATACTATTCGAATGCTGAAATTACTATTCAAATGTGCAGGTACAATTAAAAGACGTGTGGCAGGGGACTTTTAAACATATTGTGATATTCTGCGATATATCAAGATTACCTTTAACTTCAAATTATGTCCCCAAAGGAGGACTTTGTCTACATCCGTTTTGTCTTAAAACATCCATTTCTTTGTTCATTCATCTTACCATCTACTGGACTGAAAAACCCACTGATTTATTATTTCAGAACTAAAGAGTTCAATTCTCATGTGCATTTCATATAATAAAAGATCGATTCTTGGCGCCTAAGTATCGATAGAAGTTTTGCCACAGATAATATTGCAATACTTTGCTGTATCGATTCTTTCCCCCAGCCCTAACTCATTGTCCAACTTTTTAACAGAGACCATCTGCTGGTGAAGTCTTTGAGATGTGGTTCAAGTTTTTTTTTTTTAAGTGTTTATTTAATTCTTTCGGTTTGGTTTCATTTATTTGGCCTTTTGGATATTTCTCCAATTTAATATGGAGCTGTATAGATTTTTTCCCCCCACCCCTACTGTTATTTGGATAAAACAAGCTAACCTGAAGACGTTCCCTTTAACTTTGGGAACTTCGGATGGTTCCATTATGCTTCTGACACCGGCTAAATTTACATCGCTACGTTTTGGTTTTCAAGCGGAGCTTTGACCCAAAAGTGATCTCCACGCACAAGTGTTTATAGCTCCAGTGGAAGAACTAATCTCTGTTTAAACTAACACAGCCAAACCCAAATATCATTCTCAAATACTGGGCACATACAGTCACTGTCGGTGTTGCCAAAGGTCTCTACGTTAGCAGCCGTTGAGACTTCAACACAACCCCGCAGATTACCAACCAAAACAGGTCAGAAGGGTTTCCAAATATCTCGGTTTAGGGGCTCAGAAACACCAGAGCAGGGGGAATGAGAGGGGGAAACGCCAGAGCAGGGGGAATGAGAGGGGGAAACGTAGCAGAAGATATTGGTTTTTACCCCAAAACGTGTGTGATGTAAACGTAGCCACAGACTAAACACTTCTCTGATAAAGTGATGCAGAAAAACAATCGGCAGTTGCCGCCCCAGTCTTCCTTTTAAAGTATTCTTGAGCTTTTTATAACGCTTTACGGCATTAAAAAAAAAACCGGTCAAATCAATTTCCTGCACCCACAATCTGACTGCGTTCAGCCCCGGTGAACTTGTTTACGTTTGTGCGGAGGCACCAGTGGCGGAAAAGGAAGGACAGCGGCTCCGGATTACATTAAAACCCATTCTGGCTAAGAGCATCGTAGCTGCAATACTGTAATAGAGGCGATGAATCAATTTGAGCATCCAGCAATAGATCTGCAGAGAAGGCTGCATAATCAGAGCGCAGAGGGGGCCGCTCAGATCCAGAGATGGTGGTGGTCACACGGACTGATAAATTACACCCCCAACACAACTTACTCAGCTGGCTGAGAAGAGCCCATTACGGAGGATCAAATCCATCATCCTGCTGCGAGCAAACACAAAGGCAGGGAGGAATTCATAACAATGTAAACGCTTACACAATGGCCCGCTGTCACACGTACAGAGATATAATTTCAAATACGTACCAACACGGGAGACTCACAAATATTTAAGACACTATGAGCAACGTGTTTGACTGAATGTTTGAATCTATATCAAATAATGGATTTGGTCCGAAAGTCCGAACCATCCAAAAAATGCTTTGTTATCACGTGTTTTCATCAGAGTCGGGTAAAGATTTTTCATCATGGAGCTGACTGCTGCTACGACCCGAGTAGCACCTGAGCAGAGGACTAACATAATATAGATTCTTTTTTTTTTTATTATTGATTCTCACATAGGAGATCTGGATGCACACGAACACACAAAAACACTGAATGAATAGACAAGAGTGGAAAAATACGGAGAAACGAACACATGCACCCTGAAACTGAAGGCAGCAGCTCAGGTTGTATGGTGACAACTGAATAGAAAATGTACAGTTTGGGGGTTCCCTGGATGGTTTATATTAAACTGCCAAAGGACATATTAATACACATATTTAAGGCCCCTTGTAGCGCCTTTTCCCAACTAAAGCAACATTATGGCAGCCTGTCCTTGTTATTATGACCTTTACACTGGAAAAGGTGAAGATGCATATATTAATACACACCCACAAGCGCGCGCACACACACACACACACACACACACACACACACACTTCGAACTGTTTGGAATAATAATGCCAACACAGATTTTCAAAAACGGTAATTTTTGAAAAATATAATTAGATGTTTTTTTATTTAAGTAAAGAATTTTGAACCTGACTTCATCCAATGTTCACTGTTCTGTTCTGGAAATGTTTGCACATTAGCACGTATTCAATAAGATGATACCTCATTTGCATATTTAAACATAACATTTGCGAAAACTTGTAATACAATACGGTGTTATAGCTCATTTTCTTTCTTTACTGTATTCTATTTTAAATCGATTTAAAATGTTTGCATATCTTTTGAGGCTGTCGGAATTGCGTAAATAACGAGGTAACGCAAATCACTTTTAACGCCACCAATTCTTTTTTAACGCGTCATTAACGCACACACGTTCTGTTATTTCCCTCCATAGTTTGGGAAATTGGGAGGCGATGCAGCAAAAAACAAAGCTCCTTGAGCACAAATGGATAAAGTTGAGTTTCAAAGCTCTTCCAGATGGTTTCTCTTCACGAGACTGAAGTTACGTCCAGGCTCAAATATCATTTAAAGTGCTCATATTATGCTTTTTGGCTTTCCCCTTTCCTTTATTGTGTTATATATCTTTTTTGTGCATATTATAGGTTTACAAAGTGAAAAAGCCCAAAGTCCCCCCCAAAGGGACTTCCCATCTCCAACAGAAAACACTGTTCACAAACTGCTCCAAACAGCTCTGTTGTAGTCCAGCCTTTACTTCAGAGACAACACACGTTATAATGCTCGCCTAGCTGCTAGCATGGCACGCCCTCATACTCTGCTTCTGACTGGCTAGTAGTCCTTACCTAGGTACTGTCAGGGCACACCCTCATACTCTGCTTCTGACTGGCTAGTAGTCCTTACCTAGGTACTGTCAGGGCACACCCTCATACTCTGCTTCTGACTGGCTAGTAGTCCTTACCTAGGTACTGTCAGGGCACACCCTCATACTCTGCTTCTGACTGGCTAGTAGTCCTTACCTAGGTACTGTCAGGGCACGCCCTCATACTCTGCTTCTGACTGGCTAGTAGTCCTTACCTAGGTGCTGTCAGGGCATGCCCTCATACTCTGCTTCTGACTGGCTAGTAGTCCTTACCTAGGTACTGTCAGGGCACGCCCTCATACTCTGCTTCTGACTGGCTAGTAGTCCTTACCTAGCTACTGTCTCACTCTGTAGCTAAAACAGAGAGCTCAACACACAGGGTGAAAAGAGGAGCTGCAGCAATTTGTAGTACAACAAAAATATGGTATTTTCTGAAAATTAAACCACATAAACCTATTCTGATACAACCTCTTAATACAATTATAAACCTGAAAATGAGCATAATATGAGCACTTTAAGCATTTACAAATTGAACAATATCCCTTTTAAAGTACATCTAGAACAGATAAAAAATGGGCGATTAATCGCGAGTTAACTATTGACAATCATGCGATTAAAAATGTTGATCAATTGACAGCCCTAATATATGTATTTGTCCTATGTTAAGCATGCTGCATTCCCTCTCTGCTTGAAGGGTGCTACACAAAAATGAACTGCATACTTAAAAATAGGGCTCAAATAAAGCTGTGAATGGGACATGATGGAGGGGTTTGGCGCCCAACCTACCGGAGTTGAGCAAGCCTCGCCTGTTGGAGGCTCGGCTGTAGTTGAAGGCTCCGTCGGCCTCAGTGCGAGGCACCTGCCTGTACCTTCGCAGGATCCCCCGTCTCAGCAAGACACAACAAGACGGCATGACTCAAAGTAACTTCGATCAAACTGTGGATTATTAGCAGTCAGACATAGGAGTCAAAAAAGCCTGGCTCTTCAGAACGCCACAACGTAAATCCACCACGAGATAGTCAGGCTGTCCTTTTATCAAAAAAGTTCCCGCTGCATCTCGCCAGGTAAGACCAACCAACAGACGCACCACCACCACCACCAACAACAACGCTGCAGCTTCAGCTCTCTACAGATTCTTCCTGCCACAGGAAACATCATCTCTCTGATGAACAACACGCTCCGCCAATGGGACGTCCGCATGAGCCGCGTGTCTGTCAGCGCCTGGGATTACCCCCTTCATCCTGACAGAGAAGACGAGAAGCCGCTGGGTCTAATGCGAGGCCTGTCGGCAGCGGCTCGGGTTACCGGCCTCGGTGTTCAGAGAGGAAAACGTGATGCGGCACACAGATGGAAGACAAAACTGGAACCAGGAAAGAATCAAGAGTTTTCTGTGACTTCACACAAGTGATAATCCCAATCAATGAGCTCAAAGGGACAAATTAAAATGATGATACAAGTGGCCGGATCACTGTGGGCCTTCTGCAGTAACTGGATCTCTTCTTATGCCATGTAAACAAGAAACCGGGTTTCATCATGCAAGCAGACAAAGAGGAACCTGGTTAAAGGGTAAAATCTTTTCCCCACCTGGACCCTATTTCCATACATTGAGGGTTTCCCCCACCATTATAAGGTTCAGGTGCAGCACCCGAGCCTTTCTGGATACCACCCTAGGCCGAATGAATGTCACTAAAAGACTTTTCTCAGCTCTAAAGACTATAGTTGACTGCAGTAGTACTTCCTTAGCAAGTTTTGTCTTCTGTGTTATATATTTATGATCTGCTCTAGCTTTTCCAACATTTTAGACACAGATATGCTAGTAATAAAAAACGGTTCAAAATGATGAAAAAGAGATGCAAAATCACTACAAAAAGGGACACAAACCAACTACAAAGAGACGTCAAATACCGACAGAGACCCAAAACAACTCCAAAGAAAACACAAATGACCAAAAAGAAACACAACATGACTAGAAAGAGACAAACAAAAACCCACAAAGGGACACAAAATGTATGGGGAATTGTATTTTTTCAAATTGAAAAACGTGGGCGCCTGGGTAGCTCAGTTGGTAAAGTGCGCACCCATATATAGAGGTTTACTCCTCGGCGCAGCGCTCGCGGGTTTGACTCTGACCTGCGCCCCTTTGCTGCATGTCATTCCCCCCCTCGCTCTCCCCTTTCATGTCTTCAGCTGTCCTATCAAAATAAATTATTATTAAAAAAATAATGTTAAAAAAATTCAACATTTTCTTGAGGAAGGATGCCTAAACCCCCTGCCAAATACACGCGCCTAAGTCTTCCAAAAAGCCGGGGAAAACACAGCTGTTGTTTTCAAAGTGACTGATGGGAACAACAATCTTTGAAATTGGTCCAGTTTTGAGCAAGACTCGAAAACAAGCAGATGCAACGTTAATGGCCAATTATACAACAAGTAGATCCGACCGGGCAATCTGATTGGTCAACTAGACATTCAGAACCTGCTCCAATCAGCACGACAGCACACCCAGAGCCCTTTGCAGAGTTGATTTAAAAAAAAATGTTTTTGAAACATTTGTATCTATGGAAATAATTCAGGAACCACAGTGAAACACACAGACACTCACTGACATATTCATATTCATATTCGGTGATTCATCGGGTTAAACTACCCAGTGTTTTTACAACGCTCTGGAGTTAACCGTTGTTTGGATCCGAAATGTTTGGATCACATCAGCTGTGCTGCTGACTCTGCGCTGTGTTAAAGGTGCCCTACCACACAAAACCGTTTTTACTTCCATTTTTTGAAATCTGTGAGGTCCATATGTGTTTGTGTTATGTTGTGAATGAACTGCTAGCTCCTCTGTCAGCTCTAGCCACTGAAAAGAAATACGCGGAGAAATCAGGGCAATTACAAAAGCTGGTCAGTCTGATATCATGTTGCCTGAGCTCATTACTATTCATGATGATGAATATTCATGAGCTCACCCAGTTGCACTGGGTAAAGGATGCTGACAGCCAGGCTCTCATTGGCTAGCTGGCTAGCTGTTGAATATTAATGAGAACTGGCACAAATCGAGCTGAGTCTTCCTGCAGGCTTTCTATACCACGCTAGAATGAAACAAAGTAACCAAGGCATTTCTTCCACAAAAAATGTTACAGAGTCCATGGTAGAACTTCAGACATTACCACAAAGTCATGAAATATGTGTGGCAGGGCACCTTTAAAAATAGCTGCTACATGTGAATTTCGCGGACGAACAGGAGCTAAATCTATCGATGGATTTTGTTTTTCAGCAGATATCTTAGTTACAACACTATCAAGCTGGCAAAGCAGTTTTGGGGTTATACTGTATGTCCCCGATACTGCCCATATACATATACATATACACATACAGTGCCTTGCGAAAGTATTCGGCCCCCTTGAACGTTTCGACCTTTTGCCACATTTCAGGCCTCAAACATAAAGATATAAAACTGTAATTTTTTGTGAAGAATCAACAACAAGTGGGTCCCAATTATGAAGTGGAACAAAATTCATTGGCTATTTCAAACTTTTTTAACAAATAAAAAACTGAAAAAGTGGGCGTGCAAAATTATTCAGCCCCTTTACTTTCAGTGCAGCAAACTCTCTCCAGAAGTTCAGTGAGGATCTCTGAATGATCCAATGTTAACCTAAATGACTAATGATGATAAATAGAATCCAGCTGTGTGTAATCAAGTCTCCGCGATAAATGCACCTGCTCTGTGATAGTCTCAGAGGTCCGTGTAAAGCGGAGAGCATCATGAAGAACAAGGAACACACCAGGCAGGTCCGAGATACTGTTGTGGAGAAGTTTAAAGCCGGATTTGGATACAAAAAGATTTCCCAAGCTTTAAACATCCCAAGGAGCACTGTGCAAGCGGATAATATTGAAATGGAAGGAGTATCAGACCACTACAAATCTACGAAGACCCGGCCGTCCCTCTAAACTTCGCTCGGACAAGGAGAAGACTGATCAGAGATGCAGCCAAGAGGCCCATGATCACTCTGGATGAACTGCAGAGATCTACAGGTGAGGTGGGAGACTCTGTCCATAGGAACACAATCAGTTCGTATACTGCACAAATCTGGCCTTTATGGAAGAGTGGCAAGAAGAAAGCCATTTCTTAAAGATATCCATAAAAGTGTCGCGTAAAGTTTGCCAAAAGCCACCTGGGAGACACACCAAACATGTGGAAGAAGGTGCTGTGGTCAGATGAAACCAAAATCGAACTTTTTGGCAACAATGCAAAACGTTATGTTTGGCGTAAAAGCAACACAGCTCATCACCCTGAACACACCATCCCCACTGTCAAACATGGTGGTGGCAGCATCATGGTTTGGGCCTGCTTTTCTTCAGCAGGGACAGGGAAGATGGTTAAAATTGATGGGAAGATGGATGGAGCCAAATACAGGACCATTCTGGAAGAAAACCTGATGGAGTCTGCAAAAGACCTGAGACTGGGACGGAGATTTGTCTTCCAACAAGACAATGATCCAAAACATAAAGCAAAATCTACAATGGAAAGGTTCACAAATAAACATATCCAGGTGTTAGAATGGCCAAGTCAAAGTCCAGACCTGAATCCAATCGAGAATCTGTGGAAAGAACTAAAAACTGCTGTTCACAAACGCTCTCCATCCAACCTCACTGAGCTCGAGCTGTTTTGCAAGGAGGAATGGGCAAAAATGTCAGTCTCGATGTGCAAAACTGATAGAGACATACCCCGCGACTTACAGCTGTAATCGCAGCAAAAGGTGGCGCTACAAAGTATTAACTTAAGGGGGCTGAATAATTTTGCACGCCCAATATTTCAGTTTTTTTATTTGTTTAAAAGGTTTGAAATATCCAATAAATTTCGTTCCACTTCATGATTGTGTCCCACTTGTTGTTGATTCTTCACAAAAAATTACAGTTTTATATCTTTATGTTTGAGGCCTGAAATGTGGCAAAAGGTCGAAAAGTTCAAGGGGGCCGAATACTTTCGCAAGGCACTGTACATCCCATATTATTGGAACTTCAGTGATGCGTCGTGCCTAGCCGAATCACTGTCGTGCCAATAATGATGTTAAATCAAATCTTGTGTAATATTGCTTAATTGCGCACCTTCAATTTCCGTCCACTAAAAGTGCTGTTCTGCCAATGGCAAGCTCAGATTATTTGAAGTGTCTGACAACATTATGTACTTAAAAAAAAAGAAACTCCGCATTCAGAGGAAGGATCAAAGTAAGGCAGGCAAACGTCATAAGCTTGCATCCACAGTCTTTGTATAATTACTCTCCCTATCAGAGTTGGGATAGAAAAGTTCCACACTCCAGCTTTAAGTCTAGATGCTGACGGTTTCCTTTCAGCCAGAAGTATCCACACAAACACCCGCACACACCCCGTCCAAGTAAATCTCACCTCTGGCGCCGCTGTGTACTTTCATCTACACCTAAAACCATCTGTGAGGCGCTTAATCTACAAGATTAAAGCGCGCCCTCAGCCCTCCTGATTAATTCCCCGTCCTTTGACAAGCACATGAAAGCCATAACGGCATTCATCAACATATTCAACAACATCTTTCTCCCTTGTTCAGCTCAAGTTTTTTGGGGGGTTGGAGACGAGTGTGCAGATTGTTAACGCCCCTGTGGGGGTGACGCTGCTCGCCGACGCCACGCCGTCCTTGGAGAGGAGAAACAGTAATAAATGAAGTCAAGTCTGAGAAGATGGAAGTTTGATTTAAATGAGCGGTGAGCGAGGCCTGAAGGAGAGTGATGGGCAGCAGAGTTTGGAAGAAAATGTTCCTGGTTCAAAGCTGGGCGGTACAATATACAATCCTGCTTCTAACGGACTAGATGGGGACAATTTACACATTCAGAGCTGCTACAGAGCCAGTGAAAGATTTTGATTTGATTTATTAAGCACAGAGACAAAGAACAAAACAAAAATTATTAATTTAAGAGACATTAAGTAATAAAGGATACGCAAAAGAAACCCAGAAAACCTTCAAGGGGCTTGGCATGTTGGGTTCCCTACAATTATTGAACAATACATAACATGAAGAGCAAAATAAAACTATGACTATGTTCAGAAGATTGTGTCTTCCGGCAACTTTCGTGCGCAGAAACTCGAGTTAAGGTAACGACCTCTTCTGAAGAGTCCTTCTTGGCTACTAGCAACTGTTTGGAGGAGGGGTGGGGGGGTGTGTGATCACAGAAGGCTTGTGTCTTATGGACGCGCTGACAATGTTGTTGTCATTACTTAGAATTCCTCATGGGGGCAACAGAAACTACGCACTATAGCTTTAAAACCACAGCCGTCCAATGAGACCTACAGAAACAATGGTATTCAAATCTAAAAGTGTTATATATTTAGTCAATCCAAAGTCATGAGTGGACACTTATTTACATGTCCATAGGAAAAAAGTTTAAGTTGGATACGGCACAAGCACTCTTCACACATACCACTCAAGTTTCCTGCAAATGTCCAGAAAATAATCAAAAGAAAATACGAATTAATGCACCCTACCATCCACTAATCAATGAATCTGTTAGTTGTCAACTATTAAATTAATCGGCAACTATTTTCATAATTAATTAATCCCTTTGAGTCAGTTTTTGAGAAAAAAAAAATGTCTGATGTCAGCGTGTTAAATGTGAATATTGTTCTAGTTTCTTCTCTCCTCTGTGACAGAAAACTGAATATCTTTGAGTTGTGGACAAAACGAGATATTTGAGGACGTCATCTTGGACTTTTTGGCAAACACTGATCCACATTTTTCATCATTTTCTGACATTTTATAGACCAAACAACTAATCGATTGATCTAGAGAATAATCGTTAGGTGCAGCCCTAATTATTTGGTTAAATTAAATAAAGGGCAGATAATCATCACAAATAAGAAGCTATAAGCAAATTGAGCAGTTTTGCTTCAAATAATTAGAATGGGTAAACCCAGCCCGATCTAGACTGGGTAAACCCAGCCCGCCCAATCTAGACTGGGTAAACCCAGCCAAATCTAGACTGGGTAAACCCAGCCCGATCTGCCGCCGATCTGCAGCTCAGACTGGAAACCTGTACATTATTCTATCCTGCTTCCGTTACAAATTTGCGGGAACCAATCACAAACTGGCTTATCCACCTGGCGCGCTATTGGTTGGTTTAACACGTTGACGATAGAGAAGTGACAGCAAACGGCTTTTTGTTTACATTCAACATGGCGGCCACCAAAGCGCAGCAACCAGTTGATAGGATCATCGGTCTGATTGGTTGAAGGACTATCCAATTGCGTACAGAGTCATTTGAACTATGCCCGTTGATCCCGCCTCTTGTGAAGTAGAAAATACAGAGCAGACTCCCCAGACTAATGTTCAATCTTAAAAGATTGAGCTTGGTCTGGTGATAGCCAGACTATCAAATAATGACTTAATATCAAAATAGTTGGCGGTTATTTTTTCTGTCAATCGGTCAATTGATTAATTATCATTTCAGCTCGATGCTCGCTTTGTTATAGTACCACGGTCCATGAATACTGTGCTATTTGTGAACCAAAACAAGACACAACAAAGTTGACTGAGACTGTATATGATATTTAGTCTATTAAAATACATCTGACCCAGACTGAAGTTCTCAAACTAAAACCACACAGGACTCAAAAAGACCAACTTCAGATTAAAAAAATGATCCCACTTTCCACATCCATCTTGAAAATGGCCATTGTAACTGTCAGAGACACAGAAGAGCAGTAAAAATGAAGAATCATGACTCTGGAGTGATCAAAAGTTGAACTTCAACACTATCAAAGTGATGGCTGACAAGCACAAAGACCTTCTCATAATGATCGGTGGCTGTGAGCCTGTAACACTTATACATGAATATCTGTTAAACGCACGCACAAAAAGACTTATTTATGCGATTTGCAAATGGCCAAAGTGTTTGTTTGCTTTGAAAATCATGGCTCTCAATAGCTGGTTGCCTCATTGACTTGCATTACCACGTTCTGCTTTTGAACCCTGAAGGGCACATGCACACACAAAAACAGATGACCCATAAATTTACAGCCTCCCTGTCGCTCTGCTTCGGCACCGGCCAGACGGATATCTAAATTTATACTGCTTAAAAATCTGTTTTTGTCATCTCTCTGCAGCCTGGAGTTCTCGCCGGGTTCAGCAGTCCGTCAGCGGGAATATCTGACTGATTTCTCAGGAAGGAAACAAAACAGAAAAAAAACTCCTCAAGGACTCTTTTGTATATTGTATGAATCCAGGAAAGGTTGACTTACTGCACTAACACTGAACACGTCATCCTAGACCTTATTTATCTTTGCTTTTTCCATTCTTTGATTGATTCCGACCAAGACATTCATATTTGTCAATTTAATCATGAGTCTTGCTCGCTATGGTGTGCTTAATATTACTTTTAAGATCTGAAAGTAATCCTACAAAATGACTTTCTTGTTTGGTTTCGTTCTTACTTTCTTACTCGGAACTTAAACGTTTTAAAACTAACAAAAATCAAGTATTATTTGAGGCCCTATGTTGTACCAAGTGTCTTTGCTAGTTTAAGACAGACGCAGTTGTCAATTTCCCGTCCAGCGCCCACGTCGTTTAAATAGCAAATGCACCTGCGCCCATCTATGCTCCCATGGGCATGCTGGTCTTACAGGGAGGTGTGTTCAGGTGCATTCTGGGCGTATTGCTATCTTGAGGCAGCGGGAAGTGATCGCGCCATTGACCAACAAAAACCTGCTCCTCCTAACAAGACCCCTCACGTTCACAAAAATGCCTTAAATTGAAATTGGACACAACTGTTAGCTTTGTAAGACCTTAGGGTAGCTGTGATATAAGCGCAGTGACGAAATTCAAACTGTAAATATATTCTAGTTATGCTGGCAGCCGCCCAGCTCCGCGGAGCCCCGTAGTGCAGTAATCCACAAAGGGTGACTTTGCCCTGGGTATGGAGCCCAGCAGGCTGCCGCTTTCTCGTCAGACTGTGTAGAGCTCCTCAAGTCCAACACGTCTTACCAAATTTGCAATTAGCCATCAATCTTTCGTAATTAATATAGCCCATATTTAATACAGCCCATATTTGAGCTTTATATAGTCGATTTCTCGCATAAAAAAAGTCTCAGAAATGAATTTGGTAATGAAACATTGCAGTGTCTGAAATATGAGAACTACTGTCTCGTCTCGAATGTGTGTGTATGGGGATTCGCTCAACCAATCAGCTCGCAGCTCATCTAAATATTCATGAGCATACCATATTTGGAAGAAAAGCTCTTGTTAGAAATAGGGCCAAAACACAGGGATGCATAAGGGCCAATAAAATATCAACCAGGCCATTTTCAGCCCAACCAATGTTACATACCCCATTAGGAGACCATGAGGAACAGTGTGAAAAACCCTATATAATCATTCAATCACCCCTTTAAAGGGAACGGGAGATGATCTCTGATTGGTTTATTGCATGTTACGCCCAAAACACACCTATGAATTAATGAAGATACGTAAGAACAACCCTTTTGAGCCAATGCGCCCGGTGCACGGACCCTTTCTTCCGCCGTTAAACTAGCAAAAGTGGATTTGGACACGCCCTAAATGCACCTGCACCAGGCTCTTCACGCCGTGCACTTAGATCGTTAAAATAGGGACCATGGTGTTTGTAGGGTGCATTTTTTGTGTGGTCTTTGATTTGTTGGACCTGCCCTGGAAAGTCAAGTGATTCTGTATTGTGACAATGCACAAGATTCAACATTTGATAAGTGCCACAGTTTATGGGTCAATGATAACAGTTCTTTGTAAAACTGAGTCCAGTCACATATCCAAACACTTCTGTGACCTTTTCTGAATCTTCAGCATTTGAATTTCTGATGTAGCCACCAATGTATTCACCGATACAACATCTAGATATGGGTTGAATAATGCTATCCGATCCAATGTTTTGTCCGGTGGTTCTGTGATTCACAGCTGCCTCTTCCAGCTCCAGTTGTGTCAACCCCAGTGATTGAATACAAGCTCAGATAAAGAAACTAGCACGATTTAGCTACTGCAACACAACCCAAACAGACTAATCTCATGATGTGGTGTATGTATGACACGCCAATTCGTATGCCATTATTGGCGTGTTATCAAGATGCATACTCGCTTTTTAGCGTGTTTATCAACGCCATTTGGCCTCCATTGCCATTACCTTTCGATTGCGTGTGAATTGACGCCGTAGCGAGTAGTATGAAAGGGCGAAAATCCGCGTAGAGAGGTTGGTAGAGAGGTTGGTAGAGAGGTTGGTAGAGAGGTTGGTAGAGAGGTTGGTAGAGAGGTTGGTAGAGAGGTTGGTAGAGAGGTTGGTAGAGAGGTTGACGACGACTTTCACCCAGGAGACCTGGGATCGTGTCCCGCGTGTCACGTTTCCTAAACTCAACCGTCCCTTCCTTCTTTTACTAAACCCAACCCCGTTATTATTTTCCAAAACCCAAACCGTCCGCTGTATACGGCGCTCAAAATGTGTACAGATAACACGCCACTTGGCGGTGTGTATGTTCACGTGATCACACGCCACTAGGCATGTACGTTTACGTCCGCTGTATACAGCGCAGACATACATGCGGATAGCTCAAAATGCGAACAGATAACACGCCACGAAAGTGGGCGTGTATGCTTACGTGAAGTCATGATGCCATGTTGAACCAAAACGCTGCCAAAACTTCAGGGGTAGGGTTCATATTTTTTCATTTACGTTTCACAAATGCCAACATATGGACTGTAAAAAGATTGCATTATTAAAAATAAGACTCTCGCCTTTTCGTTTCCCACAGGAAACTGAACATTCATTGACCCGGTTTTGAAGGTGAATCAAAAATCTCCTTGAAACATCTGCTTCCAACCAATGATCTAATCCAATTTACACAAGCCAGGTTGCTTGCTGCTTTACATTCATACTTTAGGCTTCAACCATCTGCCTCAGGCAGTCTCCTTAAGGACTTGACCCCCCCTTGACATACATACTTGATTTCGGGGTTTCATAATGCATATTCCAGGCCATGAAGAGTTTTTTGCGTTTCGTGCCTCTTTATATTCAGCCAATGTCTCAGCCATGTTCACCGGTCAGGAATACAACACAGTCCTAAGCCAGTGTTAGCATTTCTCAGCTTTAAACATCCCTATATTCAACTGGAATGAGTCCAGTTTTTGCATTGGTCCTATTTCTTGGTCAGATTTTGGACATTGACCTGAGTACTGATCCCCGATTTTTACAAAAATAAGTATAATAGAATAAACAAGGCGCAGAATGGCACATGCAAATTAAGAAGAAAAGTATTTCCCAACGCACTCGCAGTTCTTACATTTTTTTTTGTAGAACTCATGGTAGAACTGTAACTTTATCCAGTTTATTTTTCTGAGGCGAATAGAACGGGCAGCTACGTGCGGGGTCTGACCATGCTGTATTTGTTGCTATCACCTAACAACAGTCTCTACGTGAGGAAAGCTGTGAAAGGTGTAATTTTCGGAGGAATCCTAGCCAAATCAGTCGAATACATTGATGCCATTAACACAAAGTTTAGGAGCGCAATACTGATGATTTAGTGTGAAGTTCCTGTGACGTGACGTTTACAGTCTACGGTTCAGACACACGGAAAAGCTGTGCAGCTTCAGGTTTATGGACGCGCTCTGCTGTCGAAATTCTGCGACAGATGTGTCGCGTTTGTGCTCCGAAATTCCACGCGGGGAGGTTGGTTGGGGGGGGTGGATGTGTCAAACAACACAGGACTTTCACCCTGGAGACCGGGGGATCGTGTCCCGCGTGTCTCAGAAGCAAAAGGCTGAAATATGTGGCATTGCAATAGCGACGCATTCTCTCTAAAGAAGTAGGCTGTTGACAAGCAAAGCATATGACTTTGACACTGGAGAGTTTGCATTGTAAAGTTTTATATAACCATGAACACAATCCTTCCCAAACCTGAACTACGAATACTTTTAGTTGCCTATTCCTGACCAGAAATCAAGAAAGAAACCGCAGATCAGAAAATGCTCATTTGAATCTACATTGTTTTCCTTCTGAAAAAGGTGACACATTTCACCAGTAAATTCCTGAGTCTGTGTTGTTTTTCAGACAACGGCAGCTTTTAACCGTGTTTACTCCAGTTGCTAGCTAACGGTAGGCTAACATTACCTGCTGTCAGGTGTAGTGTTACCTAGCTAACGGTAAGCTAACGTTACCTGCTGTCAGGTGTGGTGTTAACTAGCTAACGGTAGGCTAACGTTACCTGCTGTCGAGTGTAGTGTTAATTAGCTAACGGTAGGCTAACGTTACCTGCTGTCGAGTGTAGTGTTAACTAGCTAACGGAAGGCACCGAAATCCGCGATGCTATTCGGACCGGTAGATAACGGTTGTTAAGGCACCGGTGCCTTATTACCGGGTCTCGGACCGGACCCCCAAATAAAAACTCTTCGGATCTACACGATTCACGTGGATGACATTTTCCCGTTCAAAACGGCGATTTCCGCCGAAAAGCGACTAGTTTGCAGGTATGGTTTTCAGGATTTGGAAAGGCACTGATAATGTCCTCAGAAAAAGCTTCAGTTACAACTCAACAGAAGGCTGAAACTAACTTGCAGAAGTTGTCCCGACTACCTTCAAACCCAGGTTCGAATTATTAACTCAACTTTATGATCCAGCTTCCATTTATATCTTGACCTACATTAAATGAGTCTCTACCTTAATACCTTTTTAAAAATCATTACTACCCTGTTATTTTCATGTTGTGTTGCACCTCCTACTCATCGTTTAATCGTTCATATAAATCAGGTTAAACTGCCTCTGTATCACATTAAATGTGCTATATTGTATCTTGCTTTATGTAATTGCTTTTTCCGCCCACAGATCCTATTGCACAGCTGGCGTCTTCCTTTATGACAATGTGCAGAATTGCCTTGGTCTGTAGACCCATATCCAATTTGGGGGAACATGCAACATCAAATCTGAATCTTAAGTGTCCTATCTGATGCTTCCCTCACAGACAAGACTATATCTTTAAGTACGGACCTCCCACCAGCGGCCACGGTTGGTTGTCATTTACACGATACAGTTTAAATCGATCTTAAACAAAAACCACAACAGCTACAGCATTCACACCTTTCGCAGAAGAAAATGAAAGGCTTCCGTCTCACGTGTCATTGCGTTGTTCCCTCGTGATGATGTCATCACGTTACGTGGCGTCCGGTGCAGAACTGTGTGACACCATTCTGTTGCAGATGAAACCATCAAAACGCCTTTACACTCTGCTCAAAATTTTTTGCATATGCACATCTCAAAAACAATACAAAAATATACATAGTCAATATAACTTCTGGAGTGTTAAGAAAGATTTTGTTCATGTTTCTACATTTAGAAATCTTCTCGATCAGTGTGTTTTGGGTGTTTATTTCAACATGACATCGTGACTTTGCGTAACTTTCTTAAAGCCAAGTGGCGCGTTATCTGTACGCATTTTGAGCTATCCATGTTTAGGTCTAGGCTGCATACAGCGGACGGCAGTCTGCAACGTCATAGCGTAAACATACACGCCACTTTATACAGCCGCGTGGCGTGTTATCGCGAGGCTACGGTTGGGTTTAGGAAACGTCACACGCGGGTTGGGTTTAGGGAAAGAATAAACGTGGAAAGGAAACGTCACACACGGGACACGATCCCCGGTCTCCTGGGTGAAAGTCCTGTGTTTGACCCATCCTCCCCCCCCGACCAACCTCCCTACGCAGATTTTCGCCCTTTCATACTACTCGCTACGGGGTCAATTCACACACAATCGCAAGGTAATGTAAGTCAATGGAGGCCAAACGGCGTTGATAAACACGCTAAAAAGGGAGTATGCGTCTTGATAACACGCCAATAATGGCATACGAAATTGGCGTGTCATACATACGCCACTTCATGACATCAGTCTGATTTTATTTAGTAAAATTGGATGAAAACTCAAACCAATTTTTGTATTTTTTTTTATTTGACACAATTTCAATACATTTAATAATTATTAAATATGTATCGACTTACATGACCTTCTAGCTTTGGTTGTACAGATTTAAGGGATATGAAACATTTGAAGCTACTCCGAGAAATGTCATCACAACAAGCAAAAATACCAATGTAGGCACTGGCGGGCCGATTAGATTGCGTATTGAGTTTTTGTGCCTTTTAACATATTGTGAAAGTACTGTAGATTCTGATGAGTCTCTTATTCTGGGAGAGCAAAAACATGTATGTTTGAGCCTCAGACAGAGGTTATTAATTGGTGTTTCCCATTATTCATACAGTACAGCGATTTCAGATGGATTGGAGGGCATCAGATATCAAATAGTATCGTCTTGAGCTTATCAACCATCCCTGCAGCACTGCCTTATAAACATTCAACCAGTGACCAGAAAAACACCCTGTACCTAGCGATAAATGAGTTCCGCTCGAATTGAATTATGATCCAGCTGTAGATAGTGGATTTGTTGCGGAGGCGGTGAAAGATCAGTATTTCTCATTTAAATATTCATGTACGGCAGACAAAGGGAGGAAATGGAAACCGAGTCAAATGAAATCCCAGGGTTCATGTTTCCGAGACGGAGGAAGAGGAGGACGCAGGTGGCGGCAGCGGAGGACGGGGAGCAGGAGGGTGTCACGAGAAACTCGAGCTCAATGGAGGCACTTGGGTGGGAAGGTATGACATTTTGACGCACACATCCACAATCTCGGCACAGCAAACGGACAAAAGAATTGTTTTTTCAAGACCACTACTATACAGAGAGCACAATGAATTGAAATGATTGCACACAGACTAACAAAAACAAAATACTCTCCAAAAAAGTATGTGAAATCCTGACAATTCAAAGGAAAGGAAGGAAAGTTCATAGACTTAGATTTAAAAAAAAATTAAAAGTACCGAAAACTATCAGTTATTTAAAGGAACACGCCGACTTATTGGGAATTGAGCTTATTCACCGTAACCCCCAGAGTTAGACAAGTCGATACATACCCTACTCATCTCCGTGCGTGCTGCAACTCTGTCTGACAAACTGGGAACTATATTCTCAGACAGGCTTGCTGCGAGCATATCACTCCACCCAAGTACTATATTCTTCCGCCTCAGAATATAGTTCCCGGTTTGTTTAGGGATAGAAGATGGCTGTGTCTCATGTTACGTTGTTTTTTGTACATGCTCTGACTCTACAAATCACAACATGTAAATAGGAACATGTTGGCGTTATTTTGTCACTTATTCGGAGCAGTAGGATTACTGGAACCATTCACCTGCCTGTTCTGTTATGGGCTGATGCCGCTGGAGCCGACAGACAGCGTTACAGCACGCACACAGATGAGAAGGGTATGTATGGACTTGTCTAACTCTGTAACTGAGGGTTACGGTGAATAAGCTAAATTCCCAATAAGTCGGCGTGTTCCTTTAAGTGTGTTACTGTCTGACAAAGGCCCTGTAATGGGAAAAATTACATTTAAGCATGGTTCCTTATATTTTTATGTTTTATTTCTACTTTAATTCTCTCACATTATTGAAAGACAGTTTATCTCAGTTTCTGCTAAATTGCTGAGACGTTCAGTCTGGAACATGATGTGAGCACTGTTTGTCTGAACAGATAGGGGCTACAAGATCACCCTAAAACTATCTCTAGTTTTCCCATGCCAGTTAAGATGTAACTGGGGGGGGGGGTGAAAGTCGTACAGGGAGGAGGAGGTGAGATGACTCCGAGATGTCTCTTGTATTTCTTGATTTTCTTCATGTGTATCAGATTGCCTGTAAAAATTGTAGTGTCATAATAATCCAAGTGTGTGTGTGCTGTCACTCTGAAGATGCATATAAGCCTGGTGTTTCTGTTCACTCATTGGAGAAACTGACTCCACACTGGGCTGCGGCCTTTTGTGAAATCATGTTGCTCCTATTTGCAAATATATCTTTAATAAAATACAAAAACCCAACTTGGTTTTAGTCTCAGACGGTCTTATTAGTTTCACTTTACTAAACTTTGAAACCTCTTCCCCTGCTGCAAAGGAAACTTCCACTACAGCCCCAACACAACCAAAACATATTGGAGTTAAGGGCCGATCACACCAAGAACGATAACTATAACGACAACTATAAATCTATAGTTTTAAAAATTATTTCTAACTCAAGTGGATAGTGGAGTCCACACCACGACAGTGGAGAACTAGACCGTTGGGATCACTTTCAGAACCATTTGATGAACGATAGAAACACTGACAGCCAATCAGAATCCTTCTGAGTTTACAGCCTGGCACGGCGGAGAGAGACACTGACAGCCAATCAGAATCCTTCTGAGTTTACAGCAGTACTTTAAAAGTATTTCTCGTGTCACAGAAACCACAGAGAGTGAATCTTGCGATTATCTTACCGTTGGCGTTTGCTTCGGCGCCCCGGGGATTGCCGCTCAGGACTTTTTTGGTTCATAAAATGCACCCGAATTCACAAATATGTGGGATATTACTACAGACATTCCTGTAATCGTACGTTGCAACGTCTGCTGTGATGTATCATTATCAGCTGGAGCGTGCGGCGCGTGCCGAACGTCGCCATTTGCAGAACGTTCTCGCTCAGCAGTGTGGACGCTCACATCGTTATAGTTACCGTGGCATGGACGGCCCTTTAGAGTGATTTTAGAGAGATAAGTGGTTCTTTTAGGGTTGTTGGATAGCCTTGAATTCCCTTCCTGATTCATTGTGATATTTGGATGTACCAAAGATTTTCAATTTTAAGTTTAAGATACGATGTTCTCAGGATTTTTAACGGATTCACGATGCACCGTTACATCCCTACTGTTTAATGTAACCAAGACATCATAAAAGAAATACATTTAGCTCAGTTTTAAACAGAGATATTGACATTTCTTGTCCTGCAAATCACCAACCAGGTCCCGCCCGTTTCTCCATTTTTCTCAAGAAAGGATGCTAGCAGCAGGATATAAGCCCATTACATCAATCATCTCAACATGGTGTCCAAACCATCACAATTTACTTAAATGAACAACATGACCTCCAGATCAAGCAGTCCATTGCCAAAAAATCCACAGGAACTGCAAAATGACGACTCGGCAGGGAGCAAAAAAGATTTACAGGGGGTTTTCAGCACTTTAGGCTACCGGGGGTCCTACTCAGTACCAGAGAGGTCTGGCTTATAGTGAGGACCCTCAGAGTACAGCCAGTGACATTAGGGCTTTTAGAAACACATTAAAACAGAAGCTGCCCTGTCTCCAGCCGGGCGGTTTCATCAGTCTGCCACCGAGGGGGTAGCGCACGCCGAACAATGACTCCAACGGACGAGCCGGGAGATCCATCAAAAGCGGCGGGGAGGGGGGGACGATTGCCGCACCGGTCCATCCATCTCAGAGCGAATTACAGCCACCGCCAGGGAGAAATCAACCACGGTAGGAAAGGAGGAAGAGGGTGAGAGGAGAGGTGAAGAGAGTCAGGGGGGGGAAGAAGAAAGGGAGTGAGAATAAGAGGCATGGAAATAGAGAGAAAAAAAATATATGAAGGATGCAAGGAAAGAGGGATGAGAATGGAATTAAAAAAGAAGACAGGAGGAGGACATTGAGAGTTGGTGGAAGGGAGGAAGGAAGGAGGGACGAAAGGATGGAGAGATGGGAGGGAGGATGGGGACAGATGGAGCGTGGGAGGTGGAGAAGAAATTGATGCAGGAAATATAAATTAATGAAAAAGCAAGAGGGAAAAGAAAGCAGAAGGCACAAGATAAGGGAGAAAAACACGAAAGTAGAATGACCCAGAGGGTCTCATAAAAGTGAGAAGAAAGGATGGATTGATGGATAGGTTGATGGATGGATTGATGGATAGATTGATGGATGGACTGATGGGTGGAGGGGACGAAGTAGACGATGAGAGAAGAGGCTGGTTGGGCTATCAGGTGAAAAATGAGCCCAATACTCGGTCTGTTGTCCCTCCTCCGTCCAGCCTCCACCCTCCCCTCCACCTCCACATGATTAATCTCTGAAGAGGCTCAAGACCAGGTCATCCATCACCAATCTGATGTCCTAAACACACCCTCGGCACACAACACGTCATCCAACAACTATAAAAAAAACTATTCCTTCTTATTTATTGATGCTTAGATTTTCCCAAGTGAGACGCTTTCAAGAGGATCATGAAACTCAATGAAATGTTCAACCCAGGAAGAGAAATAAAAAGGGCTAAAAGCTCCTCAAACCAGCCTCCGTCTCAGGGTTGGGGGTGGGTTAGAAGCTCATAAAAGTGTAGCTGGTGGGCGTCCATGGGGGGGGGGGGGGGGAGGATTTAGCCGAAGATACCTCCTCATAAATCCTCCGAGAGCTCAGGAACCTTCGGCAGTTTTGAAAGGGTTGTATCTCAGTTCATCCTTCAGCTCTTGGGCAGAACGAAGAGCCAGTGCTCTCGGCGGTGACACGCCCACTGACCCATTCTCTACAGTCAACGGTTTATTTTATCCAGGACCATGGTCTTTAACCAGGTAGTGCTAGTTGACAGCCTGACGTGGATCCTACTCAGATTCTAGTCAGAATAGGAGTCTGATGCTGCTCCATTGGGCTGTGATTATGGGGCGGGTTTCAACCGAAACCAGGAAAGAAAATGCCTCTGCACTCAATCGGATAGACCTACAACCAATCAGAGCGACGGAGACACACGTCACAGAAGCTGCAAGTCAAAGGCTGTGTCTCAAAGCGCCTACGTGCACACTTCAAACACTTAGTTTTAAGTATATCGTGTAGATGACGCAAAAAGTTTAGTGCACTGAAAGTACCCAGATGACCCCCTAAAAACGGTCAAAAAGTTCAGCGTGGAACGATGGGCCCTACTCGCACTAAACGGGCGCCATCTTGACTAAGAAGCGGAAAGGGGAGGGCCCAGGGACGTCGACCGGCAGCTGACTGGACGAACGCGTCACGGGGGTCTGGCTCCTCCCGGATTTCACAACCGAGCATGATGGCGGCTGGTTCAGAATACGATATCGTATTTTACGACAATAGTTCACCAAAATGTGTTTCTGAAAACATGTTAAGCGAGAAGCAGGCCGTGCAGTTGCTGAATCTGTCTTCATTTCAGATCGACAAAGATCAGTTTAAAAGATTTGCATCAGATTTTCAGAGGCGGCGAGCCGAGCCGACCGCTCGTCATTTCCGGTAAGCGTTTTAGCATAAGTGTTCCTTTTGGGACAATACTAACCATCGAAAGTGGCCACTACGGCAGGACGTGGTCAGTGCAGATTCACTGTATGCCGAATGAGACACAGCCAAAAAGGCAGGCTTCGACAGAGCAAAGACTGATGCTATATGCTTTTTAGAGGTTTGTGTGCAGACATATCATTCAGCCTGGTTCTTGTGATGTCACACAGTGTCAAAGTGCTGTGGAGACCCGGTGACACCGACATGATGAGAAAGTTTCCCCGGCTGCGAGGGAAACGTAATTGGCGTGCCACGGCAGAACAGGAAGGACAGCGGAGGCTCCGCAGATCCAGTTATTAAATCTGACGGGACTGTGATAAACCAGACAAAAACAACTGATTATCAGCCGTTTGATTCCCGACCTCCGCTAATTAAATCGCTGTCCAACAAAACAGACGTCGGTTCCCAGCACTGCCTGCGTCATGTGATTCACCAGGAAATCATCAGAGTGTGGAGGAGACTAGGTGCCTTCAGTCTGTCCTCTGGTTCAACTTTGTGCTTCAGCTCTCACTCTGGAAACTCCCAACCCATATAAGGACCCTGTGTGTGTCACGTTTCAGCAAGCAGACACACTCCATATACACACGCACACACCTCGATAAGACATCTTGTGCATGCTCAGATGTCTTTGCACGGAGTAAATACTGTGGACAACTCAATATCCATCTCGAAGGTCCCAGATGGCAGCGGCTGCTTTACGACAGCACTACATGCAGTCAGTCATGGATGAACACAAATCCTCGCAGGAAAAGCTTTCTGCTGCATTTGTATCTATCTATGTGTGTGTGTGTGTGTGTGTGTGTGTGTGTGTGTGTGTGTGTGTGTGTGTGTGTGTGTGTGTGTGTGTGTGTGTGGTGTTTGCCTTGAAGTGAACCTGTCAGAACATGTGTATTAAAGTGCATGTAGATGTTGAAGAGTGCCGGTACACGTGTATGTTGGTGTTGGGTCTGAAAGGTTAAAAATCACAACAGAAACACGTGAAGGGGAACTGACCGGCAGATGATGGACCGTGTGAACTGGTCACTCACTGTGCTGCTGCGTAGGGTAGAGTCTGGTAGGACCAGGCTAATGGACCAGAATCTGGTAGGACCAAGCTAGTGTACAAGAGTCTGGTAGGACCAGGCTAATGGACCACAGTCTGGTAGGACTAAGCTAGTGTACCAGAGTCTGGTAGGACCAGGCTAATGGACCACAGTCTGGTAGGACCAGGCTAGAGCTGCCCCCCCCCCCCAGCACCACCCAATATACACAGTAGTGCTTCCCCTAGGTTACCTGCTTTAGTTACCTTATTTCCTTATAAGCAAACAGTGCTCCCTGCACATAAAAACACTATGAATGTGAACTTTGCCTCGTTCATGACAGTGCACAGAATAAATATAGAGGAAACACAAAAGACACATTGTATAATTGTTGTCATTTTTGGCATAAAAAAGAAGATCTCTTGACTCCTATCCATCCATCTATCCATCCAGCCATCCTTCCATCCAGCCATCCATCCTGAAGCCCTGCCAGCTATGTTTGATATATTTGCAGAGACCAACCAGCAATGCTTTTGAAACCCCACCATATCCCCCTGGGGGAGACAGTAACTGAGACCTACCACCGCCTAAAGAGTCCTTTACTACATCTGCAGTATGAACACAGTGTGTGTGTGTGTGTGTGTGTGTGTGTGTGTGTGTGTGTGTGTGTGTGTGTGTGTGTGTGTGTGTGTGTGTGAGACGCCTGAGTTGATGGCACCTCCTCTCATATCTGACAGAGTGTCGTCCACTGGCTGTGATGAGATCACGGTGATGAGGTGTCAGCGCGATAATGAAAATGAAGAAGCTCTGAAGTGTTTGCTGTGAAACCTGAGGGATGGGAGGGGGGGGGGGATTCTCTGGGAATATCTCTGCTACTTAACTCAGCTTTCAAAAAAAGACAACAGACACGAGTGACACCGACACAGATGGCAGCTTTGAGAGGAACCTCAGTGGGCCACGTCTGGAGTAACTTTAAAACTGCAGAATGAGTGACTGAAGGTCAATATGTTTTAAATGTCAAGAACTGCCATTACTCACAAACTCATTCACATTTCGCAGGTTGCAGAATCTCCACAAGGGGGAGCAGTTCAGTGACTGATATCAGTCCTGCACCTGCAAACCTGCTACGGAAATGTAGACATGTTGATGTCGCCCCCTACAGGTAAAGGAAAGTTACAGTAACGCAGGTACCTGAGCGACTTAAAGCTATAGTGCGTAGTTTCTGTCCCCCCCCCATGAGGAACTCTAAGTAATGACAACAACACTGTCGGAGCATCATCACGACAAACGCCTTAAGCGTGAGTTATGGTCCTATGGAGGCTCCACACAGAGCTTTCACCGTAGCCTACGTAAGTGGCCTGATGTTTAGACTTGTGTGCTGTGTGTGCGTCAAGACGGCATGTGTGTGAGCGAGGGAGAAGTGAAAGAGTGCTGACTCTAGAGTCCTAGTGAGAGAACCAAAGTGTCTCCCCTGTGTTTTCTGACCACGGTGGGAGATCTGGAGCAGGAGAAGTTAACCCTCTCCTTGATTTCTTGTTGTTGATGGACAGGGGTGTCAAACTTAACTTCACTAAGGGCCACACTGGAAAAGGAGAATCGCACCAAGGGCCTGACATATAGAGTTTATTGTCATGCTTTTATTTCGAAAAAGTCAAATATCTTCGACTGTCTCATTATATAGTCTTCTCACTTACAGTTTGGTCCACATAAAGCCCTGAAAATGGCAGCAAATAGTTCCTTAGAAATCTTAGAATTTAGCAAATCAAGCAAAACAAAGATTACATTTAAAAGTCAAGCAACCTGTTTTAATTTCAAAAACTTTCTGCTTCTGTGGGAATTTCTGTGAGCCTTAAAATCGGCAAATCTACCCCTCAGCCATATCGCCCAGGCCTAGCAATTAATCAAATTTTGATCACGATTCTTGAATTCGGCTCCTCGCGATTACAAAAAAACAGAGCAATCGAGAAAAAGGATTATTCTAAAAGTGCAACAGGAAAAGTATGAAGGGATATTTTTACAGTTCAAGGTGTTTTTCAATGTCGGTTTGTTTTTCAGGTTCAATAAATGCAACGTCTTTCCAGAAGTCAACGAGTAATCATGATAAATGCTCCGGATTTCAGTATTGACAAAAAAATTATTGTGATCATGATTCTATCCATAATCTAGCAGCCCTGGGGCAAATGCATCTGTCTCCCCAGCATTTCAAAAACATAAAGCATTTATTTGCGTCTCTGAGTAGTTCAGGACAAGCCCCAAGTCTCCGGGGATGAGCCTGAAAGGCATCAAAAGACTTCTTCCATTTTCTATCTGCAAAGCCCTGGATATCATGTCCTCTCACATGGGGCGTTCAGGCTGAGCGACGTCCAGCTGTGATCATCAAAAAAACCAGAAAAGGAAAAGGGATCAAACCCCTGCTTTGATTTTCCACCCCCAGCGTGCCGAGATACGAGTCCGTCAAAGAAAAAAAAGAACATAAGAGAGGAAGAACCGGTGAAACAGGTCTCCTGGCTCCTCCGGCTGTACAGATCCCGCTACGTTTAGTTTGATTCCTGAACACGAGAGTGAAATATGACCAATCCAAATGTTTCTTACAAGCAGAAGCAGCTGATGAATCGGATGAACAGACCTTACGGTAACGGCAAGTAAAGTGAGACGGTGCCGAGTACGGGAAAGCACAGCAAACATTCAATCCTAACCCTTTTAGCAGCTGATTCCTCGCTCAGATCAAATGGCCGAAGAACTGAATGGGGCTATTTCTATTTTTTCTTCTATGTTTAATCCTATTGCGGGGGTTTCAGAAATGTCTTAGAGCGTCATAACAGATTGATTGGGCTGGATTTATATCATTTCTAAATCCAGAAATGTATATGGAAGTACGCATAAGCGTCGCGTACAGCAGCTATTTTTATTTCGGCGCCCATGTTATCCAATCTGTCCGGCCACACCGGGCGCATAGCGGCGGCGGCGCGCGCGCTGAAGCGATAGTTTCGGCGTCTCCTCCATTTTATGGCGCAATACGCGAGCGTATGTGTCAACCCCGGCAGTTTGATCATACAGGAAGACCACAGTGCAGCCGGATGCTTTACCAAAATAAAACACATTTCAAAATAAAGCCGCCAGGTTCGTGGTGATTTTGGCTATCTTGACTTCTCGCAGTGAGACACGCGATGAGGCACACGGAGAGAGAGAGACCGAAGGACGGACGCATGCGCGCGCGCACACACACACACACACACAGCTGTACTATTATTGTGTTCATGTTGTTGCTGATGTCATCAGTGTTGTTCATATTGTTACATTGTGTTGACATGACGAATGTTAACGTAATGTTTTATTGTCTGCATCCTCCTGGACTACTGGATGTAGAGAGAGAGAGAGAGAGAGAGAGAGAGAAAAAAAAAAAAAGAAAAAAAAAGAGAGAGAGAGAGCATCCTCCTGGACTACTGGATGTAGAGAGAGAGAGAGAGAGAGAAGAGAAACATCCTCCTGGACTACTGGATGTAGAGAGAGAGAGAAAAAAAAAAAAGAGAGAGAGAGAGAGAGAGAGAGAGAGAGAGCATCCTCCTGGACTACTGGATGTAGAGAGAGAGAGAGAGAGAGAGAGAGAGAGAGAGAGAGAGAGAGAGAGAGAGAGAGAGAGAGAGCGCCATCCTCCTGGACTACTGGATGTAGAGAGAGAGAAAGAGAGAGAGAGAGAGAGAAAAAAAAAAAACCGAGAGAGACATCCTCCTGGACTACTGGATGTAGAGAGAGAGAGAGAGAGAGAGAGAGAGAGAGAGAGAGAGAGAGAGAGAGAGAGAGAGAAAAAAAACCCATCCTCCTGGACTACTGGATAGAGAGAGAGAGAGAGAGAGAGAGAGAGAGAGAGAGAGAGAGAGCGCATCCTCCTGGACTACTGGATAGAGAGAGAGAGAGAGAGAGAGAGAGAGAGAGAGAGCATCCTACTGGATGTTAATGTGTAACATGTGTCCCTGTTTATGTGCTTTAGCAATACTGTATGTCAATATGGTCATGCTAATAAAGCCTCTTTGAATTGAATTGAAAGACGTGACTAGACTTCAGGTTCCTCGCTGAAAGACACGTCAGCAGTTCAAATAAAGCTCTGGTCTGCAGGGACCCTCTCAAAACTCCAATTTAGAAATCCTTTCTGCTGCTTCCTCTTTTTATTGACTCAGCGTCTCAATGAGGCAGCGAGCAGACTGCCAAAAGCCACCGCCGGCAGACATCTAACAGGCATATGGTGCTGTTTACGCAACACCACGCGAGTTTACTTGTGCTGAAGGAACACATCTGCTGCACCCACAACAGCCCAACGATGGCTCCGTCTCAAGGACAAATGAGCCAAGAAGGAGAAATCGGTTACAAAATAAGAGTTGACTTTTTGGTCTATATTTCAGACGTTTAAAGCACTGCAATGGGGAATAAAATAAGACAGAGCTGTTTTTATACGGAGGGAAATTGTTGTGCAGTAGTTGCAGTGCAAAGTATGAAACATGCCTTGAGCAGATACTCGGTTAATCCTGACGAAAAGGCGACAAAAAAGGTGGCGAAAAAGCGACAAAAAAGGCAGCAAAAAGGCGACAAAAAAGGCAGCAAAAAGGCGACAAAAAAGGGCGACAAAAAGGTGGCGAAAAGGCGACAAAAAAGGCGTCAAAAAAGGCACCGAACGTCATATTTCCCTCCTGTTGTCCTCGGGTCAAATTTGACCCATTTTCAAATAGTTTCTACAACAGAAATTTGGGTTTCCATCAACCAAACTGTCAAAAGAAATAACGTGGATGATTCCCTACAACGCTCTTCACAAGTGAAATAAATGATCAGTTCACTACTTTCATTGAATTTGGGTGTTTTATTACATTTTATAGCATTTGAAGTTTTTTTTTTTTTAATGAAAGAACACTGTAAAAAAGTGACAAAAATGTCGAGAAAAAAAAGCTTCCAAAACGTGGGAATGAAAAACAACAACAAAATTTGTTTCTTAAAGCGCAGAAGATATCAACAGAAACATCTGAAGTGACAAGAAAACTTGGAAAAAAGACGCGTTTCCATTTTAAATTGTGACGCAGAAAAACAAAAGTTTGCATGGTCGACGGGAAGACAACACGAGGGTTAAATATACAAAAGAAAAGAATAAAAACTAGATTATCTGTTTAACGAGCAGAAAACAATGCTGATTGTTTAGTAGTGTCTTAATACAGCTCTAACTGGCTGTAAAGAGCCATGCATTGAACCGCGACGTTAATATCAATGAGATAATATATTACAGACAGTAACACATTGTTTCTTGTGAATTACTTGTGCGTGTGCGGGGAAATGTGATTTCAGCGCAGGTATGGCGGACTCCGCCTATAACAAAGAAAACGACTATATAGAGAGGTAATTACAGAATATAATATGACCTCTCACTGTGCCTTCAGTGTAACTGCTTGTCATATAAATTGTATGGTATATGGTAATAACACGGTCCGCTGCATAAGCATAAAACGTACCATTTCGAGTGAAAAAACGAACAGAAAATCCAAAATAAGTCAAAGGTACAAGACTGTGTACATATCGTCATTTCAGAGCGAAGGAACTACTCATCCCATAAACCACCGCGCACCACTGAATAAAGGAAGCTACGTTAGTTTAGCTAACGGCTAATTCGGCTAACTGTTAGCTGAGACAGCATGTAATAACGTTAAAAGACCCTCAAAATAAAACCTGAAAATAACCGTTAAAATATATAACGGCTGTTACATCAGCTGTAGCCTGCTTTCCCCAGTGTTTAGTTTGAGTTAAGGTTATTTTAGACTGAATCAAGCTGTCAGCTAGCAGTTAGCCGAATTAGCTGTTAGCCAAACTAACGTTAGCTTCCCGGCGGGGGCTAACGGCAGAAGCGTGGAACAGATCGTGATTCGTGCAGTGTCGTAAATCCTCGTGACGGATCGTGCAGGCAGCGCGCCCTCCTCCCCCTCCTCACCAGCATGAGTTCCACCAATCAGAGGCGTCACTGTGGGATTGTTCAGGATTGTGGGTAATGAAGTACTTCTCCAAGACATCGCGAATAAAAGAGGTTTATCTCAAAACAAGGTTGGTGCCCCATGATTTTTGGCGTCTATATGATCATATATAATCGCTTAGTCACATCGGCATGCTGGTTTTAAGTCTACCATCGACGGTTACCATTTTATGGCTTATATACTCCAATTTGTCAATGGAGAAATTGCATTGTATTTTTACTTCCGGAACGCTGTGGGCGGGACTGTTGAGCTCTATATCGGCCCAAGAGTGCATCAGCCTTTCTGGCATTCGCCAGAACTGCCAGATTGCCAGCCCGCCCATGTATGTATATGTATTTTAATGTTATTTGAGCCGGCCCTGTCAAGGACAAGTTTTTCTTATCTCATCTCCTACAGTCCAAGGGGACAGTTAAGAAAGACAGCAGCCTGTACACATGACGTGACTGCGGAGAGCGTCCAGCAGCAGACCGAGGCAGCGGACCGTGTAATTACCATATACCATACAATTTATATGACAAGCAGTTACACTGAAGGCACAGTGAGAGGTCTTCAGGTCTGAGAAACTAGGGCTGCACGATATGAGGAAAATATCTAATTGCAAATATTTTGACTGATATTGCGATATGATTCACGATATTAGAGGGAATAATCATTTTCACTGATTTTTTTTTTTTAAATGAGTGTGATTTTTGCGAGGATCTGTTCCAAACAAAGAGGTTTTCTTTAGTCTGTAGGATACAATTTGTAGGCCAGGATGTCTCTGCAGCACCAAAATGGTTTGACAACAAATTTGGAACTATTGGGTACAGCCCTACTGTACTCTACCTTAAAGCTACATTGTGTAAGAATTTCTCCCATCTAGCGGTAAAATTGTATAGGACAACCAACTGAATATGACATTCTAGCCCCTACCATTGCGATCGCGTTGTAACTCCTACGGTGGCCGTATTATTCCAAGATGTACGACTTCGTCCGGGAGTGTTCCTTCCAGCGTAATAATAGTTTTAGTTTTTTTGTTATTTTGGAACCATTTCATTGCTAACATCAGCTATCAGGTTCCCAAACGAATGCAAGCTAATGTTAGTAAAGTATCAGCGGGATCCTCCATCTTCAACAGGCTTTCAAATCTGCCGGCAGATCGAGTAATCGCCCCCTGGCATTCGTCACGGTGCCACTGAGTGTAAAAGCACGAAAGGCGGAGGTATGTCCCTCTTTGGCTAATGTATTTTAAAAGATGGAGGCGCAACATGGCGGCAGTCATTCGAGCGACGCCCCGTATATATTCTGAATGATTCTGAATGGCAGATTCTACGCTTACGGGAATACTTTGATTAGTTGGTGGAAGTAATTACACATGAATGAGCACATATTTGTGAAAGAACGTTTTTTTAAGAATCAACTCAAAACATTACTCAATGGACCTTTAAATAAAGCTTTTTACAGGCTTACAGTCTTCAAACCTGTGGGCTTTATTGTACATTTCCGTTGGTTCATACACCGACGCATGGTTCGGGTAGATTTACGTTTAAGATTTTGGAAACATTGGCCTCATGGAACCAAAAACAATTGATCCGAGTCTCCAGCATGTGATGTTGAATAGACAAAACGTTGTGGAGCTGCTGCCGATGACCGTGTATGGAAACTAGAGTTAGTGGAAACTGTGGCTCCGTTCTGGCTGACCGGCCAGAAACAGACGCTCATTTTCTGCCTCCAAACAGCAGAAATATGAACAAAACGCAGTCTGGGTTCATTCAAATGCAGTCAACGTGGCACATTTAAAGGCCATTACACCTGGCATCACACTCTTCGTATTATTTATTTCCAAAAAAATGGGATTTACAGAAGGGGGATGATATATACTTCACATGTTTTGCCCTGTTATGACAATTATATGGTATATTGTGTACGTACAAATGGTTCATGAGAAATTTCTTGTTAAAAAGTTTAGTTTATTCAAAAAACTTAAAGCGCCCATATTATGCTCATTTTCAGGTTCATAACTGTATTTTAAGGTTGTACCAGAATAGGTTTACATGGTTTAATTTTCAAAAAACACCATATTTTTGTTGTACTGCACAGCTCTCTCTCACTGCTGCAGATCCTCTTTTCACCTGGTTTCTGTTTTAGCTACAGAGTGAGACCTCTTTTCATCTTCTTCTTCTGTACTATCTTTTATTGCACTCGCACATGCTCAGTAGTTCAGATGTAGATCATGTCAGCTAGCTAACTCTAGAGACAGTAAAAGAAAGCCTGTTTCTCCAACTTTGGTCAGTTACAAGGCAGGATTAGCTGGGAGACTTCTAAATGAGGGCGCACATGTAAGTAGGCCTGTCACGATAACAAATTTTGCTGGACGATAAATTGTCCCAGAAATTATTGCGATAAACGATAATATTGTCATCGAGAGACCATTTGCATCTAATATAATGATAATGGCATAATAATACAGGTACACCTTTTCAAAGATCAATACACTTTTATTTCTAAATAATATTTAACACTGGAACTGGAAGACATTTTAAATATCCAGAACATGTCTTTGATCTCCTTTAGTATGTCGTCTTTCACGCTGATGTACAGTTGTGGAATTGCCGTTTGTGACACAAGTTCTCAGACTACAGACTCTGTACTACATTTTACAATTATTTAACTCTAAATATTAAATTTAAATAATATATAATTAATAAATTAAATCTATCTGTATGGCTATCTGCCACATGGCGCATAAATGTACCAAAATAGTTCTGTTTTTCAGTCTTCATTTTGGCGGGCGCGGCTTCTGCTCCTCTTCAGGTCGGAGCTTCGGCTGGCGGACACACACACACACACACACACACACACACACAGGTGCAACTCTGACATACTTTCCACCTCCGTGTCCGCGGACAGCTGTAGACTTGTACCGTTAATGTTCTGTGCATTGTCGGAAACATGCAGCCACTTTCCTGAAACCGCCTATGACTGACCAGCGGGCGTTATGTCCGGAACCCGTCTCCACAGTCTCCACCTGCAGGTTGTCAGCTGTGTGGTTTGGATTGAAAGGGAGAAACGAGACGTCAAATAACACGGTGGATATCGCTCATATAGGCCTATTACTTTTTGACGGCGCCTTAACTGCAAAGTGCTGCCGGGGAAACCCTGCTCCAACTCTCAACTAGCGTTTGTCTGTCTCTGTCTCTC
The DNA here is from genome assembly GCF_010015445.1 of Perca fluviatilis. NCBI lineage: Eukaryota > Metazoa > Chordata > Actinopteri > Perciformes > Percidae > Perca > Perca fluviatilis. Next base: position 5,038,055 of record NC_053122.1, read on the forward strand.
TGTCCGCAGTCCCCGCCCACAAAGACCATGCGACTGACAAGAGGGTTCACTCCTCGTTACGCTAAGGAACCGAGTGGTCCTCCAGTCTCTTTGGTAGAGAGAGACGAGGAAAACAAACAAGCATGCAAATGGAAATTATCGCGGCCGGAAAAATTATCGAGCTCATTTTTTTTTATCGTGCGATAACTCGATTTATTGACTATCGCGACAGGCCTACATGTAAGTAGTTCTTTTGTAGATTATGGTGAACTTGTGTGTGTTGTTGCAGTGCTTTGCTATTGAGAACGACGTAGCATGCTAGCGTTAGCATGCTAATGCTAACGGTTAGCATGCTAACGAGCTAACGGTTGTGGTTAGCCAGCTCATTTCGGACTGTGACGTCACAGTCCGAGCCGATTTTGAACAGCTCACCAGGAGACTGAAGGCAGGACACATTCAGAAACCGTATCTCACTCAAAACAGCATGGATGGATTTTTTTCAAAGTTTGTATGTGTGTGGAAGCACCAGAGACACAAAAGAACACCCCAAATCCCAGAAAAAGTGTTTTTTTCATAATATGGGCACTTTAAAAAAGTTATATTAAAGGTTGATTTGATTGAATTGGTGTTCCTTCAAAGATAGTGTAATAAAATGCTGAATGACAGTTATTTATAATGACTTCTTCGTTTCCTTCCTAAAGTGCTCATATTCTGCTTTTTGACTTTTCCCCTTTCCTTTATTGTGTTATATATCTTTTTTGTGCATGTTGTAGGTTTACAAAGTGAAAAAGCCCAAAGTCCCCCCCAAAGGGACTTACCATCTCCAACAGAAAACACTGTTCACCAACTGCTCCAAACAGCTCTGTTGTAGTCCAGCCTTTACTTCAGAGACAAACATGGGTCACTTTGTAACACACGTTATAATGCTCACCTAGCTGCTAGCATGGCACACCCTCATACTCTGCTTCTGACTGGCTAGTAGTCCTTACCTAGGTACTGTCAGGGCACGCCCTCATACTCTGCTTCTGACTGGCTAGTAGTCCTTACCTAGGTACTGTCAGGGCACGCCCTCATACTCTGCTTCTGACTGGCTAGTAGTCCTTACCTAGGTACTGTCAGGGCACGCCCTCATACTCTGCTTCTGACTGGCTAGTAGTCCTTACCTAGGTACTGCACATGTGTAGTCTATCTCCTTGACCTTCCACTTCCGGGATTGCTATGTTGCAGACGGAAAGTCCGCCGGATTTCACTCATTTAGGCCGGATGTCCGTCCCCTTCCTCTTTCTTTGTGAGGACTATGGTTAACTGCTCCTCAGATCTCTGCAGGGTAAATCCAGACAGCTAGCTAGACTATCTGTCCAATCTGAGTCTTCTGTTGCACGACTAAAACAACTTTTGAACGTACACATGTTCCACCAAAACAAGTTCCTTCGATGTAGCATAGTATCGCGATATTTTCCATGGCAACACTGTACCGATACACAGACGCCAAGTATCGATATGTTGTTATAAATTATATGTGTTGGTCAGTTTGCAGCAATAAGACTGAAGTGAGATGAACAAACAGATGTTGACAAAGTTTCCATTTCGGGACATCAATTGTAATTGGGACAAAAATTTGAAGATGGGGAAAAAGGTAATAAATTGCAATATATCGCAGAATACTGCAATATGTTTAAAATCGCAATAATAATGTATTGTGACATAAGTATCGTGATGATATTGTATCGCGATTTCGAATCCTAGTCCCTAGTACATAGTTTGTTGTTTAGGTTTTAAAAGCGATGGATTGATCACCAAAAATCCTCCGGAACGCAAAAACAAATCTGGTTGGAGAACCAAAAACTACAATCTGTTAAAGAGTATGCGAGAAATACTAATGCTAGCTTCACTTACAATTTATGCAAAAACAACTCACTAACTAGTCAAAGAACCAAAAATACGCAGTCTCATTAAATACTGCAAACTAAACAAGTACCATGAATCATAAACTCAGCAATCAATATTTAGGAACTAATAACCCTGCTTGTTTAGTCATGGCTTTGCTGGATCTTGGCATGCTCGATCAATACCTTATTAAGTTTAATCATGTGTGTTTGTGCTGGGGTTTAATAAATATGAGAAGCTGCGGAGGCATTGAAGACGTCGGTGATCCAACACCAGACTCAATAATAACTTAGTATGGTCATATTTTATTTCAACTTCAGCACAACACACCAACACAAGCTTGTGTTGTCCTCGGGTTTTATATATATATATATATAAAAAATTATATCATAAACATGGGTTTCTTTCAACCAAATTGCCCAAAAATAACATGGATGCATGGATGTGCTTCGAAGGTTAGATTCATGATTACTTTCTTTGAACTTTGGGTGTTTTATTCAATTTCATAGCATTTGAAAAAAATGTTAGCAGCTATTTTTATATCGGCACCCATGTTATGCAATTCATGGGCCCGCACGCTGTAGGGGTCGTTTCGGCGTCTCCTCCATTTCTTGCGCAAGACGCAAGCGAATGTGTCAAGCCAGACAGGAAATCACATACAGGAAGACAACAGTGCAGCCGGATATGGTCATTTTTGGCCGTCTTGACTTCGCACAGCGAGACACGCGATTGGACGCACTTTCTATGATAGAGAGAGAGAGAAAGAAAGAGAGAGAGAGAGAGAGAGAGAGAGAGAGAGAGAGAGAGAGAGAGAGAGAGAGAGAGAGAGAAGGATTGCTTTGTGATAGGCGCGTAGAAATACGCGTCCGGCATGATTTAAGACCTAGAACACAATACTTGACTGAATTTAAGACATTTTTAAAAAGGCATACACATACACATTGATTTTGAAACTTTAGACTTTTTAAGACCCCACGGAAGCCCTGACCAATGGTCAACCCTGTAATATCGTCACAATATAGACATTGATGTACAGTATTTAGTCAAGAACATTGTGATTTTGGATTTTCTTCATACCGCCCAGCCCTAATCCTGACATGACTTTAATAATTTTAATTGTCTAAATTCCTGGTACAAAATGTTTTTAGCAGTGAGCTTCATGAGCAGCGAAGGGTTGGAGTCAGAAATAGCCTTTGTTTTTGTTTTTTTAAAGAAGTTGTGTGTCTTTTAAGCCAGAGAAAATCCAATTAACTGAGATTGCTTCTGAATGAATCTCTATCAGCGATCACATCTTCGGGATCTGCCACAGACTGAATTAAACTGATCACGTTAAGACTTTTAGCCGTGGGCAAATCAATTAATCCTGCAGCAAAGAAAGAGGACTCGGTATTCTGGGAAGCACAGCGGTGTCAGTTTACCCCCCCCCCCGATTTCATTTGGAAATGTGAGAACATTTCTCAGGCGTTGAATACGTCCCTGTGAGGCTGCGAGTGTGAAACCGAGCATGTAACAGGAGCCCAGATCAGATAATAAAAAGGCACACATCGCCAACATCTGACCCCCAAATTCATCCGACTTTCATCTTTGAAAATATTTAACAAGCGCTTCATTATACGTCAGATTTGCATATTTATTCACTTTGCTGTACACAGCCTGAGATTCATTTTCTACTCTCATTTACTCCTCTCTAAACTTTGAAGAAGCTCTGTTGAAGAAATAGTCTGAGATTTTGGGAAATAAAACGTATTCGCTTAGCTGCTTAGCATAAAGACAGGAAGCAGGGCGAACAGTTAGGGGTTGGGGGGAAACTATACATAGTATCGCAATATTTCCCGTGGAAAAACTATCGATACACTGGTGACAAGTATTTATCTTTTATATATATATATATATATATATATATATATATATATATATATATATATATATATATATATATATATATTGCACATGAGAATTTCACTTTTTTAGAATTAGAATATTAAAATCAATTGCTTTTTCAGTCAACTAGATTGTGCAGTTAACTTGTTTTTAATTAAAGATAGAACAGATGTTGACAAAGTTTTCCTTTGGGTACATAATTTAAAGTTGCTCCACAGCGCTGTGGAGGAGGGTCTGGCGAGTCCACACAGCATTCCGGGAGGGGAGAAAAACGCCCTCTGGTTTATTGGCATTTCTTTGAACCAATCACAATCGTCTTGGGCAGCTCTAATCGCCCAGCGCCTCTGCATTTTGGTGGAACACGTGCACGTTCAAATGTAGTTTTAGTCGTGCAACAGGAAACTCAGATTGGACAGATAGTCTAGCTAGCTGTCTGGATTTACCCTGCAGAGATCTGAGGAGCAGGTAACATAGTCCTCACAAATCCACCGAAGGTTAGAATGCCAACACAAAGAAAGAGGAAGGGGACGGACATCCGGCCGAAAAATAAGGGACATCCGGAGGAATATCCAGCGGCAACGGAGCAATCCCAGAAATGAAATGTCCTTGATGTAGACTAGGCCTCTGGTGATTCCCAGCCCAAGCAAACAGCTAGCGTGGCTCTGTCCAAAAGATAAGAAAACTGCCGTACCAGCACGTCTAAAGCTCATTTACTAATCTGACTAAAGTTATATCTCCTTTGTTAATCTGTACAATAACAAATTGTCTAGCCTGTGTGTCAGATCCAACTGAAAGAACCAATACTTTTATTCAAACGGATATGTTAAATTAAATAAATAAAAACCCTTTCCTGCAATTAATTCAGAATTGTGCACAGAGTTCATTCCAATATTAGATTGAGATTATCAGCTAGTCCGTGATGATGCAACACTTAAAAAAAACCCGGGCCAATAGATTCACATCATCACTACAGTACGTGAAAACAGCCCAATCAAAATGAGGAGTCAGAGTGCATACACACACACACACACACACACACACACACAAACACACACATCAGTTCCTATAAAGCCCTTTATAACCCAGGTTTTAAATAGGCCTCCATTAAAAAAAAAAAAATTAAAACACCCATCTCATTAAGCAATTTCAGGCTCTGGCTGTGTGGAATGACTTCACGTTGGATAAATAAATTTGTGAAATTGGACCTAAGTTTCAGAAAAGAATGATATTTTTTTTTTTTAAACGTCACAGCAGTCAAGCAGATGAAAGACTGCGACCAGAGGAGCAAAGAGAAAACAGAAACTGGACTCAAATTAGAAAGAAGTACTGCGTGGCCGGGTTTGTTCAGTTGGTGGAGCGGGCGCATATATAGAGGTTTACTCCTCGACGCAGCGGCCGCGGGTTCGACTCCGACCTGCGGCCCTTTGCTGCATGTCGTTCCCTCCCGCTCTCTCCCCTTTCATGTCTTCATCTGTCTGGCTAAACAACTGCTGGCATCCCGGAGCTCTGTAGCCGGCGTCCCGGATCTCTGTAGCCGGCTCACAGTCACCTATTGGCGGCTAAAGAACTGCCGTTGGTAGCCGGCATCCAGGAGCTCTGTAGCCGGCGTCCCGGAGCTCTGTAGCCGGCTCACAGTCACCTATTGGCGGCTAAAGAACTGCCGTTGGTAGCCGGCATCCAGGAGCTCTGTAGCCGGCGTCCCGGAGCTCTGTAGCCGGCTCACAGTCACCTATTGGCGGCTAAAGAACTGCCGTTGGTAGCCGGCATCCAGGAGCTCTGTAGCAGCTAAATGCAACCTGCAACTGCTGCTCGGATTTTATCGTTCTATTGCACTACAGACGTTCCTACCGAGGATAAAAATAATTCAACAGAGGCAGGGATGTGTGGACCAGAAAGGGGAAAAATCCCACACATCCCCCCTGGAAAATCGCATCCTGGTTATACCCACCTCAGTACGAGCCACCTTCAGATAGAGAACTACAAATCAAAAATCCTTGTCTCATTGAAAATGTTAATGTACAATACAGGTCAGGAGGAGGAAGAAAAAAAAAAAAAAAAGGCGGAGGGATATCTTCACACTCAGGACAAAAATCACATTTGATTTTCTGGCTGAGAGGTTTCCCACTTGTCAGACTTCATCGGATCAGGAGTCTGCAGAGAACCTTGAAGCGTAAGTGAAAGCAGGGCTGATCTGATGCTGAAGTCTGTATGTCTGACCGATTGTTTTGGTATCTGCAGAGCCAGTCCTGAATCGCTCCAGTGCACAAACAACGGCAATTATACGTTATAAGTTTGTGAAGAGGATACACAGATTTTGATAATGAACCACTAAACACGTTACAGACCGGACCTTTAAATGTCTCTTTTCTCAGGATCCATTCAAATAATGATCAGAAGAGTAAAAGGCCCCGACACCCCAAGACGACCGCCGGCCGTCTCAGCGATCGGCGCCCTAGTTTGTGCGGTTGAGCGCAAAGAGTCAGCCTTCGTCGGCCTTTTTGCGGGGTCGGCCACGGTCGGTGGTCTGCTGAACAGCCAATCCATCGGATTGCCATCCATATGACAAATGTGTCTGTTTTCCATGAGCAGAAGCAGCTTCTACAAGTTGTTAAGTTAGGGAGCTATGGGATGCTCGTTTATGTGTTGGGGGATTTTCTCTTTTTTTGTGTTACTAAAGCCTTTCACAATGTTCTTTTACCAAACCCAACCTTTACACGCATGTGTTATGTTGCTAAAATAACGACTGGTCTCAACTTGTAATGCAACAACTCTCTTCCTTTATTCCCGGGAACCCGAAGGCACAAAAAACAGCACACACCTACGGTGGCCTCTCAGTGTCAAAAATGTGCAACGTGACACAGGCATGCTGAATAATAGAACTAACAATGTGCGACGTAAAACAGTCATCCTGAATAACATAACTAGAGCTGTATATATGTATACTCTATGTATTACATGAACACAACAGCATGTGATGTTGTTCTCGCGATAGTACGGCACGTTCCTGCGATAACACGCGACGCCACGTGGTGTGTATGTTTACATCCGCTGTATACAGCGTAGACATACACGTGGAAAGCTCAAAATGCGTACAGATAACACGCCATTTGGCTTTAGGAAAGTGGCGTGTATGTTTACGCAAAGTCATGTTGGTGGTGGTCAGTTTGCAGCAATAAAATTGAAGTGAGATGAACAAACAGAGAAATGTATCTTTTTAGATAAAACAGATGTTGACAAAGTTCCCTTTTGGGGACATCATTGGGGGGGGTATGTTTAAAATCGTACTAATATCATATTGTGACATAAGTATCGTGACATCAGTAGGTAGTATCGTATCATGAAGCCTCTAGTGATCCCCACCCCCCTCCCTCCTAATATTAGTTTGATCTGCCATTCTATCGGGTTTTGCAAATCATAATGAAGTGTTCTGAATTTGAAATAAAAGCTGTAATTGTTATCTGTGCTGATATTTAAGCTCAGTGCTTTGTAATCAGCCTACAGAATAGGTGGTTAATATGAATGCATGCTGCATTAGCAGTATGTGTGTATATCTAAAGAGGTCAGCTGGTTGTTAGTGGGTCTTGTTTGCATGTGTGGGTCAGTCCTGTATGTTTTACAGTCAACTATTCTGACATGTGTGCCGTTCCTGTGTGCATTCGTCAAGTGTGTTTGTTTGTGCATACATCTGCAGGTGTGTGTGGGTGTGTGTGTGTGTGTGTGTGTGTTTTTTTTTTTTTTTTTTTTGTTTTTTTTTAAGCAGCGTGCTAGCAGGCTGGTTGGGATTGACTTAATTGAGCATGAAAGACAACAGCTGACCTCTGGTGCTTCCACGCTGCCGCCAATCAAACATCTGCCAGCCCCGAGGCTCAAGGACGAACGCTAACCACCGAAAACACACACACACACACACACACACACACACACACACACACACACACACACACACACACACACACAGTCCTTCATGCTCAGATTCACCTGTGGACACAGTCTGCACACCGACAGTCTGCCTGCACGCAGACAACTACGCTAAGTCAGAGATCTTCAACAGGGGGTCCGGGGCCCTCAGAGTTACTGCAGCGGGGGCCACACAATTCTTGTTAATTCTTTGAACATTTTTTTCAAAAATTAAAATGTCTCAACGTGAATCCAATATATTATTAGCAAATATAAATCAGCCTATTTGTGAAAAACAAACACATTTATGATAAGCTTACCGGCCTATATGTAAGGTAGTCACTAAGGTAGCCATCCACAGATACAGTTCATCCTAAATATTTACTGAGCCACATTTATGCCAACAAATACTTTATTGGCTTAGTATTCTATGCACTAAACAGGTATGTATACTTTAGGCTGCCCAAACATTACTGTAGGCCCAGTTTATTATGCAACTTCATTTAATACAATCTAAGTAGTAGGGGGTCCCTGCTCCGTCTCTCTTTAAGTTAAGGGGTCGTTGGCTTAAAACAAACGTTGAAGACCACTGCTGTGAGGTTTCTCCATTTCTGGATGAGGAACGTTTGAGTTACAAATGTGTGAATATCTCAGTAATCTTCCGGACTAGCAAGCTTGTTTTTTCAGTTGATTTATTCAACATTTCCAGTCAGAGTGGAGAAAATTACAGAGTAGAGCATCAAAGATTGATCGATTGAGAGTCAAACTTCTCTGATGTCAGCTTGTTAAATATGAATATGTTCTAGTTTCTTCTCTCCTCCTGGACAGCAAACTGAATATCTTTGAGTCGTGGACATAACGAGACATTTGAGGACCTCACCTTGGGCATTTTCTGACATTTTAGAGACCAGACAATTCATCCAGAAAATAATCCACAATGAAAAGAATTGACTATGAAAAGAATCGTTTTTTGCAGTCCTAGTATGGAGTGCACTATGGAATAGTATGGAAGGTTGTTGATGAGGTTACTGGGACTACAGTCGCACCATTCAAATGTTCACCTGGGAATAAATGTGAATGTTTCAGAAGAGTTACCTCCAGAATCTGTGCTAAGCTAGGATAGTTGGAGCCGGTTACCTCCAGGATCTGTGCTAAGCTAGGCTAGATGGAGCCGGTTACCTCCAGGATCTGTGCTAAGCTAGGATAGTTGGAGCCGGTTACCTCCAGGATCTGTGCTAAGCTAGGCTAGATGTAGCCAGTTACCTCCAGGACCTGTGCTAAGCTAGGCTAGCGGTGGGGGCATCAGACAGAGTTACAACACGCACAGAGATGAGAAGGGTATGTATGGACTCCTCTAACTCTGGGGGTTACGGGGAATAAGATAAAGTCCCAATAAGTCGGCGTGTTGCTTTAACAGGATGAGGTGCAAAACTTCCAGAACACAAATCAAGTTTGGGAAAATATTAAACTTGATTTGCTGAATTTAAACCATAAAAAAACATTACAGAAAGTGTTTTTTCCCCGATTTTATGCGCTCTTATTTGGCCATTTGTTATCTGATTACTGGATTTAGTTGGTGAGAAGGAGGAAGAGGAAGGTCATGGATCTATGACATCGCTAAGACCTTCCTGAGCTGTATAAGATTATGCTAATAACGCTTCTGTCCTGGAAACTGCAACAACCTTCGCGCTAGAAAGCTACACGCTGAAAATGTCAAGTTTTGTAGATCATTTGGACGGTGCAACGAGGCAGGCCTGCTTGGTTCTTTCGGGGAATGATTGTAAAGATTTACAAAGAATATGTTCAGGTCATTTCCTCTCTAACGGACGTTTTGGGAGCGATTGGTGGAGATTGCTGTGGATGAGGTACACAGGGAGATAAACTGGAAAGAGCCAATGAGGTTTAATCATGTATCAGCCAATTTAAATAGCTTACGTTACTGTATTATGTTAACAGATAACAATTTAATATTGTATGCTGCGTTTTCTTTTCCATGGTGCAAATGTTCCACCAAAACAAGTTCCTTCCTGGGACTATTTAGCAGAGCCGCCGTCGCTGAGTCAAGAGCTTAAGACGATTGGTTTAAAGAAATGCAAACAACCCACAAAGTTTTTCCCTCCTATCCCAGAATGCACCTATGGTGTTGCCAGACCCTACTCCACAGCGCTGTGGAGACAGAGCTGGGTATGCGAGACTGTCCCGAAGAGACCCACCCGAAGCCCAATCTGCATAAACTGTGATTATGTCGCCATTATGACATATACACACACACAGGCTTCAAACATACTGACCAGTGAACACCTCTTAATGTCTGCACAGCCGGGCTGATTTCATAAAAATGTAATACCAAAAAATAACCTCTTGCAATAATAGTTCATATTTTACATACACACATATATAAATTAAATACCCTGAGAATCAACACATCAATTTGGGCTCATTTTAGAATTGTATGATGTGTGAGTCATCCCGTACGACAATGCAGCTGCTGAAGTGACACAGCAGCTGCTGTGATTCATAAAAGCAATAACCGGAGCTACGATTCATCAGCATCACACGGTGGCCCCGCCCCTCCCCCTCACTCGCTGCCACTCAGATTGGTCTCCAGGTGCGTCTGTCAGGCATTACCGGAGAGCTGATTGGACCGTCGGGGGGAGGGGCGAGTGAGCTTCGCCGGTTCAGACACAGAGCAGATCAATGGCCGCTGCCGCCGTGCAGGCTTGTTCACCAAGACACAGACCGTGACTCTGTTAGAATCCCTTACTCTGTCACTGTCACACACACACACACACATACACGCGCACACACACACACAAACAGGCAAGGAACAAATTATAAAGCTGCCCCCTACCCGACTCGTTGTTCTCTGAATCCATCTTGTTGGAGGCGAAGAGGAGGATGGCCTGCCAGGTGGACCTCGACTTCTCAGTCTCTCTCTCTCTCTCTATGTGTGTGTGTTTTCTCTCTCTCTCTCTCTCTCTCTCTCTCTCTCTCTCTCTCTCTCTCTCTCTCTCACACACCGACTGTCATCCCTGACCTTGCAGTGTTTGTGTTTCCCCTCGCCGAAAGCAGCAGCAGTTCTGCAGTGGAAGCTAAGCTAAAAACACTCAGAACCTCTCGGTATTCTCCTGAGAGACAATGGGAAACACGCGCGCGCGCGCGCGCACGCACACACACACACACACACACACACACACACACACACACACACACACACACACACACACACACACACACACACACACACACACACACACACACACACACACACACACACACACACACACACACACAAATGCAGATACACAAAAGCACACACAGACACAAATGCAGACATACACAAACAAATGCAGATACACAGAGGCACACAAACAAATGCAGATACACACACAGACAAATGCAGATACACAAACACAGACACACACCCAAACAAATGCAGATACATAGACACACACACACAAATGCACGCACATACATCACTGTTTCCTGGGACTGTGTGGGTTTATGTGTGTGTGTGTGTTGGGTCTGACGGTGTTTTAATCATCCTGATTGGAGTATAATTATGCAGATTTACTGAGAGAGGGACTGCTGGTGAAGGAATTTAGCATTTAAAAATGTGCGCTTGTGCGTGCAGCGGCTATTTGCATCCGTCCAAGTGTGTGTGGGCCTCTGTGGTTGTGTAACAGTGTGTGTGTGCGTGCTTGAGCTTCTATCTTTGTGTCGAGCAGGTTTTAGTTTTAGACCTTGGGCATGAGCACATCTTTTGAAAGAAAGTAGCAGAGCAGCCGGAAAAGTCAGGACATTTAGAGAAAATTAGGACTTCTTTGTTTTGTTTTTAAAAGCGAGGACATTTTGGGAAGGAGAGGACAATCAATTCATGATGAATTGGGGGTAATGAACTCTGAAATGTCATAAATTACCAAAAATTCATGAGCAGTTAACTATTTATCAAGTTGTTTTTTTGACATTTTGGAAACCGCAAAGAATTTTGGAGCGAGAGGATGATTTTGGAGAGTATAGAAGGACAGATTTTTGGAAACCTGATATTTTTTCTACGCCAGGACATTTTTTATAAGTGGTTTTGAAAATTGAGGATATTTATCAAAAGTAATTACAGCTTTTTTGAAGGGAGGATATTTCTGGAAAATGACAACATTTGAAATTTTTTAGCAGCTCAACACATTTTAGACGTTTATCGGTGTTTTTTGCCCCCAACGGTGCCTTCACCATTGAGCATTTTAGACACCTAAAAACATCTGCATTAGTTTAATTGGACGGTACATTTAGGACATTTAGGGGGGGGCCGCAGCAAGGTTCAAATCGCCCACGGGACCCAATCCCAATGCAGCCCTCTACTCTGCAATTGAGTTATAAATGTATATCTGTGTGTGTGTGTGTGTGTGTCTGTTGGGGGGGGGGGGTGTATCAAGCACTTTGTGCTATATGAAAAGTGCTGTATAAATAAAGTCTGTTTGACTGATTGATAAAATTATACGATAAATGGAGAAAACAATTGCTTTGTTCCCCTCAGCAGTCAGCCTCACCAACAAGGCCCTGGACCCCCACTTACACTGACTCTGAACACACCCCCCGCCCTCCCTAGTCACTACACATCTTGGACTTTGCATATACTATATATTCTTTGCAAATTCTGCACTCAACCCTTTCAGCCTCCTTTTTTCTTACGCAACAGTTATTTTGTATGTATACTATTTGTTCTTCTGTATTTATTGTGCATTTCATATTAATGTTTAATATGTTTGTTTACGTATTCTCCCTTAACTAAAAAAGGCAACTTCCACATAAGTGTACCTTTTGTGGCAATGAAACCGTTCTGGTTATGCAAGAGGGAAACCATGGGGTCAGTGTGTTGAGACATTCTCTCACAGACTCCACAAACACAGCATCTGTCACATCCAAAAAAGGCCAGGCCGCGGCGCCGGAGGGGATCGCCCAGCGAGCGCCTGGGCTGCTACTGTGCCCGTCGCATGTGCTCTGGAAACAAAAAGCGCATGATCCACTGAGAGCTGAACGAGAGGAACTGGATGACCCGACAGTCGGAGCGAAGACGGAGAAGTCAATTTAGCAGCAGGGAAAGAAACGTAAAACATGATACGGAGATGAAAGGCATTGTGGGAGCTGTAGCGGTAGTAGAAAAGGGGAAATTGGCATATAGTACATACTAGGGGTGGTACGGTTCATGAAAAAACATCCGAAGCGCTCGGTTTGCTAGTCTCGGTCCGGAGCGTGTGTGTGCCGTCCACTGTTAATGGTCACTAATCACTTCCTGCCGTAGTGCCCACTTTGGACACCTGTGTTAAAACACTTCCTGGAAATGACGAGCGGGATGAGTTTGACGAACACAACCCATGGCAGCTGATTGGACGATCGCGTCACATGGGTCTTGCTGCTCCCGAATTTCAAAACAAGACTGTCATGGCGGCTCTTTCCGAATACAATCTCGTATTTTACGAAAATAGTTCACCGAAACGGGTTTCTGAAAACATTTGAAGCGAGAAATAGGCCGTGCAGCTGCTGAATCTGTCTTCATTTCAGATCGACAAAGGTCAGTTTAGAAGATTTTCATCAGATTTTGAGAGACACCGAGCCGACCGCTCCTCAAGTGGAGTGGGGTGCTGCTGCTGCTGCTGCAGGTCACGTCACGTGCAGAAATGTCAAGTGGGAGAGATAAGGAAGGCTGCCCAGATGCGCCAGCGTCGTTTATAGTCTGGTGTGTGGGAACATTTTGGATTTCATGTTACCTATGATGAAATAAAACAATAAATAGAACTGCCACTGTGTGCATGTATTGTGCAACATGCATTCAATATGCTAATTTTAGCTATATATCATATGCTGAAGTATATTCTGGAGTGTTAAAGATTAAAAAGAAAAAATAACAAGAACCGTACAGAACCGAAAACCGTGACCCTAAAACCGTGATAGGAACCGAACCGTGGGTTTTGTGAACCGTACCACCCCTAGTATATACTGTATGAGTCTGCACCACAAAACAGGCAGTACTGTATAGTTTCTATTAGTCTGGATCAACAATAGTGCTAATTTCCAGAATAAAGCCTGGCATCTTCCGCTCTCTTTGTGTTAGCTAGCAAGCTACACGCTTTTGTTACTGTGTTGGGTCTAGGGTTCGGTACCTTTCGCATCTGAACCAATACCACTACCGGTACCTGGAATTCGGTTCCGGTACCCAACAGTACTTTCCCTCTATAATTACAAAAAAAAAAAAATATTTCAGTTGTAAAAATAATTCCAAAACTATTTACTTAGAACATTCTGTTATTTATTTAAAATATTTTACATGGACAGAAATTAAACACAAACAAAAATAAAACCCCTCCCTCTCTCCTCCCAAACCCGTCCCTACAACCTATTAAAGGGATACGCCACTGTTTGTTGAAATAGTTCTTATCACAGTCTCCCCTAGCTGTAGATAGGTGGGCCAACGCATTTTTTGTGCATGCATTGTTTTAGTCCGGTGCAACACCGGCAGCGGCGCCGCTAGTTAGCTTAGCGTAGTGAATGGAATCCTATGTTGCCGGTTAGCATGTTGTGAGTAAAAATGAGCCAACAAAAGACAAAAAAACAACCTAATTACTTGCACTGAGACAAAAAATGCGTTGGCCCACCTATCTACAGCCAGGGGAGACCGTGATAAGCCCTATTTTCGGTGGCGTATTCCTTTAAATTGAACAATAATTCTACTTTTATTCTTGTACTTGTATATGTATATTTTAGCCTGTTTTATTTTCATCATGACCGTTTTTAAATGCTCTTTAATGTTTCATGTAAAGCACTTTGAATTGCCTTGTTGCTGAAAGGAACCTCAGCCTGTCAGTCAGTCCCCAGGGCACAGAAACCACCGTTGTGCCTGCTCGTGTCAGAGGAAGTGTAACGTCAACAGCACCGCGACCGCTTTCGCCTCGCCATTAATATCATATCGCAGCGAACACTGTCTGCGTGAAGTTTGGAAAAGCGGTAACCACACTTGAAACCACGTTATCGGCGTCGCCGGGACTCTCTGGGACTTCAACAAAACTGCAGACCCGACGTAGTTTGCTCCGTCCGCACCTCTGCTCTCTGTCAACATGCAGAGAGGACAGATAACTTTGCGCTTACTCTCAGGTACCAAAATTAGGCACCGTTTGATTTTACGTGAACCAATACTTGGTAGTACCGACGTGATGCGGTCGGTACCAGTAAAAGTACCGGGTTCGGTACCCAACCCTTGTGTCAACAGTTAACTTCATTTAATGTTGTATGTGGCGTTTTCTTTTGCAGGCAGCAAATGTTCCATTAAAACAAGTCCCTTCCTGAGACTATTTAGCAGAGCCACCGTCACTGCGAAATGCACCCAGAATGCATCTGTGGTGTAGCCAGACTTTACTCCACAGCGCTGAGGAGACAGGTCTGGCAATGCAAGACTACGTCCATATTAACAGCAGAAGATTTGCAATCTACGTTTGGATAAGGATTTTTTTTCGGGACGTGCGGTTCCCTCGAGTGAAGGTAGGCAGGTTAAACTGACATCAGGCCGACACTTACGTAAATATCTGCATGTTAAATGTCACCCACATCCCACAAAAAATATCTGAAAGCTGAGGAGAAAGAGTAAGAAATTACTTTTGTATGAACTTTCAACGTCAACTTCAGTCCAGAAAGTCCTTCACAGTAAGTCACTAATCTATCATTTCGACTGGTAGGGTTTTTCCATTGGCACTTTTAGCTGCACCGTGGATCGGCTGCATTTCCATTTAGAAAAGACAGCCTCGCGTGCCGGATTTAATAGGCATCATAAATTGTTGCACTGGTTTCCTTCCTCAAGATTTATCTGCGTAAACCTACCTTGAACCAATCCTCCCATCCTCTTGTGCCTCTTTCTTATCTATCTACTCCAACGTCAACTAAGCGAGTGGAGCGACTGTTCTCATTAAATCTTGAGAACATTGTGAACTGTACTCCTGCTTCGTGTCACTTTGTTCTCCGAGCGCTTCAAACTGCTTTTCGTGATCAACTCCCAGAGGTCCAGCCAGGAGCTGATAGGACGCAAACAGGGCTTTAAATAAGGGATGCACAATATGTCAGTTTTTTTTTTTAAATCATCATCGCGATATTAACTGGCGCAATACAGATACCGCGAAAGGCTGCGACATGTCGCGGAAGATACTCAAGAGATTTTTTGTGTTAGTTGAAAGAAAATATCAGCAGTCATTCTTTTTTTTATAATTCAATGTTCAATTTGTTCAATCAGCAGAACTGAGAACACTTTAATATCCGTTTATTTATGTCAGGAAATATATCGTGATATTCAACATTATAACCTATCACATATTTTTTCTCATATCGTGCATCCCAACTTTTAATTAACTTTTTTTAATCACCAGCCAACAATGGCTTGTACATTTTTCAATTTACCAGCCAATCACATTTTCCACTAGCCAAATTTCTACTAATTTCAACAACTTTGAATAACTTAACTACTTAATTTCATTCATAACCCACGCTAGACACATCACGACATGGTGTTCATGGGAAATGTAAGATCAGTACTATGAGCAGTGTTGCCAGATAAAGATTTCATTTCCAAGCCAAACGGACACCAAAATGCCCAAATTTCGTGGTAGCAACATTTCTGCAAGCCTGGTCCTACCAGACTCTGGTCCATTAGCCTGGTCCTACCAGACTCTGGTCCATTTCATTTGTACAGAGAGAGAGAGTCTGGATCTGCCATAACCAATCGCTAACTTTTGGTCGTGACGTGGGCTTAGCATCATTAGCGTTAGCCTTAGCCAACTCCTTCACCACTAACGGAGCGAGCTGGAAAATCAAACTGTTCCCGAACCCCGTGGGGAGGAGGGCCACAACATCATGGCCACCAACACAACTCAGCAAAGATTGGTCTTGCTCGGGCTTTAACTTCTGGATATTTGGCAGCGTTGCCACAACGCTTCTCACGAAGTGTAAAGTTTTTTGCACACATGAACTGTGACAAAACAAAACAAATTGGCTGTACCAAACATAGATTGTTTTTGGCACCTATAGCAAGTTGCGCATCACCACAAGCCTGTAAACATAGAGGCTTCTATGAATAAAGACAATAAAGTACATACTGGCCATTTAAGTACAGTAGGCTACCAAAAAAGTGACCTATAACACAGTGAACTAAATATGGCCCTGATACAGGCTCTATCTGAACTCCTTGAACATATCTTTACATAATTAAAACATGTTAATGTAAAATGCTTTCAATTAATAATTTTAAAAAATCTAAGTCTTTTAAAAATTAAATCGTGAACAGTGGTGAATAGAGATCACGATTTTAAAACAATTTATCGTGCAGGCCTAGGAACCACGCGGCGCTGATTTGCGTTTCCTTTACCAGTTTAAAACACTGATATTTCCGACAACATCAAGATGTTTCTTATTGAAATATTTCAGCATTGTTTTTGTCATTTTAAAAACGCTGTTAGAACTACAAAAAGCACTGAAAACATGACTCACATGAGCATATTATTTGAGACACTCTTGTTCCTATAAAGTCTTGTCATTCAACGAGACAAAAAGCTAGTTCTGTTTCAACATCAAAGTTTCCCACTTTCATTCGGTTCCTCCGATTCAGTACATCGTCATTTGCATATAATACTTCTGTCTGTAACCTGCACATGAAGGCTTGTTTTTTTAACTCCAAAATGTAGTAATTTGTAGTATCGAAGTGAAAAGCATGAAGGTATTGACTGAAGTAAACCTGTGATTTAACGTGCTGGTGCTGTTCTGCTTCACTGTATCTCCGTGCCGACACCTGTTTGGTGTTGATAGAGACACAAGCAAGCATCCGACAGCCAAACGGGGCCGGAGGAAAACCGTAAAATCCTCCACAAAGTGCTGTAAGCCGGGCGTCACACAACGAGCACACAAAAGATAAAAGCTTCCCCTCTCTGCAAAGAAGACGCGACTGGCAGGGGGGGAAAACAGAGGGGAGGCACATCTCCTTTGAAGTTATATTTAGGACAAATCCTCCCTTTGCAGAACAAACCGTCTTCCGCTATGCATTCAAATCACAGCCGACAAACGGAGGGAGGAATCGACCTCAGAGCACAGGAACCGACTGCACGCGTACAATTAGCCGTCGGAGCATCTGAAAACGCCCCGCTGGCTTTGATTCCTTCTGCATCCCAAATACTCCCGTTGCACCTGGGATACAGATGCATCATCGGACACAGTTTTTAAGATCTGAACACACGGAGAAGCGCCGCAGCAGGTGGTCCAGATCCGTTTAGACACATGGACAACAAGCTGCAAATGTAGAAGCACTTCCAACACATGAGGAAAATATCAAAATTGCAATAGTTTTTGACTGATGTTGCGATTGCGATACGATTCATGATATTGGAGGGAATGATCCATTTTTTCATCTCATTTTCATTGAAACACAAATAAAAATGTATAACTATAGTCATGTAGTGTGATTTTTGCAAGAACCTGTACCAAACAAAGAGGCTTTCCTTTAGTCTGTAGGATAGGATTTGTAAGCCCAGGTAGGGCTGGGCGATATGGAGAAAATCAAATATCACGATATCTTTGACCAAATACCTCGATATCGATACCGCAACGATATTGCAGTGTTGACTATTGGTGCTTTCACAAAATATTTACACAATGAGATTTTTGATAAATAATCATCAGCAATGTGGATATAATGACTAAGTGGGTAAAGGCAAATAATAGTTACAACAGTCTGGTAAGTTCAGAAAATGACATCACTTTACTGTAATGCAGCCTTTAAAACCATGAAAAGACTACACTATTACAATATCCGAAATCTAAGTCGATATCTAGTCTCATATCACGATATCGATATAATATCGATATATTGCCCAGCTCTAGGCCCAGGACGTCTCTGCAGCCCCACAATACTTCATTCAGAATGGTTAGACACATATTTTGCCTTTAACAAATATTGCGCCCCCCTGCGATTTGGATGTTGCACTAGTCCATATTGCAATTTCGATAAAATTGCGATTAATTGTGAAGGAAATAAACCTCTGAGTGGTTGTTGTTTTTAACAGCAGGAGGACAGAATGAAGATCTGTCCGCCAAATGTATAACTTAATGTTCATGTTTAGTTTTTAACCACATAGCATTTCTTATAGCAATTGTTATTGAACAATGAGTTCCAATAAGTGTCACTTTAAAGTGCCCATATTATGCTCATTTCAGGTTCATAATTGTATTTAGAGGTTGTACCAGAATAGGTTTGCATGGTTTCATTTTCAAAAGACACCATATCTTTGTTGTACTGCACATTGCTGCAGCTCCTCTTTTCACCCTGTGTTCAGGTCTCTGTTTTAGCTACAAAGTGAGACCTCTCACTGCTGTAACATCTTTGTTGGGAGGCGCACATGCTCAGTAGCTAGGTAAGGATCACATCAGCTAGCTGTTTCTCTAACTTCAGTCAGTACAAGGCAGGATTAGCCGGGAGACTTCCAACTTTGCGTGGAATACCTGCAGAATAGGGACATGGAAGTAGTTCTTTTGTAGATTAGGGTGAACTAGTGTGTGTTGTGTGTTTTGCCATTGAGAACGAGCTAGCATGCTAGCGCTAGCATGCCACGGTTAGCCACCTCGTCTCGGCTACTGACGTTGAAAGCCCTCCAGATTTCGAAACAGCTCACCCAGATACTGAAGGCAGCACACATTCAGAAACCGTATCACACTCAAAACAGCATGGATGTTTTTTTTACAAGTTTGTATGCGTGTGGAAGCACCTGAGACACAAAATAACACCCCAAATCTCAGAAAAAGGGATTTGTTTTCATAATATGGGCACTTTAACTGCCAATCATACAGCTGTGCAGACCGAGTGTCCCACTGGGACCACAGGACGGAAATGAAGACGACTCTCTGCGAAATGAGGTAAACAGGAAAACAGGAAGGCCTCAACACCATAATGGGGAAAGTTTAAGAAAAGGATTTCCCAGCAGGCATCCTTTCATCCATCCATTTATCTCTAAAAAGATCCAACCGCGTTGTTATCCGACTCTCCATTCAGGCTAAAAACGAGCAGCGGCAGCAGCGAGGGCGACGGCAGCGGGTTTGTCCTACATAATGACTTAATTGAAGTGGTTAGCACTTGGAGGATAATGAGAGCCTCCAGACCACAACAGACCCACGAGTGAGTTAGGAAATGGAGCAGCGCGCACACGCGGAGGAAATCAGTGTCGATTATTAATAGCAGCGGCGCCACGCGCAGCACTCAGACAAATCAACGCGGGTCTGTCTCCTTTCTGTCTCTGTGGGATTAGACACCATGTGTTCATTTCATTTGTCCAACACACACACACACACACACACACACACACACACACACACACACACACACACACACACACACAGATACAATTAGCAACTATAACTGAAATATATTGAATTCAGCGTTGACCCTAAAACAGAATTTGTCCTATTTCCATTCTACTACATGAGTGCGTCAGCTAGGGCTGGGTTAAAATAATCGAATTTCCAATTAAAAATCCATCTTTGTTTTGAGTGATTTAATATTCCTTCATAAAATCCAGACATGGATCTTTTAATATCTGCCTTTTCACCATGGATGAAGAAGTGAAAAGTACTTTAAACTTTTTGGATGTCAGTTGCTAATGTTAACATTAACCTGGTGCATTATAAAACATATCTGAGGGCTGCTTCTTGCTTAAACAATTTACAGCAGTAAAGTTCTCTGAGAATCTCTTTCATATTGATTGTGTCTTCCGAGACTAAGAATACATTTTCAGTCTCAACTTTTGGGTGAAGAAACACGAACGAAAAGTGCTCTAAAAGGACATTATGGGCATTCTGGGCGTGCTGGTCTTACAGGGAGGTGTGTTCAGGTGCACACTATGCTTGTTACACACACAGGGACACACAGCAGCACACACACATGCAGAAGATTACAAATAAAAATATTAGGGTGCAAATCCTCCATCATAACAGCAATGCTCCAAGGTCCAAACGCGCCTGGCTTTTAAAGGGAATGGGAGATGATCTCTGATTGGTTGATTGCATGTTACGCCCAAAACACACCTCTGATTAATGAAGACACTAAGAACAACCCTTTGAACCAGGCGCCCTGCGCACGGACACTTTTTCTGCCGTCAAACTAGAAAAAGTGGATTTGGACACGCCCTAAACGCGCTTCGCGCCGTGCGCTTAGATTGTTAAAATAGGGCCCTAGGACTTCTACATTCCCCACAATTAGGGATAAACCACTCCGTTACAGATTACTGCTGGGCTGGGTAGCAGTAGGTGACAAATTAAAAAGGTATCAACCGAAATAACCCAGCGCCAGGTTATATGGAAACTTCTCCGGTCAAACGATACCTGCATTCAATCCTTTTTGTATGTTAATTGGTGGTGTAAATTAAACCATGTAAACCTATTCTGATAGAACCTATAAATACAATTATGAACCTGAAATGGAGCATAATATGTGCACTTTAACTTCTTATACTCATAACCAGTATAGGTACCACTGTTTTAGATGATGCCCAGCCCTAATTACTGCTAAAGTGCACCACTGGGAGTAATTACAGACACGAGGCCCGCATGGGCGGCAGACGACGCCTGCAGCGAAAAACGCAAACATCCAGACACATCAGCAGTCTGAAATACCACCCCCAACTTCTCACCCTCCAGCACCGTCACATCACACCGCGAGGGGACTTCTGGGGCCTCAGAGATTCTGCTTTTCTCATCCTACTTTGTCTCAGCAGCAAAGTTGTCTTTTTTCCAGAGAGAATGGCTCTCCAGTAAACGGCAGCTGGTTACCTGCCAGAGCAGCTGCTGCTGGAGGCGGAGGAGAAGAAGAAGAAAGGCGAGGGCGCCCAAAGTTCAACTTTCCCAAAATAGAAAACACTGTCAGACATGACAGCGCACACGCTTTTCCAAAGTCTCGTATCTCCTTTATTTACGCTACGCTCCACTAGGCGTGTGATCGAGATTAGCGGGGC
This sequence comes from Perca fluviatilis, assembly GCF_010015445.1. Lineage (NCBI taxonomy): Eukaryota > Metazoa > Chordata > Actinopteri > Perciformes > Percidae > Perca > Perca fluviatilis. Next base: position 5,059,720 of record NC_053122.1, read on the forward strand.
CAAAGTCAGGACGATGAAGTGAAAATGAAAACGGCGAAGGAGGCGGCTTAGGGAATCGGAGGATTTACAACACGTGCGATTGTTGGAGTACGTCTTATGCTGCATTGTATTAAGAGGATCTGTAATAAAGCCGCTGTATTCACAGCTGACAAAGTTACAGAGGGTGCAACACAATGGGGGAAAATGTTGAATTATTGAAGAAAAAAAAAGATGAAAAATTAAAGCTAAACCTCCACAGCAGACAGACAAAAAATAAAACCTCTGTCAGACGGGAATCCCTGAGACAGAAACACTTCATGGGACTAATCTTTCTACGGGCGGCTGTTTGTGGACATTAAATTACCTGGAGCAGTTTACAGCCTGCTGCACAAGATCAATGGGACTTTGATCACAAGGTCCATATTAACTATCGAGCGTTACAGCAAACTCGTCAAGGGGCGTTTTTTTATTACGATATATCCCTCTATAAAATATCCTGTTAGAGCTTCGGCACAAGGTACATTTTATCAAATGGCTTGTTTTTGTCTGAAATATTCAGTTAACCCTCGTGTTGTCTTCCCGTCGACTATGCAACTTTGTTTTTTTCTGGGTCAAAATTTTACGTTTTGGATCTTCTTTCGACATTATTTAGTCACTTTTTCCGATGTTTTTGTCTGTACTTTTCTGCGCTTTTTTGTGGTACATTTTTATGGGACTTTTTTTTTTTAAATGCTATATAATTGAATAAAACACCCAAATTCAATGAAAGTAACTGATCATTTATTTTACTTGTGAAGAGCGTTGTATGGCAGCATCCATGTTATAATTTTTTACTTTTTTAAAGAAACCCACATTTCTGATATAGAAACTTTTTCAAAAAAGGGTCAAATTTGACCCGAGGACAGAAGGGGGGGGGGTCAACTATCATGGAGGACCAAAAGCATCACCTCCTCCATCCATATGAGAGGCTGAGACTCGGGAACTTTGGCATTTTTTATGCGGTCAATCGACTAATCCATTAATTGTGTCAGCTCTGAACTCGTCACTTTGTTCAGTCGCACCATTTCTAGACCCCACACAGAGACTACAAAAAGAGAATCCAACCCACGGATGTTTTTCCCTCTCCGGTAAACACCTTCCCAAGTCAAAAAATATCTGTATTCCAAGAATTCCCTGAACTGTGAAGAATCAGGTATTCCAGTAAGTCTTCTAAGCCTGAGCACAGGTTGTAGTCAGGGCCTTAGAGGCGACACTGGCTGTGTGTACGTTAAGGATTAAAATAAAGGTCAGTCAAGCTGCAGCGCATGCAGAATGTCAACAGCTGCTCCGAAGTGATGAATAGTCAAGTGTTCAGCGGTAGGGCTGGGTACCGAATTCGATACTTTTAGGCACCGGCCGAATCGCCTCCTTAGTATCGAGTATGGAAAAATGCCTCGTCATTGAATACAAAAGTTCAATACCTAAGGATTAAACCTCTTTAGCGTCTGTGAGCCAATAAGAACGCAGCATGCTTCTATCAAGATCTAATAATGTCTGCGATTGGCTGTCTTAACGTGACGTCGTCATAGAGACACGTCAGACAGAGAATGTGTAATGTTATTTCCTTTTTGGTAAAATGGATTTCATAAAAAGTATCGTTCAGGAACATGTATCAAAGTCACGGTATTGGTATTCGGTACAAGCATCGGAAATATTTAAACGATACCCAGGCCTATTCACCGGATGATTTGGCTGCTCCACAAATGCAGCATCAGTTGCTAGCTGTTGCAAAGATTAGCGTTTCAAAAGCCTTGGAGGATTACATTTTGGGTTTTCATAGAAAAATAAGTTCATAAAAAGGGACTTCAATCCCACCGAGTCACACTAAATATAAAACACAAAACGAGCTCCTGAACGCGCACTCATCAGGCGACTGAAACACGTTTCTACACTTCTGTCAGTATCTACAGACACACGTTATACATCAGGGGTGTCGTTAGCATTAGTTAGGGCTGCACGATGCGAGGAAAATATCCGATATGCGATGACGTGGTTAAATATCGCGATAACGATATTACTTGCGATAAACAGATATTGAAGAGTGCTCAATTCTGCATTTCTGCTGCTCTTAGTATTCTGCTAATTACAACAAATCGCTTGAATTTAAAACAAACTGAACACTGAATTGAATATAAAAGGCAGCACTTAAAAAAGAATGACGATATATTGTGCAGCCCTAGTATCTACAGACACACATTATACATTAGGGGTGTTGAAATTAATCACTGCATCGATGCATGGCGATGCGGACCTGGATGATGCTGCACCGACGCAGTTACAGACCATAATCGATTATTGCCTACTGATGGTACTTGGTGACTTGTCGCTGCTTCTTGTTGCCTGCTGAGTTCAGACTCCACGACATTCAGGAAATGTCTTTTTTAAGAGCTGATACCAGCTCATACATACCTGACTGCTTGAATTTGTTGATGAAAACCATGTGTAGTAATATATAATAATAATAATAATAATAATAATAATAATAATAATGATTTAAATGATTAAGTGAGGCCCTTTCACCTTTGGCATCAAACTGATTTTACCACAAATCCGGTCTGAGTGAACTTCGACCTGTGAAATCACATGACTCATCAATGTCGAGCCAATGTAAGAAAGGGGAAATGACTGACCTCTAGTTCAAGATATATGTCATTTATATAAGTGTATATGTAGTTCAAGATGTATGTCATTCATATAAATGTATATGTTTGTGTATATCTGCAGTCAGACACCAGAAGCAGAGAGGAAGGCGTTCTGATTGGCTGCACTGCACGTAGGGCAATGACAGAAAGTGATGACAATAAAAGGATAATAATAGGAAGTTCTACAATTCACAACTTCCTGCTGTAAGCCATGCTAACTCCCACTGTGTATGTTTACAACCCTGCCCATGCCTCCCAACTGTGCCACCCAAGTACAGTTCACCTGTTCTCTCCGTCTATAGTCTGGATCAATGGAAGTGCATTGCCATGATAAGCGTGGCAAGCCGAAAGCTGAGGCGCGTTTGCTCTTAAAAGATCAGATACATTAGTAGCAGCTAGGGCTGTGCTCGATTGAAGACATTCTCAGTCGACTAACACTCATTCAGTTGTATCTACTAATCATTTAGTCGATACATTAGTTGATTTGATCGACAGATCTGTAAATCTGAGTTTCTCCGCAAAGAGTCACCACTTTAATTCTTGTGTTTACCAGAGATGAGCTCGTACGTTTCTTGGAAATAAGTCATTCAGCATGAAAAAAAGCATCAAACATGACTAATGGTCTAAAGAACTCTAAGTTGACTAAGACCAAAACGACCGATTAGTCGACTAATCAACTAAGAGTGAGCAGCCCTACTAGCAGGACAGCAGGTGATACAGAGATAACAGCAGAAGCCTACAAATGCCACACACAAGCGGTGACAGTGAACGCATCACTGTCACTTTCAACTTCAACTGGTGTCTGTTATACAGTAATTAGGCGAAACTGTGACAGATACACTGTAGGGCTGTTTTACTAACTTGTCAACACACACACACACACACACACACTCTCTCTCTCTCTCTCTGTCACTGTCACACACACACACACACTGTCACACACACACAGCTTACCGGCTGGCATCCTGGTGCTAATGTACCGCAGTTCCTCTGTTTTGCCGAGCACCGATTGGTCCTGCGTTAGTTAGCCTCCATGTAGCTTCTCCGGCTCTCTCACTTCACCTGGCATCGGAATGACAACCCGTTAACGTCAAACCCACCCGTGTGTGAGTTCACCCGACACAGTTAACAGCCGCTTTAAGTCAGAAAATAAAGACACATGAAGCGCCTCTGACCATTAACGCGCTAAAATAAGCTGTCCGCTGTGACTGCCATAGACAGTAACAAGCCTGTAAACACTGAAATGTCCACAGGAATTAGCCGCAGAAGCTAACTTAACGTCTGAGTAACGTCAAAACTCGGGTTCACAAGGAAAGCACACACACACACGGAGACATTTCATGGGGTTAAACCCGGTGGACATACCTGTAGGTAACGTTAAACAGCAAGCTGGCCAGATAACCTCCTACACATTACTACAGTGCTTCCTGCTTTACGGTGACAGACAACACGGAAGTGTGTGCTGCTTGCTGCAGCACGAGCAGCCCCCCCAAAAAAACACACCCCCCCGCTCGGCTCCACCGTTCAGAGCCCACGGAGGAGCCCAGAGAGAGCTAATTATAGCTGCCTGCTGCAAGGTGTGCAGTCCGACCATAGACTTCGGTTGGTTATACTGTAGCCTGTATGGGTTAGTTAGTGCTACTTGTGTCAAAGTAGCCTATATGGGAATGTGTGTAAGATGAAGATTATTACTAGAAGAAGAAACAATCATGTGTTCTTTCACTGTATACTAAAATATTTTGGGTAGATGTTCAACATCTTATAAGATTTAACACTGGGCACTCAGTTCAATTTAAGGATAGATCTATTTTTATTTGTTTTGAATAGGGCTGGGCGATATGGAGAAAATCAAATATCACAATATTTTTGACCAAATACCTCGATATCGATACCGCAATTATGTTGTAGTGTTGACTATTGGTGCTGTCACAAAATATTTAAACAATGAGATTTTTGATGAATAATCATCAGTAATGTGGATATAATGACTAAGTGGGTAAAGGCAAATAATAGAACAGTTACAACAGTCTGGTAAGTTCAGAAAATGACATCACTTTACTGTAATGCAGCCTTTAAAACCAGGAAAAGACAACACTTATGCAATATTACGATATTACCATATCCAAAATCTAAGACGATATCTAGTCTCATATCACGATATCGATATATTGCCCAGCCCTAGTTTTGAAGACAATGAGATGGACAAATATGCTGTCTGTTTTTGTTCAATTAATCTTGTTATTGGGGAAAATTCCACATTCACGAGAAGAAATGGGCGGACTCCAAACCAAGAACTGCAACGGCAACACTATAAGAGACATTAAGAATAAGAAGGCAATTAAGACTGTAATTGTGTTTGATATATTTCTCATGTACCGGTGATACATTTGACTTAATATGTACTACACTTTTCTTTTTTACTTTTTTATTTATTTTCTACATATATTTTTTTTGTATATGCACCTCTGGTATTGACTTTTTTGTATATATATATACACACACATACTGGTGATGTACCTATGTTCTTTACTAATAATAATAATAAAAAAAAATCAAGATTATTGAAACCTTTATTGATTCCCAGAGGGGAAACACAGGTGTTGCAGCAGCACAAGGACAGAAATAAGTAAAACAATTAGAAATATATAAAATAAAATGATATTAAAGAGCAGTTAAAAAAAATTTAAAACATTTGTTAAAGAGAATATAAAAACAGGGGGTCACTTGCGCACACAACAGGGTGTTCAACGCACCCCCCGTTTCAGTTGAAAAGAAACGTGTTGCTGCTACGTTTTTGTCGGGGCTGAACGTGGCCCAGCTATTACAGGTATGAAATACGAGAGTTAAAGTTACGGTGCAGCGTAAGAAATGAGCAATTACTTTAAAAAGGCAGCATCAAAAAAGACAAGTCGTCAGCCATGATTTAAAAGAACTGAGAGTTGCAGATTTCGGGGAGTTTGTTCCAGATAAATGTGGTGCATAAAAACTGATAGAAAACAGCTCCAGACCCAAAGTACACTAAAGTATGTGGACAGGGTCAACATGGGTCTGATCGGCGCCCAGATAGCTCAGTTGGTAGAGCGGGCGCCCATATATAGAGGTGTACTCCTCAACGCAGCGGGCCTGGTGTTTGACTCTGACCTGCGGCCTTTTTGCTGCATGTCATTCCCCCCCATCCCCTTTTTTTTTTTTTTTTTTTTTTTTTTTTTCCCCTTTTTTTTTTTTTTTTCATGTCTTCTGCTGTCCTAAAGTTGTCAAAAAATTGGTCTGTTATAGTTGAAACCAATAAAACTGCCATGTTTAGGCCACTCGTGCTAAATCTGTACACACTCATGTTGTCTTGAATCTTGTTAGAGCCTTGTATCACACACACATGCACACTGCTTACACAGTTTACTGGTCTACATCAGCCCATATGCACAACCCCTCCCTCCCTCCTCCCCCCAGCCTGGACTGAGGTCTACCTTAATAACTTAAAACTTGAACAATGGCTGTAACCTTATTACTTCCTTGCGTTTATGGACTTATTTGCACTACCACGATGCACACTCTCATAGAGCACCTTACCATACATCCCTTAGTACATTCATGTGGATTTTTAGATATTTTTTGCACTTTGACTACAAACTTTTCTTTTCTTTTCAATATTATTCATGTGGATTGTCTTTTTTATCATCCTGTTTATGTTTATGATGTATGTGTATGTTGTGTGTGATGTCTTTAAGCTACTAGGACCCTGAATTTCTCCTTGGGGATCAATAAAGTATCTATCTATCTATCTATCTATATATCTATCTATCTATCTATCTGAAGAAAAGGAACGGGCCTGAAGCATTTCTCATTAAGATCACCAATGAGACCAAAAATGTCAGCAATTAACTCTAACTAAAAATATCTCCCTGAGCTGATGAGTGAATGTGTGTATGAAAGTGTGCTGGTTGTGCTTTTTTAAGCTCTTAAGGACCTTTGCTTCTGCCGTCCAATGGACTTAAGAGGTGATTAAAGGCTTTGCCCCCCACAGATGGCACGCCAAGCGTCTGCTCAAGTCAAATGACTGACAGCAGCCAGCGGCACTCCTGCCTGACACCAAAATAAATACAAATAATTGAGATTGAGAAGAAAAAAAAAAGAAAGATTCTGCCCGTGTAATTACTCTAATGCAGCGACGTCCACGTGTCGCAACAGTGTGGCAGAGGTGGATCTGCACACTGCAGGCTTAAAATAAAACCCATCAACATGAGCAGATTTAGCAGTCAGACAGTAAGCAACACTTCAGACAGGAACACATGTATACTGTTTACTAGTGGGATGTACTTGTTGGAACGGATGACTCAATTTTTTATTTATTTTTTAAAATAATTTGTTGGGTCTTTTCCCTTTATTCAATAGTGCAAGTGGATTGGCAGGAAAGGGCAGTGGTGTAGTCTAATGTATTGTAGTGGGTATACTGTACTGTATATTGACCAGAATCTGCCTTTGGGGGAGAGGGGGCATATCATAGTGGGGGGGGGGTCTGGGTGTCCTCCCCCAGGGAAGTTTTGAGCATCAACGACTTCATTTCCTGTATTCTGATACACTTTTATGCACCAATATATGGTGGACATACCTTTATTTAGCCTATGTGAAGAAGAAAAACACAGATGACCATTTAAAATATATAAAAAATATAATGGAAAGTATGTTGCGTGTCATTGGGCATTGTTAAGTGGGTATATGGAAATCCTGGAGCTTTCTTAGTGGGTATACTGCGTATACCTGCGTATCACGTAGACTACACCATTGGGAAAGGGGGAGAGGAAGAGAGGGGATGACACGCAGCCAAGGGCCACAGTTTGGATTCAAACCCTGGCCGCTGCAAAGGACTCAGCCTAAATGGGGCGCCAGTCTTACTGGGTGAGCTAGAGGCCTCCCCGATAACCCAAATGGGATAGCAGTTAGGGAGTGAGAGATTTGAGTGTGATTTGATGAGCTGAAAGGCTAGACGGCTTTAAATCTGTGACGGTTTTATTTTTATCCATTTTTATTTTTTTTTATCTCTATAGCATTAACATTGTAACAGGGATCTCCCGTGCCCTCTACCAACCTTGTAAAGCTGCTGAACTCCATTTTGCCTGTGTTGTCCCTGCCAGAGGCGGGGCTGGAAGGGGACCATGGGGTGGTAACGCCACCATTGACGTCCGTCAATACCCACCAGGTCCGGATTTGTTGCGGCACGTTGCGGCCATGACTGACAGCTGTAGTCACGAGGACCCACAAGTTCTTGCGAATTCACGTAGAATAGAACCACAAAACCACCACCAGTTAGTTTCCATCCAGAGGAGTAGAGGGGGAACAACTCTGTGCTGTGTTTTCAAGGTGTAGTGCAGGGAGATATGATCTGCCGTGAGCACGGGGGATTTTATTTTGAAAATTAACCGGATATTTATTCTGTTTCTGTGCTCGACTTCCTGTCCCGCACTATCTGCCGTGTGCTAAATTGCTGCGGAGTTCTCTGGCATCTGGCAAAAATAGAAGCAAAACTGGTTCCCTTAAGTAGTACTCGCAGGAGAACACCTGTTTCCTGGGTGAAAGTCTTGTGTTTTCTCCTTAACTTCTCCAGGACATGAACACCTGTTTCCTGGGTGAAAGTCTTGTGTTTTCTCCTTAACTTCTTCAGGACATGAACACCTGTTTCCTGGGTGAAAGTCTTGTGTTTTCTCCTTAACTTCTTCAGGACATGAACACTTGTTTCCTGGGTGAAAGTCTTGTGTTTTCTCCTTAACTTCTTCCGGGACATGAACACCTGTTTCCTGGGTGAAAGTCCTGTGTTTTCTCCTTAACTTCTTCAGGACATGAACACCTGTTTCCTGGGTGAAAGTCTTGTGTTTTCTCCTTAACTTCTTCCGGGACATGAACACCTGTTTCCTGGGTGAAAGTCTTGTGTTTTCTCCTTAACTTCTTCAGGACATGAACACCTGTTTCCTGGGTGAAAGTCTTGTGTTTTCTCCTTAACTTTTTCCGGGACATTCACACCTGTTTCCTGGGTGAAAGTCTCATGATTTCTCCTGAACTTCTTCCGGGACACGAACTCTGCTCCCTGGCTTGAAAGCCCTGTGTTTTAGGATCTTCGCTCTTGATACAGCAGCAGTCGTACTGTAATAAATATGTGGAATACATACCAATTACAGTGCTTTACTTTTGTAGCTATATGTACGAATTCATGAGTTCATGAGAACAGTCTGGTATTGTCTCCAGTATAGACTCCATCTTTAATGTTCTTTCAGTTCAGGAGGCAGCGTTGTGCACTGATCCTCAGCAGAATATTGACATGTGTTGTCAGCAAACAGGTGAAGTCAATGATACGTTGAAACAGTCCCAGTTTCCTCATTAGCTGGTAGATGGCTGCTGATTGTCTGGCTGCTTTGGGATGTTTTGGTGTAGTAATCAGAACCAGTTTACTTGTTGAGTGAACTTGATTAACAGGCAGACTCTAGATCAGTTTGAGCGTTTCCTGCATCTAGGGATCAAAGCTGCCCACGCAGAAATCCTTATGCTTACAGCTTTTCCACTAAAGTTAACTGGTGGGAAGAGACGAGGCTTTAGACGAAAAACGCTCCCATCGGTTGTTTGTTCAAGCAGCAATTACGAATCATATAATTATTGTTAACTAACATGCTAGTTAACATTAGTTATTAAACTTAAACAGCTAATGTAAGTCGAAACTGCCTGCGAGCTTCTCCTGTACTATACGGTAATTCCTCCACTATGCGACAGAAAGTTGCGTGATTATGACACAATCGTTAGCTTATTTTTACAGAAACGTCTGCTACGGAGCCATAACGTGAGGTACAGGGTAATGGAGCCTTTTATACATTGTCGTGTTTCTTTAGAAATAAACAACGGACAAATAGAGTCTTTAAACAATTCAGATGTAAAGTTATTCGCTGTCCAAGTGACGTCAAAATGAATGGGAGTCAATGGAATGCTAACAGCGAGTGAGTGCTAGGTAGCATCAAAATGGCGCCATAGGAGGTACGCTTTGTAGAGACTGGCTTACCCCCTTGCAAATTCTGCATAAGTAGGCAGGTTGTGGCTTAGCCCCGCCCATGACGATCGTGATTGGTTTAAAGAAATGCCATTAAACCAGAGCACTCTTGCTTCGGATTAGAGGGTGGGAATAACTCTGGGTGGGAAAACTGAGCGAGTGAAATGTCCAAAACAGCCTGCAGAAAACAAGACTTTTGACAGTTTTATGTCAATGTCATTTCAAACTGACTCTTAGTCATGAAGAATCCCTTTGAGCTGAATGAAAAAGACATTTAAGACAGTTTATAAGACGGTGCCTTTGAATCTAAAAAGAGATCTTTTGCTGCGTTCAATACCTGGAAAGGTGCCGTATTTTACTCTCAACCTACATTTTTTTATTATCAACCCAATCGATTACATAATGTAGCTCAGTGAAAGAACATAAATGTGAGAGCAGAGTGAAATAAATATCTCCTCGAGAGGACTCTATGAGCAGCTATTCACTCTTTTATCGACACACTTTGTACATCCATAGTTTGAAAAAACACTTTGCTGCAACAAACAGTCAAAATCCAAAATTGCACACGCACATATTGCTATTTGCTTCAAATGTTTACCTGTGATTCATCCTCGAACATAAAAGGGAATACATTTTTATAGCAAACAACACATAAAAATGCAATCAATCTGTCTCACTTCATACATCTCTCTCCACACACACAAACACACGCACACACCTTCACACTCTCGTCTCCGCGGCGCCCAGAGGTGGAGGTGAAAAGTGCTGTCGAAAGCCTCCGTTTGCACTTCAAAGGGTTGTGTGGGTGGAAGACAGAAGCCTGCGGTGAGCTGCGGCAGAGTCATATAAGCAGCGACTGCTGGAGTTTAACCTCCTGGGAAACATCCTCGGCGTCCGACAAACACCGGATCAACTCTGACGGATGTTTAACATCGAGCCTGGAGGAGGCGGAGGGTTGGGACGGACGGGTCAACGGTCTCAGAGTTACCATCAAATCTGTTTTATAACCTTTATGTGTTTGCACAGTGAGGGGTTTTATGTAGAACTGCCCAGCTGACTGCCACGGGACGATTCGAGGGGTGTAGACGGAGATCTTGTGATCAAGTGAAAACTACTTGAACACATTACTGTAGATGCAAATTGTCAATGACGTTTTCAAAAATGGATGTGCTCAGGGTGCGATTTGTGAAAAGCAGTTTTTTGTTTGTTGATAATGCACAACAGAACAAAACATGCAAGAATTAAATCCCCCTTCCAATACCACCGTGGATATCGGCCAGCCGTGCCAAAACACTTATTTATGAACTTCATTATCCAACGGAAAATAATCTCAAAATGAAACCGCACAACGTGGTGTCAACATAAAACGTAACGCTTTCAAGCCGGAGAGAGAAGTTCACTTTGTGTCGAAAACAAAATACTTTCACGCAGGAGTTGCTCGTTCGTTCCTCGCGGGTGGTTTTAATCCAAACCAGGATCTTTTTCCTAAACTTAACGAGTCGTTTTGGTGCCTAAACTCAACTCTCATCGCCGTAGACGCTCACTTTTTTCTGGCTAAACTCCACTACCATCCACGGCCCCTGAAAGGAGCATCATCTGGCGGTGCCTGTAGCCGGCTCACAGTCACCTGTTGGCGGCTAAACAACCGCCGCTGATAGCCGGCATCCCACCAGCAACTTCTGCTCGGATGTTATCGTTCTATCACACTGTGTTCACGTTACAGCGCTTTACTTAGTTTAAAATACTTCTATTTTAGGTATATAACATATGGTCTTTTGGTGAAGTACTATTGATCACTTTGAGGGGGGGGGATACATTTTGTTGCCTAGAACATTTTGAGTGCCAAACACTTTTTTAACATTTCCTGCATTCTGGTGAATTTTTATGCATCAATTTATGGTGCAATGGCCTTTATTTATGTAAAGGAAATTATTATTCTCCTGTATTGTACAGGTACCACGGTACTGTACATCTCAACATCAAATCGATTAGAGAATGAGACCTTGTTAAAGCCAGAAGCTCCAAAGTGTAAATCTACATAAATCTATCTTTATTTTTCACTTCCTGTCTTGTTCTTTAACCCCCACGACGTAGCAAAGTAGCCACAGTTCTTGTTTTCTGTTTTTTGCAGACTGATCTCCTGAAGTGGCGTTATGTATGACACGCCAATTCGTATGACATTATTGGCGTGTTATCAAGACGCATACTCTCTTTTTAGCGTGTTTATCAACGCCGTTTGACCTCCATTGACTTACATTACCTTGCGATTGCGTGTGAATTGACGCTGTAGCGAGTAGTATGAAAGGGCGAAAATCCACGTAGGTAGGTTGGGTAAAACACCAGACTTTCACCCAGGAGACCTGGGATAGCGTCCCACGTATCACGTTTCATTCGTGTCCCGCGAGTCACGTTTCCTAAACTCAACCGTCGCTTTCTTCTCGCGGTAACACGCCAAGTGGCGTGTATGTTTACGCCCACTGTATACAGCGTAGACATACACGCGGATAGCTCAAAATGCGTACAGATAACACGCCACTTGGCTTAAGAAAGTGGGCGTGTATGTTACGCAAAGTCATGATGTCATGTTATTTTTTTGAGGGGGAGTACCTCTTCTAAATATTGGAGGAGACACATCCCCTGCACCCCACCCACGAAATCTATGCCTATATTTGTCTCTAACATCCCCGACTATTATGACCCTGTAGGTTTGTTTGTTTGAATTTTAAGGAGGCTTCAGATATCATGCAGAGTAATGTCAGGACGCCCTGGCAAACCAGTAGATCAACTCTATGAATTCTTATTTTATGACTTTAAGGAGTGGAGTTGCACCCAGTTCCAACACATAAAGGAGACATTGGGTGTGACGAGCAGAGGAGGGTTGGGTGTGAATATTTTCTTTGTACAGATGTGATTGTCTGAGAACAGTCACACATAAACCTGTGATTTGACGGACTCTGCAGGATTACATGACTCATACATACGGACGCCGTTTGTTTCTGAAATGTTAAAACATTTACACGAAAAATACCGTTCGGCCCAAGGTGACATCTTCAAATGTGTCCAAAACCCCCAAAGAGATTCAGTTTACAATGAATAATGACAATACACTGCTAATGAAAAGCAGCTAGGATCTCATTGGAGAAGCTGGAACCAAATAATATTTAGCTTCTCTGCATATTTTGTCTGTAATTCATGGCTTTCAATAGAAATTAGTGGAATTTTGCCATGAACATCTTTAAAGGCCGTCTTCTCAAAATTAGTTTTTTCTCAAACTCTGAGCGAAGATTTTCCACTTCTGTTGCACTTACATACACCACACTTTACAGTCATATTCCTACCTATATTTTAAAGGTTTTTACAGAGGGATTTGTTGATATATCATTCTTGGCCTGATTTATATGACATGTTATGCCTACAAATAGGGCGGAAATCCAGTTTTTAAGGCTATTGGCAGTATTTTCTGATTTACTGGGTAACAAAAGGAAATATTCATAATCCCCTCTGTAAATGTCTTTTAAATGAATATATAAACAAAAGAATTTTGAACCTTTCGAAGAAAAAAAAAAAAAAACACCGTGGCGTGTCCGTTTTTATTTCGGCTCCCATGTTAACAGGTTAGAGTTTTCACACTGCCTTGCGTGAGGAAAACGTGTGCATACTAGAAATAGGACCGATGCCTATTTTTCACGCGACACACAAGCGTGTTGGAAGGCGTTTCCAGGCAAAATAGAATACGAAAAGATGTTTATATGTCATTTTGACACAAATACAATATAATAAATGACTCTCTAGGTCTCTAGGCCTCTAGTCTCTAGGTTTTGACATAAATGCAGAAATAAATGTAATTTAAAAAAAAGATAATAATAAATAATAATCGATTTTCAAATATTGCACCTGTCAATACAGAACGAAATATTCTGGAGCCTGCGCGAGTTCCGTAGGGCCGAAGAGTTGGTGACAATTATCTTTCTTTTCAGCATTTGTGCACATTGTCCCTTAACTTTGACTAACCAGATTTATTTCCCATCCAAACTCGTTCTCTTTCAGCTTTAACCGCTAACACCAAGCAACTTCAAACTCAGAGATGAACAGCACAGAACAAAACTGTTGTGCTCTGGGTGTTCACGCCGCCGTTTCATTTTTGTCAGACGCGAAAGGTGTTGCTGCGCCTGTCTCTCTGCTGTGTGCCTCGTTCTTCATCAGACGGATAAGAATAGCAGCGTGGAGATCAAGGTGTGACGGGAGCTTTGCAGCAAAGTGAAAGTGGGGAGAAAAGTGCAGCCTACACCTGTAACTGTGAGATCAGAGTTTCTGCAGGGAAGGAAAGTTTCAGAAAGTGGGAAATGACTGTCGCGCCTGAATTAGGAAATAATAGACACAAAGCTTGATCTTTTTCTAAACATAACCAAGTAGTTCTTGGGCCTTATCCTAATCAAACAACGTGTTTGAAATCATAACGGTTCTCTGGTGTAGAAATGAGGGCAGAAAGCGCTCTAAGAGAACACTTATTAGAGGGTAGGAATAAACCACCAATATCACCGTATGGTTTAGAGGACTGATTATAAGACCATGCATATACACAGGGCTTAACATTTACATTTTTGATCACCAGCAAACATGGCTAACATATGTTTAAAGTTACCAGCCAATCAGACTTTCCACTAGCCACATTTAGATTTTTTCATAACTAACTTTACTTTAGCGTTCGTCTTCTCAGTTTCAGCATAGCTCGGTATCGATACAGCACACACTAGGCACGTAACCAACGGTTGTATGACAAGTAATGACGTAGTGTTCATGGGACATGTAGGGAAAGTACTACGAGCAGCGTAAACATAAAGATTGGGTTTCCAAGCATAACACACACAAAACCGCCCAAATTTCTTGGCAGAAAAAAAGACTAATCTGGCAATCTGCAATCATCGTTTCTGCAGCTTGATTCGAACCGACACAGAGTTATTCGCTTCATTCATCACCAGCCAAATTGGCTAGTAACTTTGGGGTCAGCCCTATGTTCCCTCAGCCCAATGGTCCCACAGCCCTATGTTCCCTCAGCCCAATGGTCCCACAGCCCTATGTTCCCTCAGCCCAATGGTCCCACAGCCCAATGGTCCCACAGCCCTATGTTCCCTCAGCCCAATGGTCCCACAGCCCTATGTTCCCTCAGCCCAATGGTCCCACAGCCCAATGGTCCCACAGCCCTATGGTCCCACAGCCCTATGGTCCCACAGCCCAATGGTCCCACAGCCCTATGGTCCCACAACCCTATGGTCCCACAGCCCAATGGTCCCACAGCCCTATGGTCCCACAGCCCTATGGTCCCACAGCCCTATGGTCCCACAGCCCAATGGTCCCACAGTAGGGGGATAAAATCTGATAAAAAGGAAATGTGGGAACATAGGGCCTAATTTTGAAGAAAATCTTAGAAATGTGGGAATATAGGGCTGTGGGACCATAGGCACGCTCCCGTACTTTACAATGTTGATTTAAAGCCCCTCCATGAATTTATACACGTATATGCAGGAGCTAAGATTTGGGGTTTCCGAGTTTCATGTTGATCCAAACGCTGTTACAGGAAACATTCTACCTCAATATAATAAATATATAATAAAGTCTTTTTGAAAAGGCCTAATTAAACTTTGAAACATGTCAGCTACAGTCTGAACTCTCTGTCTCTCTGTCTGCTGAGTTGTAGCTGTAGGAAATCTGCTGTTAAGACTTTGGCTCCCAGACGTCTCTGGCAGGTCGGTGTGACGAGCCGATCGGTGACACCGCAGCTGATGAGCCGAGGATGCCGGAGTCCCAAAAGCACAGAGCGAGAAAATAAAACCGACTCCAATCAATGTGTGTGTGAGTCGAGGAAACTCTGACAGCGATGAGTCACCCCCCACCCGCAGAGGGACGGGACGACGGAGCTTGACGATGGGAGTTACTCCCGAAAACAGCCAGGTGGAGGGACGACGGGTGTTTGATGACCTGCAGAGACACCGCACACACACACACATACACACACACACAGAAAGATTACTTTTCTTTGGTAAAATGCAGAGGTCTGCAGACCAAATGATCCAACTAGTGTCTGAAAAACTGACCTGAGAAGGACAGGGAATGGGAATAAATCAAGAATTAGAACATTGTCAGATACTGAAGCATATTTCTAATGTCTGCATGGATGGATAGACTGATTAATGGACCTGCATGAAGCTGGATATTTTGATGAAGTATAGTATATTTTCTTTCTTTCTTAAAGAGTAACTACTGTTTTTTTCAACATGGACCCTATTTTCCAATCTTTTTGTATGAACAATCTTTGACATTGGTCCGGTATTAAGCGAGAAGCGGAGAAACAAGCTACAATCTAAGTTAACAGGGCAATTGTGCAGCTTGTATTTACCTTCAAAAAAGTGCTCGTTTTGCCGCTGACAGGCTCAGATCAATATTCTAAGTGTCTGACAACATTATGGAAAGGATTTCTAAGGAGGTCAAGTAAGATCCTTTTTTTTTTTTTTTTAAACATAAAAACCCAGCAGACTCCATGTAATAAACAGTCATTTTAGCAATGTAAAAAATGGCCACATAAGTCATTTGTTTAGGCAGCGATTACAACTCATATTTAGGTTTCTAGTGGCGACGCCCTCTAGTGGCCGGATTAGTTATGACGGGAGCAAATCAGGATGTAAGGTGAGTAGAGCCCCGGGTATGGGGCGGTGGATGTATAGGTGTAAATTACTCGCTCACAGGCCAGTGCAGAATGAATGGAGGTCTATGGAGCTATAGCCCTCAAAATCCACTTTTCTCAGGATATAATTTTTGGTCTAGTAATTTGAATGTTGCATTTGAAAGGGGAGGCTAAGAAAATACACACTGCTGGATGTTAGATTTTTTTTAAAGTGGCTTTTTTGTTCTAAAAAGCCTTTTAAAATGTCAAAGGAGTCATACACATATACGGTCAGAGATACTGCTTTACGGCAAGCTCTGAGTCACTTCCTCTGTTCTCTTGAGGCATCGACAACACAGCTGATAGGTTAGACTCTCCCTGTTAATACAACACAGCTGATAGGTTAGTCTCTCTGTTAATACAACACAGCTGATAGGTTAGTCTCTCTGTTAAAACAACACAGCTGATAGGTTAGTCTCTGTTAATACAACACAGCTGATAGGTTAGTCTCTGTTAATACAACACAGCTGATAGGTTAGTCTCTCTGTTAAAACAACACAGCTGATAGGTTAGTCTCTGTTAATACAACACAGCTGATAGGTTAGTCTCTCCCTGTTAATACAACACAGCTGATAGGTTAGTCTCTGTTAATACAACACAGCTGATAGGTTAGTCTCTCTCTGTTAAAACAACACAGCTGATAGGTTAGTCTCTGTTAATACAACACAGCTGATAGGTTAGTCTCTGTTAAAACAACACAGCTGATAGGTTAGTCTCTCCCTGTTAATACAACACAGCTGATAGGTTAGTCTCTGTTAATACAACACAGCTGATAGGTTAGTCTCTGTTAATACAACACAGCTGATAGGTTAGTCTCTCCGTTAATACAACACAGCTGATAGGTTAGTCTCTGTTAATACAACACAGCTGATAGGTTAGTCTCTGTTAAAACAACACAGCTGATAGGTTAGTCTCTCTCTGTTAATACAACACAGCTGATAGGTTTCTCCCGTTATACAACACGCTGATAGGTTATTCTCTGTTAAAACAACACAGCTGATAGGTTAGTCTCTCCCTGTTAATACAACACAGCTGATAGGTTAGTCTCTGTTAATACAACACAGCTGATAGGTTAGTCCCTGTTAATACAACACAGCTGATAGGTTAGTCTCTCCCTGTTAATACAACACAGCTGATAGGTTAGTCTCTGTTAATACAACACAGCTGATAGGTTAGTCTCTCTCTGTTAATACAACACAGCTGATAGGTTAGTCTCTCCCTGTTAATACAACACAGCTGATAGGTTAGTCTCTCCCTGTTAATACAACACAGCTGATAGGTTAGTCTCTCCCTGTTAATACAACACAGCTGATAGGTTAGTCTCTCTCTGTTAATACAACACAGCTGATAGGTTAGTCTCTCTGTTAATACAACACAGCTGATAGGTTAGACTCTCCCTGTTAATACAACACAGCTGATAGGTTAGTCTCTCTCTGTTAATACAACACAGCTGATAGGTTAGTCTCTCTGTTAATACAACACAGCTGATAGGTTAGACTCTCCCTGTTAATACAACACAGCTGATAGGTTAGTCTCTGTTAATACAACACAGCTGATAGGTTAGACTCTCCCTGTTAATACAACACAGCTGATATGTTAGTCTCTGTTAATACAACACAGCTGATAGGTTAGTCTCTGTTAATACAACACAGCTGATAGGTTAGACTCTCCCTGTTAATACAACACAGCTGATATGTTAGTCTCTGTTAATACAACACAGCTGATAGGTTAGTCTCTCTCTGTTAATACACGTGCTAGAAAGAGGATCGCTGATGTTTTAAAGACCACGCCGAAATATTCACTCTGACATTCTGGTTCTGCATCGGATGCCGTAAAGCGGGATCTCCGGTCGTAATCAGTCCTTCACTGACCAATCAGCATTCATTAGCAAAATGCTAGCGTGTTATGGGCAACAACGACTCAACCTGTAAGAAATCCAAAGGAAATAAGTACTCGTTCATTCAACTTTCGACCTATAACCCATGTTGAACTTGCAAAAACTCCAATCAAATCTGAGATTTGTCAACGGCAATCAGGCGAAAGAAACACATTTAGCTGTCTAGCTCCATAGAGTCCCATTCATTCTGCACTCGCCCGCGATCACCCCCAGTGGAACTCTGGTGGAACTGCAACCAAATTTGGTACAATGGGGCAGAATAGGGAGTGAACAGGCTCTCTGTAGACGGGCTCTGCTGACGCCAAAAGTCGTTGTGATGGCTGCCACCACAGATCTGTGTCATAGTGGTGTCCCGGCATCTCCCTCTAAATGTGTTGACATTAAGTGAGCGAGGCAGGCAGTCTGACGGTCCGTCAGTACCCAAAATTCTCCCCCAGCTGCTTTCCAAAAGCTCCTCGCCGTTGACAACAGTGCTGTCTGCTTTTTTTTTTACATGCCTCATGTGGGTTTTTTTAAAAGCACGTTGGAGTTGTCACAATCTTTGCCCGTCGTTTTCTTATTTGTGACGTAACGGCTGCAGCTGGCGCTGAGGAGAAGCCTTTTGATTTCTCATCCCTGAGCTAGCTGACATTTATTTCACAAACACTTGACATTTGGAAATGGGCTCCCTCTGTGAGCGCTGTGTGTGCACACTTGTAACCCCCCCCCCGTGTCCTCTCACACGCACACACACACACACACACACACAGAGGCTGGTGCCATTAGCAGCTTTTGTACCGAGCAGCTGGACTCTTTGGACTGAAATTGACCGAGGTTTCAGCCACTGAAAGTAAAGTCAGTCAGTCTGAGGCTTTTAGTCTGCCAATAAATCAACACATTCTGATCAAAGGCCCACCAAGAGCCAGGGTCTGACTGAGGTTTCTGTCTGTAAAAAGGAAGCTTTTTGTACCAAAAAATAAGAAGGCAAAGATCCGTAAGGAGGAGGTCGTGGGTGGATGTTTGGGTCCTAAAACACAGGGCTTTCAAGCTGAGGAGCAGAGTTCATGTCCCGGAAGAAGTTAAGGAGAAAACACAAGACTTTCACCCAGGAAACAGGTGTTCATGTCCTGGAAGAAGTTAAGGAGAAAACACAAGACTTTCACCCAGGAAACAGGTGTTCATGTCCTGAAGAAGTTAAGGAGAAAACACAAGACTTTCACCCAGGAAACAGGTGTTCATGTCCCGGAAGAAGTTAAGGAGAAAACACAAGACTTTCACCCAGGAAACAGGTGTTCATGTCCTGGAAGAAGTTAAGGAGAAAACACAAGACATTCACCCAGGAAACAGGTGTTCATGTCCTGAAGAAGTTAAGGAGAAAACACAAGACTTTCACCCAGGAAACAGGTGTTCATGTCCTGGAGAAGTTAAGGAGAAAACACAAGACTTTCACCCAGGATACAGGTGTTCATGTCCTGAAGAAGTTAAGGAGAAAACACAAGACTTTCACCCAGGAAACAGGTGTTCATGTCCTGGAAGAAGTTAAGGAGAAAACACAAGACTTTCACCCAGGAAACAGGTGTTCATGTCCTGAAGAAGTTAAGGAGAAAACACAAGACTTTCACCCAGGAAACAGGTGTTCATATCCTGAAGAAGTTAAGGAGAAAACACAAGACTTTCACCCAGGAAACAGGTGTTCATATCCTGAAGAAGTTAAGGAGAAAACACAAGACTTTCACCCAGGAAACAGGTGTTTGTGTCTCGGAGTACTACTTAACAGGACCGGTGTGTTTAATCTAAACCACAAACTTTTTCTAATCATAAATAGTAATTTTGGTGTCTAAACTTATGCTGCAACGACAACGACTTTTGTAGGCTAAATTTAACTGCAACGGCCGCTGAAACGACCGTCGCCTGACGGTGCTCTGCACCCGGCTCACAGTCACCTTTTCCCGGCTAAATTTACCTGTAAAGACCGCTAAACGTTACGGTCATGTGACCGGCCGGGGGTCGCCGCAATTTCATGCAATATCATACGAATTGTTGTGCATAAGTTCTCGTACAATATCCTACGAACTTGTTCATGAGAATGCGTTGGCTCAAGTTAGATAAGGAGAGTTGAACAGGAAAGCTAATGTGCTCTGTTGTTCAAACTCTGTGGCTCTTGTTTTGTGTTACTGCTTTAGGTAAGATTTGATTGGCTACGTTGGAGTTAAGTCTCCATCTACATAGAACCTTCCCTTGAATAAATGCAAAACCACTGGAGAGCCATCAGGAAAACCAAGTATTTATTGTGATTTTTTTCTCCTTTTGGTTTCAGATTTTTACTCAAAGAAGGACAAGAGCTTTACAGAGCACATATGTCTGCTCCTCTGTGTATTCGAAAGCAGTACACTTCATCCTTCACTCGTGCAGGCCGACCATCTGTCTTTCTTCTCTCGCAGTAGTTTGGGAAGCTCTGAAATTAAAACTGCCGTTGCTGTGAAAAGTAAAACTCAGCAGGGAATTCAGTTCGATCACTTTGTCAAACAATGACTCACCTTCTATACATCACACAGTCACATGGTCTCAATCCATTTTTAAAATAGATTTTTCTTGCTTAGTGGAAACGAGAAGGATGTCGCAGAGCACAGGCAGAATGTGGCAAACAATTACTCAGAAAAGAAAGTTGAATCAAACAAATTGCGGCGGTAGCTTCATATTCACTGTACAGACATGAGAGTTGTATCAATCTTCAATTCTTAAAGGGGCGCTACGCAGTTTTGGCCATTTCTTCGCTGGTTTCTCGCTGTTTGCTGGCAGGTTTCTCTATAGAGCCCCCCTACAGGTTTCTCTATAGAATCGGTCGTCCGACCTGGGTATATGGGCGAAAGACTAATCCAACCTACAGCTTCAGAATAGATATTTGGCAGCTCCTGTGTTTACTCGTGTCTGACTCCTCTCTCGGTCAGTCTGCTGTTTCCTCTTTCTCTATTCCTCCGACAATGCTTTCCTAGCTTTCTGCTTCTTTTTTGCTGGCTCAGCCATGACGATAGTGTGAAAAACTCCATCGCTACCTTGTTAGCCGGTTCCTGAATGGTGCGTATGTGTACAGTGACGTGAAGCAATTCGTTACATGGCGTGACCTGATATCACGCCATACTTCCTGACGCTGAGGCCGGCGGTTCGCCGGGCAAAACTTGCAACGGTGTTTTTTCTGCTCAGAGGCGCTAGGGGGGAGCGAGACGACCCCCATTCAACCCCCAAAAAAGTCATATAACCATTCCAGTGACTCCGAAGCTGTTCAGTTAAGGTAAATTAAGCTAAAAAAAACTGCACATTTCCACTTCCGGTGGACCACCATGGGACCCTTATTCAGAAAAAAATATGTATGGTAGTAAACGGGGAGAGAAATGTATTAAGTAGTCAGTTTTTAGAAAGAATACTAACCCCAAAGTCTCTAAGTAGCGTCTGTCTGAAGCTACGATGTCTGTGTGTTTGGTACAGGGATGTAATGGGACTCGCACAAGCAGCGGATCTCGCTCTTATCTTTCCCTTCTTGACTGATGAACAGGCGCTGGAAAAAACACATCAGGTAAGACAACGTTGAGTGTGTTGTGGAACATAGCTGAGCTAGCTAGCTAGCCAGCAAGGTGAGGTGTATTGTGGGAGATCAGAGATGTAGTTCACTGAGCGGTTTCACACAAAACTAAGTGGTACTACGACAAACTGAGACTTTCTTCACTTGCAAAATTATCTTTTAAATTGACGAACATCATATATGTATAAGCCATGGCTCAAGTAAATCAGAATCAAAAAATAATTAGTCTCTCCCCGTTCACTACCGTACATATTATTTCCAAATTAAGGTCCCATGGTGTCCACCGGAAGGGGAGGGACTTAGTCTCTCTATTGGCAAGAAAGCTACCAAATTCTGAAACTTTTCCTTTAATACTTATTCTGAACACATGATAGTGATAGGGTACAACCCAGGTCCCTAAATTGCATCCACGTTTCCTTACCTTTCTTGTGTCTTAGTCTGTCCCACTGAGGAAGCATGGGAGAGATGCAAGGAAATCATGTGAGGGAGAGGAAACAAGGAAATGTGTTTTTAGAGGGATGAGACGTCCTTCCCTCTGAAGCGTTTTGTCTGCTGTATAGGTGGAGTTAGCAGCGGCTTTAAGCTGCACGGCTTCAGGGAAGGCTGCTCTCTGTACCCTCGCTCATAGCTCCCTCAGAGATCCATCCTCCATCCTAGCTCCTCGCGGCAGGAATAAGAGCTTTGAGACGGCCCCCACGTTAGGAGGGCCAGAACGATTTCTGGTTCAAGCGAGGAGATATCAAATAAGAGACTTGGGAAGCAGCCCCTATCATCACTTGCCAATAAGTTTAAAGAGCCAGCCCAAAAGCGACCATTTTGCCCTAATAAAGGCCTTAATGGCTGAAACATAGGCATATATTCAATGACTTTATAGCCAAGAAGATAGTAAAGGCTTCTTGAAGTTTACCCAGAACGATTTCAGGAGCGAGGAGATAGCAAATAAGAGAACTGGGAAGCAGCCGTAGACTTACATATCCTTGTTTTTTCAGGGGCTTCCATTTTTAACAAAAGGGGGTCATTCAAGGGAGTAAACACATTTCGAGAGCTAGACCCTTGATTTTTCTCTACACAGATAATTACAGAGAACACAAGAGAGAGAGAGAGAGAAACAATAAAAAAACTTGAATGTCAAAGTTTTAACACTAGTGGGGATACATATCCATATAACATTCTTAACACAGTACAAGCTGTTACAGTTTTAATTGCTTTGTGTTTCAGAGAGTGTTGAATGTATTCTTTGAACTCATTGCTAAAGGCAATACAGCATGGTTTCATTCCTGGGAACGTTCATAGAATTCAGAGAATTTGGCCATCATAATAATAAGATAAAACATAAATGCATGAGTACTTTTCTGTTGATTATTTTCCAGGAGACCTAACAACCCATCTCTCCAAAGCAAGACAAAACTCTCATCAATATTCCCAGTAATAAAAGAACGAGAAAATCTTGCCAAAATAAATACACAAGAGTTTCTTGAGAACCACAACAGAAACTACAATTCAATCAGGAGAGACTTTGTTGCAGATATGCAGAAGTTGATTTGTACATATGCATAATATGAAATGTACAGAGTCTTTGGAGATTAGACTCCATCGTATAAAATAATTTTTAAAGGTGTAGAGAAGCCAAGACATATCCCGCTGATATGAGTCTAGACACTAGTGGCGGCGAAGGAGCCCGAAGACCAGACCGAAGGACTCGACAGGAGCGGTCAGCCGGAAGAAGACCCAGGGTGGCGCGGGAGATGGTAACTGGAGGAGGAAAGGGAGGAGGAGGAGGAGGGTTGCACGCTTTGCCTGAAATGACAGCTGACAGCAGCAGAGAGAGAAACAGATTTAAAGCAGGGATGTAATGCTGTGATTGGCTCGTTCTGATTCATGGCCGATTCTGATTGGTTTAACTGAAAAGTGAACGGCTCGAAACAGCTGATCAGTATAAGAAAGAGAGAGAGGTGATGAAGTTTAGAAGTCTTCCTGAAAGAATTTACGCTAAGCTCCATTTCAACAATTTTCTTAAGTCTAATTTACCATACCCTCACCTGTGCACAGCTGGGGGGGGGGAAATGACAAACATGACTTTGTGGGTTGGTACTTTCGTCAGAATATCACTCCGTCTCAGCAGCGTTTACTCTTCTCTTGTAGCCTCCCAGTGTTTGTGATTAAAAAAGACATTGCCTGGTGATGAAGTGATAATAAAGTGATCCTGATTTTAGATTCTGCAGGGAGCAGTGAGCAGGAATCAACACTTGGCGAAGTGTTAGCGTGTTAGCACCAACCTGATCTCGCAGAATTCGGTGAAATGAACACTTGGCCCCTTAACTCAAAATCTGTGGCAGTTTCGGAGAATCGCAAAACATTCTGTGAAATGAACATGTATCGCTGAAAATTACGTGATGGGCCCACAGAAGAATTCCGTTAAATAAACACGACCGCTTAAGTTAAGGAAAAGGTCGTTGGTGGGCTTACGGTTCTGTGACACGCGGGAAGAACGGGACGGGAAAAGGTTCTGGGTTCAGGAAAAGAAGAAAACCACTTTAGGAAACGTGACACGCGGGACAAGAACTCCAGTCTCCTGGGTGAAAGTCCTGTGTTTGACCCATCCACCCCCCCCAACCAACCTCCTTACGTGGAATTTCGGCCTTACATACTACTCGCTACCGTAGTCGCTCCTAATGCTACGTCATCTTCTCATTGACTTTACATTGGCATTGTTTTCCGTGGTGGCCACACGGAATTTTCACACTTTCCGTGCCACCACGTAATGAGCTGTTCTGTGAATTCTTTGAGACCAGGCTGGTTAGCACGTGTGTTGTCGTTCAGGGTTGCCCCCCCAGATGCTCTGAGCGACAAGGATCCCTGTTTGTGACTCCTGAGCTGGGTGTTAACAGGCTCAGCGTTTCAAAAACAAGACACAGTTAGTAATATAGTGTGAGCTTAGTGATATAATTAATCCTCTGAGGTCTGAGGGCATTTTCAGATAACTTCTTGAATTCTCCGTTTAAGGGTATTTGAATATTACTGATCCCTGTGTGTTTCATATCAGAATGTTCAGAACAAACTCAGCTTTCTGTATAGTGATGCCCAATATTGGTCCAGAGCAATGTGTAAAGAGATAATTTGGCCCTAAAGCGGAAATATTTATCTCAAAAGTCTTGGGTTCAGCAAAGTAGTGAAATATATGAATAAATAGTAAATAAGTGTCGACAATAAAATAATATCACTTTTTGAGTAGGAGTGTTTGTCAAACATCGTTTGGACTCGCCGGTGCGTTTTTTTGTCCTCAGAGGGTTAAGATATTTTATTGATACACAGGAGGAGGAATTCATAGTACAGCAGCAAAAGATGGATACAGAAATTATTTTGTGGGATACATTTATCCTTTATTTCCCTAAACAGATCAAGTAACAATCTTGATGCTCAGCGCCAGAATTCTTTATTTAGGGAAGAAGATAGAAAACAACAGCGACAAATCATGACCCAGTTATTGAAGGTAATACCCAGCCCTTGTTGTGAGAAGAAGTTGTAGTTGTAGTTGTGTAGGATATTAATTGTAAGAATGGCCTGTGAATTCTTCATATCATCAATGAGAGGCAATATTTCGATTTATTTTACACAATGGTCTCAGTTTCACGTGTTTCATCCATCTGCCTGTCATTTTCACATTTCAGAGTGTCCGTGGAGGGCCGCACATTTTCCTGTCAAGTTTGCCTTTCATAAATCCCAATTCTTGCGTAGAGAGCAGCGTACATCTTCTTTTGTACGCCACGTTTATAAATGAGGCCCCAGGTCTGGCTCACAGTCGGTGTTGAATGGGGTTGAGGTCAGGGCTCTGTGCAGACCAGTCCAAGATCTTCCATACCAAACTGGGAAAACCATTTCTTCACGGAGCTGGTTTTGTGCGAGGGGAATTTGTGGTGAATCATTTTATTCAGGCTGCTCTATTTCGACATGTACAGTGTTCTCTGTGAGGCTTATTGAATTTCCAGTGAAATAGACGTCCCTCGTGCAGTAAAAGCATTATGCTGCTTCGAGTGCAGTGTGGTCTGTGCTCTCGAAAAGCTCCGGGAGTTTGATATATTGCATTTGAAGTGATGCCGGTATTAATAAGATCAGACGTTTTGTAAGTCGAAAGTGGAGAGAGGCAGAAATGCAGTGCCTGGAAAGGTTGGTAGGAGTGCACGCTGAGAATGTACAATGATGCTTCAGTCCATGTCACACATGAAAAAACGGGACTGTTAGAAAAGGAGCTGACTGTTTACTGTGGTTATATTTATATTGGAAAAAAAAGGTCTGGAAGGTAGCACAGGCCACCAGTTTCTCTTTTCGTGAGATGTGCTGTAACATTTGGATACTTGGCTTAACCTTTTATTCAATTCAATTCAATTTTATTTATAATGCCAAATCACAACAGGAGTTATCTCAGGACACTTTACAGATAGCAGATACCACACTCTTTAATTTACAAACACCCCAAAACCCACGCGCAAGCATTTGATACGACAGTGGCGAGGAAAAACGTCCCTTTTACAAGCAGAAACCTCCGACAGACTCTGGCTCTTGGTGGGCGGCCATCTGCCGCTGCCGGTTGGGACACGGAGACACTGATACAGATATACAGAAATACAGAGACACGTATACAGATATGAAGAAATATGATTCATAATAACTACAGCAGTTGGTATGATGAACAAATACTGTATAGTTAAAATAAAGAAAATAGAACTATGACTAGAGCTAATAGTAGTAGCAGTGCAGGGCGTAGCAGGGCGTAGAGCAGGACCACAGCAACAACTGAAACCCCTTGCAAACCAACTTTCATACAACTGTATTTGCTTCTGTAGCCATCATGCCTGCTTTACAGAGTGACACAGCGATATTAGCGACTGTCAGTGTTTTCCCTAGGATTCTGGACGACTAAAACGTGTTTCATGCTTCTTGCCTTCAGCGCGTTTCGGGCGGTGTAGACGGAAACCATGGTCGCCTCGAACCGTCTAGTTGTTCATACTGATTTCGGTCAAAGTAACTCCAAGATCAGACTTCTTCCCTTCTGTAGCCAAACCCGGTGTCTGCGTTGTTCCAAAATCTTGGGAGGTGCACTGCTCGGTGCTCAGACCCTCCGTGCACAGTCGCCTAGGCCGCAGTTGTGTCATATCGCTGTCCACACCGCCCTGACCGTGCTAAACGCAAGAAGCATGAAATACGTTTTTGCGTTTAGTGGTCTTACCTTGGGGGTCAGCCCTATGGTCCCACAGCCCTATGTTCCCACAGCCCTATGTTCCCACAGCCCTATGTTCCCACAGCCCTATGGTCCCACAGCCCTATGTTCCCACATTTCTAGGACATTTTCAAAATTAGGTCTTGTTTTCCTACATTTCCCTTCAATTTAAGCCCTATGCTCCCACAACATTTTTTAGGGTTAGGGTTAGGGGGATAGAATCTGATAAAAATGTATGAAAAAGGAAATGTGGGAATATAGGGCCTGATTTTGAAAAAAATCTTAGAAATGTGGGAACTGTGGGAACATAGGGCCTGATTTTGAAAAACATTCTTAGAAATGTGGGAACATAGGGCTGTGGGAACACAGGCATGCTTCCCTGCCAATCAGCGTCCGGCGAGAGGCTACTGGCAGCTACGGGCCGGGTTTAGGCGTGTGTGTGACGGCCGCGACTGCTCGTTCAAAACAACAATGGTGGACGTGATAGATGGTTCATCCAATCACCTGCCAGGTATTTTTTTAAAGTGCCTTCCCTTTCCCAAACTGTCTCCAAAGACACCTTTTTTTTTTAGATAGTTCTGTGTAAACAAACCATCTAGCTCGTCAGGTTATTAGCGGTCCTCCGTCAACAAAATGTTCAGGTTTTCCAATTTAAAAAAAATAGTGGAATGAAATAGCGGGGTTTGAGGATGTTATCAGACATACAGATTATTTTGGTATCATTAGGGACCAAGATTATTACCAAATCTTTGTCTAAAATGTTGGAAAAGCTGAAGCTGATAACAAATAAAAAACATTCAAAAAGCTTAAAGACAAAACCTGCTAAAGAAGTCCACTGGGGACCGACAATAATTATATCTGAGAAAAGTCATTCACTTAGTTTTGATGCTCACATTGATTTTTACATTTGTTTCGGCTTAGGTGGTGGTAGGGAAAACCCTGACTGTAATTTTGAACACTCAAACTGCAGTGTGTTCTCCTCCTCTCTCACTTTTACTGGAAGGATCGTCTATATTTCTCTTCTTAGCATCACTGATGCTATCTGTTCGCCAGAGGATTGTAAGAGGAGAAACCCATTACAGCCCCAGTGGTGTGGCTGCATGATTACATAATCACTTTTGATATCATAGACGCATTACAGCGAAAAAAAAAAAAACCCTTAGGGGAAAAACAAACCACATTTCACAGGACACACTCCGCCCACTCTCAAAACCCCCCCAGGTCTCCTCATCGAGCTCCATGAAGGTTTCTCTCTTCGCAGAGCTTCAATCAGTCTGTGGCACTATGAGCACAAGCCTCCCAACATCCAGCCCGCCAGCTCCCAACGTGGAACTACTTCCTGTTTTGCTGCTGTGGCACACGCACCCGAGGCCCTGAAGGGAAAGCTCTGATCCCTGATTCGAGGAGAAAGTAGATCTCCGGCTGACAAAAAAAATGACATCTTCAATAATGTCAGATGAAATGATGAGGCAGAGAGCCGGAGGGGTAAAAAAATAAATAATAAGTGTACTTGTTTCTATGTGTTCATGTTTGCATTAAGTGTGAGGTCACACATCAGGGAGTGGATGTATGTCTGTGCTGCTGTTTGCATTCAGGCCTCCCCTCACTCTGTGTGTGTGTGTGTGTGCGTGTGTATGTGTGTGTGTGGGGAAGATTTCGTTCATTATCACGAGAGAAGCTGCCCTTGAAATTGTCTTCATATACATGTTTTAAAAAAAAAAAAAAATCTGAATAATGTTCCCTATTTTTTAAGGAAATGCACATTTGTTTGACATCACTTGACAGGCTGATAAATACACAAACAACAACAAAATGGCAGACAACGTTAAAATCTACGGAGTCGGGCAGGTGTAATGGAGAATCACTGGAGCTTAATGTCCAGTTAGTGTTGCACCGGGAACTGAATTTACAGGTTGTTGTGTTGCAACCCAGTCTCACGGCAGTTCGTGAAATGGTCACGTACTTTAATCTACTGATTTGTGTACACAGACAAATCATCTCTTTTTTTTTTTGTGATGGTCAGTTTTTTAAACTAATGTATTTCAACGGGAAGCATCTTTCGTGATCACAGCACGATTCAACAACAACACGACGGTTGGGTTTAGTAAAAGAAGAAAGCGATGGTTGACTTTAGGAACCGTGACACGTGGGACACGATCCCCGGTCTCCTGGGTGAAAGTCCTGTGTTGTTTGACCCATCCACCACCTCAACCAACCTCCCTATGCGGATTTTCGGGCTTTCATACTACTCGCTACTAAACAATCGTGCTGTGCTCATGAAAGATGCTCCTCACTGAAATACATTAGTTTAAAAAACAGCTGACCATCACGTAAAAAACGACATAAACGTGTCCGTGTACGAGAATCAATAGATTAGATTACATAACCACGTTAACCACGTTACGGCAGTTCGTTACATTCACGAACTGCCGTGAGACTGGGCTGTGTGTTGTTATGGAGGAGCACCCAGACTCTTGCGTTCAAGGCGGAGGGCCCCATTCATTCCTATGAGAGTTGCTCAGTGGCGCTTGAAGCCAACATTTTTTAAATGACCTGGATGAGTGGCGCTGCTTCCGCAATATGGGGGCCGCAAGTTTTCCTAGGATGGTGAAGGAATATCCCACCCTACTCTGCCTCAGATTGGCTAGTACTTGTTGCCTTCGTTGGTTGGATTGGTTAGGTTAAGGCATGAGGAGTAAGATTGGTTAGGGTAAGAAAAATACCAGGGTAAGCCAATCAGAGGCAGAGTAGGCCAGGACATTTGTTCGCCATCCTAGGAAAAGCTAATTTGCATGGGAGAGCAGGCACACTAGAGACCTCCGCTGGCCGAGCTGGCTACTGGTTTAGCGTTCCACTAACTTGAATGGGGATTAATGCTACGTTTACACATGGCCAGCTATTTTCATAAACGGACATTTAGAACGTCTACGTTTTCAGAAAAGTGTTCGTTTACATGTACCCGTGTATATATGCTGTCAATGCCGTCAAGAGCATGCCAAAGCTAGGTGGCAGTGTAACGAGAAACTCAAGCCCACATTAGCCAATCAGAATCCCGAAAATAGCAACAACAGCAACCAATCACTTCCTCTTTCTCTCTCTTGGCTGCCTAAACCTCCGTTTGCCTCAGTTTACGTGCAAACGACGTTTTCCAAAATCTCCACTTTGGCCGGAGGTTTTAGAAATAATCGTTTTCTGTGATAAAAACTGTTTTTTTGTGTAAATGAGAGGCCAAACTGCAGGAAAATATCTGTGTCTTCCCTTCGTGTAAACAGGGCCTAAACGTTTTAATCGTACGGCTCTTCTATAGATTTCCAAATGTTATCGGACTGAACAGATCAAATTCTGATAGTAAAATGAGTCATTTTGTGGGGGTTGTGACGCTTGGAAAAATGTATCCACTGATGTACAGATCTCCACGTCAAGTCCTGTTCGCACGGGACTAGTATTACCTGTGTATCTCTAGTAATTTGTAATAATTGTAATAATAATTGTTCTTTATCCCATGAAAATGTCTGTAATTTGTCAAGTAAAAATTACCATATTTTGCCAAACACAGAGGTTGTGTAAGTGTTAGTACTAGTATTAGTTTTGTGTGAATCGGCATGTCTGTAATTCAGGAATCGTATTGGCTGCGTTGGCAATTATAAATAATGTCAGTAAATTGCAGATGTGCTGTTAATAAATTTGGTCTCTTTCCTCTTGGTCTCCCCCACTCATTAGATGTTTCAGCAATACTGGACAGCTTGGGCTCTAATCAGTTAGCTGCACATATGTCACCATGGAGCCTAATGCTGTGCAAAATAAACATCGTCTAGACAATGTAATCTAAGTGGCTGCTTGAGTTTAATGCAGCTACACAGTCCATGGATAAACTGCAGTTATACGGCATTTGTCTATCCGGAAGTGAGTTTTTTGTTAGCGCGACATCACTGAGGCTGCTTCCCAAGTCTTGAAATGGAAGTCCTTCTGGCCATCCTTCCTAAAAGCCGTCTTAAAAAGCTCTTATTCCTGCCTCGAGGGGCGAAGATGGAGGATGGAGGATGGATCTCTGAGGAGCTATGAGCGACACACGATAGCAGCCTTTTCGGAAGCCGTGCAGCTGAAAGCCGTCGCTAACTCCCCCGTTCAGCTGATGAAATCACGTGATGCTTCAGAGGAAAAAGACATCTCATCCCTCGAAAAACACATTTCCTCGTTTCATCTCTCCTCGCATAATTGTCTTGCGTCTCTCCCATGCTTCCTCAGTGGGACGGACTGAGACGCGGAAAAGAAAGGGAAGCCAGTGAAGTAAAAACGTGGATGCAATCCCTTTTACATAGCCTATGATTCAGTCTATATTGTTTTTGGGTGAGATGTTCCTTACCAGCCACATGGAGAGTTTATCTTTAGGTCTCTTCAAGAAAATATAAAATGACTTATTTTCTAAATAAAAAAAGCTTCCATTGTGTCAGACACACACACGGCGTACTGCTGTAAACAACCCTCCCTCACGCTAACTGCCACCACCTGGGGTCACCACGATGACCTGATGTCCTTCTGCTTCATCATAGTCCAATTTTCCTGCTCGACTGACGAGTCACACGTTACTCCGATCAAAGCACCACCCCCGCCACACTTCTTCTCCGTCTCCTGTTGTTGTTGTAGCACCTGAAACACAGCTGCCTGCTTCTCTGGCGCCTGATCAACGGCCAACACCGAGCGCTCCTGTGTGTGGGCGGCTGCTGCTGCACCGCTGCTGTTTGCATCGGCCTTCATCCAACCGTTCTTCCTTCGCTGCCTGGCGTAGACGCACACTTCTCCGTGCTGGCTGAGCCGCCACGCGCCATCTGCTCCCATCAGGAGAGGGTGATTGATGCACCGCCCGTATAAAAGCTACAAGGATGACTCATCGATTCCCCGCAGCGATGGCTGCTGCAGTGAGAAAGTGTGTGAGTGTGTTGTTTTAAGAAACACATGACTTTCTCCTTCTCTTCTCCATCTCTCTCGCTTCTCTACTTCTAGACCTGTTTTGGGGCTTTAAAGCGCGGAGAACAAAGCGACGCGATGCAGGGTTCGGTTCACGATGTTTTAAAGGTTTAATCAGACACACGAGGATATACGTATTCTCTAACAATCCCTTCATTCATTTAGTTGCGGTGTAGTAAGATAAGAGAGTCAGGATGGGTGGAGGGACTGTTCACACAGATTGGAAAACAGTGTTGCACTCTAGGATCCATAAAATGAATGGGAACGACTTTCTTCAAACTTCTCACAAAAGGGAATGTAACATTATTCACAACACTTAATGATAACTTGTCCAGCTGGCGGCGCCGATAACTGAGGCAGTCAGGTTTTTACACTTCCAGAGTTGAATTAACAGTAGTCTATATCCACGACGTTCCACTTCCGGGTTTGTTTGCCGGAAAATCCATCGGATGTCACTCTTTACGACCGGATGTCCGTTACTATCCGCTTTCTTTGTGTTGGTGTTCTAAACTCTGCAGGGTAAATCCAGACAGCTAGCTAGACTATCTGTCCAATCTGAGTTTTCTGTTACACGACTAAAACTACTTTTGAACGTACACATGTTCCACCAAAACAAGTTCCTTCCAGAGGCTATTTTGCAGAGGCACCGTGGCTCTGTCTAGGGCTTAGCCCCGCCTAAAAAGGATTATGATTGGTTTAAAGAAATGACAATAAACCAGAGCATGCTTTTCTCCCATCACTGCTTTGTGATATTAGCCAGACCCTCCTATGCAGCGCTGTGGAGGCAGGTCTGGCAATGCGAGACTAAATTAACAGTGACTGATTTGCGCTCACCTTTACAGCGATGTCGAAACACATCTCAGCTGTGAAAAGACGAGACAGTAGATTATAAGGCACTTTTATTACTCCAGTATGTAAGTCAACGCTGCTGACTTGGGTCAAAAATCGGGGGACAGTATTCGGTCAGACTGGGGCTCCAGTTGTTATTAGGGTTGTTTTTTCACCATAAAGTAGTTTTAATGCCCGGTCTTTTCATTCTGTGCATGTAAACGTACGGTTTTGAGCCTTCCTTAGCCAGCGCTATCTCCACAGCGCTGTGGAGTAAGGTATGGCTACACCACAGATGCATTCCAGGATAGGAGAAAGAAACACTCCAGGTTGTTTGCATTTCTTTAAACCAATCACAATCGACTTGGGCGGGCGCTAAGCTCCGGACGCAGCGACGGTATCTCTGCAAAGGAGTCTCAGGAAGGAACTTGTTTAAGTGGAACATTTACACCCCGCAAAAGAAAACACCTCAAACTATATTAAATGAAGTTAATTGCGAGCTTGTGACCGGGAAGTTGTCTGTTCAATCCCCAGACCGAAAGGATAAAATTTGGGTAGGGAAAGTGAAAGAGCAGCGCTTGTTCCCCCCTCATTACCACTACCGAGGTGCCCTTGAGCAAGGCCCTTAACCTCCAACCGCTCCACTGGAGCTGCTCAGTGGCCAGCAGATCAGACTGGGGTTGTACCGGGCAGCTTCCAGGTATGAATGTGGAACAGTGTGAATGTGACAGGTCGTCCTTGCAAATGAGAAGTTGTTCTCAATCGACTTACCTGGATAAATAAAGGTTAAATAAAAAATTTCAAAATGTATTTTTCCCATAATACAGTAGCTGTTTAAATTAGCTGGATATATGGTTAAACATCATTTGCCAAATTTGCCATTTTCACCATGTAGTTTGCTAGCTTGATTGTTGCTTCTTATTATTTTTCTTATTATTATTGGCGCAGTGGATATGACACGTGCAGTGGATATGACACGTGCCTTTGGAGTGGGAGATCCGGGTTCGATTCCCACTGCGATACATCAACCAGTGTGTCCCTGAGCAAGACACTTAACCCCTAGTTGCTCCAGAGGCGTGTGACCTCTGACGTATATAGCAATTGTAAGTCGCTTTGGATAAAAGCGTCAGCTAAATGACATGTAATGTAATTATTTTTTATATTTGAGACATTAACACACACAGAGCGAAAGGCAAGGTGCAAAGCCAGGCTATATATTTTAAATGTACTTCCATTGATTCAGACTACTTACCAACTAAATACAAAAATATGTTGAATAATAATAGATTTCTATGTCTGGCTAAGCATGCCTTGTTTTCCCACCAAGTGAAACATGACAACATTTGACCACCAGTCCAGACATGTAGGCTACAGTCTTTTTTTCCGTGCACCAGAGCTCTCTTTAAAGACATGACGTCTGATTCTTAACAGAGATCCACAGGACCAAGACTTAGAAAGGCCCCTTCTGGAGCATGCCAAGGATTATACATATTTACAGTGGCAGTGCCTTGAGCAAATGGTTGCCAGAGGACTCAGAATTTCAAGTAGCACTTCCAGACATAGCAGACATTTTTTCCCCGTTTGAATGTCATCATTATCATCTGGAAAAACAAACCAACCTAGAGGGAGAAACAGAGCAGATAATGAATCAAACACAGCAAACGCGCTGGTTTTGAGCTCTCTTTATGCCTCCGTCTTTAATTTGCTTCCCAGACGCATTTTCATATCTGAAAGCAGCAGCCCCCGGTAGCCTCACATTGTGCCGTTGCCTCTGAATGCTGAGCTGTGATCAAATTCCTCATTGAGATGCAGATGAAGGGCCAACTTGCTTCAGGCTTCAGATCGTGGCTTTGGAGGCAGCCGCCGGGGTTGTTTGTTCTCCCCTCCGTGATTTCAACGCATCATCCGCATCAGAGACTAACAGGATCTCCTCCTCCTCCCTTTTCACAAGCAGCTGCACAGCCACTTTACCTCTCTGTGGCCTTATTGTGCTGTGTGAACCTGTGTTAAACCCCACTCGGTGGAGGCCCACAATGACACCGGGTTGGTACATAATCTCTCGGATGCAAAACCCACTCGTGAGGGTGAAAGAACACAATGCAAGTACAAAATAAAACGCTGGACTGTAGAATTGACACAATTAGAGATTAGAGAGGTTTTCACAGGACCATTCTCCTATGTGAACCTTGACTCTGGAACCATGTCATGCTGGCGGTTCCTGTCTCGGGGAAATATATTCAGTCTAATCGAGTCCGAAAGGGTCTTGTTGTTACGCAGAAGGTCTCGGATCCGTGTGACACAATGTTTCTCTATTCGGGTCAAGTGTATTTTGGTTCAGGTCTAATTAGTCAGACCAGGTCTGGATGTCCAAAGGTCCCTCTTCGGATCGGAACGTTGGTTTATGCACCTCGTCTTAGGGTCTGATTTGGACATGGTCTGACACCTGACAATACTTCAACAGAATAAATTGTAATATTTGATCTTAATTTAAAATGTATTGACACATTGTAGACAGTGTCATAGATGAGAGAACGTTTCATACTGAAACCTAAGGGTTAGGGTTACTGAAAACTAACCTTAACCCAGTACACTCTTCATTTTGGACTGTACTATGAACGGGAGCGTGCCTATGTTCCCACAGCCCTATGTTCACACAGCCCTATGTTCCCCCAGCCCTATATTCCCACAGTACTATGTTCCCATAGCCCTATGTTCCCACAACCCTATGTTCCCACAGCTATGTTCCCATACCCATCTACAGCCCTTTATTCCCACAGCCCTATGTTCACACAGCCCTATATTCCCACAGTCCTATTCCCACACCTATGTTCCCACAGTCCTATGTTCCCACAGTACTATGTTCCCATAGCCCTATGTTCCCACAGCCCTATGTTCACACAGCCTAACCCTAAAAAATGTTGCGGGAGGATAGGGCTTATATTGAAGGGAAATGTAGGAACACATGACCTAATTTTGAAAATGTCCTAGAAATGTGGGAACATAGGGCCTAATTTTAAGAAAAATCTTAGACATGTGGGAACACAGACCAGGGGGAACATAGGGCTGACCCCCTATGAACATATCGGATTTGAACTGAATCAAGTCTTATCTCTGCTAATGTATCTGTTTTTATTTGCGCCAAGGGTTTTAATTACAGGTTCCACCAAGCGTGAAGCAAATAAAAACTGCCACAATACCCTGATTGGGAGCGGATAGCTTTTAAATGTGCGTGGGCGATATTAAAATGCATGGTTGAAGTAACTGGACAGTGAATCAACCTTTTGTGAGGAAAAATAGATTGTTCAATGCAGCGTATAATTATCAGAAGCGAAAGAACGCAGCAGAATACTAAGTCCATGGTGTGAAAAGAATAGAAAGTTATCAGTGATTTACACTTTGGAATAAATTAGGGAAAGAGCAGCGAGCGTCGTCAGCGTCGGCGAGTCTACTTTCTTTGGATATGCTAATATCTGGAAATTTAACAACCACAGCACTTGCTCTTTTCATGCTTCTGTCCTTTATCTCTGTGTTCGTGCTAAAGACAAATCTCTCCTCACAGTTGTGCAGTTTTGAAACACAGGGTTTGAGTCATGGGATTTTTGAAAGCCATTGCAGATATTTTAGGGAAGTCGGTGAACTTTTAATCTAAAAGATGGCGGGTGAGGGGGTTGGACAAATGGGTCAAGGTGGTCCTTATACACATTTTTTGTTGGAGACCTCTGAGAGGCTGTTTAACCAGAATATGTGTAGAAATTTTAACATGATTGTTGCAGCTTTAAAATTCGTCTGATGACATGGAAATGCTGAAAAACTAATTCATTGCAGTACTGTGATTCTCTGTCTGCGTGGGTCCAAACGTTTTTGCCGCCAATCGAAAAGAGACCGGCATATCCCACATGTCTTCATCGGAAAATGCGATATTTAGAAAAAGCTCTAATTCGGAATATACAAGACCTCAATACAATACTCAATACATGACCTGTATCAAACACTAAATATTGTCATCTACGGAATAGAAGTGGAATATTAGTGTGCATGTAAACATATTCATTGTAGCAAGGAAATGGGTTGGTATACTTAATTAGAGAATGGAGAACGAGTGGCACCCGTAGGTATGGGAAACAGGTGACTGGAATCCTAATTTACCTCTTGGACGGACGGGATCTGGGATTTACTTTAATAAAATGAAAACAATCAGGTCTCAGCATATTTTCGTACAGTATAGAAAGTATAATGTTCTGTTTATGACCCTGCATTGACTCATGGGGATGAATCTTGCAGCTTCTCAGACTCCCCATTCCCCATTTGACCGGATCGGCGGCCCGGGCACACTGACAGCATTTAGTTACATCCTTTTGTTGGAAAGCAAGACGGACATACATGGCTCTGAGGGCCTTTGAAAAGGGAACCTATGCCCTCTTTTGCAGACAAGAAGCCGTTTTGTGGCACATGCACACCATTAGCCGGGCACAATGAAGAGCCCTCGAGGTCCTATACGTGGGGAATGGGTGAGAGGAGCGGCACTGCGAAGGCATGAATTATATATAAATATGTTAGTTTATTTGTTGATGGTGTCCTCCTCAAGCTATTCCACAGCAGACAATCAGCTACTGCAGCTGCTTAAAGGACCATTCGGCTGGTTTTTAATGTTACGCACCATTAACTGCAGATCAAGGATACTTTACACTATTATTGTTTCAAGAACAGTGGTTTATCTAAGTTTTCAGATCAGTAGATTATTAGATAATTATATACTACATTTGATTTACACTATATGGCCAAAGGTATTGGGACACCTAGGCTCCTTACAGCACACAACAGTCAGTCCCTCCAGAAAAATGCGATCTCATAATTCAATGCATAATCAGCCAAAGTCCGCATATTGATGTAGTGGCTGCATTTTTTCAAATACGCTGCACTTTCGTCGCATAAATTGCCGATTTCCGCGCAAAATATGCGGGATATGATTTCATAATCCCTGCATTGTTGTTGCAAAAAATATAACATATATCTTAGCAGAAAGTTAAAAAATGTTGCGTTCACACAAGTATGCCATTTTCCCCTGTTGCCATGGGAACGTTATGAAGTGATGTAATTATGCGATGTGAACATCATCGAAAAGCAGGGTGTTGGGGGGAAATCACTTTTTTTTCCTCTTTTTTATCAAACCGCAGTTTTTGCAAATTCCCGCAATTTCATTGCATAAAATTGCATAAATATCCCGCATATTCCATCGCATTTTTTAAGAAAACGTGCTGCATAATCAAGGATTTTTGCCCGCAACAATCACAAAAAAACGCCGC
This sequence comes from Perca fluviatilis, assembly GCF_010015445.1. NCBI lineage: Eukaryota > Metazoa > Chordata > Actinopteri > Perciformes > Percidae > Perca > Perca fluviatilis. The sequence continues at coordinate 5,097,886 of NC_053122.1, forward strand.
ATTTTTCTGGAAGGACTGAACAGTGTTCTTCCAGCTTTGTGTCAACAGTGTGTATTTCTCTCCTGTTTGACCATGACACAAAGCAGCTCCATATAGAAGTTTTTTTTGTGTGTGTGTAGTTTGGTGTGTAAGAACAGTCTACACAGAGCTTTGACCTCAATCCCATCCAACACCTTTGGGATAAACTATAACACTGACTGCCAGCCAGACCTGATCGCCCAACATCTGTTTTAGACATCACTAATGCAGCGTTCATATCAGAGTTATTATAATTAGTTTCCAACTTGTATATCCCATTCAAGTCGACTTTCAAGCCCTAACAAGGACTTGGAAACTCAGATGTTCCTTAAGGATGCGATAAATCCGACTCTTCACTTACTATTTAACTTGCACGACAGCTGGAGAATAGTCGGATAACGCATTGCGCGAAAAATCCATTTTGTCAGACTTCAAGTAATGCGTGTGTTTCTAAATTACCAGCTAAACAACCAATCAGCTACTGATGCAGTTCTGGCAGCCTGGTTAGGATGGTTGATGATGAATGTGTGGTCAATGTGTTAAACAACAATGTTTCAGATGTAAGGCACAGATGGTTTGATAATCAATACCAGGTATGTTTTTAAACTAAAAGCCCGAGTAATTCCAATGGTTTACTCTGTTGTTGTTTATTACAAAAAAAAAAAAAAAAAAAAAAAAAAAAATTAAAAAAAAATTTTAACACATACACACACACTACACTGCCGGAATTACACACACATGCTCAGTACCTCTACATGCACTAATGGAGAGATGTCAGAGGGAGGGAGCTGCCCATGGAAAGGCGCCCCGAGCAGTTGGGGGTTCCGTGCCTTGCTCAAGAGCACCTTGGCAGGAGCCCAGGAGGTGAACTGGCACCTCTCCAGCTACCAGTCCACCACCATACTTTGGTCTGTATGGGGACTTGAACCAGTATCCCAACTCCCTACTGACTGAGCTACTGCCACCCCCATATGGAAGTGCCCGAAAACCAAACATTGCCAAAGACCTTGGTTTAATTTTACATTTAAGTGATATAGTCTTATATACACTACAACATCTGAGGACACATCATCATCTATGATAAATACTTCCAGGGGCGTAGCACAACATTCTGGGCCCTGTAGAAAGGCATTTTCTATGTGCCCCTCCCTGCATCCACAGCTATTCATTCTAGCATCTTTTTTGGGCCCTCCTCACATGAGGGCCCTGGGTACTCAGTCCCCTTCCCACCACCCACACCCCCAGTCCGACGCCCATGAATACTTCACATCACCACAACATTTCAACAAGCTCTGTAAATGAATCATATAATTTTCAAAGCGATTCTCTTATCACACACTAACAGATGCCCTTGGCTCCAACAATTCTCTCTGAGTGAAGTGTTTAACCTTTCTCAGAGTGACTGCCTCCTAACAGACGCTGTCATTTCTTTTTTTTTTAAATGGAGAATTGTTTCCTTCTTCATCCGAATAAGAATATCACACCGTCCCGGGTGCTTCTCCTTGTCTCTCCGATGACACGGCTCCAGACGGACAGTTGTCTCGACACCTCGCGACTTCCCCCTCACCTTCCACAAGCTGAAGGGAGCCCGATACTAATTAGAAAGGCCGCCATTTATAGCAACATTTCACACATTTAGATCACAGTTCTGCTTGCAGGCTTCGCCAAAGCCTCGATCATTAATAAGACAATTCATGTCCAAGAATCTGAGTGAATGCTGCATTGTTAAAGCAAAAAATAACAAATATTACATGGCACGGCTTACATGAAAATGTGAGGTTCTGCTGTTTTTCTCAGTTTCACATGATTACTGGTTCGCTGTAAAGTGTCTTTCGCTATTTTTGAGACAAACATATGCTTCCAAAAGCGGCCTTAAAACTGACTTAATTTATCATTTCAGTTTGGGCCAAGTTATGTCGTCATTTCGATAAGTAACATTAACATTTGTGAACTCAACAAGTACATTTCTGAGATCTGCGAACACAAACCAAGACAAAGACAACCAGTTAGGGATAATAAAATCAATCATATCGAGAAGTCTAATAATTAGTCAGGCTTGTTTTCCAGTTTTCGTTCTCTCTGGAGAAGCGTTACGTAACCAGGAAAAATCCATTTTCATAAGCTAAGATAAGAGAGATATGATAGACTTTATTAATCCCACACTGGGGAAATTCCTGTGCTACAGCAGCTCAAAAGATTATTTTTTTTTACACTCATCAGAATAACACAAATACACATTAAGTAGATATACAGTCATGTGAAAAAATTAGGACACCCATTAAAGTTGACTAAAAAGAGGAATAAAAAAAAATCATCTTTTGGAAATTGATCTTAATGCCTTAATTAAAAAAATGAGGAAAAATCCAACCTTTAAGGACACCAATTTCCTTTGTGAATGAATAATTTATCGTAAATAAATAAATGTTCTTCCTTAAAATACAGGGGGCATAAGTCAGTACACCCCTATGTTAAATTTCCATAGAGGCAGGCAGACTTTTATTTTGAAAGGCCAGTTATTTCATGGATCCAGGATACTATGCATCCTGATAAAGTTCCCTTGGCCTTTGGAATTAAAATAGCCCCCCCACATCATCACATACCCTTCACCATACCCCCAATCATCAACACCCTTACCATACCCCACATCACCACATACCCTTCAATACCCCCACAATACCACATACCCTTCACCATACCCCCATCATCACATACCCTTACCATACCCCCCATCACCACATACCCTTCACATACCCCACATCACCACATACCCTTACCATACCCCCACATCACCACATACCCTTCACCATACCCCAATCATACTATTATAAAATCATACCCACAAATTTCAAATATTATACCACATCATCACATACCCTTCACCATACCTAGAGACTGGCATGGTTGTATGTCAGTTAGCCCAATAGCTGGTTTGATTTGCATTGAGAGATGTTTTTATGGAAATTACCCCATGTCAATCTCTAGGTATGGTGAAGGGTATGTGATGATGTGGGGGTATGGTGAAGGGTATGTGATGATGTGTGTGTGTGTGTGGGGGGGCTATTTTAATTCCAAAGGCCAAGGGAACTTTATCAGGATGCATAGTATCCTGGATCCATGAAATAACTGGCCTTTCAAAATAACCATCTGCCTGCCTCTATGGAAATTTAACATAGGGGTGGACTGACTTATGCCCCCTGTATTTTAAGGAAGAACATTTATTTATTTACGATACATTATTCATTCACAACGAAAATTGGTGTCCTTAAAGGTTGGATTTTTCCTCATTTTTTTTAATTAAGGCATTAAGATCAATTTGCAAAAGATGATTTTTTTTATTCCTCTTTTTAGTCAACTTTAGCATGGGTGTCCTCATTTTTTTCACATGACTGTAGGAGAAAAAATATACATAAAGTATAAGAAATAGAAAAAATATAGTTAGTTATAATAATAATAATAATAATAATAATAGTAATAAAACAAACACAATAAACACCCTTGTATAAACAGACAGTATATATACACAGATGACTAAGGTGTGGATGAATAGTAATGACATATTGCAGGTAACAAAGAGTAATAAATAAATAAATATGCATAGTGCAGGATATTGTCCAGTGATGGCTCATATTGCAGAAACAGCGAGCAGTGCTATGTTATGATGTTGCATTAAAGAGTCGGACTGCTACTGGAATGAAGGACCTGCAGTATTACTGAGGGTGCAGCAGTCTGCTGCTGAAGGAGCTGCTCAGGGAACTCCCAGTCTCATGTAGAGGGGTGAGAGGTGTTGCCCATGATTGATGCCAGCCTGGCTAACATCCTCCTCTCCCCCCCCTTCTCTATGGTGTCCAGAGGGCAGACCAGAACAGAGCTAGCCCTCTTCACCAGTCTACAAAGTAACTGCTGATTTTAAAGTATTAATCAACTCTTCCATAGATCTCTATAACTCGTAACGGCAATGGACAGATATTATTTACAGATATAGTTTACCTCATGCCATTGTATGTGTTTATTTAATCGTCCACCCCTGGACAGGAGTGTTAGCATGTAGCTACGGATGCATGAACTAGGATCCTTTACAACGTAGTCTCGCATAGCCAGACCTATCTCCACAGCGCTGTGGAGTCTTACCGCAGATATATTCTGGGATAGGAGAAAGAAAAATACGATCTGGGCTGTTTGCATTTCTTTAAACCAATAACAATCGCCTTGGGCGGCGCTGAGCTCCGGACGCAGCGACGGGGGCTCTACTAAATAGTCTCAGGAAGGAACTTGTTTTGGTGGGACATTTGCACCCCGCAAAAGAAAACACCACATACAACATTAAATGAAGTTAACTGTTGACACCATACAGTAACGTGAGCTATTTAAATGAGATGATACATGGTTAAACCTCATTGGCTCTTACCAGTGTATCTCCGTGGTTATTTCGTCCACAGCAATCTCCACCAATCGGTCCAAAAAACGTCCCAGTTAGAGAGGAAATGCCCTAAACATATTCTTTGTAAATCTTTACAATCATTCCCTAAAAGAACCAAGCAGGCCTGCCTTTAAGCGCGATCCAAATATTGCTGTTTTCAACGTGTAGCTTGCTAGCTCGAAGTTTGTTATTTTCCCTGACATTGCCAGACCTTCCTCCACAGCGCTGCGGAGGAGGAAGGTCTGGCTAGTCCACACAGCATTCTGGGATGGGAGAAAAAAACGTGCTCTGGTTTATTGGCATTTCTTTAAACCAATCACAATCATCTCGGGCGGTGCTAAGCATCGGACGGAGCAACGGCGCCTCTACAAAATAGTCTCGGGAAGGAACTTGTTTTGGTGGAACATGTGTACGTTCAAAAGTAGTTTTAGTCGTGCAACAGAAAACTCAGATTGGACAGATAGTCTAGCTAGCTGTCTGGATTTACCCTGCAGAGATCTGAGGAGCAGTTAACCATAGTCCTCACAAATCCACCGGAGGTTAGAACGCCAACACAGAGACAGAGGAAGGGGACGGACATCCGGCCAAAATGAGTGAAATTTCCGTGTCAACGGAGGGATCCTGGAAGTGGAAAGTCGTGGATATAGACTAGTTGTTTCCAACACACAGAGAGTGGACATCCAGAATATTATGGCTTTATCCTGGAAATGTACTCCCGTTGATCCAGTCTATTGAAAACGTGACCAGCAGTTTGATGATCTCTTTTGTATTTCTTTGACAGTGTGTGTGTTTTCCATGGTTTCCTCCATCAAGGAGATTAGCTCCTGAATCGTCAGTGATTTTGACCTTTTGAACTCTGCACTGTTAGATGTTGATAATGCTGCTAATCCGTCTGGGGCTCTGCTGGAGCCTCAACAAAGAGGAAATATCACACAAAGAGGAGCAGATTGCCTCCTCTACGTCTATTTACAATGAGGAGAAGCAGACAATCACACAATGCAATATTCCCTCCTATCCTGCCACACACACACACACACACACACACACACACACACACACACACACACACACACCCTTCCACCAGGTCAACCTTACTGGATCACCATTATCACATCTGGACCAGCCTGAGCAAATCCCTTCCATATTTTTGTAGTGAGCATAAGCCAGTGTGTGTGTGTGTGTGTGTGTGTGTGTGTGTGTGTGTGTGTGTGTGCGTGCGTGTGTGATGGCACGAAGGCTGAAATGATGCTGGCTGAGCCTTGGCAGCTCGCCAGCAGCAGCTCGTCCGGCTCTATTGTAGAGAGGAGACCAAAAGAACAAATGAATAACAGAAAGCAAAATGCAAGCCAACAGCTCTCTCTCTCTCTCTCTCTCTCTCTTGTGTGTGCAGCACAGAAACCACACAGTTGCTCAGTGAGATCTGTCATTTTCAGAGAACAAAGCCGCTCGTCCAGCTGTGCGGCAGCGTTTCGCTTTTGATTTCTCCTCCTCAAGTCAGAGATGTCCCTCCTAAAAAGTCACTCTGTCCATTTCTGCTCCGTTCATTCTCGCTTACATTAATCGAAGTCGTATTACCGCAAAAAAAGGGAGAGAGTTGTGTATTAGACGAGGACAGTGTGTTAACTCACATTCAAAAACGCTGCTCTTTTGCTCCACTATCATGCTAACGCACAATTAACGGCACATCACCCAGATGCTAAAACAGAAAATGTTGTTATTGAAGAGAATAATATGTTCCATGCAGGATTTGAAACCACAAGCTCTCCTTGCAGCCTTGCTTGTGTTTTGCGTGTGTGTTTTGCGTGTGTGTTTTGCGTGTGTGTGTGTGTGTGTCCAGAGATAAGACGCCAAGGTTACAGCTCTGTCCTGCCTTCGGATCCAGCCTATGATCTGCTACCATCAATATGATCGATAAACAGCAAGACGCTCGAGAGCATTCGACTCAATTATTTATCACTAAACCGTGTCCCCAGTTAGCAGATCGATACGGCTGCTATAATCAGCTTTCCAATGAAGAAAAGTAGCACACCACGTTACATATTATGTTCCCTTTATGATGTCCCTGCGCCAAATGTTTTATGTGAGTGTTGTTTTTTCTGGTTTTTCTTTATCACGAAAGTTCGTGCTGAGGGTGGCGTGCTTGGTACGTGCTCAGGCTGAATTACAATGACTGATCAGCTATGAAATATTACAGGGAAATGTTTACACAAAACATGTTTAAAACCACTAATGCGATAATGGCATGTTATCTGTCAACATTTTTTTGGTTTCTGAAACCTACCTACATTTTCAAAGTGTCCTACGGTCTTCCAATCTGGTCTCTTATCACCAAGGAAATTACTGAACCAATAGCACGACTATACTACCGAGCAGATCCCACAGTCATCTCCCAAAGTGGTCTCACCATTGCATTGCGCTCACACGCACAAACGCTCGGACTTACCAGAACTACATAAACAGCCACGCTATTGCATTTTATTTTCAGATTCAAAATAGCTCTTCACCAGCACTTACAGCTCTTCTCCCGACACACAACATGAGGTCAGTCTCACAGGCTCTCATTCCAGTTCCCCCCCATACAAAAACAACTATGGTCAGAAATCATATTTTTTTATACTTACATCAAAATTTGGAATGACATTCCCCATCACATTCGAACACTATCATCCATCACATATTTTAAAAAGTCAACATACATACAAACAGTTTCTTCTTGATAGTCACACTTGCACACCTGTACAAATGTTTTTGTCCCCATGTGCCGAAGTTGTGTTCAACGTTCTCTGTTGCTGCAGAACAGGAACCTGCTGGAAACCAGTTTTTAAACTGAGTCAGGCCCGTTTATAACTCAATTTGTAACTCAATTGATGCTTTTAAATTTCCCTGTACAATAAATGGAATGAAATGCACTAGAAGCGATGCTTTCGTAATGTTTAGCATGTTAACATGCTAGAAAGAAGCACCTTTGGGCAATTGAATGAATATAATGAAATGTAAAGGGCATGTTTAACATGATGGCAACGTTAGCAGGTAGCGTTGGTAGGTCGTGTCAGTAGGAATGAAAAAGAAAAGGTGACTCGAAAGATCCTGTTTATTGACTCGTGCTAATTCTGTAATTCAACTGAAACCAGCCATTTTGACTGTCCAGAGTCACTTTGAAACCGCAGCCGATTCAGTTTCTCCTCATACATAATGTATAAAGCGATTCAATGCAGTTTTGTCCTGATAAAAAGTGGTTGTTTTTTAATCTTCCCAACATTTTGACATTCGGCCCAAAGCTTCCCAAACATCCTCGGCCCAGACAAGCCTGTTAAAAGTTTGACTTGTTGGGCCAACATTTCCTCAGGCGCGGGAATTTAATCCTATACAGCATGCCGATAACTCTCCACCCGTCCCTCCCTGTCTGCACTATTTTCCACTAGATTGGGTAAAGTCTCCTCTCTATAAGCTGATGATCCCTTTGCTTAATAAAACTCCAGAGAATGATACTTGGGCTGTAGTTAAGCTTCTTAACCGAGATCTCTGTTTGAAAGTAAAAAGTAGACTATACTGCTGTTCATAGTTTTGATGGGAAAAAAAAATCCTCACAGAGAGATTACAGATTCACAGATTTTGTTCTTTAAATATTAAGGATTTTAGTGTTGCTACCAGGGATGCACCGAATCCAGGATTCGGATTCAGATTCGTGCCGAATGTTGGGCTGTTTGACGGGGAATTTTTTCCCACCGAACCGAACCCTGCGCTTGCACTACGCAAGTGGACGTAGTGACGGCGCCGTTGATTACAGGAAGGTGTTTACGTAGGTGGAGCGTTCAATGCAGCAGGCTGTGAGAAAGTGGACATGGAACTGGTGAGCAGAGAAAGTTGTTGTTTGGCAGAACTTTCAGTCAAAAGAAGGCCATTCAAGTCCAGCTACATGTTCAGTTTGCAATGCCGATTTGTCTGGTGGTGGCGAGGACACAACATGGCCGTTGTTACAACATCTGGTCTGAAACATCTGAAAGAATACGAGTTGAGCATGAAGGAATCTCCAGACAGCAGCCAGAATGCAGCAACTTCAGGTACGGCAAAGGAAGGACAGTCACTGCTAAAAACTGGTGTTAACCAGACGACCATTACCAGCTTTGCTAGCCCTACACCTGGGGGTAGCCTACTTTATGGGATTATAAATCTAAAAGGCTAATATTTTGGATATTGATTGGATCTTGAGATAAACATAGGCCTGAACTTTCAGGCCTATGGTAATTGTCAAAATATTTTTCTCACTTGTCTTCCTGGCATAATGTTGCCTATTCTTTTTTTTCTTTTTTTTTTACAGTTAAAATGATAAATACACAGTTCATTCATGTGTTTACTGTGTTAATGGACTGAGGATGGGAGGAGGATTCGGTTTCGGCAGAATCTTAACCAGTGGATTCGGTATTCAGCCGAACCCCAAAAATCTGGATTCGGTGCATCCTTAGTTAATACAAACTTGTTTCAACTGGGAAGACGAGATGACACCATGCTTACCCAACTGTCCACTTCATTTTGATTACAATTTTGAAGCTAAAATCTTCTGACTGCTCCTAAAGTCTTGTGCAGGACTGAGGTTGGTCAGAGTTTTTCAGCTCTGGAGCTCTTTTTTTAGAGTTTTAGATTTAGGAAAAAATGTTAAACACTTCTCATGCTCATAAAACCTAGTTGAAAAACTTCTAGTGTGTCATATCAGCTTTCATATCATTTAAAAAAATAATTACCTTAATGGTCCCCTAATACTGTATCTGAAGTCTCTTTTATTTAGGCCTTAGTGGTCCCCTAATACTGTATCTGGAGTCTCTTTTATATAGACCTTAGTGGTCCCCTAATACTGTATCTGAAGTCTCTTTTATATAGACCTTAGTGGTCCACTAATACTGTATCTGAAGTCTCTTTTATATAGACCTTAGTGGTCCCCTAATACTGTATCTGAAGTCTCTTTTATATAGACCTTAGTGGTCCCCTAATACTGTATCTGAAGTATCTTTTATATAGGCCTTAGTGGTCCCCTAATACTGTATCTGAAGTCTCTTTTATATAGGCCTTAGTGGTCCCCTAATACTGTATCTGAAGTCTCTTTTATATAGGCCTTAGTGGTCCCCTAATACTGTATCTGAAGTCTCTTTTATATAGACCTTAGTGGTCCCCTAATACTGTATCTGAAGTCTCTTTTATATAGACCTTAGTGGTCCCCTAATACTGTATCTGAAGTCTCTTTTATATAGACCTTATTGGTCCCCTAATACTGTATCTGTTCAGCCTTGGTGCAGAATTACAGCCACTAGAGCCAGTCCCACAATGAGCTTCCCTTAGGATGTGCCATTTCTGCAAATCAGAGAAAGGGGAGGTAACCTTTCCCCTTATGACCTCATAAGGAGAAGATTCCTGATTGGCCCATCTGAGCTTTCATTTTCTCAAAGGCAGAGCAGGATACCCAGGGCTCGGTTTACACCTATCACCATTTCTAGCCACTGGGGGACCATAGGCAGGCTGGGGGAACTCATATTAATGTTAAAAAACCTCCTAAAGTGAAATGTTCATGCCATGGGACCTTTAAAGTAATACAGAGTGTTTTTTCCCCCTGACAGCGCTGTGAAGATTGGATAGATACTCATTTTCTATCCTATCCTAACAATTCCCGTTCAAGTGAATAAAAAGCAAACAACAAAATCCAACAGATTAAAAGTATTTATTTTCTGTACTTTTCTTTGTGCAGGTCTCCCCAGAGAGAAAGCCAAAACGCTGGCACATTACAGGACAACATATTTACAGTATGACTATAACATCTCTGTCCGGGGTTCCGACCCCGGTGTCTCTGCTGATGTTCTGAGTCTGGTCCGTCCTGCTGTCCAGCGAGTGTGGGGCCGACAGTGGCAAGGCACAACTCCCTCCCCCTGAGAGGGAGGAACCTTGGGAGGAAACCAGGCTCTCTGGGGGATGGGGGACGGGGCCCATACTCCTCAGGGTAGGGGGACCTGCAGCTGCTTCTTGCCGGGGGGCGTCTGCTTCTTCCGTCGTCCACATCTACATTCCCCACATGTGGTGACAGACTTCCCTTTCCTCTCCCCGTGGCGGCTCCTTTGGGCTCCATCATGATAATAATGATCCTGGCTCTCTTCATGTGGCTCCTGGAGCGTTTTAGGTCCCTGCTCCCCCCCATTGTCCTACATCTGAAGACAATAATCCTACCATTAACCCTCCTGTTGTCCTCGGGTCAAATTTGACCCATTTTCCAAAAGTTTCTATATCAGAAATTTGGGTTTCTTTCAACCAAATTTTAATACAAAATAACGTGGAAAATAAGAATTTATAATAGAACGCTGAAAAACTTGTGTTTTTTTTGAAAAAATGTCAAAAATGTTAGGAAAAATGACAAAAACGTCCGATAAAGTGACAAAAACGTCAGGAAAATCTTCAAAGACGCTAGAAAAGGTGACATAAACATCAGGATAATCTTCAAAAACGTCAGCAAAAGTGACAAAAACATGGGAAAAGCTTAAAAAAGCGCAGAAAAATATTGACATGAAAAGTTACAAAAAAAGACGACCTAAATGTTGAATTATTTTTTTACATTTTGACCCAGAAAAACAGGGAAGACAACACAAGGGTTAACATACTGTTCAAGCTCATACATAGGGCTGGGTATCGTTCAAACTGTTTTGGTACCAATACCGTGACCAACACCGGTTCCTTAACGTTACTTTACTTTTATTACGGCAAAAATTTTATTTTCTGCTCCTACTACGTGAGTCCTGTCTCTGTGTAAAGAGTTTTTCCTGCGTGTCTCTACGACGTTTAACGTTAGACAGCCAATCACAGACATTATTAGATCTTGATAGAAGCATGCTGCGTTCTTATTGGCTCACTGACGCTGATGAGATTTACTCCTTTGATATTTAACGACGAGGCATTTTTCAATACTCGATACTAAGGAAGAAATTTGGTCGCTGCCGAAAAAAGTATTGATCTAGTACCGAGCCCTACATATAAAACATTCGTACATCTAGCTACGTAAAAGTATAGCTCTGTAATTTATCTTTTTCCTAATTTTTTTGGGGCTTTTCCCTTTTATGAGACAGTGACAGTGGATAGACAGGACTCAGCCTACATGGGGCGAACGCTCCTACTGGGTGAGCTATAGGCCGCCCCCTTTTTCCTAAACTTAACCAGTCGTTTTGGTGCCCAAACTCCGAATGGCGCTCCCTTTTTCCTCGGCTAAACTCAACTGCCGTGGCCCCTGATAGGACGGTCATCTGGAGGGTGCTCTGTACCCGGCTCACAGTCACCTTTTGACGGCTAAACACAACTACCAACTGCCGCTTATACGACGGAGCTTTGTGGCCGGCGTCACGTGACCAGCCAGTTTCATAGTTCCTAGTTTCGTGGATATCTAGGAATTGGTGTGCATAGATTTTCGTACTATGATGTACAAACCGGTTAAAAAATCTTTCTTGCTGTGGAATTCAATGAATGTCACTAAAATCTTTGCCAGCCTTCGGTCTCTTCTGAACTTGAGGCTACATTTACATTGCTACGTTTTACCAGAATAGGTTTACATGGTTTAATTTTCACTATACATCATATTTTTGTTGTACTGCACATTGCTGCAGTTCCTCTTTTCACCCTGTGTGTTGAGCTCTCTGTTTTAGCTACAGAGTGAGACATCTCACTTCTGTTCCATCTTTGTTGGGAGTCACACATGCTCAGTAGCTAGGTAAGGACTACGAGCCAGTCAGAAGCAGAGTATGAGGGCGTTTCCCCCTCTCATTCCCCCTGCTCTGGTGTTTCCCCCTCATTTCTCCTGCTCTGGTGTTTTCCCCTCTCATTCCTTCCGCTCTGGTGTTTCCCCCTCTCATTCCCCCTGCTCTGGTGTTTCCCCCCTCTCATTCCCCCTGCTCTGGCGTTTCCCCCTCTCATTCCTCCTGCTTTGGCGTTTCCCCCTCTCATTTCTCCTGCTCTGGTGTTTCCCCCTCTCATTCCCCCTGCTCTGGTGTTTCCCCCTCTCATTCCCCCTGCTCTGGCATTTCCGAGCCCCTAAACCAGAGAGATTTGAAAACACTTCTGACCTGTTTTGGTTTGGTATCTGCTGAGTTGTGTTGCAGTCTCAACGGCCGCAAATGGAGACTGATTGCGTCATGACGTCTCGTTCTCTGAGACTAATGCTGCGTTCCAGACACAGTTTTTAGCCCGTAAGTTACGACTTCAAGTCACGACTCACGACTTGGTAGCGTTCCAGGCAAAGTCACCACAAACCCTTCTAGCTAGTGATAGATAGTGGCAACCTAACGTTGACGTTAGCTATCTAGGTTACTTTACGTTGCCTATTTATGTCTATTTATTTCTACTTATCACTGTTAATAAATGGCGTCTGTACAGCATCAAATTGTTGTTTATGTGTGTGTGACGTCAAAAAAATTGTAACTGGGAGTACAACGATCTGGTACGAGTTCATGAGTAGTAAGTTACGGGTTTGACTGCCGTTCCAGGGTTCTTTCACGAGTAGAAGGTTGTGAAAACACGAGTTACGGGTTGCCTGGAACGCAGCATAAGCTACCAACGTTACTATGACAACTACCAGCAACAGGCGGAGTCTCCATGCTGCCTCCTATTTATGTCCAGAATACCAGAATGTTGATGAGATATTTTGGTTTGGGGCGTGTTAGTTTAAAACAGAGATTAGTTCTTCTACTGCAGCTAAAAACACACAGAGATCGCTTTTGGCTTAAAACTCTGCTTGAAAAACCAACACGTAGCGATGTAAATGTAGGCGGAGTTGAGTGGCGGTGTTGTCTCCGTACCTGTCTCTTGTAGAACAGGATGTAGGCTTCCTGCTGCTGCAGCTCACAGACCAGAGAGCCGGTCGTCTCATAGACCACAGAGTCGTTGAAGCTGAGCCAGCGATCGCGCGGATCGTCTGGACTGTCATCGGGGTGAACGCCGTCACAGATGTAGTGTCCTATCGGGAGAGAGATTGTTGTTAACATCGTAAGCAGAGGTGGAAAGAGTACCAACATCTTCTACTAAAGTAAAAGTACTATTGATGAACTTTTACTTAAGTACAAGTAAAACGATTGGTATAAAAATCTACTCAAGTGAAAAGTAGCTCATTTCAAATTTACTCAAAGTAAAAGTTACTAAGTTACTTTTTAACAGTGGGGGGGGAGGCTTGTTTATATTTATACTTGTTTAATATCTTAATTAAACTTGTTACACTTAATTAAATTGCAGTCGATTCGATAAGGGCACAAAGCGTTTAGTTTTGAGTTTGTTGACAGATACAAAACAACGCTAGAGGCCTTTTCTATTTACTGAGTAACGAATATGATTTAATATGTAGCAAAGTATAATACCCTGACAGTACCTAGGTAAGGACTACTAGCCAGTCAGAAGCAGAGTATGAGGGCGTGCCCTGACAGTACCTAGGTAAGGACTACTAGCCAGTCAGAAGTAGAGTATGAGGGCGTGCCCTGACAGTACCTAGGTAAGGACTACTAGCCAGTCAGAAGCAGAGTATGAAGGTGTGACATGCTAGCAGCTAGGCGAGCATTATAACGTGGGTTACAAAGTGCGTTACAAAAAGCATAATATGAGCACTTTAAGACACAGTGGAAGTTATAAAGGTTAAAGGATAACTTCAACCTGGACCCTATTTTCCCATGTTTTTGTGACTAACATTTTCTGAAATTAGTCCAGTATTAAGCCACCTGTACTCGGACATCGTCAGTTAATATCTACTAAAAGTTCTGACAGTGTGTCTGACAACATTATGAAAGGATCCCTACAGAGATAGACCGTTTAGTTAAAGAGTAAGATCCTTTTAGTTTAACATGAAACAGCCCCGAAATCACCATCACCAAACTCCACCAGACTCCATGTAAATTATCAGGACTTTTAGCGTGTATAGAGCCAGCATATTTCCACCAGACTCCATGTAAATAATCAGGACTTTTAGCGTGTATAGAGCCAGCATATTTCCACATGTAAAATGGGTGAATTTAGGGGTTATTTCAACCAAACCAGAGTGGCGATTGTTGGAACAGTGGAAAGATGTACCAAGACGGCTTTTGACGGTTTGAGTTTGTTTCCGTCCACTTTGAGTGAAGTGTGTTTCACAATGATGAAATTATTGTATATTTAAATGGAGATTCGGCGATAGCGATTTTGGCTCTGTTCCTCATATAACAAAACAATGATCTTACTCTTTAACATCTCTAACAGAAGGCCACATTCAGTCTTCAGTGTGCGAGTCTCTTACCTCGTTCTGTGCAGCCAAAATGGCTGATGGTGCTGATCAGACTGTAGCATCTGCCGCCCTGAGAAGGAACAGTTTAGAAGGGTTTAGCTTCACAAACGAGGGCATGGGTTTTGGGGGTTGCACATTATATCTTGGGGGTCGTCCCTCATAAAATTTTGAGCATCAAAAACTAAATTTCCTGCATTCTGGTTAACTTTTTATGCAACAATTTATGCTTTTTCTGCATCAAGTTATGGTGTGAATATCTTTATTTATGTAAAGGAAATGATCATTCTCCTTCTCTTGTTCAAAACTTTCTGCATATTCAAAACAGCACGTGTTTCGAGATGTTTTAGGAATCATGTGTATCTCAACAACAAATCCTTTAACAGAGTTTCTGCAGGTTTCAAAATTTTCAAATTTAAGACTTTTTAAGACCATTATAAATGAAATTTAATCACAACATCAGCTGAGCCCTAAATTCAGTTTTTTTTTTTCAAGCCAAGTATCGCTAAACTTGCACTTCCTCATAGCTGAAGAATAAAATCTGTTTTATGTTTGTGGTGCTATTCGAAAGAGACTCGCACCAATAACACGAAAGCTGATTTGCTGCAATATAAGTTGCATGTTTGGTTTCATTTGTAGTCGTATTACAGCAAATTATATTTGGACTAGCGCAAGAAAGAACTACAACAGTGCGGAATCAAAAAAAGAAGAGCAGGTAGCGTTACATGGACGTAGGAACATTAAAAACCTGTTTAAAATTATTTAAGATCTAGAATACAATACTTATTTAAGACTTTTAAGACCCCGCGGAAACCCTGTTTGAAGCCAAAAGCTCCAAAGTTGAAATCTCTTTGTTTTTCACACTTCTGTTGTGTTATTTAACACATGTAGCAAAGTTCTTCTTTTCCGTACATGTTTTGAGCCCCTGAACGGTTATTTTTTTACCTCTTTTGGGGAGTGGGTTGTCTTTCATATTTTGTTAAGGGGAATCTCTCGCTTCTAAATATTGGGGGAGACATATAACCTGCGCCCCTAAATTCTACACCTATGGCTTCACACATACACACTAAACAACAGCACACTCTCCAGCTCTCAGCTAAAGGTCCCTTATCATGCTCATTTTCATGTTCCTACTTGTTTTTTGGGTTTCTACTAGAACATATTTACGTGTTTTAACGTTTAAAACATTATTTTTTATAATGTCTGAATATATTGACATGGTTTATGTATATAATAGCAGGCTTGGACCCAAAATGCAGATGGAAATGAGGAGGCAGCAGGCAGATCTCAAAGGTTTAATAAATTAAAGTGCCCATATTATGAAAAAAACACTTTTTCTGGGATTTGAGGTGTTCTTTTGTGTCTCTGGTGCTTCCACACACATACAAACTTTGAAAAAAATCCATCCATGCTGTTTTGAGTGAGATACGGTTTCTGAACGTGTCCTGCTTTCAGTCTCCTAGTGAGCTGTTCAAAATCGGCCTCGGACTGTGACGTCACAGTCCGAAATGAGCTGGCTAACCACAACCGTTAGCTCGTAGCTAGCATGCTACGTCGTTCTCAATAGCAAAGCACTGCTACAACACACACAAGTTCACCATAATCTACGAAATAACTACTTACATGTGCGCCCTCATTTAGTCTCCCAGCTAATCCTGCCTTGTAACTGACCAAAGTTGGAGAAACAGGCTTTCTTTTACTGTCTCTAGAGTTAGCTAGCTGACATGCTCTACATCTGAGCTACTGAGCATGTGCGAGTGCAATCAAAGATAGTACAGAAGAAGAAGATGAAAAGAGGTCTCACTCTGTAGCTAAAACAGAAACCAGGTGAAAAGAGGATCTGCAGCAGTGAGAGAGAGAGCTGTGCAGTACAACAACAATATGGTGTTTATTGAAAATTAAACCATGTAAACCTATTCTGGTAAAACCTTAAAATACAGTTATGAACCTGAAAATGAGCATAATATGGGCGCTTTAAAAGAGCTACAAGCAAAAGGTGTCCTAAAGCAGGCAGGTAAAAACTGGCATCTGAGATCCAAACAAAAATCAAAACAATGAAAACTAACAAGAGCAACAAAAAAAAACACAAGAAATAAACTTCATAGGGAAAGTAGCAGGGAATGACAATCATGACAATGATCGGACAACAGACAAAGACAGACATAGATTAAATACACAAGGTAACGAGGATTGTAACGAGGGACAGGTGAAATGAGGGCTGCTGAACAGGTGAGACACATCAGGGCGGGGCAGACAATCACAAAGGTGGGAAAAAACACAGGACAGGAAGTAAAATAAGACATGACACAGGAGAAACAGAGACTACAAAGTAAAACAGGAAACTGAAGCATGAAACCATAACGAGCTGTATTGGAAAACCGTTCCCTCACTCACTATTTCCTATATAATGTTTATTAATTAGTGACTATATAGGGAAACCAAATGAGACTTCGGACACTACACTGAAAACATTGCTGCGTCAGTATTTGCGCCGGTGTGTTTTCACTGTTACGCTACTTTTGTGAAGCCAAGACTTTTGTAAACTCATTTCAAGCACCAAAAACAAATAAGTTTTGGTATGTTTTCACCAGAGATTTGAAAAGTAAATATCTCTTTACACATTGCTCTGGAACAATTTTGGGTGTCACTATACAGAAAGCTCAGTTTGTTCTTAAAGGTCTCCTGACATGGTGCTCTTTGGATGATTTTATATATAGGTCATAGAGGTCCCCTAATACTGTATCTGAAGTCTCTTTTATACAGACCTTAGTGGTCCCCTAATACTGTATCTGAAGTCTCTTTTATATAGACCTTAGTGGTCCCCTAATACTGTATCTAAAGTCTTTTATATAGACCTTAGTGGTCCCCTAATACTGTATCTGAAGTCTCTTTTATATAGACCTTAGTGGTCCCCTAATACTGTATCTGAAGTCTCTTTTATATAGGCCTTAGTGGTCCCCTAATACTGTATCTGAAGTCTCTTTTATATAGGCCTTAGTGGTCCCCTAATACTGTATCTGAAGTCTCTTTTATATAGACCTTAGTGGTCCCCTAATACTGTATCTGAAGTCTCTTTTATATAGACCTTAGTGGTCCCCTAATACTGTATCTGAAGTCTCTTTTATATAGACCTTAGTGGTCCCCTAATACTGTATCTGAAGTCTCTTTTATATAGACCTTAGTGGTCCCCTAATACTGTATCTGAAGTCTCTTTTATATAGGCCTTAGTGGTCCCCTAATACTGTATCTGAAGTCTCTTTTATATAGACCTTAGTGGTCCCCTAATACTGTATCTGAAGTCTCTTTTATATAGACCTTAGTGGTTCCCTAATACTGTATCTGAAGTCTCTTTTATATAGACCTTAGTGGTCCCCTAATACTGTATCTGAAGTCTCTTTTATATAGACCTTAGTGGTCCCCTAATACTGTATCTGAAGTCTCTTTTATATAGGCCTTAGTGGTCCCCTAATACTGTATCTGAAGTCTCTTTTATATAGACCTTAGTGGTTCCCTAATACTGTATCTGAAGTCTCTTTTATATAGACCTTAGTGGTCCCCTAATACTGTATCTGAAGTCTCTTTCCTGAAATTCTGCCTTGGTGCAGAATTACAGCCACTAGAGCCAGTCCCACAATGAGCTTTCCTTAGGATGTGCAATTTCTGTGTCTGTAGCTACTGAAGAGGAGGGGGTAGCAAGGTGGAGTGGGGGGTGTGTGGCCTTGACCAACTGCCACTTTGCTCGTTTGAAAGCCATGATGTCTCTCTCTCATGGGTGGGCCAAATTCTCTGGTCGGGCAAATCAGAGAAAGGGGAGGTAACCTTTCCCCTTATGACCTCATAAGGAGAAGATTCCTGATTGGTACATCTGAGCTTTCATTTTCTCAAAGGCAGAGCAGGATACCCAGCGCTCGGTTTACACCTATCACCATTTCTAGCCACTGGGGGGCCATAGTCAGGCTGGGGGAACTCATATTGAGTTAAATTATTAAATTTTGATGCCATGGGACCTTTAAAATTTTGATATTAAACACACATGGGGATCAGGGTATAAGCAAAAACCCTATAAAGGAGAATTCAAGAAGATATCTAAAAATGCCCTTAGACCTCAGAGGGTTCAAGTGAGGCACAAGGGTTAAGTTGTGCGTTTCTTTACCTGTGCGGAGGACACCACCAGGTCCCTCAGCAGCGTGACGGGGTCATCGGCCTTCTCGAGCTCGAGGGACGGAGAGAAACGAAAACGCTTCAGCTGCAAGATGAGCACGCTGAAGGAAACGATAAGAAAAGGACAAATGTTGAGTTGATAGTGTTGGCCGTTGTGTTTTGTAAGATTATTATGAATCTTTTCTTTTAAAGATAATTCTTTTGGGGGCTTGGACTCACCGTGGCAGAGTGCTGAATGATGATCTGTAAGTCGATGATTTTCCTCCGCACTCACAGCTGAACTCTAACTCTGTTTCCTGCAGAACAGAACAGAGATAACACAAGCAGTGAGTGTGTGTGTGTGTGTGTGTGTGTGTGTGTGTGTGTGTGTGTGTTAGAGCAGAGATATTCAACAGGGGGTCCGTGACCCATAGGGGGTCCTCAGAGTTAGTGCAGGGGGGGCCGCCAATTTATGTTAAAAAATATTTTTTTGAAAGTTTCTCTTTTCAAAAAATAGAATATAGATTATACAAAATGTACAATAATATACAGTATATATATTTTTTTCATTAATTTACACATTGAAGATAGGCTTGCTATACTGTAGGTACGGAAGCCACTATGGTAGCCATACAGTTAAGTTTAATGAGTCACACTCATAGGCGTGGGAAGTGGGGGTGCTGCAGGTGCTGCAGCACCCCCTGGTGGCGATAGCTTTAAAACGGCGATGACAATAAAATGATACTAGCTTATGAATATCTCTGGTTGTGGTTTTTGTTCCATGACATTTTGTATGTCATGTTTGGGGTGTGTGGGATGAAGAGAGGGATCATTTTAGTAATTTTAAAATGACTTAATTTATCTTCAGTGTGTATTGGCCAATCAGATTTGTCTTGACGCGACTGCGATTCAGCCTATGCATAGCACGCGCGCGCACACTCACAGACTTTCTACTATGTCAGCGCTACTTAGCAATTTCTCAAAAGAGAATTTTGGATTTTTTTCAATCGCCCAACCCCAAACACCCGAGGACTAGCGAGACGAGAGATTGAGAGAGTGAGATTTTAAAAGGAGGCAGAGGTAGAGTGGTCTGCAGAATACAGAGCCTGTGTAAGATAATATCTTTAGACTCTACGTGGACCGTGGACCGTGGAACCCACCCCCGCACCCCCCTGCCGAAAATACCTTCCCGTGCATCTGGGCCCGTTGCGTTTCTTTGAGTGTCCTCCCTGCGGCAACCCCCCTCCGCAGCCTAAACACACTAACCCCATTCAAAATGAATGGAAAGACCTGCGAGGCCAGGTGGATCTTACCTTCAGGTACTCCTGGAGCAACTCTTCCACAGAGACTCCAGAAACCAAGTCCAGAGGCAGGTTAGTGAACTCCTCCTGTTTCGTTGACCGGGCCCCACAGCTGCACATTAAAGGGACAACACACATTGTTAAATATTGAATATTGTTCTAGTCTCTTCTCTCCTCTGTGACAGTAAACTGAATATCTTTGAGTTGTGGACAAAACGAGACATTTGAGGACGTCATCTTGGGGCTTTGATCAACATTTGATAAGCACAAACACACTCACACCTCCACACACTCCCAAACTAACTGCTAACTACTTGCACCATATTCTGACATTTTATAGACCAAACAACTAATCCATTACATCTAGAAAAAAAATTGACAAGTTAATAGACAACGAAAATTATGTTTAATTGCAGCCCTACTTTGTACCGCAGCGCTATTTCCAAGGTGACCACGTGTGTGTGTGTGTGTGTGAGTGTGTGTGTGACTCTCACCTCTTGCATGTCCTCGTGTTCTCCATCTTGAAGACCATGTGGTCCTCGACGGGGCAGGCGTAACGTCGGCCCATGCTCGCTGCGGCCTCCTGCAGCAGAGGGGCCAGACTCCTCATCTGCTCCAGCACCGAGGTCAGGAACTCATGAGCGTCCTGGAGTTGATACACACAGCACGGATATCAGGAGGAGGTGTAACCGAGTATTTTAACAGTGTGGGATTAGTACTTTTACTCAGTGGTGTAGTCTACGTGATATGCAGGTATACGCAGTATACCCACTAAGAAAGCTCCAGGATTTCCATATACCCACTTAAAAATGCCCAATGACACGCAACAACATACATCATTTGTGTTTTTTTCTTCACATAGGCTAAATTGAGTTATGTCCACCATAAATTGATGCATAGAAGTGTATCCGAATACCGGAAATGAAGTCGTTGATGCAGAGCCGGCCCGACCCATAAGCAAACTAAGCGGCTGCTTAGGGAACCCGTGGCTACCAGAGGGCGCCCAAAAGCGCTTGAAATGTCCCACAATAGAGCTCATAACAGAGCCGGTCTATTTAAAGATAGTGTTGCTGCTAATAGGTCTCACATAAGTGTTTAAATGCGTATTTGTACATGATGAGTGCTTAAACTAATATTAACAATACACAAGTTGGTTTAGTGCCAAGTGCAGTGGCAACATGTTACAATGTGGAGAGTCCCCAAACCAAATCCTGCTTAGGGCCCCCAAAAGTCTAGGGCCGGCCCTGCGTTGATGCTTATAACTTCCCTGGGGGAGGACACCCAGACCCCCCACTATGATATGGCCCCCCCTCCCCCAAATGCAGATTCTGGCCAATATATATACACACAGTGGCTATATGTAACTTTCAGTTTGTGTTGATTTCAGCGGCCCGTTTGGATAAAAGTGTTAGTGGTTTTAACACACCTGCTGTCGTAAAGGTCTAGGAGTTAGCATTATGAGAAGGTCATATAGTTGCAATGAATGTTTTGCTGAGCCAGAAAATCATTCATTTACAATAAGAGAATACGTTACAGATGCATGGTTGCATTTCAAGTGTTGCATACGGTAACTTAGCCTACTTTGGATGTCTCCTGAGCTAAAGCGGGTAACGTTATCCCTGTCACTGTGTGCACCAGCCAATGCATTAGGACTGTAGCAACCAACGTAATAATAACTTAGATTAATATAGCGCATTTCATGAAACCCACAGACGCTTTACACAAGTACAGGGGAACGAGGGAAAATAAAATAGCAGGGCACAAACACAAACACGGACTGAAAGCAATAAAACGTCCGCATTAAATGGAAGGGGGACGTAATTTAATCTAGGCTACAACCACATTGCGCAATCTAAAGTTATTTTATGAATAAAATAGACATATTACATACATGAGGGCCAATTCTGGGACATTTTGAATCATTTACAATCTCGTAATTGTTTCCGTCTGTTGAAAGCCCGACCGAGTGTGACTCGCGTTATCATCCGTTGTCTTTCACTTTCCCTTTTAGTTCTTCGTTTAATTTCTTTCTCTCCTGTGATGGCCCTACCCCAGTATCAGCCATAACTGCAACAGATAACTTATAAAATAAAATAAAAATACAATTAGGCCTTTATAAAGAAATCTCCTGCTACCTTTTACCTACATATTCAATAACACAGGCTTTTTCGGCGGTCAGCTGAAATCTCTAACCCGTCAGAATGTGTGCTCTGTAGTGCCGTCTACCTGCCGAAAACCATTTTGTGACTTGGACCCCGGGCAGAGGCATTTATAAAAACTATATACAATTGGCGTTCTTTTCACTGTTTGCTGTTACAGGTCATTTATGATCATCAGATGGAACATAACACAGTTTCAGAAACATTTAAAAGTTACATATAGTCACTTTAAGTAAAGGATCTGACTTCTTCTTTCACCACAACCAAACATGACATGCAGAGGACTCACATGTTGCCGAATGTTCCTGAACCCAGGAGTCTGGAGTGAGACTGCCTCCCGAAACGAATGCAGGATTGGGGCTTTAGTTTGGGAGTGTGTGGAGGTGCGAGCGTCCCTGATCTCCATCAATCTTCTGCAGAGAATGAGAGAAAAAAAAACAGACACATTTCTGCTGTTAGGTCTGTTCATTTCATTCCTCGAGTTTGTGGAGAAACTTGAGGATTGACATGAGCATGAGTGTGTGTGTGTGTGTGTGTGTGTGTGTGTGTGGGAAGAGGGGGTTGATGCATAGACTGTATAAGTGAAGCCAAAACATCTTGATCTAGGGGCTGCAACCAATGATTACTTTCATAGTTGATTCATCTATCGATTATTTTCCCAATAAACTATCAGTTGTTTGGTTTAAAAAATGTCAGAAAATGGTAAAAAATGTGGATCAGTGTTTCCCAAAGCCCAAGATAACCTCCTCAAATGTCTTCTTGTGTCCACAACGCAAAGATATTCAGTTTACTGTCACAGAGGAGAGAAAAATCTAGAACAATATTCACGTTTAAGAAACTGCAATCGGAGAATCTTTAGTAGTATGAAGGACCAAAAATCCTCGTAAGGCGTTTTTTTTGGGGTGGTGGATGGATCAAACAACACAGGACTTTCACCCAGGAGACCAGGGTTCATGTCCCGTTCTTGTCCCGACCAAGCACGTCTTAATATGACGCCAAAGGGCTAGACGAGAGACCCGAGAGTGTCAAAAAGTGACACCAAGTGTCATGACCAACCACATCTAAATATGGCGCTAAAGGAGAGTTTTTGCGTCAATAACAACGCCAAAGGGACCAGACCAAGCAGCGTTTTTTGACGCGATGGGAGTGAGAACATGTTGGTTAAACAGTCTGTGGTTTGGGCTGCCGTACCTCATCAGTTGAGCCTCAGGGACTGATCTCCAGACCTGCTCCATGCGGCTGATGTCCATCATAAAGTCCTCCAGGATCAGGAGACTCTGCAGGCTGGAGTTCATGTAGCAGCTCTGCCCAATGTTTGGTAACCTGACACACAAACACAGCCGGTCAAAACACACATATGTCAGTTTGATTTGATGGATAAATTCCTCGTTACATCTTTGATTCATGTGCAGATGTACTCACCCGAAGCAGTCGATATGACCTCTTTATAATTGATAAACACAAAAAACAAAAGCAAAACTATGGTTAATAAACATGTCAAGAGGCTGAAAAAAAACATATGGAAAAAATATATTTAAAATTGAGAAGCTTTAACACTGGAATCTGTCGTGATAGGCATTTAAACACAAACTGAAACTTCACAGCAACTAAACTAAAAGTTAAAATTATGATTATTAATTAAATTAATGCTTGTTAGTTACAGTAGCAATATCATGAAAACACCTTCATTTGCAGTTATAATCAGCTGGAAAACAAAATTCTAAAGATAAAGAATTCAAAATCTGCAGTAACTATAAATTATATGGTTAAAAGAAATAAACTGGGCCTTTAAAGTCGAACTTTGGCTGTCTACAACTAAGCTTTAGGAGATTAGAGAACGTGGAGGCAGATTTCATAGCCTGGGTAAACCCTGACGAACTTTCAGCAAATTTGAGATTTGCTCTGCAAGTCCGTCTGGCCAAGAGCCCATTCAAGCCCATTTCCAATTTTTCCAAATTGAGGCACCAATCACAACCGTTGCGGCGGGCTTTGCAACATGCTCGTTGGTTGAGATGTTTTTCCGTCGCTCTGCATACGTCATATCCTTCATCGCTCTGATTGGTTTTATGTCTATCCAATTGTGACTAGAGGCATTGGAGCGGCGTCCGTTGGTGACGCCCCTTTGGAAATGGGCTGTGAATGAACCTTCCCCAGACCCTTCTCAGTTACAACTGAGAAGGGTCTGGTGTCAACCAGGCTACAGATTTTGGGTTACCCGGCGAGATTCTGCTCGCGCAGTGCGTCCAGGATGGCACTGAAGTCCGTCAGTTGTGCCACCATCAAGTCGTCCAGTGGCTCGATGCCGTCGCTAAACTGCACCACCTTGTCTTTGCGTCCCCTCTTGTCCTGCGTCTTTGTCCCGTTCACTTTTGCAGAGCTGCTGCTAGAAGAAGAAGAAACAGATCGCCGTCGTCAGCATATAGGCAGAACACACAAAAAGACTCACAAATTAAATGTTTATTACAAATTATATTAAAAGGAAAGATTTAAGAATCCCTTTTCTACATGTTATTTACAATTACAATTAAAACCCAGTCCTCTAAACCAGGGATCTTCAACAGGGGGTCCGGGACTCCTAGGGGGTCCTCAGAGTCAATGCAGGGGGGCATCCAAATTATAATTTTTTTCAGAAATTAAAAAGTCTTAACGTGAATCCAAAATATTTTAAGCAAATTTAAATCCCCACTGCTTACTGGCCTAAGGATTCACTTTGCCTCATGTATGTATGTTTTAACATTAAAACATGATTTATAAAACCATGCCAACAATTATTAGGCTATTTTAATAGCTTAGAATTAGGTGTACATCAGCATAAAAGGTTTGTATAAAGGCTTTAGGCCGCCCTTCACGTTATTTTAGGCCCTGTTTATTATGCAACTTCATTTTATACAGTATATGTAGTAGGGGGTCCCTGCTCCATCTCTCTTTCAGTTAAGGGGTCCTTGGCTTAAAAAAATTAAGGGCCCCTGCTCTAAACCATACGACGATATGAGTCGTTTGTTCCTCCTTTCTAAAACATCATAAATTAGCGCCCCCTAGCGGTGGCAGGAAATACTCCCTCATATCTAAACCGGAGAATGTAAAAGTCCTGATTTTAAACATTGTTGTTAATTGCATTAAGTTGTGAAACGGTTGCAATTTGGTTAAATTTAGGCATAAATCCTACTTGATTAAGCTTAAAAAAAAAAAAAGATTATGGTTTGGGTTCAAATCAGACATAACTTCACTTCGTGAAGGTTACGAGCGTGACACTGAAGGTGACATTCGTAAAGTTAAAGAAAGACTTGTCAACGTCGAAGTTTGGGTATGTTTAGGCACCAAAACTACTTGTTAATGTTTAGAAAAAGATCGTTAGGTTAAAAAAAAAAAAAAGTCTATATCAACGACGTTTCATTTCTGGGATCGCTCCGTTGCCACCGGGAATTCCGCCGGATGTCGCTAATTTCGGCTGGATGCTCGTCACCTTCCTCTGTCTTTGTGTTGGCGTTCTAACCTCCGGTGGATTTGTGAGGACTATGGTTAACTGCTCCTCAGATCTCTGCAGGGTAAATCCAGACAGCTAGCTAGACTATCTGTCCAATCGGAGTTTTCTGTTGCACGACTAAAACTACTTTTGAACGTACACACGTTCCAGCAAAACAAGTTCCTTCCAGAGGCTATTTAGCAGAGGCACAGTGGCTCCGTCCGGTGCTTAGCGCCGCCCAAGACGATTGTGATTGGTTTAAAGAAATGCCAATAAACCAGAGCATGTTTTTCTCCCATCCCAGAATGCTGTGTGGACTAGCCAGACCCTCCTCCGGAGCACTGTGGAGGAAGGTCTGGCAATGCGAGACTACCTTACTTCCTGCTTTCCTCCCGTCATAACTACTATGGCCACTAGAGGGCGATGCCACTATAAATGTAAATATAGCTCGTCACTGCTGCTTGTACAAACAGCATCTGGGAGTGTTTTTCAGGAGACGTCAGTCTTGAAAGTATAGTGATCAGTGAATATAAGAAAAATTATCAACACTTTTAATATACTGGCAGACACTGAAAGCATCGTTAAATTAACTTCTTTACCTCATCAGAGGGTCCAGGGAGTTCCTCTTTTCTTTTTTGTTGTCTGCAGCCGAAGCAAGGCAATGCTTTCTCTGTTGGAGGAAAGACAAACTTTCATGGTTCAATAGTGCAAATCCAGAACAACGATCTACGTTAGTACTCTGATTGGGTCCTGACAGGTGAATATGAATCTACATTGACTCTTTCTGTGAAACATACACTGCAGCATTTAAACAGCTGACGCCACCAAGAAGTCTTCTCGGCCGCTTCCTTTGTTGTTTGGGCATCAGAAGTGCTATAGAGAAATATTTTTGGATATATTATATGAAATCATACCAAAGATCCTCTATACCAAAGATAGCACACATAACATTATTTGGTTATATACTGTATACCACATATATAACCAAAAGATGTGTACTGGAATTCATTCAAAACTTGAATTTGTTTATAAAGTGTTAAAATTCGACTGAAAGAGACAATTATATTGTTGATCGCAATTATTTCTGAAACAATTAATTGTACATTTGGAATTGTTACAGGCCTACTAATGTGACGCAATGGCCACACAACGCCATCTCATGTCAAGTCTGTTCAGTTTCTGTGGTTCAGAGTACAGTGAGAGATGACAGAGTCTCCTTTTTTCGGCAGTGAAATACTAAAGCTGAAAAAACTAAAACCGGAATGATTTACGTTAATTTTTTATTTAATTGTCTAACCTGGGGTAGTAGTTTCCACTGGCGACAGGGGCGACACTTTTCAAAATCCAGTTTGTGTCGTCCCCCACACACACACACACACACACTTTCAAATTTGTTTGATATTATTTAATTCATAAGTCTCTGTGATCAGTCTCTATTTTTAACATGAAAGAAAGTAAGACATTTTTTTCTTATACGTAGTTTAGTTTTTTTCTGGTAGAATTTATCATTACGATCAACTTAATCATTTTCTGGATGTTGTATCACCATAGTCCCTAAACTTAAGTATAAATTAGGGGTGGTAATCACCAGAGGCCTCACGATACCATATCATCACGTATTGTGATTTTTAAACATATATATATATATATATATATATATATATATATATATATATATATATATATATATAACATAATATATTGCAATTTATTACCTTTTTTTTCCAACTTCAAATGATGTCCCCAAAAGGAAACTTTGTCAACATCTTTTTTATCTTAAAAGATAAATTTCTCTGTTTCTTCATCTCACTTCAATGTTATTGCTGCAAACTTACCAACACATATATAATAATAGATCCATACTTGGCGTCTGTGTATCGATATAGTATTGCCACAGAAAATATCATGATACTATGCTACGTATCCATTTTTTTCTCCCAGACCCTCTATTTGCCAAATGTAGCCCCTTGCTAATTTTTGATCAGGCCCGTATATCAATTTTAGGTTCACAATACATTTTGGCCCTGGCTAGTTGTGCACCAAACCAAAAAGACGGAAAACTGTTTTCAAACTCCAAATGACGCAGAATTTGGCAGATTTACTGACATTGAGACTCAGAACGTCCCACAGAACCAGAGTATTTTAATATTCAGGCGATGAAACAGGTTGTTGTAAAAAATTTTATCATTGTTTTTCCATGATTTGCTAAACTCTATGATGGCTAAGGAACTCTTTGCTGACTTTCTACGGGTTTATGTCGATCGATGTGCGACAAAAGTCGACGACAAAACGTTGCAAAAAACGACAATTAAAAAAAGACTGATTAAAACGTCTGAGAAAGGCACAAAAAAGTCGGAAAAAGCAACAAAAATGTGACATGCAGTAATATAGTCAAAGATATTTTACTTTTTTGGATGTATGCATGTGAATTTAACTCTACATGTCTGGCCCTTGATGTAATTCTTTTTTCCAGTGTGGCCGTAAATGAAAATGAGTGTGACACCCCTGATTTATCAGTTTAAAACCAAAAATTACACTACCAGGTTAAAGGTTAGGGTTACCACGAGAAACTAAATATTAATCACGTACTACACATAAAATGTTAAGTCCCTTTGGTAAAATAAAAATCTTAAAGGTCCAATGTGTATGAATTTCTCCCACCTAGCGTTGAGATCAGATATCGCAATGAACTCTCTCGCACCACGCAGTTCAAAGTAGGTATCACAGCTACGGTAGCCTTCACGCTTCAAAAAGCCGGTCTCTTGCACTTTTCAATCTCCTTTTTCTTTTTCTGGGCGAAGAAGAAAAAGACTCCTGTTCCTGACATTGAGTTTGAATACATGCATGGATTTATCAAGAGAATGTGTGGTCCTCCATTAGCAGCATTAGCAGCACCTGTGAGTTTATCATGATGGACCACGTATATGGAGCGTCTACCCCAGTTCATGCAAATGCAAATGTACAATTTCAAGCCAAAAGGAATACTTGGAATTGATGGTGGTGGTAAATATTCATGAAAAAGGAAAAGTTTGTGAACGGGCAACACAGATTTTGATAACAAACAACTAAACACGTTACACACTGGACCTTTAATAAAGGCAGCTATGAAATTGATAATTGAAGTAAAGAAGCAGTTGGGATAATATTAAAATAAGTAAAATATTTCCTTGCCTCCTTTTAGGGGGGGAGTGAAGTTTCTTCTCATCCCCCACAACATTTACTTGAGATGTTTTCTGTTTAGAATAAAGAAAAGTAATAGAATAGTGAATAGTAACAGAAAATGAATGTGCCTTCATAGTAAAATGTTACAGAAAAGTATTTACTAAGACTAACACCTGACTCCATCAAAGTTTCAACAACTTTTACATTTCACATGTTGAATCTGCAGAAAGATGGAGACAAACCTGTCGCGGTGGAAGTGATCCAAACATCTTTGTGTTTTTTGTTTTTTAAATCTCTTTTATAATTCAGAGTTAACTTGTAATCTCTGTGTGCACTGTTGGGTTGTTGAGGTCAAACTGATCCTTCAGTAGCTCAGGAGCTCTTTGACCAAAACGGTTCTAGAAGGTGAATCAGTGTTATGTCATAAACTGAATTATGTTCTATATGCTCATTATGCAAATTACAGAATGTACACTGCAAACGTAAACAAACTGAGACACATTTAGAATGTTTCTGTTTAAAACTGTGAAATTGTCTATACCAGGGCTCTTCAACAGGGGGTCCCTGGCGCGAATTTACGAATCCTACTATGGCCACGCCAAGACCCGCCCTTCAATCACTACTATTGGCCAGGCGTCCATGCTTACGCAAGATAACGTAACCCGATTTGTACAGGTCCTATCCCCTGACCAATCGGCTATCTTAACTTTAACCACTCAAGGTCAATGCTTAACCCCAACCATTCGAGCTGCTATTGAAGGGCGGGTCTTGGCGTGGCCATAGTGGGATTCGTAAATTTGCATCCGGGGCCCCTAGGGCGGTACTCAGAGTCACTGCAGTAATGTTTCAAAGTTTTTTCAAAAATTTAAATGTCAACATAATTTCAACATATTATTAGCAAATATAAATCCCCACTGATGGTAGGCTAAGTGGCCTATAGCGAAGGTAGTCACTAGTCTCACTTTGCCAGACCTTCCTCCAAAGTGTGCTCCAAAGGACATAGCATTTGGGGATGGGAGGAAAACTCTGGTTTATTGGCATTTCTTTAAACCAATCACAATTGTTATGGGTGGTGCTAAGCGTCGGACGCAATGACGGTGCCGTTGCAAAATTATTATTATTATTATTAATCCTTTATTTGATAGGGACAATGCACATTAATGAACATCTGCATTGAAACAACAAAAACAGACGTAAACACGCCGGAATATAGCCACAGGGCTAATTTACATCCGTAGTCCCCAGACAAATTACATAAATACAGAAATGACAACATACAAATCCAAAAAAAAGAAAAATAGCCTCGGGAAGGAACTTGTTTTGGTGGAACATGTGTATGTTCAAAAGTTGTTTTAGTCGTGCAACAGAATACTCCTAGTCTAGCTAGCTGTCTGGATTTACCCTGCAGAGATCTGAGGAGTAGTTAACCATAGTCC
The DNA here is from genome assembly GCF_010015445.1 of Perca fluviatilis. Taxonomy (NCBI): domain Eukaryota; kingdom Metazoa; phylum Chordata; class Actinopteri; order Perciformes; family Percidae; genus Perca; species Perca fluviatilis. The sequence continues at coordinate 5,128,240 of NC_053122.1, forward strand.
TCACAAATCCACCGGAGGTTAGAACGCCAACACAAAGAATGACCAAGGCAATGGATATCCGGCCTAAATGAGTGATATCCAGTGGATTTTCCGGAGGCAAAGGAGCAATCCCTGAAATGGAACATCAAGGATATAGACTAGGTAGTCACAAAGGTAGCCATGCACAGATACAGTTCATCCTAAGGATTTACTGGTCCACATGTATGTGTAACATTAAAAGATCAATCAATCAATCAATCAATCAATCAATCAATCAACATTTATTGATATAGCACTTTACAGCAACCAGCAGGTATCCAAAGTGCTTTACATCAAGAACCAACAATAAAACAACATAACAGACAATAAAAAGAATGAAAACATAGAAAACAGTAAAATCAGTAGAAACAGGAGGAGGAGAGGGAAATTGTCACACCACTACCATGTATTAAAAGCCATTCTAAATAAATAGGTTTTGAGTTGTGTGCACATCTAGATGTATTTGTTAAGAAGTGAGCAGCAGCATTTTGCACAAGCTGAAGGCGCAAGATGGAGGTTTGATTCAGACCAACATAAAGAGCATGACAATAATCCATGAACTAATAAAGGCATGAATTGTCTTCTCGAGATCGTGCCTGTTAAGGAAGAGCTTAACTTTAGCCAGGAGAGAAAGCTGGAAAAAGCTCATTCTAAAAACATGGTTGATCTGCTTGTCAAATTTCATGCTGCAAACAAATGTCACCCCCACATTTTTGACAGTTGGCTTAGTGTGTGAAGCCAGAGCTCCCAAACTCAAAGCTGGATTGTTTGACATGCAGGAAGTACTGAAGATAATACACTCAGTTTCATCTTCATTCAAATTAAGAAAGTTATGTAAAACTTTGATGATTTATAAAGATGATTTATAAAATCTTGTATTCCATGCACTAAAAAGGTATGTATAAAGGCTTTTAGGCTGGCCTACTCGTTATTGTAGGCACAGTTTAATATGAAACTTAATGTTATACAATATGTGTAGTAGGGGGTCTCTGCACTGTCTCTCTTTAAGTTAAGGGGTCCCTTAGTTTAAAAAACGTTGAAGACCCCTGGTCTACACTGTATGTTATTGTATATACTGTAAATCCCCAAATAGATAGCATTAAAGGGGTGATAGAATGCAAAACTGATTTTACCTTGTCATAGTTGAATAATGACAGTTTAGTGGGTAATTAGGACATACATAGAACCTCTAAATCCCATTGACACCTCTTTTCTCTGCAAATCTCACTATTTGAAACTGCCTCTGAAAACGGGCGAATCTCAACAAGCCCCATAGTTGGCGTCAACTATTACGGCTCCTCCTCATTTGGCTCTAGTCTCTCTCTTTGTCACGCCCCAACATTTGCATAGGCTACGCAACTGACCTGAGATCAGTTAGTCTTCTGAATCTAGGTCGTGCAGATCTCAGAAATTGTATACATTGTTCATATTCTATTTTACCATTAAATTCACTTCTGAGACTTTTTTATGCTAGAAATCAACTATGTAGAGGTCAAATACGGCCGTTTTACGAAAATTGATGTCTAATTGCAAATTTTGTCCGACTGTGTGTCGGAGTTCAGAGGCTGGTGCTGCCTGTGTAGCTGCCTCGCCTGCCTTCCTTCACAGACTCCGGCCTGCTGTGAGGTAGATGGAGCTCAGTCACGGCTGGCAACCCACAGCACTCCATACTCGCGCAAAGTCACCGTTTTGGGCTAATGGACTAGGAAACGCCGCTGCTCTGACAGAGCTCCAGGGCCTCCAACTCCCCTCTTCCTGCTAGCAAAATGCCCGGAGTATGTGAGTGAGAGCGCGCTCAGCGAGCTTAAAAGACATTTAGTTAGATGTTGTGTAAGTGGCGTGACGAAATTCAAACTGTAAATATACTCAAATTAAGGTGAAAAGGAAGCTAACTATCCGTGATTTGTAGCTAGGATTGAAGGGACAGTCACAGCTAACGAAACACCTAGTCTTCACAAATATTAATTAACTTGAAATTGGACACCGTTGTTAGGTTTATAAGACATTTAGTTAGATGTTGTGTAAGTGGCGTGACGAAATTCAAACTGTAAATATACTCGAATTAAGGCGAAAAGGAAGCTAACTATCCGTGATTTGTAGCTACACATAGCTAGGATTGAAGGGACAGTCGCAGCTAACGAAACACTTTGTCTTCACAAATATTCATTAACTTGAAATCGGACACAGTTGTTATCTTTATAAGACCTTTAGTTAGATTTTGTATAAGTGGCGTGACATGTGTGTAACATGTGGTAAGAGATTGCTGGTGTAACAAGCTCGCTGACGGAGCTCTCACTCTCACACAACGGGCCATTTAGCTAGCAGGAAGAGCGGAGTTGAAGGCCCTGGAGCTCTGTCAGGTTGGTAGTCCCTGCTGTGGGCTGCCAGCCGTGACGGAGCTCCAAGTACCTCATAGCAGGCCGGAGTCTGTGAAGGAAGGCAGGCCGGGCGGCGAGGCAGCACCAGCGGGCGGCGAGGCAGCACCAGCGGCTGAACTCCGACACACAGTTTTACCAAATTTGCAATTAGCCATCAATTTTCGTAAAACGGCCCATATTTGAGCTTTATATAGTTGATTTCTCGCTTAACAAAGTCTCAGAAGTGAATTTAATAACGAAATAGCCCGACAAACAATGTATAACTTTGCAGTGTCTGAAATATGAGGCCTGCTGCCGAGTCTCCCATGTGTTTCTATGTAGTTTGCTCAAACCAATCAGCGCGTAGCTCATTCTGAATATTCATTAGCATACCATATTTGGAAGAAAAGCTCTTGTTCCAAATAGAGCCATATTCACAGGGTAGTTAAGGGCCTAATAAAATAGCATTTGGGCAATTTTCAGCCCAACCAATGTTACATACCCCATTAGGAGACCTTAAGGAACCCTATATAATCATTCTATCACCCCTTAATTCCCTCACCAACCCCAACACCTTTGAGGATCCGTATGCCCCGCCCATGCCATCGCTCTCTCCACTCACCCTTTCCCCTCTTTACCCCCTGCCCCACATTGGAGTTCACTGACCAGATGAAGCAGCTGGTATATGCTGGAACCAAATTTACCCCCCTTCCTTCTACCATCATTCGCCCCCAGCATCAAACTGCCCCAGTTTTGACTCAATCACCGAAAGTAAAACGCCAGACACCTCTGCTCCCTCAAGGACGGCAGCAAACTCCTTCTCCCCAGACTGATAAGGATGGTTGTGTACAAAATGCAGCAAGCTTTAACTGATATGTGCCGGGTCCAGGCTGCACGCCTAGTGGCACTCATGACTCTCTCAAGCTTTACCTGATATGTGCCAGTTCCAGGCTGCACGCCTAGTGGCACTCGGTACAAGCCCGGGCCCTGTGTATTAAATTCTTCCTCAATTTATGTTGTAATAGGTAATAGAAAAATATAAATAAGAAGAAGCACTTAACTGCAAACTTATCAAATTTAGCATCCATTCCTCGACATCCACAGCCCGTCCCAAAAAAATGAGGCAGATAATTCACACTAACTACTAGCCTTACTAAATGTCAGATCTTTCACAGGAAAATCATTCTTAATCAATGATTTTTTATTTTTAATACAATCTTGATTTTATGTTTTTGAAACCTGGTTTGACCGTAATAACAGTGCTACTGTTCTCATTGAGTCAGCTCCTCCTAACTTCAGTTTTATGAGTGAGAATAGAGTGAATAAGAAAGGAAGTGGAGTCGCCATTTTGTTTAATGACTCATTTCAATGTATGCAAATTTCTTATGGAAAGATCAAAGCTGTCTCTGGTAAGATAAGATCTCCATGGAGAAATGCCACACTGGTAAGAATAGAAAAAAAGAGTGTTGAAAAGCTGAACGCAGTTGGCGAATAACTAATCTCTAGGTCCATTATGACACCTATAAAGAGAAACTCTTCTCTGACATTATCGCCAGAAACAATAATAATTCACGTGCTTTGTTTGCCACTGTCGATAGGTTAACAAACCCTCCAGTACCAGTAGCATCTGAACTTTTATCCACCGAGGGCTGCAATGAATTTGCCATCTTCTTCAGAGACAACATTCAGAATATTAGACAAACAGTCAGTGCCTCCATATCAAGTACAGGATATGTGTTGTCACAGTGTCCATGCAAAACAAATTCCAATATGACACAATTTCATATGATCAACCATAAAGACCTAGCCTGACAAGCCAGACCCACATCCAGATGTTGGGTCTGGGAACTCACCATTGACGGAGCTCAAGCCGAGGGGCGGGATAAACGGTTGTCTTTCAAATTCCCTCTGCACGTAATAGGATAGTGCTACAACCAACCAGAGCAACGAAGAAGGTAGCAGAGCTAGTTGATAGATTACACTTTTGCCGTATCCGGTCGGCAAAACTCAGAACACATCTTCCTTTTTTAAGAATGATTTCTGTGCCGTTCTTTGTTCTTTTCTCAAAGAAAAGCTTAACTCCAAGTCTTCCAGAAGACCGCTGTTCCCAGCAGCAGCAGCCATAAGCCCCGCCCACCAACTCTATACACGATGTGATTGGCCTGACCAAAATTTGGTTTTTCCAGCTCGCAAGCCAACAGAGAGTGCCTAGACTGACCCTGGCTGCACAATAAATTTGCTGCCACTAGGGTGCGTCTAGATTTCTAGGCTAATAAAGACCTGGAGGACATTATACAACATCTGAAAACCTCCTTCTGTTGCCTTGGTATTCTACCAACGGGCGTTTTCAAAAATGTTTCAAATTGTTTGACTTCAGATCTTCTACAGATTGTAAACACGTCTCTTCTTTCAGGTATCTTCCCACAGGCCCTGCAAACTGCAGTCATCAAGCCACTCTTAAAAAAGAACAATCTAGACACGTCACTAATGAGCAGCTATAGGCTGATATCAAACCTTCCATTTCTAAGTAAAATCATTGAAAAAGCAGTTTTTCGACAACTCAACCTTTTCTTGTCACTAAACAACAGCTTTGATGCCTTTCAGTTGGGTTTTCGACCACAGCACTGAGACGGCTCTTGTTAAAGTCTTTAATGACATCCACTTAAACACAGATAGTGGCAAAACTTAGTATTACTTGATCTCAGTGCTGCATTTGACATGGTCTACGATAACATATTACTAGACCAATTGGAAAACTGGTTTGGACTTTCTGGCTCAGTACTAAAGTGGTTGGAATCCTACTCAAAGAATAGGGACTACTTTGTGTCTATAGGTAATTATGCATCTGAGCATACAAATATGACGTGCGGAGTTCCCTAAGGCTCCATTCTGGGGCCTCTTCTGTTTAACATCTACATGCTTCCACTGGCTCAGATTATGGAAAACAACAAAATAAGTTACCACAGTTACGCGGATGACACACACATTTACATAACCTTATCGCCAGGGGACTATAGTCCAATACAAAAACTGAGTAAGTGCATTGAACAAATTAAGGACTGAATGTGCCAGAACTTTCTTAAATTAAATGAACTGAGGTGGTTGTTTTTGGAGCAAAAGAGGAACAATTGAAAGTCAGCGCTCAGCTTCAAACGACAATGTTAAAAACAACAGACAAAGCCAGAAATCTTGGTGTAGTCATGGACTCTGACCTGAATTTCCACATGTTATATCTCTAATCTAGTAACCAGTACATCCAGTAGTCATCTTTACAATAAACTTTAGAAAAACACACAAAAGAATTGTCTTCTGGTGGCAGCTTCAGTTGTCTGTCTGCAGTTGTTAACTCGGGTCTTTATTGTTACATAAATGTCTTATCATGCACCATTTCAGTCTCCCTGATAATTCATTGATTCATCATCAGCACCAGAAAAATAACACCAGTAGCACAAAGCTAGGTGCAGGACATTTGTAGCCTAACTTAGCACAAATTGGAAGCATGCCTATAAAAAAAATACAATTATATATAAGCCAATAAACAATACAACATTATGAGTCATTTGTTCCTCCCTTGTAACACGACCCACAGAAGCGTATTATTAAATAGCGCCCCTAGTGGTGGCAGGAAATACAACCTCATATCTAAACCAGAGAACGTCTTTAACGTTGTAAAATGGTTGCAGTTTGGTTAGGTTTAGGTACAAAAACTACTTAGTTAATAAAAAAAAGGTTGTGGTTTAGGTTGAAATGGTTAGGGTTAGTGTAACAAATAGGACAGAGAGAGTGCATTATACAGCAGTCAGCCACTATATTTAACTTTAACTACATACAGTGGAGCCAAACATTTTGCACTCTCATCTCTCATCCCTTTCAGGTCCCAGTTGTCCTTTTGTATTTGAATAACGGATCCAATTTGAATGGCAGCATGATGTTCCGGTCTCCAGTTCAAACTGAGCCGCACCTTAATTCACCTGACAAAAGCGAACAAAGAGCCAGCTCCCCTCGGGTCTCTTTATCTTTCTTACTTTTAATTGGGCCACTCGATCAAAGAGAGATGTCTTGCCAATGAAACAGTCTGTGTCATTTTAATTCTCTCTCATTAGCTTTTAAATTACTAAGCAGTCCTCCTATGGGAAGACAGTCATTTTTAAAAATGGAAATGAAAGAGCTGCTCAGGGTAAAGCAGGGGGGGAAAAAATAGAAAAGACTCAGCAGGTCTCTGCAGAGCTGCTGAACGCCCGCTGATATCCTGACTGGAAATGAAAGAATTCTGACCTTTGACCTCTCAGATGGGAGGCGTTGTGGTAGGGAAAGATAAGGATCTGGACTCTGAAAGTGGGGGATTATCGTGTGCAATTGCTCTGTGGGCTTTTAGCTTTTTATAAGCACAAATGGCAGTGAGTGAGGAGGAAGAATCTCACAATACTGTATCTCACAAAACTTTGTCCCCTAAAAAAAAAAATTGTACTCCTAATCCGCTCCGTCAAATATGTTTTGAAGTAGGGCTGTGCACTTACTCAGCTCCTAACGATTCACAAAAACAATGTAATCGTGAACTAAATTATTGTGCACATTAGGTTTTGCAAGTAAACTCTTATTCTATCTTAGGTTCTGAATGAACATTACATTACATTATGAAACACGTACTTTCGCCTCCTCCCAAATTCTAAACTCACTCAGCCAACATTTATATATATTTTTTATATTTATTTTAAGGGTTTAAGTATTTCATATTAGGGAAATTTCACAGTTCAAGGTGTTTTCACTGGTTTTTTTTAATTCAATAAATGTAACTCCCTTTCAATTTTGACCAAAATAATTGTGATTATGATTTTTTTCAAAATCGAGCAGCCCTAATTTGGAGGGAAATTTGTGCCAGTGAACGTACCTTATTATGTTTACCAGCATTGTTTTCTTCCATCTATCATGTGCATGATCCTCAAAGAGCAACTTTACAACCTATTGTAGCTTGAATAAGTCCACAAAATATGATCCAAAACATTCCCGTCCAGGTCACTTTGCAGATACATTTTATTAAGTGTAAACATTACCTCTGATATAAAAAATAGAAACACAGTGTACATCCCAATTCCTTTATACAATCGTTTCTACGGCTTGGTTTAAAAAAAGATTTTATGCTTCAAATCAATTATCATTTGAATGATCCAATATTGATTATAAAAATCCTGAATCGATCTCTGTCGGTATCACATCAATGGGTACCAATGGTACGGGAACAAAGATAGGCTACATTTTGGCGAGTTTTGCTTTGCTAGACCTTCCTCCACTGTGGTGCGGAGGAAGGTCTGGCTAGTCCACACAGCATTCCTGGATGGGAGAAAAATGTGCTCTGGTTTATTGGTATTTCTTTAACCAATCACAATCGTTGTGGGCGTAGCTAAGCGCCGTACGGAGCAACGGAGCCTCTGCAAAATATCCTCGGGAAGGAACTTATTTTGGCGGAACGTGTGCACGTTCAAAAGTAGTTTTAATCGTGCAACAGAAAACTCAGATTGGACAGATAGTCTAGCTAGCTGTCTGGATTTACCCTGCAGAGATCTGAGGAGGAGTTAACCATAGTCCTCACAAATCCACCGGAGGTTAGAACGCCAGCACAAAGACAGAGGAAGGGGACGGACATCCGGCCGAAATTATGCGGAATTTCTGGCGGCACCTTAACAATTCCAGAAAGGAAACGTGTCAATATAGAAGATTTGCTTAACTATACAATAATGAAACAGACAATCACACATGCAGAGCACCAAAAAAAATCAAAAATAAACACAGACAGGCAGAGAAATCCAAGTTTAGAAAGCGAAACAAAAAGGACATGAATTTATCCTCTCCTTCCTCCCAAACAACAGAGAAAGAAGATCATGACTCAGCAGAGACGAGGCCCCGGGTCCCTTTCAGCTTCAACGCCGCAATGTGTGGGTGTTGATTTTCTCATTCTTTTTCACAGGAAAACCGCTGAGAGAAGCTGCTGGGGATGTGTCAGCATCTTCTCCAAGCCTTACAATTTAAGCCAGGCAACAAGACATGTTCCAGGAAAATGGGGAAAAAGCACTAACCTCTTATTCTATTTCAGTGAGGCGATGGTGTGCACTTTGTCAGCCCTTCGCTCTACACTGAAGAGCCATTATAAAGCTTTCAAAGTTCCCAACATCTAAAGGCTCTTGTCCTGCATCGACCTAGTTTTTTTTTTTAACCACTGCTTGTGTCCTGCTGGTTAGATTGACAAGACATGAGGCCAGTTGTTCAGGGTGTTGTTGGCAGTCAATTAAACCAAAGGGGCGCAGGGACACAAGTGGAACAGGTACGTCTATCATTAGATTCAGCCGGGAAGCTTTTACGTCAGTGGAGGTGACTTAGAAAGGACCTTTGCTGTCAAATCACAAACTTATTTCACACAACAGCCCTGTTGGACAGAGGCTAGACGTCAAGGTGGAAATTAACAGCCCTGTCTCCTAAAAATGACATTCCCATATAGGCCTACAACAAAACTGCATTCTCAATTATGTTTGGAGAGAAACGTATTTTGTCCAGGATTTTGTTTGTCTTTGATGTAGGGTATGAGGTTGGGGCTGAAAACAAAAGTCTACTTTTGTTGTTTTTTTTTGTGTTTTTTAAAATTAAAAAAATAAAAAAAAAAAACAAAAAAAAAAAAAAAAAAAAAAAAAAAAAAAAAAAAAAAAAAATATTTTTTTTTTTTTTTTTATTAAAAAAAAAATTTTTATAAAAAAAAAAAAAAATAAAAAAAAAAAAAGGGAAAAAAACAAAAAAAAAATAAAAAAATTGTTTTTTTGTTATGTTTATATATTTTATAAAAAAAAAAAAGAAAGAAGAAAGATGACTAAAAAAAAATAAAAAAAAAGGGGAAAAGAAAAAAAAAAAAAAAAAAAAAAATAAAAAAAAAAAAAACAAAAAAACAACACGCGGAGGCAGGGCGGCGGGGCACTTCAACGGTAGCACAATGAGGGTCCCTAAATGTTAACTGAAGCATTGAGAACATTGTAAGTGTACAGACAGTTTATTAAAAAGATAGTTTAGAAAGACAGTAGCTCCCAAGACGGCGGCCGCCTGTATATAAGTTTTATAATCTATCTTTTTAATAAACTGTCTGTTCACTCACAAAGTTCTCGATGCTTTGGTTAACATTTAGGGACTCACATTATGCTACCGTGGAAGTGTGGTGCTGTTTTGAGCCTTTTTAGTGGTATAAAATAGTGATTTGATTTTACTTTCCCCGTGCCCCGAATACTAGCTGTAAGCTCATCAGCGGTCCGCGCTAGCTTGTTTCAAGCTACAGACACATTCGGTTAGCATGAAAACATGTCCCAGAAAACAATCAAGTGGGTACACATCTGTTTATCCCTAGGTTCGTTTTGCGCCGGAATTGTTATTTTGGATTAAAATCAGACTACTTCACTTTCAGTTATGCACGTGACTTGCCACGGTCCAACACATTCTCACTGCCATCACGTAAAATAGGGACGCCCGGTCAGGTGCCTTTGGCGTTGTTTTGACGCCAATAGTCTCCTTTATTTCCTGCATGTCTTCCCCCTCTCACTCACCTTTCTCATCTAGCTGTCCTGTCAAAATAAAAGCGGAAAAGCCCAAAAAATAATCCCAAAAAAATAAGACAGTGTTTTTGGGTTAAAATCAGACGTTAGGGTTAGGGGCTAACCTTCACGTCCTGACGGTTATGCACGTGAACCTCAGTTTCCTTGGTTAAAGTCCCCCTCCTCTCCATTATAACTGCCATCAGAGGGCGACTAGAAGCGTAAATATAGTTGTAATTGTTGCTTATACAAACAACTTCTGGGAGCGTTTTTTTGTGGGAGGAAACGATTCACAACGGTAACCCTGTGTTTAAAACTGCGACCATTTCACAATTTGCGCCATATTCTGGAAAATTTTGATCATTCCTGTATTCAAAAATGTTACTTTAAAGGCCTACAGTTATTGATTATGCGATTACACTCTGGTTGAGATGGCCGAGTGATATCAATATTTAGTGCGGCAAGCTCATTGCTGGTAATTGATTGATCTGACCGGTCAGCAGCAGAAAAGCCCTGATTAATCTGTTCCTGATTGACTGACCAAGCCGCAGAAAGACAGTTAGAGGGCGTTAAAGTGAAAATCAATACCGTTTAGGTTAATCTACTGTTGTGTTTTCCCGCTGATGGATGAACACAAGCAACCATTATATCACAAGTACAATCCCCGCTGTTTCTTTTTCTGTCACGGTTTGTAACGTGGCAACACAATCTTTACTGTTGGCAGTGATGTGAACCAGGGGCGGAGCCAGACGTTGTAAACGGTCGGGGCTCAGCCCAAACCTAACAGGGGGGTCCGGGGACATGTCCGTTTTAAAGCAGCTATAGGCACAGAATGCCTTAAAATCTTAACATCTTTTGGGGAAAAACACAATAATAATAATAACTGTTATTTATATAGCCCCTTTCAAGAAACCCAAGGACACTTTACAGAATTAGAAGTTGTAGGCTGTGGTAAACAGGTGGTGTTTCAGTAGTTTTTTTAATATTTCCAGGGATGTAGCATTTTGGATATCTGCAGGGAGGGTGTTCCAGAGCGATGGGGCTGCAACACTAAAGACTCTGTCTCCGAACAACATGGTATCAACGGCAGTTTGTGAAATGGTCACATTATTTTTAATCTATTGATTTGTGTACACGGACACATTTATCTCGGGGGGGTTTTCATGGACGTCAGCACGTAAAGCATCTATATGGAGGTTGGGTTTAGGAAAAGAACAATGGGGAAAGGAATCATCACACACGGGACACGATCCCCAGTCTCCTGGGTGAAAGTCCTGTGTTGTTTGACCCATCCACCACCCCAACCAACCTTCCTGCGTGGATTTTCGGCATTTCATACTACTCGCTACCGTAAGTCGTGCTGTAACCCCGAAAGATGCTTCCTATTGAAATACATTAGTTTAAAAAAACATCGTGAACACCACGAAAAAAACGAGATAAACGTGTCCGTGTACACGAATCAATAGATTAACTAACGTAACATTTAACGAATTGCAGTGAGACTGGGTTGCCCCCGAAGGTACAGAGTCTGGTGTGGGGAATGGAGAGCAGGCCAGCGTCTGAGGATTGCAGGTTTCGGGGTTGGGGAGGTCAGAGAGGTACAGTGTGGCCAGGGGCATGGAGGGATTTGTAGGTGAGAAGGAGGATTTTATATTTGATACAGGACTTAATTGGGAGCCAGTGAAGGTGGATGAGGGTTGGGGTGATGTGCTGCCAGGTCTTGGTGTGGGTGAGGACCCTGGCGGCAAAGTTTTGGACATACTGGAGCCATGTCTAGGGTTTTGCTGGGGACCCCAGACAGGACTCCATTGCAGTAGTCCAAACTGGAGGTTCTAAACATGATGTGTACCGTGACCGTGTAACATTCTATTTTTTCCCTCCCCGCTTTTTTTTTGGGGGAGGGGGGGCATTTCTGCCTTTATTGGACCGGAAAGCAGAGAGATGTGAAAGGAAGACATACAGGAATGCGTCGAGGAATACACCTCTGCACATGTGCGCCTGCTTTACCAACTGAGCTAAACAGCCACTCCCCCTACTTTTGACAACTTTTCCCAATATTTTCATTGCTTTTTTCAATGTTTTGTGGCTTTTTTCAATGTTTTGTGGCTTTTTTCACATTTTTGTCTCTTTTTGTTGCCTTTGACACTTTCGACGATGTTTTTGTCTCTTTTTTACATCCCGTTTTATATCAAACTGTTTTCCAACTGTCTTCATCATTCTGAAACCAGAACACAACAAATATTAAGGATGACTCATTTTCCTGCCACCTAAAGAAAGGCAAAAACTGTCTGATGTTTTCTATTTTTTAAGTTCCATAACATAGGTAGGGATGCTGCATTGATTTGCCGGTCCAGTCAGAGAGACTGAGGGGGAAAATGACACAAAGTTGAAATCATTTTTGAAACCCCTCAAAGAATCGGGGCTTCGGAGCCCGAAAAGCATCCCCTCCGCTCCGTCCCTGATATGAACCCAGTGCTCTTGTGTTTTCCTGCCGCTCCCCCCATATTTCAGCCAGCCGACCGTGCGCTCTGTGCGTGCGAATCTGTCCACATACATTTTGCTCTGGTTGGAGTCAAACTGTGTCGGAGCCAGCGAGCAGGTGGCTGATTGTCAAACAGATGAAAGCGACAGGCTGCATGCCGATGAAGTGGGAAGAAGGGTTTCTGGAGCAAATAATTAAAGACTTGCTGTGTACATATAAAAAGCAAACACTGGTGTTTAAATTCTACCCAGGCATCAGTCCTCCACAAATCCTCCCCAGGCCCCACCAATGGCAGCATGTCTGTGGATGGAAATCAAAGCGAGAATGGTAGGAGGAAAAATATTGGCTTGAGAATTGATTTTAAATGAAATATTAAAATGTGTTCTTCACCTGGATGATTGTCAAACTGCAGCTGTGGTCCAATTCTATTTTTTCTCTAACAAGATGCAGATTTGTGTAAACAGCAAAAGCCCACACAGATTCATTAACTTCTGGACCAGATGGATATATGAGTTACATGATTATGAGATATATGATTAAAAGTTAAAGTCTGAGGGTCTATGAACCTTACAGAATCAAAGGTTTTAACTTTTTTATTCCACACGTTATTTTAGTAAATAAGAGTGAAAAACGTGAAAACAAAAACAGTTTAAACCTGCAATAACTGATTTCCACTGCAGAAACTCAGTAAAGTTAATGTATTAGCATACAAGACTGTCCTTCCCGGGAAAACGCCCACATAAGTCGTTCAAGCAATTACAACTTATATTTACGTTTACAGTGGTGGTGCCGTCGGGAGCATGCCTATGTTCCCAAAGCCCTATGTTCCCACATTTCTAAGAATTTCTTTTTTTCACTGAAAATTGGCCCTACGATCCCACATTTCTAAGATTTTTTTTCCAAAATTAGGCCCTATCTTTCATTTTCTCAAAGGCAGAGCAGGATACCCAGCGTTCGGTTTACAACTATCACCATTTCTAGCCAATGGGGGACCATAGGCAGGCTGGGGGAACTCATATTAATGTTAAAAAACCTCATAAAGTGAAATGTTCATGCCATGGGACCTTTAAGTAGTTTTGGTGCCTAAACCTAACCAAATTCATTCAACGTTAACGGCGTGTTTAAAACCGTGACCGTTACATTCACTCGTTTAGATATGAGGACTGAAAACGCTCCTGTTGGTCATATTAGAGTGGAGGAATAAACCACCTCTATCGTCATATGGTTTGGAGGACATCCAGTCAGTCTTTTAGCTTTGTTTTTGGTCTCTACCAACTCCTGAGTCAAGTTAAGTCAATTTTATTTATTGCCTATAGCGCCAAATCTTAACAGAAGTTATGTCATGACATGCTTAATATATAGCAGTTCTAGATCATACTCTTTACGGAGACCCAACATTGCCCCATGAGCGAGTACTCCGGCGGGAAATCTCTGCGTCTTCTTTAGCTGCAACATCAGTTGTTTAGTTTGCGGTGGGCAACAGGACATGCTAAAGTTCATTCTTGACAGTGCGATGCGGTCATTAGGGCTATAAGGGTATCGTTGAAAAATATTCGCACCGATATCAATACCGTATACCAATACTTTTTTCGATACCAATTTTAAAAAACAAAAAGAACTGACAACATCTCAGCTCAAATTTTTTATTTATTTCTCAGCTCTTACTACGTGAGCTGTCGTATAACGTTAGACAGCCAATTGCAAACATTCGATCTTGGTAGAAGCATGCTGCATGCTTATTGGCTCACTGACACCGATGAGATCCTTAGGAATTGAAATTGGGTAATGCATGACAAGGCAATTCAGTCAGTGACTAAAAAGAATGGAATTCGGTACCCAGCCCTAGTGATTATAGTAACGAAAAGCTGGTGAGCGGATCTTTGAGTTGAGACTATTTTGTCACACATTCTGTGAATTTGTGGTTTGAATGTCAAATGACTGTAAATGTAACAGCCCTACTGACCACAGACCACTTTTGCTTAAAGGGTTAATAATTTGAACCCTCTGAGCTCAGTAATATGTTATATTTATTTTCATTATTGTACCAGTTGATGATCTGGGCTGCTGTACGCCTGTTCCCCAGCTCCATGGATTAAAATCACACACAGGCTATCTGCAAAGTAAGATTAAAATCATGTATGCTCAGCAAAATGAGATTAATGTTGTGGATGACAAACTATATCTGTTTCCCTGCAGTAAATCTGTCCTGTGTGTTAAGACGCTGGCTCTAATGTACGCCCTGTTTATCGATTCACATCAGCCACGCAGAATGTATGCAGCGGCTCTTTTCGCTGTTTCAGAGATTTACGGCTCAGATGTTTTGTTTTCGGCCACATTGTCACGTTCTGGTGTCCCATCCGTCACATTTCCGACAGCATTTATGGGGCAGCAGGTAGCAGAGCTGCAGCACGTGACGTCAGCCATTTTAATTATGTGGGCCAATAAATCTGTTCTCGAGGAAATGTCAGTGAACAAAAGATGTGGAAGGCTGTACGGTTTGAAAAACGGAGGGGGTCAACAAGGCAAAGAGGGTCTTCTGTTGCAGGGAAGAAAAGGGTACTTAACCTATTTGGTTCTTGGGACTAGCAAACAAATCCAAAACCAATTTCCAATACCATCAGACATACTGGGCTGCCTTTTATCATCTGAAGTTCCAGTAAGTGTTGCGTATGTATCATCGCCATCAGACCTGTGTAAAGATTGGCAGGGTTTTGGTGACTGACTCTCCATCAGTTTGGCTCTGAGCTGAATTCAGGGCGGTGAAGCCCACCAGAGAAAACCGAAGCTCTTCCTGCTCTTCGTGACCTCTTGTGCTGCAACTCTGCTAAAAGCCTCCAAATCCAGCCATCATTAGCAAAGCTCCAAGCTCTTCTCTAATTGTTTCTGTCACTAAAAATGGAAGAGATTTATTTCGTAATGTATTATAATCTCTATTCTGGGAGGAATGTGTCAATATTCCCTTAATTAATTACAGCAAATAAACCTAGTCCCGCTTCTGCCCGTCTACGCAGAAAGAAATCACCGCTGTCTGAAACATTGTTGGACTTGAAGCTCCATCAGTGCTGACAATGCAGTAGGTACCTTTCACCTTTGGCATTGTCAAATGTTCTTCTATCGAAAGATTTGTGCCAACCACATGTATGAGTTCTCACATTGAATTATCACGCCACTATCAACTGTGCTTCCAACAACTTTTTTTTTCCAGACTGGACCCTATATTCCCATGTTTTTCAGTCCCTCCAGGAATGCGCAATGTCGCGATCGCAACAATTCTGGCGAATTCAACCAATCATCGTGAATTCGGTGCGACTCGCAATTTTGACCAATCACCGCAACTTTACCGCAAATTTGACCAATAACCGAAGTTTCCAGTGACTTCAACCAATCCCAGCAGTCCCACGTGCCAGACTTTGTGTCAGTTTATGACTCTGAGAGCCACTGACCAAGCGGGAGTGAGAACGGGTTGACGTAACACACGTACGTCGCCAAATTCATTTCCTTGTTTCTGATATGAAAACGAGATGTGTGTGACTCGAACATCTCACATTTACCAACCAAATGTACAGCGAAAGACCGTGCAACAAATTCAGACCGTCCTGCCAACCTGTACACATTTTAACATCAATGTACGCTGTAACGCGTTTTCACTCTAAAGTCGCTGAAAGCTGCTGCTGTTTCCTGTCAGCTCTCTCGGGGCTGTTGCTCAGTTCCCCCCGCGACTGACGTGCGCACACACGCAAACACACACGGTGGATGCAGGAAAAACCGGAGATGAGACGTACAGGATGACCTAAATTGAGGACAGCTATGCTCGTTGTGCAATGAGAAGTCCAATAAGTAACGTTACTTTATCAAACCGTATGAATGTGTGTCCCAGCCCAGGATAGGAAATTAACTAACAATGTAAAGATCAACAAGCCACTGACCAAAATGTTAAAGTTAAAAACATTTTTTGTCTTAAATCCACCAGCCATTTTCATATTATACCAACATTTGCAGCATCCTGAGCCTTGTTGGTAAGGTTCCTAGGAAAACTCAGCCCAGAGTAGTTTTATTCTCCCCAAAAGAAGTTTCCTTTTGATTTTTAAAGAATTAACAAAAAAATAACAAACTTTTTTTTTTTGTTGCAATTTTCACCATCTCCCGCAACTTCACTGCAACAAAAATACAAAAGCCATTGCAACTTTTATCGCAGTTTTTTGCAAAAGCTGCCACAAAATCAGGCATTTTGGGCCACAACAATATCAAAAGAAGGCCGCAATATCCTGGAGGGTCTGATTTTTGTGTCTAAGTAACAGATGGGAACAATTTGAAATTGGTCCAGTACTAAACGAGACGGCAGCAGCGAAACAAGCTGCAATGTAACTGTGCACCTAAAATGTATGTCCATTAAAGTGCTGTTTTGCCACTGACATTCTGAGATTATTATTTCGTGTTTAGTATGATCCCGTAGTGATCACACTACTCAAACCTGTTGGATACTGGGGTGGCAGTAGCTCAGTCAGTAGGGAGTTGGGTGGGGTTGGGTTGGATTGGTCGCTGGTTCAAGGACCAAAGTATGGTGGTGGACTCGTAGCTGGAGCGGTGCCAGTTCACAGCTTAGCATTGAAACCATACACAACACTGGCTTAGTTGCGTCATCCTCCCCAGCTGCGCCCTTTTGTCCAGATATAGTCACTTGTGGCTCCAAAATACCAAGATGGCGATGGCCAAAATGCAAACTCCTTGCTTCAAAACAGCAGTCCACAAAACAATGGATGACGTTGCCGATGCTACGTCTATTATTGTTAAATTCTATGGTTCTAACACAATCACGCCAGGCCCTGAACTGCTCGCCGGGAGCACTGTTGGGTTCAATGTCCTGCTCAAGGACATGTGGACAGGAGGGAAGGGTCGAATATCCAAACCCTATGATTAATGGCTACAGCCACTCTGTACCATAACAGTATAGTTGGGCTAGAATATTATTATTATTATTATTAATATTATTCTCTGTATTTCAGAATCAGAAAAAGGTTTATTGCCAGGTTAGTAGCACTTACTAGGAATTTGCTTTGGTTGATGGTGCACGATATGAGGAAAAGCTGCGATGTGCGATGACATTGTTTAATATTGCGATGACGATATGACTTGCGATAAATATTCAAATGTGAATGTTAGCTATACTGTTCCCATGTCTTAGTGCTTTAATAGGTTCTTTGCGAACCTAAACATTGAATAGTCTATTCCCACTGAATAGAGAAATCAAATAGATTTGAGGCATTTTTGACATGCTTTTATTGAACAAATTACACATAAATGAGGCATTATAAGAAATTAACGTTCAATTTCCCCTGCTACTTTTAAAATATTTTCTTGTAAACTCAACAAAAACATCTCTCTTTGAACAAAACAAATGTGGGGAAAATAACTGTTATACTCAAATAAATAAATGCAAATAAAAATGGAAATTTAAAATAACTGTATGGCTCATTAAACCAGCAAAAAAATATCTGCCCCTTAGGACAAGTTACTGCCTTGGTTATCTCTTTAGGGCAAGTTCTTGGCCAAGAAAACCAGCATGTTAATTTTGCTAGGTTTCAAACATGTACGTTGACATGTTACCACATTCCCTGAAGTGCTGAAGAGCCTCTCGGAGGGAGAACTAGTCGCAGCTATACAAAGATACTTCCGAGCAAGTTTGGTCAGCTTAGGGTAGGTGACCTGGTGGAGTTTCCACCAGGCCACAGGGTCTGCTTCACTGTGAATGGTGGGGGAGAACAAGTAGCTGTTAAGTACAGCTTCAATAGCTTGCTGCAGATGCATGAAAGATGCTGTTGGAGTGGGGCTTGGATTTGTTTTGAGCAAACTGCCCAATGATCGCTTTGTCTTTTTTTCGCTGGGTGGCTCCATGGTCTGGGCCTCTGTGTCCCCTCCTTCTGTGCTGAGTCTTTCATTTCTGACATGATCCTGCTCTTGATGTTCTCAACTTTTTCACTGCTGATGTAGGTGACCTTGAACCTGGGGTCCATGAAGGATGCGATGTCCAGAAGTTCTTGTGTTCCTGGGTCATCATACTTTGTATTCATGTAATCCAGGATTTTCACTTTAATGGATTTGGTTAAATCTGTGTCATCTTCCTTTTCTACAAGAACCGATGTGTTTAAAAGATGAAGGACGGGTTTCACATATGAAACACTGACATAGATTTCCCCGGAAAGAGCATCAGTAAATTCCTCCAATTTTTTCACAGCCCAGCAGCACGGTCAATGCGGCTGTCATCCTTAACAGCATTATTTCCAACTCGTCCTCTGAACACCACAGGATGGCGCTAAAACACACAGGCTGCAAGAAGTCAGTTCTACTGGCCCTCTGGACTGACTCAGTTTCACAGAGAATAACGTTATCTCACATATCTCAGCTCGCTGCTTCAGGCTGCGCCGCTGTGGCCGACAGTAACGTTACACATCGCGGATCAAATTCTTCGTAAAAGTCGTTATATTGTTTTGGGGACAATGACATGGCTGGATAGCTAGCTTGTCTTGTTGTTCAACATACTATCAAAAATAGTTTTACTGATTGCTAACTGTACACAATGTTATTAACTTTGGATCTTGCTAGCATAGCGTTAGCTTTGTGGCTCGTAGCTAAACTGAAGGGTTCTATCAGCTGAGCGGACTATATAAATATCTCCGGTTGCTAAGGGAGGCAAGTCGTATCTAAGGTTCTTCCTAATTCCTGGTGGAGAGAACAACGTTTGCATTGCATAAGAACCTGATGGATGGGAATGATTGTTCCAGGTATTAGTCAAACCGTCAGGCGTAACCAGGGAAACGGAGTTATTGTTTGGATAAACTTTAGATTTCGATTGTAAAACTAATTAAAATATGAACTAATGTTTTAAAAATATGTTATTTGGCAAGTGACCATGGTATAAGCGGGTTAATGCCCTTCGAGGTGTCCATTGTCAGGTATTAATGGACTTCGGCGGAGGCAAACGCTGCGCTTAGGACGGTTCACGCCTTGCCGTCGTCCATTAATAACTGACAATGGACACCTCGTCGGGCATTAACCCTTACATAACAGCCGCTGCTAAGTATAACACACCTTCAGGCTGATTAGGACTATATAACAACTGCCTCGCTCTACATCATCCCTTACGTAAAGCACATATCATTTACACTTACCAATGGCAAGATGCAGCCTATGGCCAAAGCACTGAAGTCTGACCCAGTGGTTGAGTTCTGTGGCTTTCACAACGTTTGCCCCGTTGTCGGTGGTGATGCAAACCAGCTGGTCTTCCCGCAAATGCCAGCTGGCCAAAGCATCACTTAGTCCACAGGCAATGTTTTCTGCGGTGTGCTGTCCGGGGAAGTAGGCTGTCTGTAGACATTGCGTTTTCAGTTCAAAGTCTTGATCCAAAAAGTGCACAGTGAGGCTGATGTAGGGCTCTGTCGTTCGACTGGACCAAAGATCTGTGGTACACGCGTAGTGTTCAACTTGACTCAGTTCCGATTCCATGGTCTCCCTGCATGCATCATACATTTTTGGAATGGCGACTTGTGAAAAATAAGTCTGTGATGGAATCTGGTATCTTTGGTCCAAATTGGTTAGTAGGCTCACAAAACCATTTTTAGTCACTGTGTTTATAGGCATCATGTCCTTCGCCAAATAACGAGTTATGGCCGCTGTGATTTCTCTGTGGCGTTTAGATGTGTCATAAGGAGTCACACTCACAAAACTCTGAGAAATTGACTGCTGATGTAGTGATGGCAGTTTTAGATTTGCTACTCAATGTTTTTGGTTTTGTTGTTTGGCGTTTGTAGTTTTGAATTGTTCGTGTAGGTCTTTATGATTGTATCGCAGGTGATGATGGAGGTTGGTCGTGTTTCCTCTTGAAGTTGCCACCACTGTTCGGCATGTTTTACACAGTACCTGTGTTTGTAACGCGTCATCTCTCCTAAATCCAAAATAATTCCATATAGCTGAAGTGCTGTTCTTTTTCACCACAAGGTCTTCGTCAGCCACCACATTTACCTCACTCTTCTCTCCTTCCTCCGCCATCGTATAACGGCACACTGTCGCAACTAAATTGACAGACACCTCACAAATCAATCTGAGTGTAGCTGACACTTCCTGGGGCTTCACCTGATTGGCTAAATTGCATGAATGCGCCAACCATGTCTTCAGGGCTAAACGTGATAGGTCAAACGTTTATTACATGCGCTTAGGGCATGTACTGTTTTCCCTTATTCATCGTGTCAGGCTGTCTGTCGCGATTACGATGAAAATTCAATGTATCGTTCAGCCCTAGTGCATACATAAAAAAAACATTTAAACATTTATATGAAATTAACAAACAACATACATTTTACTTTATCACACTGTTACAATGCTTCAGTCTTCTCTCTGCAGAGACTGTTCCTAAGTTCATCTGCTGAAAAACAATGAGTCACTCTGGAGAGCTTCCTCAGAGGGAAATGTATTAATTGTATGCATGCCAATCAAGAATCTTGTTCTTCTCAACATATTAATTCACAACTTTAATAACAAGGTCACTGACAACATCCTTGACGGAGAGCTTTGTACAATCACACAGAGAGCAGCTGAATCAGTGTGACTGTAATGGCTGAATAAAAGCCTTTTAAAGCTAGGCGAACCAGCTTTAAAAGTGACATATTTTCTTAGCTACTCTGGTTATTTCCTTATAAGCAATGTAGCACTTAAACCCTTGTGTTGTCTTGCCATCAACCTTGAAAAAAAGAACGTTTTTTTCGACTTTTTTTGTTTTTGCTTTTTCCAAAGTTTTAAATTGTAAAACTTTTCTTTACATTTTCAGTGCTTATTTCTACGTCCCATATTTTCTGATATAATACAAAAATTGAAAACGAGTCAATTTGACCCGAAGTCAACACAATTGCTAAGAGGCAATTTTGTGGGCAAAACAGCATCATCCAACTGTTTTAACCGAATATTCTCTGGTCTAGCTCAGGTGAAATCACAACATGAATCCGTCAGCGTGTCGTTCGTTAATCATTAATCGTTAGGCTACCGACAACATTATCTTCGCATCACCTGTTCAACTGACTTAAGCAGTTTAGATAACACACTTGACTATCCTGCTGTTGGACACGTGAACTAACCACAGACAGTTACCTTGTTTGAGGACTCCCGGCAGTGCAACGCTGAAAGAATATAGGGGATATTTGACGTTGTTTTTTACATTAAACATTTTATTTCGGCCTGGTGGGGGTTTGCGTTGGCCTGGCAGCCTGCGGCTGGAGTTGAAGATGATGGAGAAACTACAGAACTGCTTTCCTGAAGTCATTGGTATAGCAACATTATGCCTTTCCTGTGAATCAGTTATTTAAACAAATAACGAAGGTAAAGCGTGTGGGCTCCGACGGGACTCCATTATGCATTCAGGTGCACCTTGTTAAACTAATGATGCATTCAATTGCAAGTCGTAAACTCTGCGAAACGTAAACTGTTGTTGCAATTGTACCCTTCTGCCATCTAGTGGCTTTTATTGTGGCATTGCCACTGTTACTGTTGAAAACAAAATGTTTAAAATCAAAAATTTTATCGAATCGTGACATTAAAATCTAAAGTCAAATTGAATTGTGGATTTGGAGAATGCTACCCCTCTTGTGACATTTAATTTATGTTCTGGGAGGCCAAAAAAAACTCCCAGTTTGAATCAAACCTGACAAGGGGCCTGATGGCTGACAAAATGCTCAGTAAGTGGCACCAGAGAGCAGCTCATTGGAGGGAGCTGTTCTGATTAATATCGTCATTCTTGCTGCATTGTGGTGGTGTCTCTAATTAAAGAAATGACATTTGAAACAGAGGCTGGGGTTGCTGGAGAACTCAGACTCTCCTTCTCTATCTCGTCCTTGTCATCACTGTCTCTTCTTTCTCCAAGTGGCTGCCGTCAACCGTGTGAATCAATCACCGTCCGCAGCCTTTGCTCTTCCCCTGGGTCTTTCGTGGAGCCCCGATGGTGAATGTCAAACGTTATGTTAATGAGTTGTTATTGTGCAATCGATAATGTATCATTGATTATGTGATCAACGGCTCATTGGAGGAGCCGATGGGGTCGTTGGAGGGTGTTGGGTCAAGCATCGAAGCCTGCCGTTGTGTTTGTAATGCCTTCACAGCCTCTTGTATGCATACCAAGCGTGGCATTGACCTCTCCATACTCATTAGTAAAGACTAAAGACAGCCATGGGTTTATTGTCCTCCCTTCCAAACCACTTGAGTTGTATTTGTATATTAAATATATAGCCATAGCTGTGGAAGCCATTGGACATGCTAAAAACACACCGGCAGCACAAACCTAAACACCTACAGTGATTGTTATAATGTAAATCGACATAGCCTACCAAAGCCATTTTGTTGCACTTTCTTACTAGCCTGGCTCCGCCCTCCTACATACTTCCGCTCAATTTTCATTTTCCTTCAGTATGTCGTCTGGGTTTGCGGTATATTCGCAGGTTTTCTCCGACCAAATCTTTACCGGTCCAATCAGCGAACAGAGGGAGTAGCTGAGAACGATGACGTTGAGGTTGTGCGCTAGTTTGAGTAAGAACAATCTTTGCTGAGTTGTGTTGGTGGCCATGATGTTGTGGCTCCTCCTCCCCACGGGGTTCGGGAACAGTTTGATTTGTGGTGAAGGAGTTGGCTAATGCGAACGCTAGCGATGCTAAGCCAACGTCACCAGGGACCAGGCTACTTTCTTGCAGGGCAACTCAAAATAACCCCAAATAACCCCAAAAAAATCTGATTTGACATGGCATATTCCAGCTACTGTACCCTGACTACTGCTTCTCTCTGTGCACGGTGCATCCACCGATTGCCACAGGTGTCAAATGATACAACGCTAGCCTCTGTGACCGGTTTCTAACCCTCTCCTGTATCCTGTATGTCACTCTGTCATAATATAACATATGAAAGCCAACAGACAGCGGAAAACTGAACGTTAAAGATTGAGTGCAGCAGTCAGCTTCAGGAAAACATCACGTTCTGCCAACACGCTTGTTTCCTGCCCAATGTAATTCAAAAGGGAAAGGTCAGAGCCATCTTCTTTAACCTCCTGTCAGTGACTCACTGGATGGCTCCGTCCGCACGCACACGCACACACACACACACACACACACACACAATCACACACACACGAATGAAGCGAAAACATGAAATAAAATTTTAGTTATCTACACAGGTAAAAACAAAAGCTAGTTTTTCAGTATTATTAAGAGACCATGTGACATTACAATGATTTCTATTCATTGATAATTGCCACACATTCTCACTCCCATCGCGTAAAATACGGACCCTTAGGCAGGTGCCGTTGGCTTTGTTTTTGATGCTAAAAGTCTCCTTTAATGTCAGCTCTAATCATGCTATATCTAAACATGCTGGGTTGGGACTATTGACGCAGTTAGATTAAGGAAAAGATTGTGGGTGGGCTTATGAAAGGTATGTTTACGTGACACGTAAACATACCGGGACAGTTGGGTTTAGGAAAAGAAGAACGGGACGGTTGGGTTTAGGAAAAGAAGAACGGGACAGTTGGGTTTAGGAGAAGTGATATGCGAGATATGTACCCTGGTCTCCTGTTTGACCCATCCACCACCCCCAACCAACCTCCCTAAGCGGAATTTCAGGCTTTCATACTACTCTCTACCGTTGTCGCTCTTAATACTACGCTATTGTCATCATTGTACACAGCCTCGTCTTCAAGAATGGAAAGCTCAACAGGTGTAGCAACAGCTACTAGCTAAACGGTTAATCACAAATAGCTAAATTCCTGTCACTACGTTTAAAATGTAGAAAATGTAACAATCAAAACAACATCAAATGGCTTTCCCGAATGAACATTTCTGCAAAAATGAAGATGTATAAGAAGACAAAGATGGTTGAGATTGTTGTCAAAAAAGTGAAGAAAGAAAAATGTGCCTAAAAGAAGATTAGAGCAGAAACATCACAAAAGCAGCTAGAACAGCATTTTTTTTTTAGCTTTGAAGTCCTGCCACTGGCAGACATTTACATTTTATTGGATCTGTTTTTCACGCAGTATTGCAGCCTCAGATGCGGGATATGAATTTCTCTGCAGGATCCAGCTGATGGATGTTGTATCCCAGCAGGAGCTGACGCTCGGCTCCACAACAGAGCGTCAAGTTGAAAAATCTGCGGTGGGAAATATTAGCTCTCTGGTTCGGTTGATAAACGGCAGAGTGCAAGACGACTGAGCTCCCTGTCCTTTTTTCTCTCCACACAACCTTTTTATCAACTGGACTCATTTGTTCATTTTCCAACAAGAGATATGCTGGCTGATGCTGATGTTGACCTTTCTGTCATTTGTCAGTATGAAAAATACAACTACAGCAGAACTTTGGAGCTGAATCAGCAAACAAGTAACTTTCCTTCAGTTTAAAAGATTTTATAAATATCACCGCATCATACTTGGAATATTTTATTTTAGTTTGCTTCTTTAGTCGTTTTTGTCTGTGATTCCAGCTTGTCAAAATGTGAATATTGTTCTAGTTTCTTTTCTCCTCTGTGACAGTAATGTGAATATCTTTGAGTTGTGCACAAAACAAGACATTTGAGAAAGTCATCTTGGGCTTTTTGGGAAACACTGATCCACATTTTTCAGAATTTTCTGACATTTAATAGATCAAAACACTAATCGATAAGTCAATAAAATAATCGACAGATGAATCAACAATGAAATTGATCGTTAGTTGCAGCCCTAGAGTAAACTCTGCAGTTGTGAACAAGAATTAAACTGGCCCGACCCTGAATCCAGTATTTCAGGGGGGGTCTTAAAGGTGCTCTAAGCGATGTCACGCTTTTTTTAGGCTACAACATTTTTTTGTCACATACAGCAAACATCTGCTCACTATCTGCTAAATGCTAGCTGCCTGTCCCCTGAACACACTGTAAAAAAACATCTCCTCACTATCTGCTAGCTGCCTGTCCCCTGAACACACTGTTAAAAAACATCTCCTCACTATCTGCTAGCTGTCTGTCCCCTGAACACACTGTAAAAAACATCTCCTCACTATCTGCTAGCTGCCTGTCCCCTGAACACACTGTAAAAAACATCTCCTCACTATCTGCTAGCTGCCTGTCCCCTGAACACACTGTAAAAAAACATCTCCTCACTATCTGCTAGCTGCCTGTCCCCTGAACACACTGTAAAAACATCTCCTCACTATCTGCTAGCTGCCTGTCCCCTGAACACACCGTTAAAAACATCTCCTCACTATCTGCTAGCTGTCTGTCCCCTGAACACACTGTAAAAAAACATCTCCTCACTATCTGCTAGCTGCCTGTCCCCTGAACACACTGTAAAAAACATCTCCTCACTATCTGCTAGCTGCCTGTCCCCTGAACACACTGTAAAAAAACATCTCCTCACTATCTGCTAGCTGCCTGTCCCCTGAACACACTGTAAAAAACATCTCCTCACTATCTGCTAGCTGTCTGTCCCCTGAACACACTGAAAAAACATCTCCTCACTATCTGCTAGCTGTCTGTCCCCTGAACACACTGTAAAAACATCTCCTCACTATCTGCTAGCTGTCTGTCCCCTGAACACACTGTAAAAAACATCTCCTCACTATCTGCTAGCTGCCTGTCCCCTGAACACACTGTAAAAAAACATCTCACTATCTGCTAGCTACCTGTCCCCTGAACACACTGTAAAAAAACATCTCCTCACTATCTGCTAGCTGCCTGTCCCCTGAACACACTGTAAAAAAAAACATCTCCTCAATATCTGCTAGCTGCCTGTCCCCTGAACACACTGTAAAAAAACATCTCCTCACTATCTGCTAGCTACCTGTCCCCTGAACACACTGTAAAAAAACATCTCCTCACTATCTGCTAGCTGTCTGTCCCCTGAACACACTGTAAAAAAACATCTCCTCACTATCTGCCCGTCCCCTGAACACACTGTAAAAAACATCTCCTCACTATCTGCTAGCTGCCTGTCCCCTGAACACACTGTAAAAAACATCTCCTCACTATCTGCTGCTGTCTGTCCCCTGAACACACTGTAAAAAAACATCTCCTCACTATCTGCCGCCCCTGAACACATGTAAAAACATCTCCTCACTATCTGCTAGCTGCCTGTCCCCTGAACACACTGTAAAAAACATCTCCTCACTATCTGCTAGCTGCCTGTCCCCTGAACACACTGTAAAAAACATCTCCTCACTATCTGCTAGCTGCCTGTCCCCTGAACACACTGTAAAAAATATCTCCTCACTCTCTGCTAGCTGCCTGTCCGCTGAACACACTGTAAAAAAACGCGGTCTCTGTAGACAGCCCAGACTCCACAAATGGCAACAAAAACAAACTGCGCCAACCTGCACCACCAAACATAACAAACCGTGTTCCGGCCAATAACCGACAAAAAGGATTTGGGGGTGGGGGTTGGGGGGGGTTAGTGCGCGGAAGCACGGAAGGGAGGGGGGGGGGGACGCGATGAGGAGTAGGGAGGGGCGAGCTAGCCTCTGTTTTGTTTGACAACACTTTGAACGTCAACAAGAAGTGTCGTCACCCAACATCGCTTAGAGCACCTTTAAAAAGTATAACAATTTGAAACCTTAAATAGTCTTAAAGCTATAGTGCCTAGTCGCTTTAATCATTTTATTTACTTTGCAAGTGCTTTTGTGACTCTGCATTTCGTTGTACTTTAATGTCGTGAAATAGGTCTTAAATTTCATTCATTAAGGTCTTAAAAAGGTTTTAAAAAATCTTAAATTTGACTTGAAACCTGCAGAAACCCTGAGGATCCCTAAAGTCATCTGACTTCAAATGATGAATGTCTGATTTTCTTCTTCTTCTTTTGCTTCTTTTCTTATTTTTAAGGCCTGTGATCAGCAAGCTGAGAGAACAAAAAGAAAAACATCAAACACAAAAGAACTTATGTAGCTCAGCGAAAATTCTTTCAGGAAGACCTAACAAGTAATCAGTCCCTCCTAAAGCGAATCAGCGCTGGAGGCGTTCACCTTCTGATAAACCAATCAGGAACGGCTAAGGATCCCATAGGCCAATCACAGTGTCTCATCACTGGTTTAAAAAGCTGCTTCTCTCCCTGTGCTATCAGCTGTCATTTCAGGAAGACGTTCATGCCTGTGTGTAATAACAACAGAGTGAAAACATTGTAATTTCCCCTTGCAGGATTAATAAAGTATAAATTGTTATTATTAAATGCTTTTTTGTGTTTCCTCTTCTGCCAATTTTGTCCCTGTGAGACTGTTGAACATCTTTGTGGTTGTTACTCTTTGATTCAGAAGGACTGAGGCCAAAAATCCAATTACTGTACCTGTTGAAGATCACAGTTGCTACTCCATTGTAGCAGCTGGAATTATTTGGCTCGTCGACATAAGCCACAAAGCATTTTTCTTCAAAGAGTGAAGATGACTGAATAAACAGACTTCCTGTATCAGCGAGATAACTGTCAGGTAAAGAAAGAGACATCAAGACGGAAGAGAGGAGCATTTAAATGACACAAAGATGCCCGACGAGATAAAAAGAACGAGGAGTGAAAGAGAGAAAAGAGTGCTGAGTCATTCATCTGTCTGATGAAGAGCGAAGAGGAGGTCTTCTCATCATCGAGCAGAGCACACAGAGAAAACATCTCTGCACGGTTCTGTCTTTCTCTTTCTCTACTCCACAATTATGTCTCTTCTTCAGCATCTTATTACTTACTATTACTTTCTCGTTTTTGTCCAAACATCTGCCATCTGCACTCATTTCCCATGAGGGAGTGCTATGTGTCCAAATCATTGGGTAACGCATTCTCATTAACGGGTACGCAAATCGTAGGAAAAGTTATGCAACAATTCAAGGCTAACAATTTGTTGTTAACGTTGTGAAACGGTTGCAGTTTGGTTACGTTTAGGCACCAAAACTACTACCCAAAACTAACAAACTACCCAAAGATCGTGGTATGGGTTAAAATAATTTGTTACGGTACTAAATTTCTTGTTACTCACGAGAACATGAGAATGACATGTCCCGGAGCGTTTTATAAATTAGCGCCCCTAGCGAGGGCGGAAATACAACTTTATAACTAGACCAGAGAACTTCGCAATTAAACGGTCGCAGTTTGGTTAGGTTTAGGCACGAAAACTACTTAGGTAAGTTTAAAAAAAAATTGTGGTTTGGGTTCAAATCAGACTTTACTTCTCTGACCTGATATTTTCAAACGGGACATAAACCCCAGCCCTGGGTGAAAGTTTGGCGCTCCTATATTTCGTCACCATGAGGAAAGGGAAACGAGACGCTCCAGACAGTAAATAGCGGGGGAGTTTCTTTACTATCCCTTGTACTTTTATTTTGGTGTGTTGTGCTCTGTTGGTTACCTGTTAAATGTCACACGCATGTATGATAATAAGGTGAAGGTGTTGAGAAGGTGATGATGAGGATGAGGAGTTTATTCTGGGTAAGTAGGTGGCGTGGGGGGGGGGCTGTGTGTTCCCGTCAGGCCCTGAAAAGTAACTGGGGCGTGAAACAGAATTACAGGATCAGTTCTGCTAATGCATCAATCAGAATTAATGACTTTGGCATTCAGGTTCTGTCACCAAGTTTTTATGGGGAAGAAAAAATAACACCTCTATTTTAAAGAGACTTTGTTAGCCCAATTTTCTGGTAAGACAGGGAGCAAGCAACTGTAACAGTATACTCGGCACGCCACCAGTTTGGAGAAGCCGACAGGAGTACCGGCACCGAAAGCTAAGCAATGTCCTGCTGTGGATGGGGGCAGCAGCTAAACAGATTTTAGACACCTAAAAGCATTAAAATCTGTTTAAGTGTATGTTTTGTCAAAGGAGTCTGGTGGATTTGAAGAGAGCATAGATAAGTTCAGTTCCCTGTCGTAAAGGGCTGTCTGACAGCAAGGTAAAGCAGTAAAAATTTTCTTAATATAGCATCTACTTAGACTGATATAGATGTTTTTAGGTGTCTAAACAGGCTGTTCTCATGAAACCATTCATACATATAGCTACAAAACGTAATGTAATTTGTATGTATAGTTGGTCCTAAAACACAAGACTTTCACCCAGGAAACAGGTGTTCATGTCCTGAAGAAGTTAAGGAGAAAACACAAGACTTTCGTAGAATATCATAAAATTTGTTGTGCATACGTTTTTGTGCGATATCACACGAACCGGTTCATGAGAATGTGTTGGTTTTAAATATGTTTAGCTGCTGCTCCCGGCCACAGCAGGACATTGCTTAGCTTCCTGTTTGTCTTTAATTTTGTTTTCAAAATGGCACTCGAACCCTGCTCTCCCAGGTGAAAGTTGTGCGTTTGATTTGGCTCTCTTATACTTGGACACCTTACTTCGTGTTTGCTCCCCCCGTCATAATGAAATAAAACTAGAGGGTGACGCCACTAGAAGTGTAAATGTACATATGTCGTAATTGCTGCTTGTACAAACAATGTCTGCAAGCATTTTTCGGGGGGGGGGGGGGGGGGGGGTTTTTTTTGTGTTTATTGGTTGGTTGGTTGTTTTGTTTGGTTTGGGGGGGGGGGGGGGGGGGGGGGGGTGTGTTTTTTTTTGTTTTTTTTTTTTTTTTTTTTTTTTTTTTTTTGTTTTTGGGGGAGAGAGTGATCTGGGCAGAGAAACACCAGGTCACTGTCTATTTCTGTACACAGGACCAGAGCTGGGTGCCTAGACAGTCTACTGACCCAGCTTCTTCTCCTCTCTTCCTGGACAAAAACTTCATGTATTACCTCTACTGCTCATTCACATTGTCAGTAACAAGAGTTATCTCGAGACACTTTACAGATAGAGTAGGTCTAGACCACACTCTATAAATTCCAAAACCACAACAATTACAGTAATTCCCTCAAGAGCAAGCATTAGCAGTGGCTATTGCGACAGTGGCAAGGAAAAACTCCCTTTTAGGAAGAAACCTCGGCAGACCCAGACTCTTGATAGGCGGTATCTGACAGGGCCGGTTGGGGGTGTGATGAACAGTGGCAAATAATAGTCACATTAAAGATAATGGAACAGTGACTTCGAAGGTCATCGTGGAAGTTCATGTCATAGCAGGGCACATCGTGTCATACTGAGTAGTGCAGTCTCCTATACCGGATCCTGACTACTCTGTGCGTATGAACATCACAGCAGGGCGTTGCGGGATGTAACGTGGTGCTGCAGAGCATGGGTGGATGCGGCGGACGCGGGAAACTCCCCAGAGCTAGGTTAGTAACAAGCAGTTCTGGGACAGGATGCATACAAAAGGAAACAAGTGAAAACAGAGATGAGAGAGCAGCTCAGTGTGTCGTAGGAAGGAAGGAACTTCCCCGATAGTCTCCTCTAGAAGAGGAGCGTTTTTAGTTTACTCTTAAATGTGGTGATGGTGTCTGCCCCTCGAACCCAAATTGGGAGCTGGTTCCACAGTAGCGGAGCCTGATAGCGGAAGGCTCTGGCCCCCAGTCTACTTTTAGAGACTCTAGGAACCACAAGTAGCTCTGCATTCTGGGAGCGTAGTGCTCTACTAGGACAATAAGGTACTAGGAGCTCTTCTAGGTATGATGGTGCTTGACCATTTGGAGCTTTGTAGGTCAGGAGGAGGATTTTAAATTCGATCCTAGATTTCACAGGAAGCCAATGCAGAGAAGCTAATACAGGAGAAATATGATCTCTTCTCTTAGTTCTCGTCAGAACACGCGCTGCAGCATTCTGGATCAGCTGGAGAGTCTTACGGGACTTATTTGAGCAACCTGATAGTAAGGAATTGCAGTATTCTAGCCTAGAAGTAACGAATGCATGGACTAGTTTTTCAGCATCGTTTTGAGACAGGATATTCCTAATTTTGGCAATGTTACGAAGATGGAAAAAGGCTGTTCTTGAGGTTTGTTTTAAGTGGGCATTGAAGTATATATCCTGATCAAAAGTAACGCCTAAATTTCTGACAGTAGTGCTGGAGGCCAGGGCAATACCATCCAGAGTAGCTATATCTTTAGATAATGAAGTTCGGAGGTGCTTTGGTCCCATCACAATAACTTCCGTTTTGTTTGAGTTTAACATTAGGAAATTGTGGGTCATCCAGGATTTTATATCTTTAATACACGCTTGAAGTTTAGCTAACTGACCACTTTCGTCTGGCTTAATTGACAGATATAATTGGGTGTCGTCTGCGTAACAGTGAAAGTTAATTGAGTGTTTCCTAATAATATTACCTAGAGGAAGCATATATAAGGAAAATAGAATTGGTCCAAGCACTGAGCCTTGAGGAACGCCATGGCTAACTTTGGCATACTTGGAGGGATTATCGTTAATGTTAACAAATTGGGATCGCTCAGAGAAATAGGACTTAAACCAGTTTAGTGTGATTCCTTTAATGCCAACTAAGTGTTCCAGTCTCTGTAACAGGATTGTATGATCAATAGTATCGAATGCAGCACTAAAGTCCTTTGTCAGCAGCAGTTAGAAGGTCATTAGTAATTTTCACCAGTGCCGTCTCTGTGCTATGATGCATTCTAAATCTTGACTGGAAATCTTCAAATAGATTGTTCCTATGTAGAAAGTCACATAGTTGGTTAGCGACTACCTTCTCAAGGATTTTCGAGAGAAAGGGAAGGTTAGACATAGGTCTATAGTTGGCTAAGACTTCAGGATCGAGCGTAGGTTTTTTCAGAATAGGTTTTATCACAGCTATTTTAAATGACTGCAGTACATGACCTGTTAATAAAGACAAACTGATCCTGTTTAGTATTGTGGTGTTGACCACAGGTAGTGCTTCTTTAAGTAGCCTCGTTGGAATAGGGTCTAAGAGACAGGTAGTTGGCTTGGCTGAAGAGACCTTTAACATTAATTGTTGAAGGTCCATAGGATAAAAGCAGCTTAAGTATGTATCAGGTCTTATCGTTCTCTCCAGTCCTCCTGCGCCCAATAGTGAGCTGTTAGAAGTTGAGGGCGAAAGGTGATACATTTTATCTCTAATTGTTATAATTTTATCATTAAAGAAGGTCATGAAGTCATCACTACTCAGAGCTACAGGAATAGATGGCTCAGTAGAGCTGTGGCTATCTGTCAGCCTGGCAACAGTGCTGAAAAGAAACCTTGGGTTGTTCTTATTTTTTTCTATTAGTGTTGAGTAATAGTCTGATCTGGCAATTCTGAGGGCCTTCCTGTAGGTTTTCAGACTATCTTGCCAATCTACACAAGATTCTTCCAGTTTAGTGGAACGCCATTTCATTTCAAGTTTTCGTGAGATTTGTTTTAATTTACGAGTTTGGGAGTTATACCAATGTGCTAATTTCCTTGCTTCATCGTCTTCTTTTTGAGAGGAGCGACCGAGTCTAAAGTTGTCCGTAGGCAGGCCGTAGCAGCGTCTACGAAATTATTAGTAAGTTGGGAGGGACTAAAATTAACATAAAGGTCCTCTGTTATATTAAGGCACGACATTGA
Source organism: Perca fluviatilis (assembly GCF_010015445.1). NCBI lineage: Eukaryota > Metazoa > Chordata > Actinopteri > Perciformes > Percidae > Perca > Perca fluviatilis. The sequence goes on from NC_053122.1 coordinate 5,161,079, forward strand.
GTTAAGTGCTGTTGGAATATCTTTCTTAAATTTAGTCAGATAGGCATCTAGTGTGGAAACTTTTATTTAATTTCTTATGGTCTGGTAATAGGAATTCGAAAGTTATTAAAAAATGATCTGATAATAAAGGATTCTGCGGAAATACTATTAAATCTTAAATTTTTATTCCATATTCTAGCACAAGGTCGAGGGTGTGGTTAAAACAGTGCGTGGCCTCATGCACATTCTGACTGAAACCAATTGAATCTAGTAGTGAATTGAAAGCAGTACTAAGGCTATTGCCGTCATCGTCCACATGAATATTAAAATCACCTACAATAAGTAATTTGTCTGATTGAAGGACTATACTTGATAAGAACTCAGATAATTCAGATAAAAATTCAGAATACGGACGTGGTGGGCGGTAAACAACAACAAATATAATTGGCTGTACTGTTTTCCACGTTGGGTGTTGAAGATTAAGAACAAGGCTTTCAAACGAGTTATAATTTAGTTTAGGTTTAGGATTAATTAACAGGCTTGAGTTGAATATGGCTGCAACTCCCCCTCCTCGGCCTGAGCCTCGTGGAATTTGAGTATTATTATGACTGGGAGGAGTGGCTTCATTTAGACTAACGTATTCATCGTGGCTCAGCCATGTTTTGGTGAGAAAAAATAAATCAATTTGGTTATCTGATATCAATTTGTTTACCAATATTGCTTTAGAAGACAGAGATCTAATGTTTAATAGTCCACATTTGATTTTCCTATTCTGTTCTGTCAGTGCAGTGGTTGTTTTAATTCCAATTAGGTTGTTGAGTATAGCACCTCTTTTGTTTATGTTAATCAATCTCAGTCGGGGAACAGACACCGTGGTTATGGGATTATGAACGGATGGTTGTTCCAAAGGAGCAAGCACAGAGGAGCACAGTCAATCATAGTTCTGAGTGTGCAAGGCATGGTGCAAATTCTTAAAACTAGCTGAGGTGCATCCCCCTTTCTTCCAATTTGGTAGCCTATTACACCCAATCTATTATCCAGTAGCAATGGACTACAGATGGAATGTAATCCTAACCCTAACATAGGGCCTAATTTTATGAAAAATCTTAGAAATGTGGGAACATAGGGCTGTTGGAACATAGGCACGCTCCCCTTTATTTCCTCGACACAGCGGGTCAATAAAACAAAATAAACATGTTTTACAAGTTTGTTGTACAGGCTTATTTTTGACTATCCTATAACCCACATATAATCAGCCAGAAATCCAACTAAATTAAATGAAACTAAATACTAGTAATTTAGTACATTTGAATCAAATAGTTCAGATTTTAAAGCTTCTTTTGAAATTCAACAGAGATGTATACACATTTTCAACTCATCCTTAAATTCATTCCATAATTTAATCCCAAAAACTGAAACACATGTAAATTTTACATTAGTCCCTAACTTTACCAGTTTCAAGGATAGAGAACCATCTTAAATTCTAATTACCTTCTCTTATTTAAAAAAAAAAAAATGAATACAGACAGGAAGGCCATTGTTCACAACTCGAAAAGTATTTCCAAAGTTTTTTAAATATACAAGATCTGGAAATCATCAGCCATATCTCCATAAAATGACGTTCCCATAACTAAACAGCATTCTCGTTACAACATATGTTTTGAAGGAAACATTTTTCTCCCAGATTACATTTATTTTTGACGTATGAGAGATACGTTTGTAATCAAACATAACGTTCCATACATACGTCTCTCATACAATCTCTCATGGACCTCTCATATAGATTTCATCTGCAAAAAAATACAACAGCGGGTTTATTTTCTTCGTAGATTGAGATCTTTTGGAGCTAGCAGTCAAATCATCTCTCTGTTTTTCACATCAGTAATTCAGAGTATGATGCTTTACTGTAGTACTGCTTGGCTAAGTAGCCTCTCAGTTAAAAATAAAACAAAGCTATTTAATCAGATTAAAATTTGCGCAAAGATTACAGGACTACCTGCAGTGTACTCCTTTCAGGAGGCTCACAATAATAGTATGCTTAGACTAGCCAGAACTATTTCAAATGACCCTTTACATGTCTTGCACAGTGAATATCAGCTTCTGCCTTCAAACAGACGCTTTAGAGTTCATTCTTTTAATCGTATTAGACTTAAAAACTCCTTCATACATCAATCTATCCTATTGTTAAACCAGCTACATTAAACCCAGTGCAATATTTATCGCAGGGATATACATCTCCAAGACTCTGTCCGTGTGTATGTTTATGTCATGTACTGTTGTTACATATGTTTTCTTTGTTTCCTTTTTGGAGTTTGTCATTTGTGGTAATGTCTCATGTATGTTTGTTGGTGGTATTAATCTTATGTATGTTTGGATGTTTTTGAACGAGCTACCCAGGGATGTACAAAGAATTTCAGCCTTTGGCTGACAATAAAGTTGCATCGTATCGTATCGTAACGTACGTACATAACTTTTTTTATTTATAGTTTATTAATGTTTAGAATCAGATACATTTTGATACAGAATTTTCAAAGACATGTATGATACAAAATATGATACAAGTGTTAATAAAATATTCTAAACTATAAAATATTACAACTAAGACAAACAACAATAAAACCAAAAAGTCAAAACTGTATACAGACAGGGAGTAATCTTTTCAACATAACATATTCAGTAAAATAAAGAAATACAATCAGGCCTATTAGATGTGACATAGTTAAACCATCTTTCCCAACATGAAACAAACATCTCCATTCTATGATTTACATAGGCTGTTATTTGCTCCATCTAATAAATTTCGGCCACAGTATCCATCCAATAGCCACTTCCTAGTAAGAGTCTTTTTACTGGCCCACAGGAATATGTTAATTAGATACTTATCTCCTTTAAACCAGTCTTGAGGTATCTTCCAAAGGTACATTGTCTTAAATTCTAGAGGGATTTCCTCTTGAAATCCTCCTGTATGGTATTGTGTATCACCTTCCAAAAGTATTTAATGATAGCACATTCCCAGAAAATATGATAATGGTTTGCATTTTGGTATACATACGTAACTTAAGTTAACAACAAGTTAACAAGTTTGTCTGCCTCGACATTTGACGCTCATTTTGGTTTAAAATTTAATTTGAGGGGAAATAATGAATGGCTTTGAAAAGCTATTTTCAGAACTTACATAAGTTCAAATCTTGTGTCACATTCTATACTATAAAGATGAGTTCATTCAGAAAGTATGAATTATATAGTGTGTAATTGGTCATACCTGTGAATTTGCTGTTTTGGTTTTAATATTCAGCTGCTAACTTCACAAAACAAACTTTGGTAACACTTTACTTGAAGGTATCTACATAAGAGTGACATGACACTGTCATGAACACATGACACTGTCATGACCAACCCTAACCCTAACTCTAACCTTAACCATTACTTGTCATGACATAAACCAAATTACACTTACTGACAGAAGCGTTATGTCATAAACGTTTGTGACTTGTTTATAATGTTTATGACACGTTCATGACAGGGTCATTTCACTCTTATGTAGATACCTTCAAGTAAAGTGTAACCCAAAGATTTAACGTGACAGTTTTTCTGCATACAGGAAATGAAGGCAGGTGATGAACCAGTGAGGCGGACACATCACATTGTAATTCATTAAACTGATGATTAAAGCTGTATTAGGACACAGTCGGCCGCTCCATCCTGTAAAGTGACTCAGCACACCTGTCTGTGATCACAAAGGTCTGCTCTGCTTCAAGAGAGCACATTTTGTACAGTTTAGATGTGCCCTTGCACCGAACAATGTGTTTTTTCTACTTCCTGTCTGTGGTTTAGCCGTGAAGTGTGGCAGTGATTAAAATCCTTCAGCGACAGCTGGCTGGGAAACCTGTCCGGGGCCAGAGACAATATTTACAGGTGTGACCTTGGTATGTGTGGATTTATTCAGTTGAGATAAGACTCTGTGTGTGCTTCATAACAAGACACAACTCATTCTGGTGGAAAACGGGCGGAAGCAAGGCACAAACAATGACTGGAGTCCTCCAAACAATACGACGATATGGGTTGTTTACATGACTTTAAATTAACTTTTTTTAATCACCAGCCAACATGGCTTGTTCATTTTATCCACTAGCCAAATTTTTTACTAATTTCAACAAATTTAATAACTAAACTCCTTAATTTCATCGCACGTAGCCAACGGTTGTACAACACATCACAACATGGTGTTCATGCAAAATGTAGGATTAGTGCTATGAGCAGTGTTGCCAGATAAAGATTACAATTCCAAGCCAAACAGCCCAGTGTTTCCTCTATGTTGATTTTGTAGTGGCGGTCCGCCATGGCAAAATTTCTGCCGCCACGGTATCAGAAATAGGGCAGACGCACAATGTAGCAGCGGTTGCCTTTTAAATTAGCCTGCTGACATAATGCACCCCGAGTTGGCTGCTGCTCACATTGCAATTTAACAACAAGTAGAACTATTCAGAGGTTATTGGGCCCGTCCAGTTTAACTCCACGTACTGTTGTGTTGATGTAGTTTATTGTAAAAACGTTTGCGTTCTTCCGAGTCAACTATTAAACGAACAGCTCCACCGGACAGACCTGCCCCCACTGCTAAAAAAAAAAAATATACTAAATATACTAAATACTAAAGGAAACACTGCAGCCCAAATATCTTGGTGGAAAACAGATCAATCTGGCAACATTTCTGCAGCCGGCTGATTCAAACAGACGCAGTGTTGTTTTGCTGCTTTCAAACTGGCTCGTAACTTTACAATGTTACCCGCCCAAGTTAATTTTTGACTGGCATTTTGCGGGTTGGAGGGTGTCAATTTAAAGCCCTGGTTGTTTATTCCTACCCTCTAATATCCTGGTAATGTACTACTCGTTGATCCAGACTAGTGCCACAGCGACATTAACATTTTCGAGTGAAATGGCCTTTTGAACTATTGGATGGATTGTCATATTTGGTACAAACATCCATGCTCCCAAGATGATGAATTGTAATAACTTTGGTGATCCTCTGCTATTCATTTAGCGCCATCTGCAGGTCAAAATTTCACTTTACCAACACTGTGGTTTATAGTTTAATCCCTGCAAAACTAAACACATTCCCATCAGCTTCAGCCAACAAGTCCTCCAAACCATACTACGATATCGGTTGTTTATTCCTAACCTCTTGATACAACCCACAGAAGCATTTTTAGAAATTAGCGCCCCTAGCTGTGGCAGGAAATACAACCTCAAATCAAAACCACAGAATGTAACAGTCGCGGTTTGAAACACGCCGTGAAAAAGTTGTGAACGCTCGCTGTTTTGGTTACGTTTAGGCACAAAATATACTTAGTTAAGTTTAGAAAAAGATGGTGGTTTGGGTTAAAATCAGAAGTTTACTTTCGGTTACACACATGACGCAGAGCGTGACGTGAAGTAACTGTCGTTCCGTTAAAGTCTTTAAAAACCTTGCCGATTACTTTTATTTTCAAACAGGACATGAACCCCTGGTCCTGTGTTTGATTGACCCATCCCCCCCCCCCCCCTCCCAACCTGCCTTCTTCGTCACATTACTTCCTGCTTTGCTCCCCATCATAATTACTAGGGCCACTAAAGCATTGCTGCTCGCTGCTGTCGCACCAAATGCTCACTATTGGGGGAATTGTTGGGTCTCTGTAAATTATAGAGTGTGGTCTAGACCTACTAGTTCTGTAAAGTGTCCTGACATAACTTAAAATTGAATTGAGTTTTTGTTGAATTTCTCGGTGTCATAACTCATTAACACTTACCTAATAATGTATTTATTGTTTAAATTCACTCCTGTCTACTATTTTGCTTAATTCACCATCCTCTTAAAAAGTTTTCAAAAGCCAAGTGGATGTACTTCATGTTGGGCGTTGGTTTTGAAATTCCACTGCAAAAAATTACAAATGAACATTTCACAGATTTTTGTGACTAAACTGAACTCTAGGTGGCATCACTGCACATTTAGTCCTGATGCAGAAAACAACAGCAAGCCAAAAAAACAGTTTATTTGTCACAGACATCGGGGCTGCTGACTGTGTGTCTGATCCTCTCTCAGCTGCTCTGGCACATTGTTCCTCGTGCAGTCGAAAGCCGTTAATTATGGCAGCCGGTTCACAGTTTCGATAGCAGTGCTTTGGCGCTCTGCGACATCCCAACTGTCAGTTTAATCACAGAGCGGGGGTGGACGACAGCGGCCACGCCGGGCTGGCTCTGCCTCATCCCACGCTGCAAAAAAATAAAATAAAATATGTCACCATAAGTCACTGCACTGTTGCTCAACCCTTCCGAATCCTCTGGATGTATAACAAGAGAAATATCCATTTTCATTTTGTGTATATTATTATGTCTTGAAATAGAGACATTTTTGCAGAACAATGCCACTTCCTGTTTTATTTAGCGTTTTCTTTTTGTAAAATGCACACAAAAAATCATTTACTAGGGTTTTTAAAACCGATAACTGATATTTGGAACTGATATGCATAAACAGTGAAAATGATAATCTTTAAATCCCAGTTCAGACCAAAGATACGAGACAAAACCGTTTTAGAACATCGCAGGGAAAAGTTGCAGCGGTCTCAGTTCGACTCAAACAAGCTGATGGTGACGCTGCGACTCAGCTGGTGGAGTCTCCAGAGGCTGGTTTTAGAACGTAAGAGACGTTTCCTGTTTCAACAGCCAATAGAGAAGTCAGCTGGTGGAGTCTCCAGAGGCTGGTTTTAGAACGTAAGAGACGTCTCCTGATTCTACAGCCAATAGAGAAGTCAGCTGGTGGAGTCTCCAGAGGCTGGTTTTAGAACGTAAGAGACGTCTCCTGATTCTACAGCCAATAGAGAAGTCAGCTTGTCGAGTCAGCTACAAACTATAGAAATAAAATGATCCATTTTATTTTAATGTTACAAACAGCTGATTGAAATGGCAGAGTTTAAGACAGAGCCTCAACGACCGCCCGAAAGCACGGTAACGTTATATGGTGGAGCGAGATAGAGAGTGACTAAAGAGAGGGAGCGTACAGCGGCATTAGAACAGCGCCGTGAATCAGAGAAATAGAATGTGTTTTTGACTATTCATCACTAGAAATGCAACTGTAGCAAGCATCTCAATATCACCAACGTTATCCACATTCATATTTAGACGCAACAAATGATATATTCAGCTACAAAAAGCCTGGAAGTCGGAGGTTGGAACGGAAGTACAAATAGTCGTTGTTGAGGTGATGCACCGCCTTGTCTCGTCTCATTGGTGTGAACTGGCAGCTTTCAGAATGCTGCAGACTCATGCGTTGCAAGTAGTTGCAAGTTTCAACTCGTCTCGTCGCCAATCTTTGGTCTGAACTGGGCTTAAGTCAAAATTAAGATTTTGGAATCTTACAAACTCCAACAAAAAAACTTTGTTTAAGCAATTATTTAATGAATGAGAAACTTTGAACATAACACCCAGTGTAGAGGCTAAGGCCGGTTACACACTGCCTGCGTGGCGTTTCTGTTGCGTGTTAGCTGCGTGGCGGCTGCATGGATTTTTCTACGTCTTTACACACCAGAAAGGTGTCTGACGCGGTGCTGCTGCTGCTGCTAGCCTTGTCTGGACACATGTATGTTTCCCATTGATAAAATGAAATACCATGTTAAACATAAATATATACTGATTTTATTACAGCAAAGACAACGTCAGCAGTATTCAATGTAGTATTAGAATTTTTTTTATTACATTCATATATATGCATTTATATCAAAACCTGGAGACTTTCAAACATCAACATGTCATTTATTAATATGTATTTGTGTCTAAATGACATATAAACATGTTTTCCTATTATATTTTGCCTGGAAACGCTTCCAACATGCTTGCGTGTCACGTGAAAAATAGGTGTCGGTCCTTTTCTATCATGCACGCGTTTCAGGCAGTGTGCAAGCTCTAACCTGTTAACATGGGAGCCGAAATATAAACGGACACGCCACGCAGCTGACACGCTCACGCGACGCAGCCGGTGTGTAACCGGCCTACGCCCAAGCTTTAAGCCCCTGAGGTGCTGTTCCCCGGTAGAGTAATTGACGCACGTTTTACCTTTTTGATCAATGAAAGCCATATTGGCAGTTAAAAACATTGGTTCCATTTATTTCCATGAGATCTTAGTTGGGTTTCCAGACAAATCACTGCTTATATGTATGCCTGTGTGGTATTGGAGTGTTGTGGTGTTGTGGTGTTGGTGTGTGTGTGCGCATGTGGTCAAAAACACGGTAAAAAATTGGTTCCTATTTATACCAAGGGCACTAATTGGCTCTTGCACCCAGTAAAAGAGATTCAGATAGTGTTGTGGGCGGGACATTAAGTCAGACTCAGTGGTGAGTGAAACCAAAGCAGAGGGACAGACGCACAGCTGTAGCTGAGCCAAAGTAGACCACTTTTTGATTAATTAACTTTATCGGTTGTCAGGCAAATAAAATATAAGATAAGATAATCTGCAAACTGCCAAAAAACAGGCCAATAATCGGTCTATCCCTACCATTTACGTGGTTTCAAGAATCTTCTAAACTCCCTTAAACAAGTGAGATGGTAGGAATAAACGACCTATAGCATGTTTCCAGGTCTCCAAATTAACTTGGTGAGCACAACGTTACTATCACTGTGAAATGATGGACAAATATACCAAAATAAGACCCAAGGTGTAATAAACTGAAACTACAACAGACAGTATAAGGGTTTTACATGTTTTTTTTTTCTGAACAGCTGACTGTACGGTATGTTATTAAGTGTTTTCCTTCTCCTGCAGCTGCCACTCAAGGTGTAGATGCGAGAAGAGGAAACTAAAATAAGCTCAGAACATTGTGTGAAATCAGGCTGCGGCTGCAATTGCAATTTGCGAATCCTGTTTGCTTTTGTAAATTACTGTTGGTGTTAAAGACCGCTCGCTGTTCCTGCAAGGTTTTTACATCGAGGCTTTCTTACACACACACACACACACACACACACACACACACACACACACACACACACACACACACACACACACACACACACACACACACACACACACACACACACACACACACACACACACACACAGAAAGAAGTGCTGTCTGAATTTTGAAGGCTCATTAATGCTCCATTTCAGTCTGTGTTGATTTGATGTGTACCTCCCGTCACCGTGTAGTCACAGCAGCAAATACGACATCCTGTCCTGGAGAGGGTCGAAAATAACTGCTCATTAACTGGCTTTCCCACACACACACACACACACACACACACACACACACACACACACACACACACACAAACAAACACACACACACACACACACACACACACACACACACACACACACACACACACACACACACACACTCAAGGCTATTTTCACACCTGACTTAAAGGCAGGGTTGGTAACTATTTGAAATCTTTACACACCCGACAGCAATAGATAACGTATGGGCTGTGAAAAAGGAGCAAAAAAGATCCCTCATCTGTAGCTGCTGTAATTCTGTAAAAACGCCCACCAGTCACTGCCTTGCAGTCCGCTTGGAAAGAATCAATGAAATGCCTCCTTGCAATGCTGCGCGTACTCTACCCCTCCCATGAACGAGCCTGAGCTCAAAGCGCGTCATCGCCCCCGGAGTTACTACGAGTCCACTGGAGAATAGACGGAGCCCCGACGAGATGCTACTTTCAATTCTTGCTAGCTTTTCCACATTAGCAACCCTGTCTTTAAAGCTTTAGTACGTAACTTTTTGATATTAATGAACGTCCGTTACATTCAAGCCATCGCCAAATGAGTGGCTACAAAAGCGAATTAAGACTATCAGCTCCACACAACTCTCTCTGGATTTCTCAGTATGACTATGTTCAGAAGATTATGGCGTCCGGTGACTTTCCCGCGCAGAAACTCGAGTGAGGATAATGACCTCTTCTGAAGAGTCCGTCATGTTTTTGTAATCCTCCGTGTCCTCTTTGGCTACTAGCAACTGCGGGGGGGGTGCATGATCACGCAAGGCTTGTTTCATGTGGGTGCGCTGACAGTGTTGTTAGCCAACAATATAATGGCCTACAAGTCCAGCTGACATGATTAGACCATTAAACCCACAAATAGTTGGATCCTTTACACTTTCTACAATTGGAGCATTACTTTTTATACTTTTTCCTAATGATACTTTCAGACTTTTACTTAACATTTTCAATGTAGGACTTTTACTTGTAACAGAGTATTGTTCACAGTGTGGTATTAGTACTTTTACTTGAGTAAAGGTTCTGAATACTTCTTCCACCGCTGCATAAAAGCAAAGCAAAGAGCTAAAGCCAACGGGAGAGGAGCGAAGCTGCAGCGGCAGCAGAGAAAGGGCTATGCGCTGAAATATGTGCCACCAGAAACTGAATTTGAATCATTTATATTTGAATTTGAATTGCTAAACTTGAATAATTGCATTGAAAAACTGAATTTGAATCACATAATTTGAAATTGTATTGTTTAATTTGAATCATTGCATTGAAAAACTGAATCTGAATAGTATAATTTGAAGTTGAATTTATTCGTTTGTAGCTGAATTCCAATACAATTTGATCTTCACTGAAACTTCAACTCTCTATATATCCTCACATTTAGTTCTCACTATTCAGATTCAGATCAGCAAATTCAATTTCAAGTTACTGAGACAGACATCCGGGTACTTGGAGGATGAAGGAAGAGCAATCGAGCGCAGATCGATAGGTAGAGTTCAGTGGCAGATACACAGGACTCCTCTTCGGCCAGCATATACGTTTTGGGGAGCAGCCTCGCGCCTTGACCCAGAGACTCCTAGATAATATAATCTACCTGTTCACAATGTTCAAAATGTAATGCCTGGTGTTAGTAGGCCTAGGTTTATTAGTCACATTCTTCCACTTAAGTAAACTTAAAATGAACTATCGCTACTTAGGCTACCTTAGCCTAGCCTACTGCATGTAAAGTAGTGTGACTATCCATATTTGAAAATACATGTTAATTAATTTAAACATTTGAATTGCATTGGTTTACTTTGTACATCAGCAAGCCTGCAATACAATGTGATGTAAGAGTCAGTCCCCTGAGTTTATACAAGATGTTTCCACATTAAAACGCAAAATAGTAAATTATTATTTGAGTCTATTTTTAATCAACTCTAATATCTGATCGTTTGTCTCCTTCCTTAGAGCGTTTATATACATATTAAAGTTAGTTTTGTTTGTGATTTAAAAGTGTAGCTTTATCATCATGTGCAGTAACAAACAAAACAAAAAGACTAATTCATGTGTTTATAAAAAGAATATTTATTATAATCAGTTCACAGATCTGAGTCCAAACAGAAACTTCACCCTTCTGAACTAAGAGGTTCTGCTTCAAAGTGAAGTTTAAACAGACTGAAATGTCCAGGCTCACTGCTCCACTATTCATTCATTTAGTTCTGCATGTAGTTATTTATTTAACGAGACTTAAAATCATGTTTCGTCGTCCACAGTCCGAGTCCCGCCGACTCCCTTTAGGAAACCTGTGATTTAAACTTCAGCAAGCTGTGACAGTCCGCCCGCTGAGTCCTGGTTCTAGTTCTCCGGGCTTCCCTTCCCTCCAGCCGTCCCAGCAGTACGGCCGGGCCTCCAGCAGCGTGGGTTTCGGTTGGCTTCCAGGAAGCGGGCAGTGAGCTCCAGATCCTGCAGCCGCGAAACGGACAATGCTGCCCCGCTTTTAGCTTCTCTCCTCGCGCCGCCCGGCAAACGCGAGTGGAACTTCCAGCCGAAATCTACATACAGGTCGTCCTGGACTATGTGGAAGATCCTGCCGATCACCACTCTGTCTTTGGCCGGTCCGATCTGGATCAGCGGGGACCGGCGCAGCAGCGAGGCAAAGCAGTATTCCTGCCCGGGGAAAGAGACGCTGCCGCCGGCCACGGAACTCTCTACCTCCCGCTGCCGCCGGAGCTCAGATTGCAGGTCCAAGGCGGCATATATATCATAAAACACATCCTCACCTGTGAACTCACCCTTGCTGTTTTTTTTTTGTCATTTCTTTCGTTCCAACATCCAAAAACAGTTTGGCATCTTTAGTGCCAATCCTGCGCCACTGAACTCTACCTATCGATCTGCGCTCGATTGCTCTTCCTTCATCCTCCAAGTACCCGGATGTCTGTCTCAGTAACTTGAAATTGAATTTGCTGATCTGAATCTGAATAGTGAGAACTGAATGTGAGGATATATAGAGAGTTGAATTTTCAGTGAAGATCAAATTTTATTAGACTTCAGTTACAAACGAATAAATACAATTTCAAATTATGTGATTCAAATTCAGTTTTTCAATGCAATTATTCAAGTTTAGCAATTCAAATTCAAATATAAATGATTCAAATTCAGTTTCTGGTGGCACATATTTCAGCCCATAGAGGGCTGCCAGCTGCATCCAGACTGAAATAACCAGGAAGCAGCCTCAGGTGTTACCAGTCGCTCTAATGACCACCTGCAGAGAGAGCCCACGGAGCGGATTCACAGAGCAAATACAAGGTGACACATTAGGGGCCATCACAGGAAGTAAAAGCTTCCTGTGAACTATTAAGTATTTCTGTATTTTATTAATTGAATTATTTCATCATATGTAAAGCACTTTAAATTCCCCCCTCACCTGTATTTAAATGGTAATATAATGTGTATTAAATGTTTGGGTTTGAATGGTTACGACCACTTGAAGCTGCGGTCACAGAATTACCATTGGCGATACCATTGATCAGTCCCTCCAGAAAAATGTGATTATGCGATCGCATAATTCAATGCATAATCAGCCAAAGTCCGCATATTTATGCAGGGGCCACATTTTTTCAAATATGCCGCACTTTCGCCGCATAAATTGCCAATTTCCTCGCAAAATATGCGGGGCTTGCATGATTTCATAATCCCCGCATTTTCGTTGCAAAAAAGTCACATAATATATCTTAGCAGAAAGTTGAAAAATGTTGCGTTTAATTCACACAAGAGCATCCTTTTTCCCCTGTTGCCATGGAAACGTTATGAAGTGACGTAATTACGCGACCTGAATGTCATCGAAAAGCAATGTGTTGGGCGGGGGGGGAACTGCAGTTTTCATCGCATAAAAGATAGCAACGGCTTTCAGCTGCACGGCTTCCAGGAAGGCTGCTCTTGTGTAAACTGAGTTACCACTGGAGTACGTCTAGACTCAAGCACTTGAGCATTAAAAATTCCCTTTTAAAGTACATTTAGAACAGACGAAAAATGTGCGATTCATTTGCATTCAATATTTTCATCAATTGACAGCCCTAGTTGATTGTTGCTCGAGGCTAATTTGGACGGAGACCTTGGTGGACAGAGCTTCGACTTCATGTCTGTCGCTAGGGAAACTTAGACTCTGTTTGTGAAACCACAACCCACAACTGTTATGCTGAACTCAATAAACTTTGCTTAACTTAACGTCTCAGATTGATCCTTGTGTTCTGGTAAACTTAAAGGTGCCCTGCCACAAAAAAACGTTTTTACTTGAGCTCATTACTATTCATGAGCGCGCCCAGTTGGGCTGGGTAAAGGATTCTGGCAGCCAGGCTCTCATTGGGTAGCTGTTAGCCAATCAAATTCAAACAGCTTAGCTTGTTGAATATTAATGAGAACTGGCAGAAATCGAGCTGAGTCTTCCTGCAGGCTTTCTATACCACGCTAGAATGGCTTGAAACAAGGTAGCCAAGGCATTTTTTCCACAAAATATGTTACAGACTCCATGGTAGAACTTCAGACATTACCACAAAGTAATGAAATACGTGTGGCAGAGCACCTTTAAGTCTAATGAAAGAAGGCGTGGGATATAATAAATTGGAGTCAGATTTGACAGGCCTTAGGGCCTTATTTTAGACACAGTTCCCTTCACTAACCAGCCGGTATCACCTCAGCAGGTCACCTTCATTTGCATATGTGTGACCACAGCTCATGGATGAAACAACGAGGTGTACAAAAAGAGGATGTTCAGACAGCATTGACACTCTTCATACATGTAGCAGTGGGCAACGGACGGGAGTGAGTCACTTCTTTGTTAGTCATCCACCATAAGACATAAAAAGAACAAGAGACGTTATTCAACATACGTAAAAGTATATGGATATTTATATCCAGCTAGAAAATAACACATTTGTCATCACACTTGTTTTTACATACAGTTCTCAGTTAAAGAACTGAATTCTGTCATCCGAGTGGACCGAAAAGTGGACCATCTCAAAAGGGACTCAGTCTGTTTTGCATTTTGCGGTCATTTCATTTCACAAAGGACTCAGTTGTCTTTCTTCTCTCTCTTTCGTCTCAGTCGTTTGGTGTAAGGTGGTCATAAAACTTAGACTGGGTAAACCCAGCCCGATCTAGACTGGGTAAACCCAGCCCGATCTAGACTGGGTAAACCCAGCCCGATCTGCCGGTGATTTAATTTCTCCTTGCAGCTCAGGCTGGAAACCTGTACATGTTTCTATCCTGCTTCCGTTACAAATCTGCAGGGACCAATCACACATTGGCTTATCCACCAGGCGGCGCTATGGGCTGGTTTAACACGATGACGATAGAGAAGCGACGGCAGCTTGATGCCGCTGTCGCTGTTGTTTTAAAAGATTTGAGTGAGTGGTGTCAGACTTTAGTCTTTTTAAAGTGTGTTCAAAGTCTTCTAGTGTATGTTAGGCATAATCTATGGTAGGCATAATCAGTCTTAGTTCTTTTGGAGGGACAGACAAAGTAAATTAAGAAATACTGTGAAAATTGATGTGTTATTAATAAAGTAACCTTACACTTTGTTAATAGAAACTTGACCCTGATAGAAAAAAAATCGTTAATCAGTCCCTCCAGAAAAACGCGATTACGCGATCGCATAATTCAATGCATAATCAGCCAAAGTCCGCATATTTATGCGGGGGGGCGCATTTTTTCAAATACGCCGCACTTTTGCCGCACAAATTACCATTTTCCGCGCAAAATATGCGGGGCTTGCATGATTTCATAATCCCCGCATTTTCTTTGCAAAAAAGTCCCATAATATATCTTAGCAGAAAGTTGAAAAATGTTGCGTTTACTTTACACAAGAGCAGCCATTTTCCCATGTTGCCATGGGAACGTTATGAAGTGACGTTATGAAGTGACGTTATGAAGTGACGTTATGAAGTGACGTAATTACGCAACGTGAACATCATCGAAAAGCATGTTGTGTTGGGGGGGAATCACTTTTTTTCTCTTTTTCATCAAACCGCAGTTTTTGCAAGTTCCCGCAATTTCATCGCATAAAATTGCATAAATATCCTGCATATTCCATCGCATTTTTTAAGAAAACGTGCCACATAATTAAGGATTTTTGCCCGCAACAATCACAAAAAAACTCTTTCTGGAAGGACTGGTTAATGAATACTAAAAAGAGCACCACCCTGTGGCTGGGTTGGCTCAGTTGGTAGAGCGGGCGCACATGTACATAGAGGTTTATGCCTCGGCACAGAGGTCCAGGGTTTGAGTCCGACCTGTGACAATGTCTTCCCCCTTTCTCACCTAGCTGTCCTGTCCATTAAAGGCAGAAATGCCCCAAAAAGTAATCTGAAAAAAAAGAGCACTGCCCTTTACTGCCACATCTCTGTTTTCATATCTTGCATTTAATATTTGATTAATGTTCAATTCAGGCATATTTCTTAAAATATCAAGAATATACAGTTTATAGATTTAATAACCCTCATAACACAAGTTACATAACAACAGTGAACATACAGTTTAAAAAAAGATCAGTCAACATCTCTAAAACTCAAAAAACTTCAAGAGAATTGAAGTCTTTTATTTCGGAGTAAATCTCCATGCATTGATTTGGCAGCAGGAAGCTGCAACATAGTGGTGAAACACAGCGACGAAGCGGCGCGGGACTGCTGTCCTTATGGAGGGCGACATGATTTGTCAGCCTTGGCGTTCTGAGGGGAAGACGCTTCAGAGTTTTGGCGACACTCCAGACACACGACATGCGACACACAGCGTGTGAGCACCCAGTGGCTCCATACATCACCCTGACAGCACCCAGCCTGGGACGCTGACAACTGCTGCCTCTGTGTTCACACAGAAAAGATGAAAGATGAAACAGACGGCACAAAAATAGTAAAAAATGTATTTCATTTCAATTGTTATGGTGTTTATATAGATATGCTTATATAAAACGGTGAATTTTGCGCCCACTTCAGGCGTATTAGTTTTGCAGCGTGCGCGTAAAAGCATTGCGAGGTATGTACAAACAGGCCGCACTGAGGTAAAGGCGCAGACTGCCTGTCGCGGGGACTGAAAATGCCAAATTGCGCTTTTCCGTGTCATGCATATGCATTCATGGGAGCGCCTCTATTTTGCGGTGAAAATTCTCCTCTTAAAAGCAGGCGTAAACCAGCCGCAAGCGGGTTTCCTCGCGTATGCCTCCTGGTGAAATGGCGGCAGTAATCTGAGCAAGACGAAGACATAGGCCAAGGAGACGAGCTGAAAGGATTTTTGCCACAAGGATCACACTTTTTCAGTTGAGTGAACACAAAATCATGAAGCGTTACAGATTAAGCAGCCATGCAATATTACAGTTACTGGAAGAAATCAAAGATGACATCGAATCTCCGACTCAGCGTTCACATTCTATTCCAGCAGTTGTTAAACTCCTTGCTACATTACAAATATCGGCATCGGGATCATTTCAAACAGTCATGGCATCAGCAGTGGGAATATCGCAGTCTGCACTCAGACGTATCATAGCACAACTCAAGTACTCAACGCTTTGCTACAGCGCACTAGTTGATACATACATTTTTAAATAACACGCATCAAGCTGTTACCTCATGAACAAGCAGATCAACTTTGTTATCGCTGTTTTGACTGACTTGCTGGCTGATCCATGGTAGAAAGATGCGCGCAATTTACAGTATAGTGGGCGGAGAAAGGCGCTGATTCCCCGATGAACTGCAGGTTTGGTAAATACGACGTAAGTATCACAGCGTGCGCTTTCTGCGGATTGGCCATGGCGCTGATAACGCTACATTCGCAAATGTACGTACATCTTGCCCAGAGCATCAAATGGTGACGCAAAGAGTCCCGACAAAGAGCGCGCCAAATGGTGACGCAAAGAGTCCCGACACAGAGCGCCAAATGGTGACGCAAAGAGTCCCGACCAAGCGTGTCATTAAGGAAGACTTTTTGCGTCAATAACAAATGCCAAAGATGAAACATAGCATTTTGGCTAATTCTGGCTTAATTAACCCATGGGAAATCATGTGTTTTATTAATTTGCGCTGTCCCCTTTCATAACTAAACTAAACTCAATCTCAAAGGCCCCTGACCAAGCATCGCTTTTGATACGATGGCAGTGAGAATGTGTTGATTTGTAACATTTGGTTTTACAAAGTTAGGGAATCAATGTTTAAGTCAAGCCTTAAAAGAATGATCCCAGTCACTTACAGCTTCAGTATCGGATCGGTATCAAACTCTTAAAGCAACAAAGAATTATGGCGCTTTTCCATCACATGGTACCTGCTCCACTCGCCTCGACTCTCGCCTTTTTGGGTTTTCCATTACGAAAAAAAGTCCCTGGTACCTGCCAACAGGTACTTTTTAGTTTAGGTTTTACTTTTTAGTGTCACCTCAGTCGAGGTTCCAAGCGAGCTGGGGCGATACCAAAAGGTGATGTGAAAGCGACAGGGGGGGTGTCCTGAACAAACCCACCATTTTTAAATAGTTTAGCCAGCTGTGTGTGTGTTTTTTTTGTGCTGCCTCCAGCTTCATTTGAAACAAAATGTGTTTTCTGGCTGTGGCAACAACAACAAACCTTCGACGTTCTGTGTGTTCGTCGCGTTAAGTGATGACCAGCCACGCTGAGGCGGTACTAAAATCTGCAATGGAAAACGGACGCAGAGTGCGCCGAGTCGAGGCGAGGCGAGTAGAGTCGAGGCGAGTAATGGAAAAACGCCATTAGACCAAATGGCCGCAGACTCTCACAGATTTCCACTTGATCTGATTTATCCGAATCAATCTGAGCTGAAGTCAACTAAATAATAACAAACTGGACGGTCCTGCTGTACAGGCGGCATGGACGCCGCGGGCCCCCCGACAGGTATTCAGGCTGATGAGCTCGGTGTCGAGGTAATTTGTGTTGCCTGTGAGAAGCAGTGACCCATGGGAAACGGAGGTGAAGGTGGTGCTGATAGACATCATTATACAACCGAGCAGCAGCAGCCTCGCTTTAATAAATCACTCAGCAGTGACTCCTCTGAAGGCCTCGTCTATTCTGAGAGACCCGGTTTGAAATCCTTGCTTCTGGATGACGTCTAACATCAAATCAAAAGGAGTGCCTGCAGTGTGTTCTTTATGCGTTTCTGTAGCCCGGCATGTCTTTCCCTTTACAGCTGTTTTGCTTCTCGCCTTAGCAGGCCTTGCCTGTCCTCTTTCCCTTGTTGCCCATTCAGCTGTTTCCCTTGTTATTCCTGTTCCCTGGCCACTCCTGCCGTGTCTTGTCTTGTGATTAGCTCCAGGTGTATTTTTACCTGTCTGTTCTTTGAGTTCTTTGTCGCTTTGTCTGTCGTGGATCCTGTGTTGCTCCCGGTGTTCTTAGCTGCCCAGTTAGTTTTTTTGTGTTTGGAGAATAAATTCAGTTTCCGTGTCCCACCTGCCTTTGAGTCCAAAACCTGTACCAACTGTGACAGCATTACCGGAAAATGTAAACATGAATTCCAAGTGAGCAAATTTAATCAAAAACAAAACAGCGAAGGAAAGAAAAGAATCAAAGTGAGAAGAGAAACAAATGGAGACAAATTAAACTCCCAAGTTTAGGCTCTGAGGGAAGAGATGAGACGGGGGACTTTGTCAGACATCACAATTATGAATTTTAAATTACAGCCGCCTGTACATCAGCATCTTGGCAGTCTTCAGCTCAAGTGGACAATCAGGGAAATGTTTGGCGTATTAGTTATAGATTCACTGATTGCCGACATGATTTACGGATGATTAACGCTGCGGCTCGAAGCCAAACGACGACAAAAAACCAGCAGCCAAATGGACGACGAGCCGAGCGCAGCGGATTACAAGCCAGAGACTGGAGGAATGAGGAGGAGGAGGAGGAGGAGGAAGGAGGGGGGAAAAAAAAGAGAAAGAAAGTCCTCTTGATGACTCATCCCCTCAGGCTGCCTCTCAGATATGATGCCAGCACAGTTGGTTATTTGCAGCAAGGCTCAAACTGCCGCGTTACCCTCAAACATGATCATTTCCAGAGCCGGCCTCAGCCTCCGCCACCGCCACCGCCCACCACCACTCCCAGAGCGCAAAAACATCTGAACGAGTTCTTTAATCTTGTACGGAGGATTTAAAAACCTATATCACTTGGAACACATGAGGGTAATTTCTGTGTATTTCCGGTGCTGATTAGTTTTTTGTATTAGGTTATGCAATGATTCATACCAGTACAAGTATATTTAGGATTACTGCGGACATATTTTATGATGCTCTGACTTCCAAAGATACAGATACAGAGTTCTGGGGATGACGTCAAATGAGGGCATCTTTCAGTGGGAATTGATTTTTCTTCTCATGTCTATTTAAAGGAGCACACCAGTGGTTTTGCTGACGACACTCAGGGTATCTCCTCTGTATTCTTCGTGGGAGGATTTTGGGGGAGTTTAGTCGAAAACTTTAAGATGCTCTCTGTATTTTTAGACTCAATATATTTCAATTGGACTTCTTTTAGGGCCACCACAATGATAAGGGTATGAAAGGATTCAGCACTTCTTCACTATAGTTGCATTTCTAATGAGTATGGAGAGGATTTTAAAAATGGGATTTACACTTTAATGTTCCAAAATAAAATGCTAATTTTTTCTTTTTACCAATACGGAAGAGGATTAGGGCCACTGGTGAAAAATGTATTTGAGTTCTGACTTAATTCTCAGAATTATGACTTTAAAGTCAGAATTTAAATTCTGACTTTAAAGTCGAGTTAGACTTTAAAGTCAGAATTCAAATCGATTTTTCACCAGTGGCCCTAATCCTCCTCCGTATACCAACCCTGCCTCCCAGAAATTAGGTTTATATACAACTACTTTGTTGCGTTGCTGTTGCTTTTCACAGGAAACAGATTATGTTTTTCTAGTTGCTAACTTTAGGTACGCTATGGATGGTGGTTGCGCAAAGTCCGGTGTGTTGCTAGGTTTTAGCAACAAAAGCACAACGGTTAAGGTTACCCCTATTTTCCACCAGGCGCGTCTGTGGCTGCTTTCTGGAGGTGCCGCGACCCTGGCGAGCAACTGCGAGCGTTCAAGTCAATGCTTGATATTCCACCACCCGCGTCCCAGAAGCGGATTTAAATGGTTTGTAGTTATTTTTATTAACTGGACTTGTGACGTGAGCTGACCATGGGAAGTCTTAAAAGAGAGAGTGTTTTTTTTTCACATTGTAACAAAACTTATTTAACATTTTCAATGAAGACTATATTGAAAAAAGTTAACACTGTCTACTCTGTATTCATGATTCAACAGATTGTTGAATAGAGCCTCTGTAATGACTGAAGTCATTTTTTTCCTGTATGTACATCCAAATATGATCCAAGATGTTTAATAAAGGCTTTGGTGAAATTTAATTTTGTCTCTCCTCTTTAATTACATCTGATTGCATTTTGGCCGAGATGGATCTGGAAAACTTCAACTCAGCAGGTTTGAATTAAAAGAGCTACTGCTGTTGGCCAATCACAGCGCAGCGATGTGAGAGCTGGATTATCCCACTCTCAAACTTTGGGGAAAAAATTAGACCGTCACCGTTGGTTTCTTTTACCCATGATCTTCCACCTCTTGGAGAAGGACTTTCGTAATATAATCAGCGATGTGGCAGAGCTTACCCTACACTTATTACCTAACACAGTGGTTTATCAAAGTGGGGTCCTTGAGGGTTTCCAGAGGGTCCCCAGCAAAACGGGAAGCCACTTTCACTATAATCTCAAAAGTTACACAGTGACAGCATGTATGACTGTTGTGGTCATGGGTTTCATACATGTTCTGTAATAAAACATCTGAAACCAAAACTATCAGATCAGTGACAACATTTTATTAAATGGGGGTCTGTGGTCTAATTTGTGTCAGTTTAGGGGTCCTTGGCGTGAAAAAGGTTGGGAACCGCTGTCCTAACAAACACCATAATTCATAACAAGCCCTAACATGGTCAACGCAAGTACGCAAACATAGATTCTAAGATTGCTTCTAGCTACGAAAGATCTATTTCACGCGTCGTTGCATTCACCTGACAACACCTAGAAACTTAAAGGCGCTGACACACCAAGCCGATAATCGGCCGTTGGACAGTCTGGCGAGGTCGGTGACTCGAGTCTGTTCCATGTGTCTGAGGGGCTGTCGGCCTTCATTTTGGCCGACCTGACATGTTCAGTCGGAGACAGGGCAGTCGGGATTCACCCGGAAATGGCGAGCGGGATGAGCGTGACTAGAGTCTCTCAAAATCTGACGAAAATCTTTTAAACTGACCTTTGTTGATCTGAAATGAAGACAATTGCACGGCCTATTTTTCTCTTAAAATGTTTTCAGAAACATGTTTCAGTGAACTATTTTAGTACAATATGAGACTGTATTCTAAACGAGCCGCCATGACATTTCTTTGCTGACCAGTTCGATGAAGCTCTAGCTGAACGTGTCAAATGCATTCATCCCCTTTTCATCCAGCCAGGAATGCAATTGAAAATGTATGCTGTGGTCATTGAAGCGCTCTGATTGGCTCTCTGTCGCCCATTTTAGGAATGAGGTTTGAGGGCTGAGGACCAAGTTCTGGGGACTGAGGTTTGAGGACCGAGATCTGAGGAACGAGGTCTGGGGACCGAGCTCTGGGGACTGAGGTGTGAGGAACGAGGTCTGGGGACTGATCATTTAGTTGACCCTAACCTAGACCTAATTCTAACCTTAGAACCAAGTCTGAACCCTCAAACTGTGAGGCCAAAATGTCCTTATTTCCCAAAAATGTCCTCACTCTAAATGTCATATTCACACTTGTTTACATGCCCATAAACACAAATATGCTAACATGCACTTCCTAGTACACACACGCTCACACGTGTGACACAACGCTGGCATGCTGATGACGGTGTGACTAATCGATGGTAGCATGCGAAGTGCAGGTTAGCAGACTGGAGGAGTGGGAAGGGATGCTGTGTGTGTGTGTGTGTGTGTGTGTGTGTGTGTGTGTGTGTGTGTCTGTCGTTTCCCAGCCTGCCTCTGATCTGTCAGATAAACTGCAGCTGAGTTAAAACCTACTGACCATCCAGAGAATCTGCATCCTGTCATCACACAGAGGACGAAGACACGGAGCAGAGGTCAAGAGAGATGTAAACCGTTTGAGCCCCTCATTGTGTTTACATTTTATTTATTTATTTTTTTTCAGGACAATGCACATTTGATGAACATGTACAACAGTACACGTAAAAAATGCCAGATTATAGCCCAAGGGCTAATTTCCATCTGCAGTCCATTAAGCAGGTTAAAATTACAATAAAACGCACACAAGATATAAAGTAGTAACATTTGCAATAAAACAAAAAGGAACAGAAAGAAACAAAAAAGAAAACAGGACAATTCATTAGTAAGTGTTAAAACAGAAATAGGCAGATGAAAGTCAAACTTTGTAAACCCTTGGGAGATCTTTGCAGAATTGTGTCTCTTGCATAAAAACAATATTCAGCTCCACAGTCAAGTGCATTTTCACCCAATTTTATAAGGTACAGTTTTGTTTCTCAAACCAAACAAATATACCAATTAATCTCCCCATGGAATTTAATGTTTGTTAATGGTTAATGGTTGTTTGCATAAAAAACAATTTGTTGGTTGAATAAGCAAAAAGATACACTGGCAACAAGGAAGAACCTGAGTTAATCAACTAAAGACAAGGATTCAAGGGAAATACATTACAATGAAGAAAATGGATTTAACTCAGTGACTGCTGCTTGTTAATGCTGCATGTTGGTCTTAACCCTGAGTTGGGTTATGGCAAGAAAGGAACAATAGTGAAGATTACAAGCTCAACGGCGTAGTGGCGATATGTCCTGAGACAAAACACTCAAAATCAAACGACCACTGAGGCACCGAAGGAATGAACCTTACACAGGCAATAAAAAAAGTCCATTTTCCAGGCAAGGATGGCGTTTTGTGAGGTTAATTTCTCCAGTTTTTGTGCCTACCTGGTACTATCTCTGCTTACCCATATAGGTAAACTTCAACTGGTGGATCAGGCTGCATGGTACCTTCAAAACGAAACTACTAACAGGTACTCAAAGGGGAACTATGCAGTTTTTTTTAGCTTAATTGACCTTAACTGAACAGCTTCGGAGTCATTGGAATGGCTATATGACTTTTTTCGGGTTGAATGGTGGTCGTCTCGCTCCCCACTAGTGCCTGTGAACGGAAAAAACGGCCTTGCAACTTTGGGCCGGTGAGCCGCCGGCCTCAGCATCAGGAAGTATCTCTCGTGATATCAGGTCTCGCCATGTAACGAACTGCTTCACGGCACTGCACACATACGCACCATTCAGGAGCCGGCTAACAAGTAGAAATGGAGTTTTTCACACTATCGTCATGGCTGAGCTGGCAAAAAAGAAGCAGAAAGCTAGGAAAGCATTGTCGGAGGAACAGAGAAAGAGGAAACAGCAGACTGACTGAAGGAGGAGTCAGACACGAGTAAACATGGGAGCTGCCAAATATCTATTCTGAAGCTGTAGAGGGAGCTCTATAGAGAAACCTGCCAGCAAAAAGCTAGTCCACACAGCATTCCTGGATGGGAGAAAAATGTGCTCTGGTTTTATCGGCATTTCTTTACACCAAACACAATCATCTTGGGCGGTGCCAAGCACCGTACGGAGCAACGGCGCCTCTGCAAAATAGCCTCGGGAAGGAACTTGTTTTGGTGGAACGTATATGTTTTAAAGTAGTTTTAGTCGTGTAACAGAAAACTCAGATTGGACAGATAGTCTAGCTAGCTGTCTGGATTTCTGAGGAGCAGTTAACCATAGTCCTCACAAATCCACCGGAGGTTAGAACGCCAACACAAAAAGAAGCAAGAAGCAAACATTTGAATAGCTGTTTCACTTAACATTTATTGTTTTAGCAAAGGTTATACATGGTGGATTTGTGTCGATATAATCAAACAAAATGTCTCAAAAATCTAAATCAAAAAATCTAAAAAATAAATTTGGAAGAAAGAAAATAAAGTAGTTTTCATGTTTGTTTTTTGCTCTAAATGTTTACTTGGTGTTGGCTGATATTTGGAGCGTGACTTTTGTCAGAATGTCTCCTGGCTGACACCCCCAAAAATAAAATATTAGTTGCACACAAAAGCTGTTAAACTGATAGCATCAATTTGTCAAAATTCTTATTGTCAGCTAACGGTTAAACAGTTAACTGTTGTGATCACTACATCCAACCTAACCACCCAGTTTTAAGTCCAGCCTCAGATCAGCTCAGATGTTTCAGAAGTCTGGAAGTGAGATAACTGCATTTCAAACTGGAATTGGAAGTTAGTTGTGCAATTCATAGGCTATTGGGGTTGTGGAATATTTTAGTTGTGCAATGCGTAGGCTATTTGGGTTGTGCATTATGATAGTTGTGCAATATCTCATTGTGCAAGGTCTGTGCTACACTTATGGTCGGAGAATGCAGCCGACAGGGTTGTTAAATAAAAAAATGCCAATGAAAGGAGGAGTTAATCTGCTTACTACTGTATATAGGTACCTGTCTAATGTATATGAAAGCATGTTTTGTGTTGCATGAGAGTATGTATTGAGAGATTCTTATTTTCTGTATTTAGTGTTGTCTTTGTAAAGCTGTGGAATGTATTATAGTATTATAGAAAATAGTATTTCCGCAGAATCCTTTATTATCAGATCATTTTTTAATAACTTTTGAATTCCTATTACCAGACCATAAGAAATTAAATAAAAGTTTCTACACTAGATGCCTATCTGACAGTGCTATAACTAAATTTAAGGAAGATATTCCAACAGCACTTAACTCAATGTCGTGCCTTAATATAACAGAGAACCTTTATGTTAATTTTAGTCCCTCCCAACTTGATAATTTCGTAGCCGCTGCTACAGCCTACCTACGGACAACTTTGGACTTGGTCGCTCCTCTCAAAAAGAAGACGATGAAGCAAAGGAAATTAGCACCTTGGTATAACTCCCAAACTCGCAAATTAAAACAAATCTCACGAAAACTTGAAAGTAAATGGTGTTCCACTAAACTGGAAGAATCTCGTGTAGATTGGCAAGATAGTCTGAAAACCTATAGGAAGGCCCTCAGAATTGCCAGATCAGACTATTACTCAACACTAATAGAAGAAAATAAGAACAACCCAAGGTTTCTTTTCAGCACTGTAGCCATGACCTTCTTTAATGATAAAATTATAACAATTAGAGATAAAACTCATCACCTTTCGCCCTCAACTTCTAACAGCTTACCATTGGGCGCAGGAGAGACCTGATACATACTTAAGCTGCTTTTATCCTATAGACCTTCAACAATTAATGTTAAAGGTCTCTTCAGCCAAGCCAACTACCTGTCTCTTAGACCCTATTCCAACGAGTCTACTTAAAGAAGCACTACCTGTGGTCAATACCACAATACTAAACACGAAAATTTGTCTTTATTAACAGGTCATGTACCGCAGTCCTTTAAAATAGCTGTGATAAAACCTATTCTGAAAAAGCCTACCCTCGATCCTGAAGTCTTAGCCAACTATAGACCTATATCCAACCTTCCCTTTCTCTCCAAAATCCTTGAGAAGGTAGTCGCTAACCAATTATGTGACTTTCTACATGAGAACAATCTATTTGAAGACTTTCAGTCAGGATTTAGAATGCATCATAGCACAGAGACGGCACTGGTGAAAATTACTAACGACTTTCTAACTGCTGCTGACAAAGGACTTGTCTCAATACTCGACACTATTGACCACACCATCCTGTTACAGAGACTGGAACACTTAGTTGGCATTAAAGGAATCGCACTAAGCTGGTTTAAGTCCTATTTCTCTGAGCGATCCCAATTTGTTAACATTAACGATAAACCCTCCAAGTACGCTAAAGTTAGCCATGGTGTTCCTCAAGGCTTAGTGCTTGGACCAATTCTATTTTCCTTATATATGCTTCCTCTAGGCAATATTATTAGGAAACACTCAATTAACTTTCACTGTTACGCAGACGACACCCAATTATATCTGTCAATTAAGCCAGACGAAAGTGGTCAGTTAGCTAAACTTCAAGCGTGTATTAAAGATATAAAATCCTTGATGACCTACAATTTCCTGATGTTAAACTCAAACAAAACTGAAGTTATTGTGATGGGACCAAAGCACCTCCGAACTTCACTGTCTAAAGACATAGTTACTCTGGATGGTATTGCCCTGGCCTCCAACACTACTGTCAGAAATTTAGGAGTTACTTTTGATCAGGATATATCCTTCAATGCCCACTTAAAACAAACCTCTAGAACAGCCTTTTTCCATCTTCGTAACATTGCCAAAATTAGGAATATACTGTCTCAAAACGATGCTGAAAAACTAGTCCATGCATTCGTTACTTCTAGGCTAGACTACTGCAATTCCTTACTATCAGGTTGCTCAAATAAGTCCCTTAAGACTCTCCTGCTGATCCAGAATGCTGCAGCGCGTGTTCTGACGAGAACTAAGAGAAGAGATCATATTTCTCCTGCATTAGCTTCTCTGCACTGGCTTCCTGTGAAATCTAGGATCAAATTTAAAATCCTCCTCCTGACCTACAAAGCTCTAAGTGGTCAAGCACCATCATACCTAGAAGAACTCTTAGTACCTTATTGTCCCAGTAGAGCACTACCCAGAATGCAGAGCTACTTGTGGTTCCTAGAGTATCTAAAAATAGACTGGGAGCCAGAGCCTTCAGCTATCAGGCTCCACTCCTGTGGAACCAGCTCCCAATTTGGGTTTGAGGGGCAGACACCGTCACCACATTTAAGAGTAAACTGAAAACCCTCCTCTTTGATAAAGCTTATAGTTAAGGAGTGAGGAGTTGCAGTGTCCGCCTAACCGGCCCATCTGCTCCTCTTCGTAGTCATCAGTTTTATTTATCATATAATCATTAATATAGCGAGAGTAGAGGGAGGCGGGCCAGCACAGCCCGATCTGGCAGGGGAGAGTTCAAGGCCGATCCGGCACCTCTCTCTAAGCTAACCTGTCTCTCTTAGTCATGCTGTTAAAATGCTAGACTGCCGGGGAAGTCCCTTCCTTCCTATGACACACTGAGCTGCTCTCTCAACTCTGTTTTTACTTGTTTCCTTTTGTATGAATCCTGTCCCAGAAATGCTTGTTACTAACCTAGCTCTGGGGAGTTTACTCCCCGGAGTCCTTATGTTTCTTCTTTCCCTGCAATTCCCGCCCGCGTCCTGCTGCGTCCGCCACACCCACCCATGCTCTGCAGTGCCACGTTACATCCCGCAACACCCTGCTGTGATGTTCATACGCACAGAGTAGTCAGGATCCGGTATTGGAGACTGCACTACTCAGTATGACACGATGTGCCCTGCTATGACATGAACTTCCACGATGACCTTTGAAGTCACTGTTCCATTATCCTTAATGTGACTGTTATTGCCACTGTTCATCACACCCCCAACCGGCCCCGTCAGACACCGCCTACCAAGAGTCTGGGTCTGCCGAGGTTTCTTCCTAAAAGGGAGTTTTTCCTTGCCACTGTCGCAATAGCCACTGCTAATGCTTGCTCTTGAGGGAATTACTGTAATTGTTGGGGTTTTGGAATTCATAGAGTGTGGTCTAGACCTACTCTATCTGTAAAGTGTCTCGACATAACTCTGTTATGATTTGATACTATAAATAAAATTTAATTGAATTGAATTGAATTGACAGAGTCCAAAACAAATTCCCCTTCATGGACAATAAAGTATATCTTATCTTATCTTATCAAACTGGAATTCAATTCAGTTTCCTTGCAATGCATCAATCTTTTGATTCTCTGTCTGATCCAATGAGCTGAGGTTTGTCCTCTTCACATCCTCAGTGAGTTTCTGTGTTCTTAATCTGAAGGATTCCCCCCCTCCCTGTCAGGATAAAAATGAGGTCTTACTCCGATTTTCCACTGGGCACGTCTGTGCAGCGTTCCGGTTTTGTTCCATCTTCCGCCACGCGCAGTACCACACCGGGAGCGTCTCAGAAGCGGAGCGTCTTGCTGCTCGACTCACAGATTTTATTGTCTCTACAAGTGCTTTACAGAACAATCACAGGTTTATTAAGCTATTATCTATTCCACTCCAAGCTCCCCTGCAGGTAAACTCCATGCCTTCTCGTTTCTGGTGTTGTCCATAAAAAAAATAAAAGGACCTGTGATGTCGTATTATGTTTATCAAATTCCAAGATGAATCTCTCGTCTATGGTGTTGTAAAGAAGACCTATACGTATATATTAGGGGTGTCACGAGTCTCCAAATCCTCGATTCGATTACATTTTCAATTCTGAGGTCACGATTCAATTCAATCCTCGATTTTTACATTATTTATTTTTAGACTAGACTTTTATGCAATATATCTGACCTTTGTTTGCAATGCGCCACACTACATTGTCAAATTTAAAACATTTATTAACACTTGTTGCTCTCTCTAATATAACCAGAGGTGTATAGTCCAGGTGCCAGAAAGTAGACATCCTGTCCAGCAGCTGTCCCAACCATCACTAAACCAGCTCCTCTACCAGGTAGATGAGCTCGTTAGTGAAAACACCTGTTCTAGGCAGGATTTTTACTTTCTGGCACCTGGACTATACACCTCTGAATATAACCAATATAAGGTGCTCTGTTTAGGCTACAAAACGTGCATGCAGGCTGAAATTCAACCGTTTTGTTGGGATAAAGCTATAAGCAGAAGGAATATCCGCTAGCTTCTAGGCTAAATGTCCAATGGTAAACTCACAGAATATGGTACACGCACATAGCAGAGCTTGCAAACTGTGGCTTTTTGTCGACAACGCGAACGTTGTCAACATTTACTCACTGGAAATCCAAAATACTTCTACACCGGTGACTTCAGTGAAAGAGGAGGGGGCTCAAGTTCTGTCGATGGGTCTCCAGCCTCTGCAGTAGCCTAAAGAAATCATGATAGGCCTACTTACCTAACCCCCACCCATCAAAACTCGTTATATAAACACTAGGGCGCTTTTCCGGCCGCACCCCAACCCAGTCACGAAAGGCTCTGCTCACCCGGGCCCTACTCCCGACCAACCGAAGCACTTAGGCACATGGGTATCGCTACATCTGGGAGGGATTCTGACTTAGAGGTGTTCAGTCATAATCCCGCAGGTAGCTCTATGGGAGCTTTGGGACCCTCAGTTTTTGGAAAATAATAAACTAACCTGTCTCAAATAAGAACCTCATCATTTGGGACGCTCAGTTTTTGGAAAATAATTTGGGACACTAAACTGCACGTATACCAACAGACCTGGCCGCTTCACGCCCGCTTCAGGGACACGTCGTGGCGCGACTGGTGGAATATCAAGCATTGACTTAAATGGCTGCGATTGCTCGCGGTGGTCTCGGCGCCTCCGGAACGCAACACAAACACACCCGGTGGAAAATAGAGGTTACACTTAATTCATGTTCGACCCAGATTCAAAGCCAACGCTGCACAGAAGCAAAATCACACAGAACTTCACTGATGAGCGGTAGTCCTCTGGGGAATGAAGAGAGTCTGCCTGCAGTTTCCACACACTGGATTATTTGCCTCAATAAAAGTCTGTTTTGTTGCAGAGCCTCAGTGTGTAACCTTGGTGGATCCAGAGCATTGACTCAGTGCAGAGAGAAGCATTTACCGGTGTAATTATTAACCTTTATACAACTAGAGAAGGGTGACTCTTTTTCCACCTACTCGCTCCTTCAGTGGTGCATTAAGACCTGGCAGTGGGCCAGTATAATCACAGTTTGCTCTTGTTGGAGTTGAATTAGAGTGAATGAGCTGGAGACGTTTGAAAAAAACTGATTTCCAAATCCCTTTAATCACAGAAAAGCTCCATAAAAGCAGTCAGAATTAACATATAGGGAACAGCAAATGTTCATTTGAGTCTAAAAGTCAACTTGCAAGTTGCTTAAGATAGCTGATAAATCACAGAGAAGAATTTATTGCTGTTACCTTTTGTCAAAGTTACATTATCAATGTGGTTGTGCCAAACAAGTCCTCATACCAAAATTATAAAAAATTTGGTTTCTTATTGCCTTTAAAAATCAATTTCTGATCTGCCACCGCGTAACCGCTATGGTTAAGATTTGGTTGAAGCCATTGAAAGCTTAAAATCTTTAGTATTTCAGTATATTAAATATTATTGTCATCTTTTAAGAAAAACCTCAGCTGTGAGGGTGTGGTTTGATCAGATTTAACTGACACCAAAACAACTGACCAACTGTCATCAGATTGTTGCTTAATCCTCATTGGTGCATGGTAGTAATCAACATGACATCACAATGTTTCCCAATTCAAAATAGTGAGAGGAGCAAATGTGAAATAGACAAAAGGGTTTAGACATTCATATAAGAAAAAGGTTAGAAAAAGTAGGAGACTGTCCTCCCCTGAAAAACGCCACCTTAAGTTGTTTGTTCAAGCAGCAATAACGATGCATATATATGTATATATACATGCATATATATCCCATCATAAATACTACACCACTAGAGGGTGCCGCTATACTTTAAACTATATACATATGTTTAGAGTTTAAAGGCCTGGTCTAACAGAATTCCGTGAAATGATCACGAACTGTTGACAGCTCATTCAAGGTGATGGTGAATGTGTGAAAATCTGTGTGGCCACCACAGAAAACAATGGCAATGTAAAGTCAATGAGAAGATGACGTAGCATTAGGAGCGACTACGGTAGTGAGTAGTATGTAAGGCCGAAATTCCGCGTAAGGAGGTTGGTTGGTTGGGGGGGGTGGATGGGTCAAACACAGGACTTTCACCCAGGAGACCGGAGATCGTGTCCCGCGTGTCACGTTTCCTAAAGTCGCTTTCTTCTTTTCCTGAACCCAACCGTCCCGTTCTTCCCGCGTGTCACAGAACCGTAAGCCCACCAACGACCTTTTCCTTAACTTAAGCGGCCGTGTTTATTTAACGGAATTCTTCCATGGGACCATCACGTGATGTTTTGCGATTCCGTGAAACTGCCACAGATTTTGAGTTAAGGGGCCGTGTTCATTTCACGGAATTCTGTGCGACCAGGTTGGAATAAACAACCCAAATTGTTGGATGATTTGTTGAAAAAAATCCTGTTTAAAAGAATCTTACTTGGACTGTGGTAGGAGACAAACAGTTTCACGTCCACTTGCATATAACCACTTTAATATAATATAAAATATAATATAATCAAGAGACATATTTCCACTCTCCATTAAGACTCAGATTTACAACTTGTGCTTGAGAAAGCCCTCTGAGACCTTGTCTTCAGTTGGGGGGGGAGAGGGGGGGGATGGACCAAAAACCAGCCTGACAGAGGAATTAATGAGGTCATTACTCATGCTATGCAAACAACAACACCGTTTGAACAAAGACAAATAAGTAATGTGGAATCAATCATTATGTGGGAAGGAAATTGCAAGTGTTGAAGTATGACACGTACAGTATGTAGCTGAAGCGGTGTGACAAATGAAGTGGTAAATGACCTTCGCAGCATGGCGGCTGCCGTCTGAACCGATTGGTGGGATTGCTGTGGACGAAGTACACACGGCGATACACCGGTAAGAGCCAATGAGGTTTAACCATGTATCTGGCTAGTTTAAATAGCTCACGTTACTATAATGTGAGAACGGATAGCTTAATTTAATGTTGTATGGATGATCTCAGAGTAGTTGTTCATGGGGTCAGCCCTATGTTCCCACATCCCTATGTTCCCACATCCCTATGGTCCCACAGCCCTATGTTCCCACATCCCTATGGTCCCACAGCCCTATGTTCCCACATCCCTATGGTCCCACAGCCCTATGTTCCCACATCCCTATGGTCCCACAGCCCAATGGTCCCAATGGTTACATTCCATCTGTAGTCCATTGCTACTGGATAATAGGTTGGGTTTAATTGACTACCAGATTGGGAGAAAGGGGGAGATAATCTGATACAAATTTATGAAAAAGGTAATGTGGGAACATAGGGCCTAATTTTCAGTGATCTTTTTTTTTTTTTTTTTAATGTGGGAACATAGGGCTGTGGGAACATAGGCACACTCCCGTTGTTCATTATTCACCGTCTGTGGAGCTGCTCCGGATGACATCATCATCTCTACCGTCTGTCTCTCTCTGCTGCTTTAGGCTCGCACTGAGCCGTCCGGTAATATCACTTTCCCACAACAGCGCACACAGATTTTAAAGGCGTTTTGGACACAAAACCTTTCCTTTTAAACATTAGGTTTCCTTAACGCTGTATACGTTTGACAGTGCGCAGATTCTAGAGTAGTTGTGTGCTTCATAGAATACTTTTCTACCAGGACATTGCTCTTTCTTTCAGAGGGAAATATGGATTACTTTGAAGATTCACATTTTCAAATTTCAAATATCAGGAAACTTATCAGTAAAAAAAACTCTGTAAAAAAAAAAAAAAAACTAGACATTTAGAGAATTTAACCAAACTGTGAAAGACTTTCCTTCTTGTTTCCCATTTTTTATTCTTCTCTTCTTTCTTCAATTAAAAACATTAATAATATACTTACAGTGGCACTCATACATTTATGAACCCATGCTAAAGTTGACTAAATAGAGGAATAAAAAAATCATCTTTTGGAAACTGATCTTAATCCCTTAATTACAAAAATGAGAAAAAATCCACCCTTTGAGGACACCAATTTTCTTTTTTGTTTTTTCTGTGAAATAAACAAAGTATTAAGTCAGTCCACCCCTATGTTAAATTCCCATAGAGGCAGGCAGATTTTTTTTTTAAAGGCCAGTTATTTCATGGATCCAGGATACTATGCATGCTGATAAAGTTCCCTTGGCATTTGGAATTGAAATAGCCCCCACATCATCACATACCCTTCAAAAAAAAGGAGGGGGGGTGGGGGGGGGGGGAGTGGGGGTGGGAATAGTTTGTGATTGATGGGGGTATGGTGAAGGGTATGTGATGATGTGGGGTTATGGTGAAGGGTATGTGATGATGTGGGGTATGGTGAAGGGTATGTGATGATGTGGGGGTATGGTGAAGGGTATGTGATGATGTGGGGGTATGGTGAAGGGTATGTGATGATGTGGGGGTATGGTGAAGGGTATGTGATGATGTGGGGGTATGGTGAAGGGTATGTGATGATGTGGGGGTATGGTGAAGGGTATGTGATGATGTGGGGGTATGGTGAACGGTATGTGATGATGTGGGGGTATGAAAACCTCAAAGCAGACAAAGCACAAAAAGAAAAGAAAGTAAAGTAGAAGCGACAACATGTTCCAGGCAGATTGTAACCTCCAGCGGGACAAATGATGAGAATAAAGGCTCCTGCAGAGTTAAAAACCTTCCCATGTCTCCCTCCATTATTCAAGGTAAGACCTATTTTGGCGCTGCAGCTAGCCGCGGGACACGGCCCGTGCACGGACTGCAGCCCTGACACTGTCAGGCGACAGGGAAAGGACACACTCGTCCTCGCTGGGCACGCTCGCCGTCGTTAAGCTCTGTACATAGGAACGGAGGGCGAGCCGTCCCTCATTTCCTGTCATCTTGTCACTGAAACCGCAAATTACGCCACCGTGGAATTGATGAGCTGTCAGGCGCGACCCTGCAGAGCTGTCAGGGGGCTGACACCCTGAAATGAGCAGGTCCAGACGAAAAAGGCAAACAGCTTAATTTCTGAGAATACTGCGACATTTTGATCGCTGGGAGGCCCCACAGACTGATAAACTCCACATAATGTATGCAGCCTTTAATGTGATGCGGGAAAAGTAAATGAAGGGATTCACTCTAAATGGATGTATATCAGTATATCACACTATTTATAACTTAAAACCTTTGAAATGTAAAAATAGTTGTTAAAGGAGGCGACATGCGACAGGCGACATGACTCTCTTTGATGTAGTGACCATGAAACGTGAAGATGAAATGCGCACACAGGCATGATATACGTAACCAAAAGGTGTTTAACCTTCAACTTAGATGTAGATTTAGATTCAACTTTATTGTCATTGTGCAGAGTACAAGTACAAAGACAACGAAATGCAGTTTGCGTCCAACCAGAAGTGCAAAAAGAGCAGAAAAGTGCAATGTGATATTCAAGGATAGACAGGACAATAAGTATAGTGCAGTGTAGACAGTAGTATACAGTTGGTTAACAGAAGGTGGTTTAAGAGTAATATAAATTAAATATAAATATGTGCAATGTATTAGCAGTTAACTTATAAGAGCAGAATAAATATGGCTATGTAATATGAACAGTGTATGAACAACAAATGGATTTGTGGATCCCACCAAAGAGGTCGGTGATGAACGTATGTTTCCGGTGCCAGACTGTGATTGCTACCCCACGCAGAAAGAGACACAGAGATGGCAGTAGGGCTGGGCAATATATTGGTATTATATCGATATCATGATATGAGACTAGATATCATCTTAGATTTTGGATATCGTAATATCGTGATATGACAGTGTTGTCTTTTCCTAGTTTTAAAGGCTGCATTACAGTAAAGTGATTTCTGAACTTACCAGACTGTTCTAGCCGTTCTATTATTTGCCTTTTCCCCACTTAGACATTATATCCACATTACTGATGATTATTCATCAAAAATCTAAGTGTGAAGATATTTTGTGAAAGCACCACTTGTCAACCCTAGAATATCGTCGCAATATCGATATCAAGGTATTTGGTCAAGAATATCGTGATATCTGATTTTCTCCCTATCGCCCAGCCCTAGATGGCAGGCGTTTCCATGAACCATTCGTACACGAAAAGTAATGTAGTTCAATTCATAATTATTCCACTTATTTCTTATTATGTAAACCACATTGACTGCTGCTGTATAAGAGCGCAAACATCCTAAAAGTGGAGTGGAGTTCGTGTTCGGTTTTTACCGAGATTCTCTGACGTGCAACTTCATTTGTACGCTGCAACTTTCTGGAGCAGCTTTCCTTCTGAAGGTCCAGCGATGTGGGAACTGCAGATTTACAATTTGATTTTCATTCCATTAGCCTACATACAGTATAAGGACAAATAAAATAAAGGGCACGTTGAACTATAGCCCGCTCTTACCGGTGCTTGATAGCGTTCAGTTTTGGCGAAGGATTTCAGTAATTCTCTGTTCCTGGGAATCAGCAGAAACAAGCTACAGTGGAGACACAGCAGACGACAAGGAGGTAAAAATAGACCGAATAGCAATGAGGCAACTTTCCTCTCGCCCTGAAGCCGTGTGAGTCAAAGTGTGTGTGTGGGGGGGGGTTGCTTCTCCTCGTAGGGACCTCTCGCAGCTCCTTAAGGTTTAGGAGGGAACGATTTTACCCGATCTAATCCGCGGCCCTGCTTCTCTCGGATAAGGGGAAAGTAGGACAAGACTTGCACGCTGCGGGGGAGGATGTAGCTTCTACCGTGTGCACATTTCCATTCAATATTCTGTCTACATTTTGGGCGTTTTGATGACATTCTGAATTAAAATCGGAATTAATCTCGCTTTAACCAGAGTCCTCCAGGCAAGACAGTAAGTAGAGATCTGCGGAGGGTGATTGTAAAAACATCTCTGGGGAGCTCTTCTTTTTCCCGATTAATTTGAAGTTTACTGTTTGTGATTAAACATGTGAGGGCCTTAGATTAGATTCGTGATCAGGTTATATCGCCGAGAATATTATTTAGTCAGTAAGTAAGATGCTCTTACCCAGGGTGATTTAATTGAGCAGCAGAACAGACCGCAAATTAAAGATAACAAACATCAACACAATGTAAAATAATAGGCCTTAAAATCCAATCCAATCAAACATTAAATATAAGAAATAGTGCAGCATCCAAAGCCACAGTGCCCTGAAAACCAATAGACCTTTTTCACGGCAGACATGTTGACATGTCATAGCAGGAAAAGCACAGGTGTGTTCAAAACCATTAATGATGGCTGCATTCCACTTCCACAGGTGTCACTGCCCGATGTGAGGCGAGTGCAGATGTGAGTTGCGCCTGCGTCACTTTGCGACAAGTAGCCTCCAAGATGCTAACGGCTTTTTGAGCTAACGCACAGTCTTTGAGCTAACGTTAGCAATCAAACAATCATAGCTAAAACGTTCTTGAAATGACTGCTAGCTACAAGTTACCCATCAAACACAACAAAGGCTGTCACTTGAACGGCGTTTTGAGCTAACGTTAGCAATCTAACAATCATAGATAGCTAAAACGTTTTTGAAATGACTGCTAGCTACAAGTTACCAATCAAACACAACAAAGGCTGTCACTTGAACGACGTTTTGAGCTAACGTTAGCAATCAGACAATCATCGATAGCTAAAACGTTTTTGAAATGACTGCTAGCTACAAGTTAGCAATCAAAAACACAACAAAGGCTGTCACTTGAACGGCGTTTTGAGCTAACGTTAGCAATCAAACAATCATAGATAGCTAAAATGTTTTTGAAATGGTTTCCATCTTCTGTTATTGTATGTAAAGAGAAACATTTATTATTTTATGGATTTCACAAATTTCAGTAAGACACGTTATGCCGTAAACCGTTTAAATCTGAGAATGCGCGACTCACATCGGGTAGTGACAGAGGCCCTGGTATTGTGCATGCTGACTCACTGAAATATCTTACTGGGACACTTGATGGAATTGAGCCATCGTTAAGGTTATCAATTTCAGCTGTGCTATTCCTACTATGACAAGTCAAAATGTCTGCTGTGAAATAGGTCCATAACGTATAATGTAATACACAGTCTTACCATGTAGTAAAAAGTTGAACTCCACATGGTGACTCATGTTTTCTGATAGGAGCGCTGGAGTGGCCAGTACACATTATTCAGCATTCACGGGGTTAAAATCCCAACAAGAAACACAATGACAGTGTATGACTCTTTTGGTTATGGTTTTTTTTCATACGCTTTTTCATACGCTGCTTCTAGTGTGGCCCTTGAGTTTGACACCCCTGTTAATGTAGATGAACGGGAATTGTAGTCGGCGAGTCCCGCAATATAATGATGTAAGCGTGCTCTGGCCCTGATTGCAGTGTGAGGGGCAGGTCAGCGTGGGGGAGGGGGAGGGGGGGACAATCGTGCTCGGGCACATGGTTCAAAGCAATTGGGCCGAGCGTGAGCACGCCCTAAGAGGCCTAACATAGACCAAGTCGGTACGCTTCTCTAGAAACGTGCTAAATTCAATTTGAGTCTTGTTGGAATTGAACAAAAAGGGCAGGAAAGACAAGACGACGATGGGAAATAGAGGACAGGACTAGAAGAAGGCAAAGAATCTGAAGAAAGGGAGAACTATTTGGAGACAGACAGAGGGATGGAAGAAGGGAGGTGGAGAAGCAAGGAAGGGATAGTAAGAAACAAACAGGGAGGAACGAAATGGTAGAATTGGGGATTAAGGGATAAAGGGTGGGATGAGGAAAGACAGTTAAGACGAGGAGAGAGAGAGAGAGGGGTGAAGCACACAAACAGAGGTGACCGTGACGTCAACCCGGAGCCCAGCTGACTCGCTCGCTGACCAGCCTCGTGCTCCCTGCACATCTACTCCACGCGGCGGCTGCTGCTGCACGCCCTTTTTAAACACCAAGGAGGAGGGGACAAAGAAGAAGAAGAGGGAGAGACAAGAAAAACCGGGAGAGAGAAAGAGAGAGAGAGAGAGAGAGAGAGAGAGACACGGAGGAGCAAGGAGGCTCCGTTCTCATCCTCGCGCGCAGCACGGGGACTGACAGGACAGTGGGGTATTGTTTCTTTGGGGACACTTTCCATGCACACGAGCCGCTTTTATCCCCCGCGCGGTCTCTCCTCTCTACAGAGATAACCGAGTAGGATTGTGACGGAGGACCGTTGTGTTTTTCTTGGCACCGCCCCCCTCCCACCAAGCCAGGTGTTGCATTCAATCCAAGCGCGAGCCCCTCGTGTCGATGGAGAGGCACGAGAAGGAGGGTTGATCCGTGCTGCGGAGCTCGCGCACTCGACTCTGTCTGAACCAGTCCGAGAGCCTCTCGTGCAACAACAAGTTTGACAATTTTGAATCTCCTCCTGGCAGAAACGGAAACGGATTATATGAACGGATTTTTAAGTCTTTGTTACCGTTTCCTTGGCCTCTTCGGTCAGCGGATTTTGTCTTTTTTGTGGCATTTTTCCTAAACGTTACAGTAAAAACGGGAATTAACGTGATTTTGGGCTTTTGTTTTTCTTTGCTCTACAGCGGCACGCGCAAATAAGAAAGGTACGGCAAAGTAAACGGACCCAGCTGTGCCAACGACGCGCGAGCCGTACAGTTTAAATAGATTCCATAGCCTATATATATTTTATATATATATATTTTTTCCTGCTGCCTGACACCGCGTGAACCCCGGAACCTCCGCCTTTGTTTTTGACTGATCTCCGGCTGCCCGTGTGGCGCCGCGTGCACCCCTGATGGTGCGGACGGTCGGCGCACGGTGGCTCGAGCTGCCGTTTGGACACGCCGCCCGGTGATTCAGCCCTTTCAGCACGGAGACACTGTGCACGGTGATGGTGATGATGATGGTGCGGGTACGCGGTTGATTCCGGGAGATGCGTTTCCACTCGAGCTGGATTTACGTGCTGTTTCTTAAGTGGAATCGTTCGCGTGACGATGACCTCCAACCGCGCTTTACGCCGTGCTGCGCTCGCCCCGAAATCTTCGAGCTAACCGTTCCCACAGCCGGGAACTGCGGGAAGGGAGGGATAATATTAACCGACGCAACCGTGAGGAGAAGAACCCAGTAACAGCAGCAGCAGCAGCAACAAGCGGCAGCGGTGATGGAGCTGTCCGAGGTCCGGTGCTCCAGCGCGAGCGAGGAGCTGTACACCATCAACAAGACGCCGAGCAGCAGCAACAACAGCAGCGGCAGCGGTAGCGGCGCGGCGGCGGCGGCAGCGCGCGACCCAAACGCCTGCTGTGGCAGAACGCGGTGCGGCACATCACAGAGCAGCGGTTCATCCACGAGCAGGGCGGGGGGGGAGGCGGGGCGGGGGTGAAGGACGAGCCCTACGACCCGAGCCAGGAGGGCGCGCGGAAGCATTCCGCGGGGCGGACGTCGGTGGGAGACCGGCACAACAACGGCGGCACCAAGGTGTTCCCGGCGGAGCGCGCGAGCAGCGACCTGGGCTTC
Organism: Perca fluviatilis; assembly: GCF_010015445.1. Lineage (NCBI taxonomy): Eukaryota > Metazoa > Chordata > Actinopteri > Perciformes > Percidae > Perca > Perca fluviatilis. The sequence continues at coordinate 5,200,360 of NC_053122.1, forward strand.
CTGCAGATCGACTGCGCGCCGAGCAACTCGGACTTTTTCCTGAACTGGGGCTACACATACCGGGGCGTCATCTTCCCCACGCTACGGAACTCCTTCAAGTCCCGCGACCTGGAGCGGCTCTACCAGCGCTACTTCCTGGGCCAGAGGCGCAAATCCGTGGTGGTGATGAACATCCTGGACGTGGTGACGAAGCTCACGCTGCTGGTGCTGCACCTGACGCTGGCCTCGTCCCCGATGGACCCGATCAAGGGCACGCTCCTGGGCTTCTTCACGGGCGTCGAGGTGGTCATATGTGCCTTAGTGGTGGTGCGGAAGGACACCACGTCGCACAGCTACCTGCAGTACAGCGGCGTGGTCACGTGGGTGGCCATGGCGACGCAGATCCTGGCGGCCGGCCTGGGCTACGGGCTGCTCGGGGACGGGGTGGGCTACGTGCTGTTCACGCTGTTCGCCACCTACAGCATGCTGCCGCTGCCGCTCACCTGGGCCATCATGGCCGGCCTGTTCACCTCGGGGCTCCACATCCTGGTCCAGATGCTCATCTCCCAGAATGCACCGCTCTCCACCAACCAGGTAAGCCCCCTCACCTGTCCTCCTGACTACATTCATACCCACCCTTTTTCTCCATCCTTCTCTCCTCTTTTGTCTCCTCTCCTTTCCTCTTCTCTTTCTCCATCCATCCCATGCTCTTTTCTCCATCTTCCCCTCCTCTCCTCTTCCTCTCCTCCTGACCTCTCCTCCTGGTCTTCTCAATTCATCCACCCCCTTCTCTCCTCTTCCTCTTCTCCTTAATTGACCTTTTTTTTTTTTTTTTTTTTTTTTTTTTTTTTTTTTTTTTTTTTTTTTTTTTTTTTTTTTTTTTTTCTTTTTTGCTCTTTTCTCTACTCCCCCTAATCTCTTCCCCCTCCGTCTCCCTTTGCCTCCCCCTAATCCCCTGCTCCTCCTTTACAGTTTCTCCACCTTCCCCCTATTTCTTTACTTATTCTTCCTCTCTCTCTTCCATCCGGCTCTATCTCTATCTACCTTTCTTCCTCACTTAGGCGTCTCCACCTCCTCTCCTTCTACCTCCCCTCTCCTCGCTTCCACCCAGACCTCCTCTTCTCTCCTGTCTGCCTTTCCCTTTTATTTTTCTCATCATCCTTCTCCTCCTCTCCTCTGCCTCAGACAGTCTCCATTATTGACGGGCCCATGCTTATCTTCAGTCTTCCATCTCCCCTTCTTCCTCCTCCTCCTCCGAACCGAATAGTAAAGAGAGTCATTTACTATTCGGTTTGTTAGGGCTCCTCAGTGCCTCCTTCCAGAAACCACCAAACTTGTTGACAAATGGCCGCAGTGCTAACTAATGCCTGGCGATATCTTGGTGTTTTACTGAAGCTCCTTCCTTCTCCGCTTCATATTTATGCTTGATTTCGGACCATAAAAACTATAAAAACTGGGCAGTAGTTCATTTGCAGCAGTTTTGTTGTCGGTGAAACTACACTTGGCTTGTGTTTCTGTGTGTGAACGTGTGTTCGTTTGTCGGCTTCCCAGGGCTGTTTGTCTGGGATTTCCCATGTGTGTAAGGTCTTGAATGGAGTTTTGAAAAGTTTCAGTTGTAATAGTGAAATATGGCACTTTCTGTTTCTGGGTGACATCGGCCTGGTCTGACTGCTGAGGTTTCAGCACCAGGAGCTGTCCACACACACACACACACACACAGTCACACAGAGAGACGGACACACACACACATACACACACACACACACACACACAAAAACAATCACACAGAGAGACAGACACACACATACAAACACACACACACACACACACACACACACACACACACACACACACACACACACACAACCCAAAGACAATCACACAGAGACACACACACAAACACACCCAAAGACAATCACACAGAGACACACACACAAATACACGCACACACACACACGCACACACAGAAACAATCACACTGAGAGATGGAGACACACACACACACACACACACACACACAAAACACCCAAAGACAATCACACAGAGACATACACACACATACACACACACTCACACACACACACACACACACACACACACACACACACGCGCGTCGCAGCTCTGAAAAGGTTCTGCCCCCCCTACTGGTGAATATTATAATCATAAATCAGCTTTTACACAACCTGCATCCATCCCAAACCTTTTCTCTCCATATGTAGGTCAGTGTAAGTGTGACGATGAGGACAAAACGCTGACTTTCAGCTCGAGGTTCTTTACATGCACGTCACATTACCAGTTTAGGAGCAGCAGTTTGTTTCATGTAAAGCACTTTGAATTGCCTTGTTGCTGAAATCTGCTACACAAATACAGCTGCCTTGCCTTGCCTTCATACAGATTTATACATCGGGTGCAGCACGCAGCCTTAATCTATAGGAGCGTTCTGTCACTCAACGTTCTGTTGAGGAGGGAATTAATAATACTGAAACTGAGCTGGACCCTTGTTTCCTAGTACTCCCCTTCCTGGAGTCTTTGCTTTCGAAAGGCAGTCCGCGGCTCAAATGTCAGATAGTACAGCTGGTATAATGCATTCAAAAGCTACAGTACCGTACGGTCTGCTGTTGCTGTGGAGGATTTATGGAGGCAGAACAAGAGCTTTTTAAACTTCAGATCAAGGGCTTTGATACGGTTCATTTTACCCGACTCTGCACGTACAATACAACTTTTGTTCTCGTTGTCGTCGTGGGGAAACCTAAGCTGTGAGAAAAGCCTCCTTCCTATTTCTCTTACTGCGTAACTGTGATAAGACATAAGACATGGGAGGCTGTATTGTCATTGCACCTGCTGTCTAAAAGTATCACAAGGAAATTGTACTGGTGTTCCCTGAAAACTGAATTTAAATATATATATATATATATATATATATATAAATAAAAAAAACGCAACAACAAAGAAAGAAGAGAAGTGACAAGCAAGAAGTGGACATGTCCCAGTGAAATTGCAATCCTAATGAACATTAGTATGCAGCGATATTGCTCGTTAGAGATATATAAGTGACGGGATGGAATACTATACTGCAGGTGATGATCATGCAAGCTATAAGTCAACAAAAACGCGTTTGATTGGACCGCGTGCTGCACACTGGACAGATCATGGTTCGTGCTGTCCATCTCGTTTGCTGTCAGGACTAAAAGGATGGGACGGCGTGGGATCGGAAATCTCAGCGAAGGCCTCGGAAGTGATTTCCTTTTTTTTTTTAAATCAGCTTTTATTTTCTGCAGCGCATAGATCTCATTTTCAGAACTAAGGTCTCCATGTCAACATGAAAACTCCCCACATCAGCAGTCCGCTGTGAAATGTTTCTCCCCCGTCAGCTCGCTCCTTTTCGGCCCGGGCCGCGAGCGCTGTGAGAGGAGCGGAGATGACAGCCTGTCATGCATCCCGAGGATAATCCATAGTAGAGTTTGCATCAAAACACTGGAGGACGGTTATGGGTCACACATCACACAGACACATGAAATGATATGGAATATAACCACAGACAATGAAACTACAGTCAACAAAAAAAAAAAAAATAACATCACCTCCAGTGTTTTTCCTAGAGTTTTATGGAAACCTTAGGTGTGCATATTTGGCGAGGGTTTAGGGGGTCTTTCCTCAAGAAAATGTGTTTTTTTTTTCAATAAAAGAAATATGCAATTTCACATCATTTTGGTCTGTGTCTAAAACATTGGAAAAGCTAGAACAGTTTTCAATAGTAGGCCTATTTATCAGTTCAGCGACTAAAGGGAAGTCCATCCATCCATCCATCCATCCATCCATCCATCCATCCATCCATCTTCATCTGCTTATCCGGGGTCGGGTCGCGGGGGGAGCAGCTCCAGCAGGGGACCCCAAACTTCCTTTTCCCGAGCCACATTAACCAGCTCCGACTGGGGGATCCCGAGGCGTTCCCAGGCCAGGGTGGAGATATAATCCCTCCACCTAGTCCTGGGTCTTCCCCGAGGCCTCCTCCCAGCTGGAGCCAACGGGCCTGGAACACCTCCCTAGGGAGGCGCCCATGTCCGAACCACCTCAACTGGCTCCTTTCGACGCGAAGGAGCAGCGGCTCTACTCCGAGCTCCTCACAGGTGACTGAGCTTCTCACCCTATCTCTAAGGGAGACGCCAGCCACCCTCCTGAGGAAACCCATTTCGGCCGCTTGTACCCTGGATCTCGTTCTTTCGGTCCTGACCCAGTCTTCATGACCATAGGTGAGGGTAGGAACGAAAATTGACCGGTAGATCGAGAGCTTTGCCTTCTTGCTCAGCTCTCTTTTCATCACAACGGTGCGATAAATTGAATGTAATACCGCCCCCGCTGCACCGATTCTACTACCAATCTCCCGCTCCATTGTCCCCTCACACCCCAAGGTACTTGAACTCCTTCACTTGGAGTAATGACTCATCCCCTACCTGGAGAAGGCACTCCATCGGTTTCCTGCTGAGAACCATAATAAAGGGAAGTTCTGCTGTTTAAAACGACATGATGATTCACAATTTGTCTCATGCGACACAGTTTTTTTGGCCTTTGACTTCGGTTTTTCCATCTCTTTGCAATTTTCAGTATCATTGCATTAACACAAAGACATTCTATTGTCGTCATCTCACAGAGCTACCAAACACTTTCATGTCCAGGATGTCAATTTCTGGCTTATAGGTGATATTAAGGGCATTAGCTTTTTGCTTTGGTATTTGTGTCTTTTTTTAAAGATTATTTTGTGGGCATTTCTGCCTTTTAATGGATAGGACCGCTAGATATGAAAGAGGAGAGAGAGGGGGAGGGGAAGACATGCAGGAAATTGTCACAGGTCGGACTCGAACCCTGGACCTTCAGTGTCGAGGAATGAACCTCTTTTATATGTGTGCCTGCTCAACCAACTGAGCTAACCCGGCCACATTTGTGTCTTTTTAAAACTGATTAGTCGATCCATAGAATGTTTCTTGGCGACAATTTTTGATAGTCGATTAAACGTTTAGGTTATTTCAATGATTCCATCTTTGCAATTACGAGGATCTCCTGCTTTTGTCTCGTTGATTCGATAGGAAATTGAATATCTTTTAGGATTTGTAGGTCGCACAAACCAAGACGTTTTGGAAGATGTTACCGTGGACTGTGGTACCTTTGTAATTTCATTTCTCACTATCTTTCGGACAGTTTGTACATCAAACGTTTGAGGAAAAATAATCCTGGTCACCAGGCTGTCCACATAGACATTTGGAGTCATGCCTTATTTTCAGCGTGTTTGTTGATGCAGCACAGAGTCACGCACGTACTGCACCCGTGGAACACGGCGAAAGGTCACTGAGCGTGCTCAGTGTGACTCTATAGCGGCCTGATCTGAAGGCTGGATGAACAGAGCCTTGTCCTTACCGGTGTCACGCTGAATCCCATCATGCTCCACTTCTGAGTCTCAGCTGACTCGGCCGACCCTCTGCGTGGCCGTGTAGCTGACTGTACGCTGCTCTGTGTGTCTCGTGTGTTGTGTAGCTCGGGGGGGATTTCCCAGCTTCCCCATCGTGTTGTTCAGCTGTGTTGTGTAGCTCGCAGCCACCGGCCCAGCGAGGTCCGAGGTCGAGGCTGCTGTTAGTTGGATTTCGGGAGTCTGACACTTTCCATAATTTTTGCAGATCATTTAATCTTCGACACAGCTGCGATGCAGCCTGATTTCTGACCATAAAAGCTTTTCCATTTGCTTCTTAAAACACTTACTGGTCAGGTTGTTGTTTTGTGATTAAACCCTGAACTTACCAGGCTGTTGTAACTGTTCTATTATTTACCCTTTCCCCACTTAGATATTATGGCCACATTACTGATGATTATTTATCTTAAATCTCATTGTGTAAATAATTTGTTAAAGCACCAATTGTCAACCCTAGGATATCGCCGCAATATTGTTATCGAGGTATTTTGTCAAGAATATTGTGATCTGATTTTCTCCCTATCGCCCAGCCCTAAACTACACCATTCAAGACCATTCAACAAAACAGTAACACAATTGACACTCAACCATAAACCAAATAAACATAAGTAAAAATGACAACACCATAAGCCCATCATAGACATCTGTCCCCAGCACAAAGCTTCTTAGGAGTCCTCCAGAAAGTTCAGCTACTTTCCCCATTTTCTAGTGTAGACATCTAATCTAAAAAAATTCTTCGGGGGGGGTTCATTCCTAATGGAAACAATAACCTGGTGCATTATAAAAAATATTAGACGGTTACTTCTTGCTTCTTCAATTTCAATTTACAGCAGAAGTTCTCTGAGAATCTCCTTTAAATCCAAGATAAACTGGTATTTTAACTGAAATTTTCCCTGACCTAACTGATATCAAATCGGCACCTTGTGAATCGGAATTGAATCGAGTTAGGAAGTCACTGGCGATACCATTACATTACATAACATTACATGTGATTTAGCTGACGCTTTTATCCAAAGTGACTTACAGTTGCTACATATGTCAGAGGCTGCACACCTCTGGAGCAACCAGGGGTTAAGTGTCTTGCTCAGGAACACATTGGTTGATGTATAGGAATTGAACCCAGATCTCCCACACCAGTCATGTGTCATAGCCACTGCAGGTTATTGATGAGTCCGTTAATTATCTTCCACTCGCGCTGCGATAAATCCTATCTTGTGTCATTATTATGAGCATTAACTCGCTGGAAACTGGGGATTATTTTAGCATTGTGTGTTGGTATTAGTCCCATACGTACACGTTCAGTCTTAATTCGGCTGCGATGACATGCATGCTGCGTCGGGGTCGAGTGCATGCAGCATGATGGTCGCGGCGGAGCGAGGATTAGGACGGCTCACACATACACCCCGGGGGGGTTGGGAAGACGCGGCTCGCTGTGAAATGAAACATCCTGGACTCAAGCAGTGCTAATCTGCCTTTAATAAATTGTGTTTGCTTAAGGATGTGGCGAACATATTATGTACATATTAACGACAGAGAGGAGAGACGAGGATGCTGAATGTCAGTTTCATTAGAAAGGGAAGCTCTGGATTTAACACACGCCTCGGTTCAAGTGGAAGTCAAACTGGGACTAAAAATATTCCCGCAGGGCTGCACTAATGCCTGCCATGCACTAGAAGTCTCTGAAAAAGAGTCATCTCACATCTAAAGACAATCCGTCATGATATGTAAAGACTGGAGATCTGGCAGGGTCACAATTTTCCATACTACAACTAGATTCATTTTGAAAACTTTAAGCAAGCTAGGTAGCTGGTAACTAGCGTTAGCTGGTAACTTGAGGAAAAGTTAGCAGATTTTCTTTTCTGCCGTACATGCAGATGAATGGCAGCAGTAGCCGGAGGTCCACGTTCATCCGTTGGATGACGCGCTTCGGGAGGGTTGAAAATCGGCAAATTTCCCTCTTTAGCATTTAGCTTAGCGCGGCGCAATTGCAACCATAGACAACACCGGCGCTACCCAGTTTGCTGCTTGCTGTTGTTTTTACGGATACAGATAGCTTTATTTACCCCGGAAGGGCAATTCAGTTTCTACAGTCCACCGAAACATACATAGAGTGCACATTCTCCTGTCACCAATGACAGAAGGAGCCAGGGGGCGTAGCCGTAATTTCAGAAGTGAGGGGGACAGATTGTTCAGGGTGATTTCATGAAATTAAACATGCAGTTTTTCTTTGGCATTTATTGCTTTTATTGATAGGACAGATTAAGTCAGGTCGGAACCGAACCTGCAACAAGGACTGAGCCTCTGTACATGGGGCGCACGCTCCACCATGTGAGCTAAACAGGCGACCCTTGTTTCATGAAATTAGTATGGAAAAAAAGTATTGTTTAGGAACCGATATCGAAGTCACGGTATCGGTACCGAAGATGTATAAACGATACCCAGCCCTAGTTGCGGTGGCACCTCAATTGTAAACGTTGAGGTAATTGACTACAATGTGAAAGTGAAGGAGGGTTAGTAGAGTAGTTTGAATTCGGTATCATTTCACAGCAGAAATACTGTTATAACCACTGTTACCACCACTCCTCCCTTCCTGTCAGACTCTGAAAAGCCTCCATCGATCCGTCTCCGTCTCTATAGAGCCTCTCTCAGCGCCGCTGCTGGTCGCACATCTTTTGTCTGCGGCCCCATTGAATCCCTCAAAGCCTTCACACCAACCCCGATCACGTCCTATCTTCTCTAAACATGAGCTCACATTGACCTGCTGTTTGCATTTTTCTCCCCTCGCTGCCGTATTGAAGGATGCCTTTGTAGAAGCCATTTAGCCTTTTTACTTGTTTTAAATGAACTGAGGCATTCAGTAAATAACAGATTAGGTTGTTCTGGGCTGTGGGGGAGTGTGTGTATGATGATGATGTGTGTGTGTGTGTGTGTGTGTGTGTGTGTGTGTGTTTGGGTGTTAGGGAAACGTTCTAGTGTTGCTAAGAGCATTATAAAACTGTCAATAGCACTGTATCTTCTTCCCTATGTTCACACTTAGGCGCACACACACACACACACACACACACACACACACACACACACACACACACACACACACACAGCGTGAGCTTTGCACCCAGCGATTATTCGTTCTTCAAGCTCGCCGCAGTTTCCTCCGTCAAGGTCAAACTCATCTTACCTGGAGCGCCGGCTGCAGCGAGGAGATAGAGCAGGGAAAAAAAGAGACAACGAGGCAAATGTGGATTTCATAAAGAGAATACATGCATGCATTGTTATTCTCTTGCCCTTTTGCGTGCCCTGAAACAATATTTTGTGCCTTTTAATATTGTGTGCGTTGCTGTTTCCCCCGCTGCCAGCCAATCACAATCAAACCCATTTTTTAATTTCTTTTTTAAAAGACGTCCGTGTGCCTTTATTTCAATTTTGAGGTTTCAGGTTTACATAAGAAAGGAACTGATCCGATTGTCTGTGACGGATTCTTTGGCTCTTCTTTCTTTTCTAAACAGCGCCACTGGCTGATCACGACCTAATTACAATCCGGAGAGACTTCATTTAGTTCGAACTGGGGCTGCAACCAACGGTTATTTTCAATTTGTTGATTATCAATCAGTTGATTGTTTTTCATGAAAAGGGTTCGTATGATATGGTACAAAAAATTCAGCGGTCTTTATAGTTCAATTGAAGTCAAACTGTCGTTATTTGCTTTGCCAGTAACTTTACAATGTTACCTGGCAAAGTTAATTTTTACCCGCATTTGGCGGGTTGGCGGGTGTCAATTTAAAGCCCTGTATACATTAATAAATATGTGAAATACATACAAATTACAGTGCTTTACTTTTCGTAGTTCTATGTACGAATGGTTCACGAGAACAGTCTGATTTATGTTACTGTGTGTGTAGAGCAGTAGTGGTAGTGTGCTCATCCCCACTGGTGAGGTGCAGGGCAAAAAGGGGCTGGATACAACTGAAAAGAATGAGATGGACACACTCTGCTGATACTCCCATGTTTATTGTTCTACAACGTTTCAACACTGCTGGGTCTTCTTCAGGCAAATGGCATTCAACAGTGGCTCAAGCATATACTGTACATAGGGCACAGACATGGTCAGCTGATCATGCCTCAGCTGAGCTCATTTAAACAAATTACCAAGGCCTTGATGGGCCTAAGTACCACCTTTACAATAGTCACATAGTTCGTTAGTTTAGTTAGTGATACAATTACTTATACACGATATGCACACAGACAATGAAAAAATGACAAAATGGCCAAAACCCTAACTTACAAAATAACATTATGTGCTACACTATCCCACATTGACACTATTTTTCACATTAGACCAATCCCACACACAATATCACAAGAAAAGGCTTTATATCAAATTCTTCATTTAAGCCTTTTGGAGACATTGTGTTGAGGTAATAAATCCAAAAAGTTTCTCTCCGAAGAAGCCTTCTACCATACTGTGTGTGGACACTTCGGTCGGCCCACTCGCAACATTCCAAGTTTTGGAAATACTTGAAAGTTTTTCCTTGTTTGACGAACACTATATTGTAGCTTTTATTGCGTATTATTGGGCCGTTCCCTGCAGCCCGCTGTCCCTTCTCACGAGACAGAATTTTTTTTAAATTGAACATTATTCTGGGGAGTCTGCTCTGTGTTTTCTACTGCACAAGAGGCGGGATCAACGGGCGTAGTTCAAATGACTCTGTCAACAAACGTGTTGGTTTGTAGCATTGATCAGCATTTTGCAGAAGCAGCAATGGCATCAAGCGATTTTTGTGGGTTGCCGCGCTTCAGTGGCCACCATGTTGAATGTAAACAAAAAGCAGCTTGCCGTCGCTTCTCTATCGTCATCGTGTTAAACCCCGCCAATAGCGCGCCAGGTGGATAAGCCAGTTTGTGATTGGTCCCCGCAGATTTGTAACGGAAGCAGGATAGAAAGGTACAGGTTTCCAGCCTGAGCTGCAGGGAGAAATCAAATCGCCGGCAGATCGGGCTGGGTTTACCCAGTCTAGATCGGGCTGGGTTTACCCAGTCTAGATCGGGCTGGGTTTACCCAGTCTAGATCGGGCTGGGTTTACCCAATCTAATGGGCCATCATTGTGTCTGGTGCTTAGCGCTGCCCAAGACGATTGTAATTGGTTTAAAGAAATGCCAACAAACCAGAGCACGTTTTTCTCCCATCCCGGAATGCTGTGTGGACTAGCTAGACCCTCCTCCACAGCGCTGTGGAGGAAGGTCTGACAATGCCAGACTATGTTGATCCTGACACACTTTCTGTCATCCAAAGTCAAAGTGTGGTCGGCTTGTCTCTATCTGCAGCTTTCCTCTTTCTTTTCCCCTTTGTGAGCAGCCACGCGTCTTTAGATTGACTCAGCTCGGCGAAAAACCATTTCTGACAGAGGAGGGACACGGGACGAATCAGTGACTCCATCCTTTATCTCTTTTCGTTCCTCCCCCCTCACCTCCCCTCTCTTTCACCCTCCTCGTTCCTCCTTTATCTCGCCGGGTTTCATGCGGTTGATCTCGGACAATCTTGCTGTTACCAGACACTGCACTCAGCCACTCTTAATATTTAATGAAGGATCGGGGCCATCAGCAGCAGCCTTTTTTGAGCTTTTAATAGCAGAGTTTTCCAGTGACATTTTGTGCTGTGACCCATCCAAGGCGTTTCCAAAAACGGCTCCAGATATAAAAGCTTTTACCGTCCCTCATTCTTATTCTTCAGTCATGAATAAACCCTTAAAATCAGGGCATGAAATAAAACATTTTTCATCCATTTAGAAATTAGCAGGCATTATTAAAAGTTAACCAAAAGTTCTTTGTCTTTTCGAAGAAATGCTTGACTGCCAAAGTGCAAAAAAAGTATTATAGAAAATTCATCAATTTTATAAAAGCTTCCTCTAAATACAGTTAAATTAGTATGTAAGTCTCGGCTCAGTAAATATTTATTTTGTACCCAGAATATTTTGCGTAAAGTACCATAACTTTTCAAATAGTGTCTGCAGCTTTGAAAGAGAACTAGGCTTAGGTTACATTTACAAACATTTACATTACTAATTTTCCCTGATTTTATAAGTGTTTGTTGTCATATTATAGTAAGACGTGTCCCTGTTTTCTGATCTGTCCCCGCTTTCATTTGCTGTTGCTGCAACACTCACAGCATCTCTTTCACATTAAAAGCATTCATTACCTGAAAAGGATTTATGATATAACATCTGGAAGTGTATTAAGGAATAATTACAAAAGGTTGTTGATTAGTTCATTCCTAGTCTCGCATTGGCAGCGCTATCTCCACAGCGCTGTGCAGTAAGGTCTGGCCCCTCCACAGATGCATTCTGGGATTGCAGAAAAAAAAACTTTGGATGGGTTGTTTGCATTTCTTTAAACCAATCACAATAGTCTTGGGCGACGCTAAGCTCTGGACGCAGCGACGGTGGCTCTGCTAAATAGTCCACATACAATATTCAGTGAAGTTAACTGTTGACACAATCCAGTAACGTGAGCTATTTAAATTAACTGGATACATGGTTAAACCTCATTGGCTCTTCACCAGTGTATCTCCGTGGTTACTTCGTCCACAGCAATCCCACCAATCGGTCTCAAAACATCCCAATTATAGCCTGACAAGCCAGACCCACATCCAGATGTTGGGTCTGGGAACTCCCCATTGGCAGGGCTCGATCCGAGGGGCGGGATAAACGGTTGTCTTTCAAATTCCCTCTGCACGCAATAGGATAGCGCTACAACCAACCAGAGCAACGCTAGTTGATAGATTCAACTTTTGCTGTATCCGGTCGGCAAAACTCCGAACACATCTCACTTTTTTAAGAATGACTTCAGTGCCGTTCTTTGTTCTTTTCTCAAAGAAAAGCTGAACTCCAAGTCTTCCAGAGTTGCGGTCAAAGCCGATTCGAAAGACCGCTGTTCTCAGCAGCAGCAGCCATAAGCCAGCCCACCGACTCTATACACGATGTGATTGGCCTGACCTGAGTTTGGTTTTTCCACTTCGCAAGCCAACTGAGAGTTGCTAGACCCCCTGGCTGCAAATTACATTTGCTGCCGCTAGGGTGCATCTAGATTTCTAGGCCATCCCAGTTAGAGAGGAAATGCCCTAAACATATTCTTAGTAAATCTTTACAATCATTCCCTGAAAGAACCGAGCAGGCCTGCCTTGTTGTGCCATCTACAGTTTTTTTCAAAACTTGCCATTTTCAGCGTGTATCTTGCTAGCTCGGTGGTTCTGGTTGTGACCGGAGTTTAGAACGTAAACACAAAGAAAGCAGAAGGTACAACGACCGTTGGTCAATCCAGACTAATGACAAAGTAATCACATAAAGTGCCTCTTTGCACCGTCCAAATCTTCTTCAAAACTTGACATTTTCAGCGTGTAGCTGTATAGCTCGTTGTTACAGTTTGTTGTTGTTTCGTTTAGCGAAGAGATTTTGGCGGTAACACACAGAAAGCTTGACATCCGGCGGTCCGGCAGGCGTTATCCCTCACCTGCAAACGTACTTCAGTTGATCCAGATTAGTTTGATTCCCTACCTGACAAACTCCCAACTCTGCTGTTCTGAGTTTCTCTTTTTTTGGAAGAAGTGGTACAAATATTGAAAGAAAATCCACACTGTCTCTCAAGCTTTATGTTGGTGTCTTAAGATATTAAAAGGAGAAAGAATAAAATGGATGAAGCAGTAAGTCTGCTTCAAGGCAGACAGAATTAAGAGCTTGATTTAGTATCCAGCTTATTGCCATCACAAACTTCTCTGAGGGGCCTTTGGCCGTGGCCAGCGTTTGTCACCTTGTTTATTCGTCTGGCCTCGCCCTCGGTGAGACCAAATGAAATGGTCTGTCTGGGAGAATTACAGACACAGACCATAAAAAAAAGGCGCCGTGTAGGGCCTCATTTCCTCCTGTCTTTGCTCTCTGCTTAGAGCTCTTAAACCTTTCGGTGGAGTTTTAGTGCCAGAGGAGTGTCCTGACCTGATAAATGGCACACTGTGTCGTTAAACAGCACAGTCAGTCCTGAAGTAGCCTTCAGGGAATATGGAAGCTATTTTCCACCTTCTACTAGTCTATCCCTTTGTTGTTTTTATCCAAACGTCAAGCCTTGAATTCCAAATTTCCCCGAAGTGTAAACTGAAATGTGTCAGTTTCGATCCAGTGTGTTCAGCAGCTGTCCGACCTCCAAAGTTACCTGCAAGTCATTCCAGTTTGTTCTTGCCAAACGCTGACTCAACAACCCCCCTCCTCTTCCTCTATTATCGTCCAGGCAGCCTAGACATTTATCTCAATGAAAGCTTCTCTTTGTGTCCCTTGGACTAAACTGCTGACAGGACTTCATTGTGGTTATTGTTTTGCTGCTGGTATAAGCGAGAAGGTCAAATGCTCTGATGTCAACTCGTTGGGCACAAATTCAACAAACTCCTTAAGCTTTTTTTGGAGACCACGGCTGCCTTACGTGAGCAGAACGTCAGCAAAATGTGCTCCGTCACCGTCTTCATGACGCATTCTGCTGCTGCAGTCCAAAGTTTCTGATTAAGGATTTCTGGCTTCAAACACAACACTTCAGGAGTCTGTGAAAGAGCGGTTTAGTTTTAACTTGACATCTAAGAAACACAGCTGAATCACCAGAGTCGAGCGTAAACAAGACTTTACTTCGTACGTCATGAGAACAAAGACTGAGGAAACGGTTCGCCAAGTCGTCCTTTCTTACACTTTTCAAGAAAACTCTGAGATGAGGGGCATGATGAGGATTTGGTTAAATATAAACCAGTAAACGGTTATAAAGAACTTTACAAATTAAAGCTACATTATTAAATTTTTTTAGTTGATTCTTAGCAAAAAACCCTTTCGTTCTTTCACAAAAATGTGCTCATTCATGTGTAATTAATTCCACCAACTAATCAAAGTATTCTCGTAAGCGTAGAATCTGCCATTCAGAATCATTCAGAATACATACGAGCGACTCGCTCGAATGACCACGGAAACAATGCCAATGGAAAGTGATCGATGCAGTGACAGACCATAATCGATTACTGCCCTGGTTGATTTTCTGGTTGCTGCTTTTTTTGTTTTTGCCTTTTGTCTGTTGTGTTCAAACTCCGCTTGTGTGTTTTTTTTAGAGCATATACAATAAAAAGGGGAGTTCATATATACCTGACTGCTTGAATTTGTTGATGAAAACAATGTGTAGCAATATATATATATATATATATATATATATATATATATATATAATATTGAGGAGGTGACGAATCGGGATGCATCGTGATATCGATTTGAATCGTTGACAGGATAATCGCAATCGAATTAAATCATGAGACCAGTGAAGACTTACATTACCTTGCGATTGCGTGTGAATTGACGCCGTGGCGAGTAGTATGAAAGGGCGAAAATCGGCATAGGGAGGTTGGTCGGGGTGGAGGATGGAGCAGACACAGGACTTTCACCCAGGAGACCGGGGATCGGTTTCCTTCGTGTCGCGGGTGTGATGTTTCCTTTCCACGTTTGTTCTTTTCCTAAACCCAACCCGCGTGTGATGTTTCCTAAACCCAACTGTAGCCTCGCGATAACATGTAGCCTCGCGATAACACGCCACGTGGCTTTAGAAAGTGACGTGTATGTTTACGCTGTGATGTTGCAGACTGCCGTCCGCTGTATACAGTCTAGACATACACAAATGTCATGATGTTGTGTTGCATCCTTTGTCGTGATGGACACACAAATTCCCTGTTTAAGCACAGCCGCACCTTAAGTATGTTTTGGGTCAAGCAAACACGGGACTTTCACCCAGGAGAACGCCGTTTGTCTCCCGTGGTCAGGGTGGCTCGGATGACCTGATACGGATAATATAAACCAGTAAAATCACACTCTTGCTTTGTTCTGATCCTTAAACCTTTTGAGAGGTTTTCGTCGGCATGTCCGAAGAGTTTTTGTGCCGTAAAATTGATTTTAAAAAGGATCAAAAAAATAAAGGAAGGAGAGACTCCATGGAGCGCTTTGAATCTTATTAACAGGATCTTAAGTTGAATTCCAAATTCACTGGAAGACACAGCAGTGCAGCCTGAACTGGAGTTTTTGGGTCTGATCGTCGTAGTGCTAAAGATGTAGGGCAGAAAAAAAGAACAACGATCGTCTTTTCGTGTTATTCTCCTCCTCCTCCTCCTCCTCCTCTTCCTCAGTGTCAGGAGGTCACCTGAGACCTGGTGACCCTGAGACCTTCCCTACACGCTCTCCTGAGATTAAACACAAACAAACAGAATAATGAGAAGACACAGCTGACTGATGACGACGTGCCGTTTCTTCTCATTATTCTGTGGGGGACGACATATTCAGTGTCAATGTATCACTGCATCGATCCTGTTTAGATGGAGTCAAGAGATTCACTCCCCCTGTGTGTGCTTATATGTAATATCCACACATTTCTCAGCTGTTTCCAGTCTTACCCTAGCAGTATTCTGTGAATTAAAAAATATAAAATAATATTATAAAATAATAATAATAATAATAATAATATTTTCAAGGGACGAAAAATCGTACCTTGCCCGGCCATCTCGTCTGGCTTCAAGTAATGCGATTTGTCTCTGAACTATCAGCTTACTGAACCAATCAGGAGCTACGGGCACTTACAGGCAGCTACAGGCGTGGTTAATGTATGTGTTACGGGCTTGTGCTTATTGGCGAGCCAATTGTATATCGACGATTGAAGGACTGGTCGGCGATTGGTTTTTCCTACGCACATATTATAGGGTAACTATCGTATTTTTTCAACCTGGAACCCCTATGTTCCCATGTTTTTGTGTCTAAGTGACTGATGAGAACAACAACCTTTGACATTGGTCCAGTATTACCAAATAAAGCAATAATTTGACACAAAGTATTGATTTAAAAAGGAGTTTATTGATTTAAAAATGATGATGAATGGGACTTCTTTGGGAATAATTATGTGGACGTCTCTGTCGTCATTCATCTCGTTTCCTTCTTGCACAGCTGCCAACCAACCAACCATCTGCATCATACAAAAGACTCAAAACAAGGACGTATTTTTGTTCTGCTTGGACATAGTGGTATCTTTTTAAGCACTTTTTGAGATAACCGGCTTGGACATTTCTCCCGCCACCCCAATAAATACATACCGGCTCCAGTATTATGTTCAGCATTATTTATTCAAAATAACAATTTCATAGATCTAAGAAACATTGAGGAGAGCAGCTTTTTGAAAACACGAAGGGTCGAAAAAGTTGTTGAAGTTTTGCAGATCAAAGCAGAGCAGGATCAGGACTCTTCGTGTGTCCAATGAGCATCATTTTTTAACATAACATCATTCATAGTTTGTTGTGAAATCACTCCACAGAGAGTTTGATATGCATCATTTGTCCTATTTATCTGACAACATATTGAGTGAGGTTTAAGGCTTAATATGAGGGTGATTTTCAGATTATTCTTCACATTGAGGATGATTTCCGACAGGATTACCTCGCAGCTGTAAGCCATTCATTGCAGCGGGCGCCAGCCAGCAGCGCTTACCGCTCTCCTCTGGGGTTAATGTTTAAAGGGGTGATAGAATGATTATATAGGGTATTTCACACTGTTCCTTATGGTCTCCTAATAGGGTATTTAAAGGTCCAATATGTAATATTTGTACTGTAATAAATCCAAAAATGACACCAATGCCTCATCAGATATTAAGGAAACATGTTAAGCTGAAATACTATCTTTTCCGACAACAATGCTAATGTCAGTATTTTTTCTTTTTGAAATTTACATTCCGTGACGGAATTTCTGTTTATGTTTTGATCTGTGTGTTGTTATCAACGGCCCAGGTTGCCAGATATACCTGTAAAAACGTAAACCCAGCGGGCTACAGCTCTAACGTTAGTACAGCCATGAAAGCAGCAAACAAACGAACAGGATAAATGGAGATAGATTCTACCCGACCTAAAAAAACAGTTGCGTGACCAGAGACGTAACAACCCCCTGGTAAATATTGGAGATGTATTTGAAAGATGGAGACAGCTTAGATCCAAAAAGGACGCAGAATTGGCTTATTTCCTCCTGAACAGGTAAGCATAGCTTCAGGCTAATTTATCACAGCCACTAGGGACGGGCATTTTAGGTCATTTCAACATTTGTGTACTCACATTGAATTATATAGCTAGAGTACCCGAGTTGGTTACTCGCAAAAACAGTTGAGACATAGCCAGTAAAGTGATCCCGACTGGTCCTGGCTAACGCCGCCATGCTAACCCTGCTAACGTTACCGGTAGGACCAGGCAAGCGGGCCATGGCTGTTTACAACGTGTAGTTCCAACCCGGTCTCACGGCAGTTCGTGTAAATATCAACGTTATTCGTAATCTATTGATACGTGTTCACGGAGACGTTTTTCTCGTTTTTTACGTGTAAATGTCACGTTATTTTCTCGGGGAAAGGACGCCGGGAGGCGGCCGAAAAGGAAGCTCCATAAGCCGGGAGGCGCCCGCAAGGCGGCCCGCTGGGGACGCGCTGGATGAGGCGGCAGGGAGGCGGCCGATTCGTGTTGTCCGCCACGTAAAAAACAACAAAAACGTCTCCGTGAACACATATCAATAGATTAAAATAACGTCACATTTACACGAACTGCCATGAGACCGGGCTGTTCAGTCGGCATGGTGGTGGTATTGTTAGCGGTTCCTATTGTAATTCTAAGCCGAGGAAGTGTGCCTGACTGGCGTGTGGAGAGGACGGTGATGTTGTTGTGTTTTTAGCGGTTCATACTGTAATTTTAAGCCGAAAAAGTGTGTCTGTCAGTTGCTTACAGAGCTCCGCGTGAGCACGGGCTTTTATGACTGTCAATATAGCCAGCATCTAACGTTAGCTACTCCGCTGTCCTGTGGAGTAATGTCTGGCTATGTGAGACTAGCATCTAACGTTAGCTACTCTGCTGTGCTGTGAAGTAATGTCTGGCTATGTGAGACTAGCATCTAACGTTAGCTACTCTGCTGTCGTATATATCTATGCTCTGCTGTGCTGTGGAGTATGTCTGGCTATGTGAGAAAAGCGTCTAGCAACATTGTTGTGAATGCTAGGTCTCAGCCTGGCAACCCCCATGAACTTCGAGTCTGGGCAGGAAGGGGCGGGGGAAACAACTCTCCAGTATTTTGAATTGGTAGTGCAGTAACTATTTTAACCGCTAGCTGCCAGTATTACATACAATATTACATATTGCACCTTTAACATTGGTTGGGCTGAAAATGGCCTGGTTGATATTTTTTTTGGCCCTTATGCATCCCTGCGTTTTGGCCCTATTTGGAAAGACAGCTTTTCTTCCAAATATGAAGCTCATCGTAAATTCTTAAAGGAAGACTTCATTCACTTTTCCATCACTCATAATGATAAGCTGTTTCACGGTACGTCACTTGTCAGTAGTAATCAGAACAGCTGTGTTGTTGTTGTTAGTTAAACCAATCAGGGTCGACCATTTGTCGACGAGCCTATCACAGCTTGATACCCTGCTTTAAATCTGCTCTCTCTTCCACGGTTGGCAGTTGTCGTTTCAGGAAATAGAGGCGTCCCGCCTCCTCCCCTTCTGCCACCGGTGGTCACCCGGACCTGGGGTTGCATCTCGGCTTGGCTGTTGATGGTCCCTCTATTTATTCTCCACCACCAGTGTCTGGACTCCATCAGGGGATTTGTTTGGGTTCCTTAAACCCTTTAGGATATTTGGGTTCGATGGAGTCCAATCTCCAGAGACTCGTACATTTACATGTTGTATGTACAATAAATATGTTCATAATTGCAAAGAAGTCTCTCCTGATTGAAATGGTATGCTCAGTAATATTTACATGAGCTGCGTGCTGGCTGATGAGGAACCACATACACAATACATTGGAGACGATACAGCAGGTCTCATATTTCAAACACACACACACACACACACACTGCTGCCCTGCGCACAGCGCACACACAAACACAGACACACACACCGCTGCACAGCGCACACACACAAACACAGACTCACTGTCTGTTACATGCCCAGACATGCCCAGGCGCGAGCCGGCTAAAACAGCCGAGACAAAATAAAAAAATTTCCACACTTTCATTATAACTAGTGTTGTTCTAACGTTACTCTTGCGACATAAAAAAACCTCCACCAGAGAATCCCAACTCACCTCGTAGCTAGTAAGCGCGGGGAGAGGAGAGTGAACCCCAGCAAGCCTGTCCTCTGCCAGTGCCTCTGCAGCGCTGCGTTAGATCCACAACTCCCTCTCGTCCGATATACTCGTTCTAAACCCTTTTCTCTGGGCCAGTAGGCTCTTCCGTTGTACAGTCTGGAACACTGCATATACGACCGTGGTTCTTTTTCAATATCCTTGCAAAACCTCCAAACTTTCTTCTTTTCTAAAGTACACAGCACAGCTCGTGTGTGAGGTCCTGACAGAGCTCCAGCTCAGCGGGTCTGTGAAGGGGGAGAGGCCGACCAGGAAGGCAGCAAACCCGGCCATCAGCCGCCGCCTGTCTCGGCAGATTGTGGAGCTCGTAAAGTCCGACACGTCTTATTAAATTTGCAATTAGCCATACATTTTCATAAAACGGCCCATATTTGAGCTTTACATAGTTGATTTCTCGCATAAAAAAGTCTCAGAAGTGAATTTTGTAATGGAATAGCAGAGATCTGCACGACCTAGATTTAGAAGACTAACTGACCTCAGATCAGTAAGTGGCCTAGTATGTAAATTTTGGGGCGATACAAAGATAGAAGGTTGAGCCAAATGAGGAGGATTTGGGATGTTGACGTCAACTTCCAGCTTTGTTGAGATTCGCCCGTTTTCAGAGGCAGTTTCAAATTGTGAGATTTGCAGAGGAAAGGGGTGTCAATGGGATTTTGAGGTTCTATGTGTGTCCTAGTTACCCACCAAACTGTCGTTTTTCAACTATGACAGGGTAAAATCGGTTTTGCATTCTATCACCCCTTTAATGACATTACTTTTGGATTACGGTTATCTGTTTGAAATGTAGAAAAACGGTAGGTACTCTGGAAAAAGAATGTATGGCGTCTGTATTCAACCCTTTGTGGTGAAAATGTTTGACCACAGACCTGTAACATGTTCTAGTAGAAACCCAAAATACAAGTATGAACCTGAAAATGACCATTTATGGAACGTTTTTTGTCCAGTGCAGAGGCAATTTGTATTGACTATCAATTGAAGCAGACTGTCCTTCCCAAAAAAACGGCCATATAGGCTAGGTCATCTGTGCAATTAGGACCTACATTGGGGACATATACGGGAGCAAAGGAGGGAGTTAGTTGATGAAGTCTGCGTTGGGAGCAGGTCGGGCCTGATAGGTGGGTCAAAGAAAGAGGACTTTCACCCAGGAGACGGAGGTTTGTGTCCCGTTTGAAAATAAAAGTAAACAAGTTGTTTTATTACTTCACGAACGTGACATTCAGCCTCATGTGTGTAACTGGAAGTGAAGTAACGTCTGATTTGAACCCAAACTACGATATTACGAAACCCAACTGCAACCGTTTTCACAACGTTAGCGACGTGTTTTCAACTGCAACCGTTACATTCTCTGGTTAGGTTTAGGAGTCAATGTTGACTTGTATTTAACTAGGCTACTTGCTTATTTGAACCCAAACCATGATCTATGAGCCTAACCAAATACTTTTGTTTCAATTCACAACGCGCGCCTGTTGCTGGTACTCTCCGACAGCCATGTCATTTTGGGAGTTATTGGCAAAGAACCTATTTTGTCATTCAAGTGCCCATATTATGAAAAAATAACTTTCTGGGATTTGGGGTGTTATTTTGTGTCTCTGGTGCTTCCACACGCATACAAACTTTGAAATAAATCCATCCATGGTGTTCTGAGTGAGATACGGTTTCTGAATGTGTCCTACCTTCAGTCTCTGGGTGAGCTGGTCAAAATCTGCAGGGCTTTCTACGCCACAAGCTGAAACGAGCTGGCTAACCGCAACCGTTAGCATGCTAGCGTTAGCATGCAAACCTTGTTCTCAATAGCAAAGCACTGCTACAACACACACAAGTTCACCATAATCTACAAAAGAACTACTTCCATGTGCGCCCTCATTTAGAAGTCTCGTAGTTAATCCTGCCTTGTAACTGACCGAAGTTGGAGAAACAGCTTTCTTTTACCGTCTATGGAGCTAGCTGACATGATCTACGATCTGAGGTACTACTCATGTGCGAGTGCAATCAAAAATAGTACAAGAAGAAGAAGAAGAAAAGAGGTCTCACTCTGTAGCTAAAACAGAAACCAGGTGAAAAGAGGATCTACAGCAGTGAGAGAGAGCTGTGCAGTACAACAAAAATATGGTGTTTTTTGAAAATTAAACCATGCAAACCTATTCTGGTACAACCTTAAAATACAATTATGAACCTGAAAATGAGCATAATATGGGCGCTTTAAGGTATGAGGAAGTGTTCAGTCAAAGATAGGCGTTTGGCCTTTGGTCTGATCTTGAATCTCGGGTCTACTCCGGCAATTTTGACTGAGAAAAAAATGTCAAACCCAAGTCGGATCAACCCCACAAAAAAGTTAAAATCCTCTTCAAATCACAACTGAAAACTGACATGTGTTTCCTGAAATATATTGCTTTATCCATGAAACTGTGGTATAGAATTTTTAGGACTGGAAAGTCAGGACACGTTGACATACAAAGTCTCTGCAGTGACATCAACCCTTTTTTGCAGTTAGTTTAAGATTCCAACATTGGTTCGGCTTGATTGGGGAAAGCAGTGAAAGCCTTGTGTGTTCAGCAGAAGTCAGAGGGACACTGAATCCAAACAGAGCAGTTTGACACTTGCCAATGAAATTGGGGAAGCTCGCCGTGAATTTGCCTCTGAGCCGTGTGACACCCTGGTATTACACAACAAGGACTATCTGTCATGTGTGATGTGACTCTGGCAGCGAGAATACCATTAGCTTTTACACAGTGATAGTCAGTAGAATGTTTCATGACCAGGCAGGGAGACTGAGAAATGGTTTCTGTTGATTGGAATGGACATTTAAAACACTGCACTTTCATGAATGTGTAAGTTGGGATTTTAATATTCATACCTAAAAAATTGAACTGCACAACTGTGTTGATTGTAGACACCTTACTCTTCTGGACTACAGTTTTTTTTTGCGGCTCTGGACTGTTTCTCCAGTACCGTGGGTCACAAATGCTGTTTGGGATTACTTTGGCTACGTTCACACCACAAGCCTTAATGCTTAATTCGGATTTTTTGCTCAGATCCGATTTTTTGTTTGGCTGTTCACATGACCTTTTTAAAATGTGGCCTGTATCAGATTCCAGTGTGAACTGTTTGCGGTTTCGAACTGACCCGCGTGCGCAAAAGAATCAGACGCAGCCCGCTGTCGCACTAAAGTTAGGGAGGTTATGGAGGAAGTCAGCATTCTCGATTTTATTTCAAAATGTTTGTGTAATGGCAGCCGTAACATTAATGAGCAGACACTAATTAGGTCTAACACCTCACTCTCCCTCCATCGACTTGCTCCATCACTGTTCTCCATTGTGTAGGCCTAGTCAAGTTTTTAATGTCACTGTCTGTGTCTAGGGCTAACTCCCGCCGGCGCATAATTGTGACAAATGTCGATGTAGATTCACGTAAAAGTCGTTATGAAATCCTACTCGGTTGTTCACACTGCGGCCACATTGAAAATAAATAAATAAATAAATCAGACTAGGGTCTAATTCAGGACCACATATGGAAGTGGTCTGAATCTGATTTGAAAAAAATCTGATCTGGGCCAGATTTGAGTGTTCACACTACTTCTGAAGAAGTCTGACCTGGTCACTAGACCCCCCCAAAAAATTCTGATTTGGGCCACTTTTGCCTCCAGTCTGAACGTAGCCTTAGTTTGTGAGGGGGTTTGTTTTGCTCCAGTCCCACCAATGTAATTTGTATTGGAAGCTGAAGCTGTTTAAGCAGTTGCTTAATAGGGCTGGATCCAAATATTTGACTATTCGAATATCCGTTCGTTCGATTTAAACATTTTCAGTGTTCGTTTTTTGTTTAGTTTTTCCTTCCATACTCAGCTTTTGGAGAAACGCAACCCGACGTCATGCTGCGGTGGCCAATCACGTAAATGGCGATCAGACTTGTCAGTGTGTTTTGAGGCGCCGTGAGAGTCCTGTACAGGAAACATCACTGCCTCTATGGCTGCCACGAGAAAGTTATAAAACACCAAACACAAGCACTGAACTTCCCGGGAGTTTATATAATCTTGGTCAAATTGTTATTTCTGTGTTCCTCGCTGTTGTTTGTATTTTAGTGCTTTGTCAGGACAAACTGGAGCGTGCCGCTGCACATGTTCTCGAGGCTTGTAGCGGCTTGTCATTTTGGCGTGTGTGCAGAGTGTCTCCTGGGAGGACGGGTCTTTAGCGGCTACAGTATCACAGTCTTATGTCTCCTGTCCCCGAGGCTGTGGTGCTACAGCTGCTATACCTTCCCTCAGGGATGTCCTCGCCCAGACGGTGTCACGGAACAAACACGGCTGGCCACACTGCAAAAACATCACAGCCTAACTTCATTTTAAAGTTAGGATTTTTCTTCTTATAGAGAAAATCTGGTTGGTTTTGGTGCAAAGTGCTTATTTTGTCCTAAATCTCGGCTGTCAGGTGCGAGTCAGATTTTCTGATTTCTTTAAATCCATTGTGTATGGTACATTTAGCAAAGCTTCCTCAGCATGATGACTTAACAATTTGGCACCAAAAAAAGCAAGCAAACAAATGTACTTTTGCAATGTTAAATACTGATGAATTTGTACCGTTTTTGTAGTTGACTACAGAATGTAATAAAGCATGTAGGTTGACTTATTACTCTTTACAGTTGCACGTTTTGATCTGCAGAACTGGATTTTCTGAAAAAAACAATAAAAAAAGATCTCAAAGGACGAGAGGAGCTCACATAAGTGATATGGTGCGGATGTGGTCGAGGGAGGGGGGGGGGATTCCATTAGTGATATCAATAAATCAGCTTCAGAAAGACAACACACGAGGAACACAAGAAGACGCACCCTACGGTAGACTACACAAATCAGTCCGATGTGTGCGTCGGCACTCAGTGCATCTGTGCATTCAGGCCGCAATCCATCAAACATGTTTACACACACACACACACACACACACACACACACACACACACACACACAGAGCTGATGGAGATCAGCACAATTCCGCTTTCTGCTTTTTATCGCTCTGGGGAAGAAACAAGAGGTCATAAATTGACATTAGGGAGAGCAGCATGCTAGCGATCCTGCAGGCGGAGCTGCGGGGAAATGTCAGCATCACACGTCCAGGAAAAACTTCGCCAAAGGCTACTACCGTGGATCGTAAACACGTGTTCTGTGTACATGTTCTGTTGGACTCGGAGAAGGTTTTGTAATGGGGTCAGAGGTCGCTGTAACAAAACCACGGCTTAGGTTGAAAGACACTCCTCCTTTTCAGGCAAGATCGTCTGCGTTAGGAAATCTTTGGTTACTCTAAGATAGGCCTGGGTATCCTTCAAAAACATTCGATGCCGGTGCCGATACCAATGCTGTGACTTGATATCGGTTCCTAAACGATGCCGGTTTTATAAAATGAAAAGAAATTACAACATTACACATTGCGGCTCAACTTTTTATTTTGATTTATCGGTAATTTGATTTACTCCTTAGGTATTGTAATTGGGTATTGAACGATGAGGCATTTTTCAATACTCGTTACTGAGGAGGCGATTTGAATTCGGTACCAAGCCCTGCTCTTAGAAATATTTTCTCCAAAAACATGGACATTTGGAAATTAAGACTTCCCATAGCATTACTGCTTGGGGGACGTTTTGTGACTCGAATTGGTTGAAAACTTTAAAAACAGTCAATAGCCAAACCTGTAAGTTGAGATTATTATGTCACCCATACTTGTGATTCTAATTTGGGGGATTTTTGTATTCGAAAGGGCAGGATACTTGAGTAAATGGACTAACTGTCCATCGCGGTTTGTCTCGGAAGATGTTTTGACGCATGGCTGTCGTTAAATTACCTGTCCTGCTGATCTTTAAGCCTCAGCAACCCTCTTTCTCCCGCTTATTTAAATGTGTATTCGGGGCGGCCTCTAGCTCACCCTGAGTCCTGCAGCGGCGTGGGTTCGAATCTGACCTGCTGCCCTTTGCATCCCCCATCTCTCTCCCCCTTTCATATCTATCCACTTTCAAAAATAAAAGGGAAAAGCGCCAAAAAAATAATCTTCAAAAAAAAAAGAAATTGTATTCAAACAGCGTACACTAAAAAAACATACAGCGACCCGGCAGAAATGCAAAGCTAATCCAGCGCTTCGTCACTGGCTTGTTTCTGATCACACATTGGGAACATATTGCTGAACATCTCAGCTTCCTTCACTGCCTGTCTGAAAATGAGCTGCTGTAACACACACACACACACACACATCCTCCTGCAGACGTTCACTTGTCATCTCCAACATTAGTCCAATTTACACGTTCAGCCGGAGAAAACAGCCGAGCTGTGATGCCAGAGGCGCCAGGAAGACTTGTTGACAGACTGTCACGGAAAAGTGTTGACTGTCACGTCTAACTTGTTATACCAATAATGTCTTGATACTGTTTAATCTATACACTGTACTGCAGGCCTATTTATATTGTTTTGCAATGTGCAAAACAATACATTTTGCAATATTAAACATTCAATAGTGGCAACTTGGCCATCATTCTTACTGTAAGAGATAAGGCTCCCAAATACTGGCATATGGGCAGCCACTTGTCAGCTAATTAATTAGCCTGAGGTAAACAATAGCAGTAAACAGAAGTGACGTGGTGGCTGGTGCTCACCTCGCGAAGCAGACAGCAGAGCAGGGGCGTGGCTAGAAGGGGGGGGGTCCTAAAATATGATTGCCGCCCCCCCAATCTTTTGGGGTAGAGTGCTGTCAATCTGACAATTGTGATTTCCATTGGATCAGAGTACTGTCTGGTAGGGCTGCACGATATGAGGAAAATATCTAATTGCGATTATTTTGACTGATATTGCGATATGATTCACGATATTGGAGGGAATGATACATTTTTGTATCATTATTCTCATTTTCATTAAAAATATATAAAAAATAAATTAAAAAAATGACCGAAGTTTGATTTTTTTGTGAGGATCTGTACCAAACAAAGATGCTTTCCTTTAGTCTGTAGGATAGGATTTGTAGGCCGGAATGTCTCTGCAGCACCACACTACTTTATTTTAGAACGGTTAGACACATATTTTGCCTTTAACAAATATTGCGCCCCCATGCGATTTAGATATTGCACTAGTTCATATTGCTATTTCAATAAGATTGCAATTAATTGTCCAGCCCTATTGGCTGCCTGTTCTGCTATTGGCAGTGCTGCCTGGAAGACGACGTTGGGGGGCTTAAAACACAAAACACCAATGTTTTATGTGATTGTGATGTTTTATTTAGCAGAATTACATTATGTTGTTCTATTCTATCCAATATTTCCTATATTTCTAAGCAGATTTCCTATGCTGTATTCTGCTAAAATGCCCCCCCCCAACCCCCCCACCCCTACTGATTATTGGCCCCCCTCATGTGCCACCCCACTTAAAAAATCCTGTAAACTCCCCTGCAGCAGAGTAACAGGAAAAAGTAGCTGCAGCTTCACCAAAATGCTACTATTTGGTACAAACACTTACCCGCCATGTGGCAAATAGCCCTCTGAGATTTACTCGCCAAACAGAACGCAGCAATTGTCTCTGCCGAAATGACATCAGATATTGCCATGGTAACAAGTCGCATGTAGGTCGTATGCCATGGGATTCATATTTGGAGCGCAGATCCGTGTGGTGTAGATTGGAATTGAACAATTGGTTGAATGGAACCTTCTGTTTGAATGGAAAAAGGAAAACATCAGATCTGTGTCATAGTAAAAAAATAAAATAAACGAAATTGGGACACTTTGAGGTGCAGTGGGAACAGATAAGAGCTTCTACGTCACTGGTAGGACCAGGCTAGTGTACCAGAGTCTTGTAGGACCAGGCTAATGGACCAGAGTCTGGTAGGACCAGGCTAGTGTACCAGAGTCTGGTAGGACCAGGCTAATGGACCAGAGTCTGGTAGGACCAGGATAATGGACCAGAGTCTGGTAGGACCAGGCTAATGGACCAGAGTCTGGTAGGACCAGGCTAGTGTACCAGAGTCTGGTAGGACTAATAAAACCCCAATCTCTTGTGGGCTTGTTTGACATTTGACCCATCCATTATTCGGGGGAGTAAAGTTTCTTTCCAATCTACAGAGCAGGCCGAGGCACAGGGTTGCATTTACCTCAATGTGTCAATTTGGTTGTCATTGAGTCGGATTACAAAGACAAATACAGCACAACAATATAGACAATACAACATTCAGAATTGGAAAATGATTTGATAAATACATTAGGATAATAGGAATGCAAAAGAACATGCAATTATGTTAGAAGTTACAAGTAGAAGTTTGCAGGTTTAAAACCAGATTTTTTAAATTGTCCGAATGGCACAATTTAGTGTTTTTAGCACAAGGAGGTGGTTCTGATTCTCATTAAATTTTTTAGGTCATTTAAAATGACTGATGTGCATTCTGTAGAATGACTCAAAACATCCCTATCAGGGATGCACTGAATCCAGAATTCGCATTCGGCCGAATTACACGCACTATGCTGGTCAACATAATGACGGCGCCGTTGATTACGGGAAGGTGTTTACGTAGGTGGAGCGTTCAATGCAGCAGGCTGTGAGAAAGTGAAAATGGAACTCGGGAGCAGAAAAAGTGTTATTTGGCGGTACTTTCAGTCAAAAGAAGGCCATTCAAGTCCAGCTACATGTTCAATTTGCAATGCCGATTTGTCTCGTGGTGGCGAGGACCCTAAACTGTACACAACATCGCCCCCTTTAAAACATTTGGTATGAAACATCCGAAATAATACGAGTTGTTCATGAAGGAATCTCCAGACAGCAGCCAAAATGCAGCAACTTCAGGTACGGCAAAGGTCACAGTCACTGTTTACTTCATTCATGTGTTTACTGGGTTTATGGACTGAGGATGGGAGGAGGATTCGGTATTCGGTTTCGGATTCGGCAGAATCTTAACCAGTGGATTCGGTATTCCGCTGAACCCAAAAATCTGGATTCTGTGCATACCTAATCCCTGTTTAATACTGTTTAATCCTAAAACGATAGATTGAAAACACATTGATAAGGGTTATTTCTGTAATTAAAGATGTAAAGGTTTGGACATTTCCAAAAGGGTAGGACCCGAAAAAAGCATTTAGCTTCCTCCTACTCCCTTTTGGACAAGAGTATTTATTTATTTTTTGCTTGTTCTTGCTTTATAAACTATAAAATATTCCTTATCATTATCATTACACTGCTAATTACTGAAAGCCAATGCTGTGTGGAGCTTGAATTGGCAGTTGATGTTAGATGTGTGATCTAACTCATTCTTGGTGTGACAGATTCTAGTTCTGTCCAGGGTACAGAAGAGCTATTTGATGGTTAGATTATCAGATTTCATCCAGTTTAAATAGAGACACTGAGCACAGCCGCAATACATTCTGACAGTTTGTCCGCCGAGAGAAAACACTGAGCTTCAGTTTGTTTTTCTACAAAATCTGCCTGCAAATATCAGAGCCATGTTGCTCTCGGTTATGAATTATTAACGGCGGCCGTGCATGCCGTGTTACATTTAAAATCCAGTATCTTTTGACGGCTTACGTTGACTGTGGAATGTCTTTATCTAGTCGTCGAAAGATAACGGAGCATATCGTTTTTTCATCGTCAATATGAGTCTCAGAGTCGGCAAATCTGCCAAATTCTGCTTTGATTGTCAGGTAATTGTAGTTTAAAAAAAACACTGTCCTGTGTTTTCGGTTTGGCGCACAACTAGGAGGGCCAAAATATATTGTGAACCCAAATTGATATGCGGGCCGGATCTAAATCTGCAAGGGGCCGGATTTGGCCCGCGGGCCTTGAGTTTGACACATGTGACTTAATGTGTCTTAATGATTTTTTTACCCAAGTCCAACCCTGACAATGACGATGAAAAAACTATTTTAAAGACTTAATGTGTCGACTGAAATATTTTCCCCTCTGTCGCTGCGAAATGGACGTAAAAAAAACACACTCTCTTTCTTATTATATATTTAAGTACTTTCAAATGTTAATATATTGTTAAATTAAAATAATTTTCAATAAAAAAAATTAAAAAACTCTATAAAAGAGCCTTTCTTTGATGCCATTTTTCAGTTTTTCAAGAATCGGTTCAGGAATCGGAATTGTAAAAATCCAAACGTTACCCTAACCCTAATCGTGCAGCCCTAGTGTGAGGCTGAGTTAATCACTGACTGTTTTTTTTGTTGCAGAGACCAGCGCTGCTGGCAGCGGGAAAGGTTTAGCTCTGCCGCTCAGAGCCAGCTGCCCCCCCCACCCCGTTCCGACATGTTTTCATACAGCTGTCATCAGACACTAAGAGCAGGTTAAACCGAGGCGGGCCCGACAGCTTTCAGGACGGACCTTTTTGTGTAGAGAACTCACCTCCGTGAGTGTACAGTAACATGAGTGCCAGTCATTGTGCAGCGAGGTAACCGATAGCTCTGAGTTATTGATGCTGGGGGGGGGGTCTCTGATCTGGCTGTCTGCCCGTCTCTTTTCTAATCACTTTGTCGTGTTAAAGCTTGACACCCACTAATTATCCCGCTCACAAGTTCCCACACCCTTCTTAAGCTCCTTTTCTTCTAATCTCATGTTCCTCTTTTTTTGTAAATAATTGATATACATTTGAAATTGACTTTGAGTATTGGCGTGGGGTGGGGGGGGGGGGAACACATGACGTAAATAGCAATTGGGTAGATTTTACAATCCCTTTGCGGACACGGGGTGGGAATAAATACATTTATATTTCTTCTCACTCCTTTTTCGGTGTTCACGATTTTCTTTGTTGTAAATATTAATTTTATTATTGTTATTCATTTATTGTCTTGTTATTGTTCATAATTTTTGTCTGCTGTTTCTGTTCTTTATATATTCCAGATTAACACTTTCAGTCAATCAATCAATGTTCAGGAGAAGTTCTTCTCATATTAGTCTTGTTCTCTTGGCAGAAAGCTTCCTTTGGTTCAGTTTTTAGGTATTTTTAATTTTTCAATTTTAGTATTCAGCCCAACAACCACCGACTGTCGATATATATGCGTGCAGGTGTGTGTGTGTGTGTAGTTTCAGCTGGGTGATGTGTTCAAGGTGTTAGTTTTCTGCGTTCCGTAAGCACTCTTAGCTCTCTCAGTTCTTAAATAAATAAAATAAACTCAAAAATCTGGAGAGGAAATATTCTTACACTTATTTTCCTTATCGAACAGAAAAATGCAAGCGTCCACCTTTTGAATGGAAGTTGATTGCTTTCACTCTCTGAATTACCTTGTTAACTCGTCTAAATACACTTCATTCAAAAATAAATCTCACCTAAACCGTCTTATTTCATCTTTCCACAGTTCCAACAATAATAATAATAATAATAACACAGGTTTTGGAATAAACCCTTTAATTCACAGAGCGAAAGCTTTACACCCCCTGCTGTCTCTCTCTCTCTCTCTCTCTCTCTCTCTCTGCTCTTTACCTGTTCTTCTGAGGCTAATTAGCAAATAAAATGACAAAAATCATGTCTGTCTGTCTGTGCGTCTGTCTCTGTCCCTTTCTCTGTCTGTCTGTCTGTCTGTCTGTCTGTCTCTCTATCTCTTTCTCTTTGTCTGTCTGTCTGTCTGTTTGTCTTTCTGTCTGTCCGTCTCTTTCTGTCTGTCCGTCTGTCTGTCTGTGCGTCTGTCTGTCCGTCTCTTTCTGTCTGTCTGTCTGTCCGTCTCTTTCTGACTGTCTGTCTGTCTGTCCGTGTGTCTGTCTCTCTGTCTGTCTGTCTGTCTGTCTGTCTCTCCGTCTGTGTGTCTGTCTCTCTGTCTTTTTCTCTCTGTCTGTCTGTCTCTCTCTCTCTCTCTCTCTCTGTCTGTCTGTCTCTCTGTCTGTCTCTCTCTGTCCGTCTGTCTGTCTCAATTCAATTCAAAGATGCTTTATTGGCATGACAGTTTCAGTACCAGTGTAGCCAAATCATCAACATACAATTAGTCCAAATATTCGGACAAAACACAAACAGTTATATGAACATTAACACAACATTAGGATGGATTTATATGAATAAAATCAATCTATTTGTACGGCAAATATGAAAACAAAAGTCTGTCTATCCATCTATCAAATCTATGTTCTGTTTCTTAAATCTGGAGGACAGTCTTGTAACTGACTACAAATGTGTGTGTTTATTTCCCATGTCTGGCTGTATGTCATTACTCACCCTTGAATCAAATGGAAAGCATTATGGTAATTATTACTATTATTAACCTTGCCTCATTATTTTCGATTTAGCTGTTTGTAAGCTGGACCTCTTCCTGGCCCGCTGCCTCTTAATGAGGCCTCGTTAAAAACATCCACATCACTGGCATTTTCCTGTAATGAGTGCACCGGCGCTCTCCGTGCGGCTGCCCTTTACGGCGAGCCGGCGCTGCTCTTTTTTCCAAAACAACATGGACGCCGCCACAGCTACCACAGCTGCCGGGTCTTATGGGATTTTCATTTTCGTCTCCGTGGGAGGAGCAGAGGCCTTCGGGGGGGGGTGCGACTTTGAATTGAATCAGTGCTGATGGCGTCCTGGGAGAGATTCACAATGGAACACAGTAACACACGTTAATGCACCGCGAGGCTCGTCAGCGCTGTTAGATGCAATGAAGAGCCCCAAGGGAGGAGAGGAAGATGACTGTGTGTGGGTGTGTGTGTGTGTGTGTGTGTGTGTGTGAAAGATACTCCTACACACATTTAGTTTTTATTGTGAAAGATTCCTTCTCTTTATGGTAGCATGCAGGGTTTACTTCATCACTTTCTTTTAGCAGAGGCGGGCCGCCTCCGCTGAATTAATGACCACCTCCTCCATCATCATTTTGACCGTGTATATGTCTAGTTTTTTTCTGCTATAGATATTATTATATATATCTTTTAACATTAGCACGTTTCCACGTGTGTTTACTGGGGCACGGTGTCAGAGCCCGTCTACGGAGAGCCTGTTCACTCCCTATTCTGCCCCATTGTACCAAATTTGGTTGCAGTTCCACCAGAGTTCCACTGGGGGTGATCGCGAGTGCAAAATGAATGGGACTCTATGGAGCTAGACGGCTAAATGTGTCTCTTTCGCCTGATTGTCGTTGAGAAATCTCAGATTTGATTGGAGTTTTTACAAGTTCCACATGGATTATAGGTCGAAAGTTGAATGAACGAGTACTTATTTCCTTTGGATTTCTTACAGGGGGAGTCGTTGCTCATAACACGCTAGCATTCTGCTAATGAATGCTGATTGGTCAGTGGAGGACTGATTACGACCGGAGATCCCGCTTGACGGCATCCGAAGCAGAACCAGAATGTCAGAGTGAATATTTCGGCGTGGTCTTTAAAACATTAGCAAACCTCTTTTTAGCACGTGTATTAACAGGGAGAGACTAACCTATCAGCTGTGTTGTATTAACAGAGACTAACCTATCAGCTGTGTTGTATTAACAGAGACTAAGCTGACTGGCCGTATATGTGTATGACGTCATTGACATTTTAAAAGGCTTTTTAGAACAAAAAAGCCACTTTAAAAAAAATCTAACACCCAGCAGTGTGTATTTTCTTAGCCTCCCCTTTCGAATGCAACATTCAAATTACTAGACCAAAAATGATATCCTGAGAAAAGTGGATTTTGAGGGCTATAGCTCCATAGACCTCCATTCATTCTGCACTGGCCTGTGAGCGCCCCCTATATGGAATCGGAGTAGAACTGCAACCAGTTCAGAAGCCGGAAGTTTCCTGAGAGTGGAACTTCTTCCCTTATTAGAAATTCTTTGATGGTGTGGAACAACGTGCAACAGGTTTTTTTTAGAAATGGGGCACGTTCCATCTCAAAATGGTGTTTCCTGGTTGAGCGAGATTTTTCCTCAGAACGGTGTGAAACGGTGTGTCTCTCGTTTAATGGCTGTGTGAAACAGTGTTTTGTCGGGGGTTATCGTGGCCATGTTTCTCTCATTGGTGGGTGTGTCAGAGATGTTACCCAATCAGCAGCGACGTGTATGTAAACTTGTATTCAAAAGGCCCTGTGCTCGCGCACATGACAGGGTGTTTAACGCACCAGCCATTTCAGTGTAAATTAATGTTTTTTTGCTGCGTTTTGTCGGGGCTGAACGTGCCCCCAGGTGTTGTGGAATGCAACTGAATGGGTAAACCGAGTTGTATGAAGACAGTAGTGTCTCCAGAGGGAGCTGTGTGAAGTCTGATTAAAGTCAGCTTCAGGTGGTTGTGCAGACAACAAACAAGTTTGAAAGACAAAAACAAAAGTGGAGTTAGAAAAATGTATGCATACCAGACCTCTGCAGCCATTTGTTCATCTCTGCTGCAGGCTAGAAGCATCAGGCTATATAATTAGCCTATAACACATGTGTCAAACTCAAGGCGCACGGGCCAAATCCGGCAATTTTTTATCCGGCCCGCAGGCATATTAATTGAGGTTTAAATAAATGTTGCCCCGTCTAGTTGTACGCCAAACCAAAAAGATAAGAAACACTTTTCAAACTGTTATTACGCAACACTCACAGCAAAATTTGGCAGATTTGCCGACTCTGAGACCCAGAAATGTTCACATAACCAGAGTTTTCATATTGAGGCCTGTGAAACAGGTTGTTGTGACTCGGCTGTGCTGTAGCCCGCTTTTCAAAATGTTATCACAATTCATTGTTTTGCTATTTGCTAACATCTATGATGGCTAAGGAACTTTTTTGCTGACTTCTTTAGAGCTTCATGTCGACCAAACTGTAAGCAAGAAAGCTATACGAGCTATGTAATAATACAGTTAAAATATATGTCACTTTTTCAAAGAAATAAAAGCATGTCAACTAAACATGTCTGGCCCTTTATGATTCTCATTTTCAATGTGTGGCCCTTAGTGAAATTGAGTTTGACACCCCTACTCTAATAGCACAACAGTGTTGGTGACCGAGTTGCATTGTGGGTAATGTAGTCGACAGGTTTGGACAAGGATGAAGAATACATGGAAAAGGAAAGACTTTATCTCCGGTTCTGCTGCGTCGATTGTGATCATTTTCCCACCATGTTAAAGGAGTGCATCGGTAAATCAGTGAAGGACTCTTTTAAGAACATATTTTGATGGACCTGGTGTTTTTTAAGATTGAGCAGATGCTATGTTCAGTAGAAGTGTTACATTTAATGAGTGAGGCTACTGTTTTAACCGTCAACTAAACGGACCGACTTTGTTTGTTGGGGTACTTGGTTGCTGCTTGGTTCAGATAGTTCCTCGTTTATTTCAATCGCATTTTTGCCAATTTGAGAATATTGTTTTACAGGCAAAGTTTTTGAATGGCTGCCTTCACAGAGGTGTTCGAGTGTGAGTTTGTTTTATTTTGTTAACCCTTGTGTTGTCCTCCCGGGTTTTTCCCCACGTTTTGCTTGCTTCTTTCTGTGTTTTTTGGCGCTTTTTTCAACTTTTTCTGGCACTTATTTCAACGTTTGACACTTTTTTCCCCCATTACCACCAGTATATTCACCACTACAACACACTTATTAACACTAGTTTTAAACTTATTTTTGAATTCATGGTCAGTAAACCTCATTTATTTGAAATTATCTAATTTTTGTGTTAGAATAAAGCTGAAACTATGAATGATTTGGACTAATAGTTAAGATCAGAGGAATGAAGTTTAGTCAGGATGATGCTATGAAACTAAATAAAACACCCACAATTCAATGAGAGTGGAGATCTCGTCCTTAATTTCACTTGTCAAGAGCGTTTTATGGAACCATGCATGTTATTTTGGGGCAAATTGGTTGAAAGAAACCCAAATGTCTCATCTAGCAACTTTGAAAAAACTTCAAAATAAATTTGAATTGAAGTGAATTGAAAACTGGTCAAATTTGACACAAGGACAACAGTAGGTTTAAAACAATTTGTATAAGTATCCTTTTGGTATTAGGTTTAGGGGGTTAGGGGTTAGAAAGAAAGTCATATTGGCAAAAAAAAAAATGGCGGGATGTTGGAGAGGAGAGCCATTCTCAAGAGATTCCTTAAAATGAGACAGACGTTTGGTTCTGCTGAGAACTATGGGTGGGTACCCATAGTCACAATCTGTCAGCTCAGCAGAACCAAACGTCTGTCTCATTTTAAGGAATCTCTTGAGAATGGCTCTCCTCTCCAACATCCCGCCGTCAGTTCTCTATCACATTTCCTGGAATCATAGATGAAAATGTACATTCAATTTCATTCCTCTTTATCACTTTCTATTCTCTGGAAATAGACTAAGAAATGCCCTGCTGTCTAAACTGTGTGATTTTGCGGGAAAAAAAAGATAGCTCATAGAAACTGTTGCTTTTACTATAAATATGGCAATAGACCTTTTTCACAGCAGACACGTTGACTTGTCCTAGTAGGAAAAGCACAGCTGAGATTGATAACCTTAACGAGGGCTCAATTCCATCAAGTGTCCCAGTAAGATATTTCAGTGAGTCAGCATGCACAATACCAGGACCTCTCCTAAGTGGAATGCAGCCATCATTAATGGTTTAATACCAGGGTCTCTCCTAAGTGGAATGCAGCCATCATTAATGGTTTAATACCAGGACCTCTCCTAAGTGGAATGCAGCCGTCATTAATGGTTTAATACCAGGACCTCTCCTAAGTGGAATGCAGCCATCATTAATGCTTTAATACCAGGACCTCTCCTAAGTGGAATGCAGCCATCAGTAATGGTTTAATACCAGAGCCTCTCCTAAGTGGAATGCAGCCATCAGTAATGGTTTAATACCAGGGTCTCTCCTAAGTGGAATGCAGCCATCATTAATGGTTTAATACCAGGACCTCTCCTAAGTGGAATGCAGCCGTCATTAATGGTTTAATACCAGGACCTCTCCTAAGTGGAATGCAGCCATCATTAATGCTTTAATACCAGGACCTCTCCTAAGTGGAATGCAGCCATCAGTAATGGTTTAATACCAGAGTCTCTCCTAAGTGGAATACAGCCATCAGTAATGGTTTAATACCAGAGTCTCTCCTAAGTGGAATGCAGCCATCAGTAATGGTTTTGAACACACCTGTGCTTTTCCTACTATGACATGTCAACATGTCTGCTGTGAAAAAGGTCTATTATTTCAGTTTCTCTACATGTATTTCTATTTCAATTCTTTGCACACCTTGCACCTTGAACACTAGATTCTGAATGTCTACGTTGTATATGCCCTTTGGTTGTGGTTGTAATATAAGCCGTTACAGGTTTCTACATCACTCTGACATGTATTTTTATATTTCTTCAATGCAATTAGTTTTTTACGTTGAAGCAGTGGAGAGGGGCCTATACGGGCAGTCGGGGAAAGCCCCCTTTTAAAATGTCAACTCGCTCTCCACAAAGTATAAAGCTATCGAGAGCATCAGAGATCAGAAACCCCCCCTCTTCACGCTCAATTCTTTCCTCTTGACATGTGCTCTTAGTGCAGCGATTTTACTGCTGAGGAAAACAGCGGCAGAGCACTTGAGAGCTTCTCTCTCAGCGACAGAGGATGCTGAACTGTCTGTTTGAGGTTTTTATCTCTGTGACACATCTCCGCCTCGAGTATAAGAGCAAGAGCAATTTCTCTTCCTAAAAAAATTGGAAAAAAACGAGACAGGAAGCAAAGAAACGGGCGTCACCATCACTTTGATTTGTCTCTCTTTAATGCAAGAGAGAGCTATAAAAGAAGTGTTTAAATACACACGTCTGTGTTTAGATTGCAGAGATACCTTTTCACTTACAAAAATCAAGTCACATTCTCAAACAAAATAAATGAGAAAATATCACCATCGAAAATCCTGGAATAATAAAGCTGTCTTGACATTTATTTATTTTTGGAGAGCAAGTGGTTTTATAAGCTTTGAAGCTGAGTCACCAACGGTGTGTTTGTCATATTCGGAACAGCTCCGTCTGACCATAAAACACTGGATTAAGCCGCAATTTATAATTTATACGGGAAAGTAGTGGGATGTTTTTGTAGCAGCTTCAGTGGTGAATAATGTGTGTGTGTGTGTGTGTGTGTGTGTGTTTGTATGTGTGTTCTTGTTTAACTATATTCGCGGGGTCCAAAAACCAAGAATACAGTATACTTATGGGGTCTGGACAGCTTTGTGGGGCCAAAATGCTGGACCTAGGGGCTAGGGAATGCATTATGTCAATGACAGGTCCCCACAAAGATAGTGCCACGCACTATGTCTGTGTGTGTGTGTGTGTGTGTGTGTGTGTGTGTGTGTGTGTGTGTGTGTGTGTGTGTGTGTGTGTGTCAGACCAGATACCTCTATCCACATATTTTTGTGCACTTGGTCTGCATTTTGTTTGCTTTGGACCTCTTGGTTCCTATAGAAACATCTTAATGCTAACCTTGTGTAATGTTCAGGTGTCCACATGCTTTGCTGTACAGAGTATTTTAGTTGCCTACCTCTTAGGGCTGGGTATCGCCACTGATTTCCTGAAGCGATTCCGATTCCCAAAGTCCCAATTCGATTTGATTATATTCAATATTGGTTCGAGACTGACCAGCTGTTGTAATTGGTCTGATTTCTCTGCTTATTTCTGTCCAGTGGCTAGAGCTGACAGAGGAGCTAGCAGTTCATTTTCACATTCACCACATAACACAAACACATATGGACCTCACAGATTTAAAAAAAATACAATTAAAAAAGGTTTTGTGTGGCAGGGCACCTTTAAACCAAAATGTTGACACAGTGACCCCATCATGGCCTTTTATCATGTCAGTTCATTTTGTGCTTCAGAGGTGCATGTTCTTTAGGGGTGGGGGAAAAAATTTAAAATAGCATGTATCGTATCGACGATTTTTAAAATGTAATGAGTCCAATGAGTTACCTAAATATTTTCTGTTCATATGGTACGGCTGACGGCGACTACATCATATCCGTCTCCAGCAAAACAGACGGAAAGCAGAAAATGCAGAAAATCCATGTTATGTTCTTCTTTACCAATGAGAGATAGATAGATAGATAGATAGATAGATAGATAGATAGATAGATAGATAGATACTTTAGTGATCCCCAAGGGGAAATTCAAGGTCCCAGTAGCTTACAGACATCACACAGACATCATAAACAGGATGATAAAATAACAAATCCACATGAATAATATGCACAATAAAAGAAAATATACTAAATAAAAAATCCACATGAATGTACTATAAGGGATGTATAAGCATGAGAGGCTTGCAGTGACAGGGCAGGGACTGTGTGATCAGGCTGCATGGTAAGGAAGGTTAATAAGAGAATGAAGAATGTAGTAGACATAGTAATATAAAAACTCTAGCAGTGCAAGGATAAAGTTTAAAAAAAGACAGCATTAAATATGGGCATTAGAAGGGAATAAAGTAGACAGTAGGATAGACACAAATCAACAGTCAATATTAGAGGTTTGAAGTAATAGGGTTACAGCCATTGTTCAAGTATTAAGTTAGACCTCAGTCCAGGCTGGGGGGAGGAGGGAGGGAGGGGTTATGCATATGGGCTGATGTAGCCAGTGAACAGTGTAAACAGTCAGTCAGTCAGTACATAACTATGTCAGACTGACTGACATGTGATGTGCATTCTTAGAAAACAATTAGTTTTTAGAAATGTCTCACGATATAGTGTCTCTAGAAGTGTATTATTTGAACTTTTGTTTTTGTTAAAGAAGGAAAAGAAAATCCCAATACTCAATACTGTCAAATCGCAATAAATGAAAAATGCTACACAAATCCAATCGGCGCCCATGCATCGTGAAATAATTGAATCAGGGACAAAAACATATGGTCCCTGCCCTGATGTTGTTATATTCCACAAACAAAGACTGTGTTCTGGCACCGCAGGGCTGCTGCCTGCTGCCCCCCCACGTTAACCAGCTGATAATCTAGCATCGCCTGTCAGAGGATGCACTTTAAAAGCCAGAAATCTCCTCACCTGGGCACCTTATCACGATTTATTGATCGGCAACCTTATCAGCTGCTTACAGAAACAGTACAGTCTGCTCGT
This sequence comes from Perca fluviatilis, assembly GCF_010015445.1. Lineage (NCBI taxonomy): Eukaryota > Metazoa > Chordata > Actinopteri > Perciformes > Percidae > Perca > Perca fluviatilis. Next base: position 5,239,926 of record NC_053122.1, read on the forward strand.
TGCGGGGGTAATAAAAACTGTCCTCAGTGACCTTCTGATAGAGACAGAGAGACATTAGAGACAGTCGCAGATGCTCAGGGCCTGCCCAGACTCGCCTGTGACTGTGATTACACCATCGGCTCACACCTCACCCCTTTGAGAGTTGCATACTGTAGAATAGATAAACACCGTTCCTAACAGGGAGTCTAGGGGTGCATGCTCCATTTATGGCAGCTAATAGCACTATTTTTAACAGGATGCCTAAAAATCTGTTCATCATTTGAGAAAACATGTTGTTGAAGCTTTATTTTTAGGCTTTCAACTGTTTTTCCCGGACATTTTTTATGCTTTTTGATGGTTTTCACGATTTCCAAAGTTTTTGGCCACTTTTTGGCACTTTTTTTATGCTTTTGTCAGCGCTTTATGTCAACGCTTTGTCACTTTTTCGACACTTCACGAAAAAAGGACATTTTTGTCCTTTTTTCAACGATTTTGTCTCTTTTTTTACATTCTGTTTTGTATCTAAATGTTCTCCAACTGTCTTCATCATTCTGAAACCAGAACACAACAAATATTGAGGATGACTCATTTTCACTCCTGACACCTAAAGAAAGGCAAAAACTGTCTGATGTTTTCTATTTTTTAAGTTCCATAACATAGGTAGGGATGCTGCATTGATTTGTTGGTCCAGTCAGAGAGACCGAGGGGGAAAATGACACAAAGCTTAAGGTATTTAAAAAACCCTTCAAAGATTTGGGTGCTCCTGAGAAAACAGTCGGGGCTAGAGACCCAGAAGCCACCCCCTTGATCCACCCCTGGTTCCTAAACGGATCATTTTGGCTAAAAAATAAGTTAAACTTAACATCCTCAGCTAGTTTAAAGGGCAGACTGTGTGTGTGTGTGTGTGTGTGTGTGCCTGTGTGTGTGTGTGTGTGTGTGTGTGTGTGTGTGTGTGTGTGTGTGTGTGTGTGTGTGTGTGTGTGGTGTGTGTGTGAAGCAGTAAGGTGTAGGCAGTGAAGGGTTTTCATCTGTCAGCCAACCTGTTTTAACACTTGCGTCATGTGAAGCTCTGGCAGGCGAGGAGGAAGCCGGCCGAGTGGAGGTGGAGGTGGAGGTGGTGATGAAATCCCCCCCCCCCCGTGCAGCTGAGCAGGACACTCATGTTGCAGAGTGTTACATCAGCTGTGCTTTCTTTCTGAGCTGTTCTTCACTGTGCAGGAGCACGACTGATGAGAAACCATGTGAAACCAAAAAGAACAGGATCAAATGTATACAATGTAATTAAACACAAACGTTGGTTCAGACTTTGGTCCGGACTTTTAGGTGTGAAAGTATTGTACTTATGTACAATTGAGGTACTTGTACTTTACCTGAGTCTTTTCTACTTCTCCTCCGCTATATTTCGGAGAGAAATATTGTACTTTTTACTCCACTACATTCATCTGTTACAGCTTTAGTTACTAGTTACTTTACACATGTAGTTGATGTTTGATAAAGTAAACTAGCCGACAATATAACGTCCAGCTGAGATCATTAGACCATTAAACACACAACTGTTTGGAGCCTTTACACTTTCTACAATGGGAGGATTCTTCTTTACTTTTAATACTTTAACTACATTTTCCTGATGATACTTACAGACGTTTACTGAAGTAACATTTTTAATGCAGGACTTTTACTTTTAGCAGAGTATTTGTACAGTGTGGTTTTAGTACTTTTATGTAAGTGAAGGATCTGAAGACTTCTTCCACCGCTGGTTGTTGTTGTTGGAATGATACGGCTCAGGATACACTACATGTGACACAGGGTTTCCACCACTGTATTGCAAGCCCAGTGGCCCACCGGGCCTAAGCCACAGGGAATTATTTTGTAATGTCTTTTTTTAGAAGTGTTTTACAGATAGCAGCGGGGCGGCTCGTTTGGAAACTTGGATATAGTCATATTTAAAATCTCCAGTTAGCTTTTAGCACTAACTTAATGTGCAGCTCTATGGAATCTGTCTTAAAGCTTTTTTAAATTCTCAATTTCGCGATTCCATCCATGAGTCTGTCCAGAACCTATTGGGCTCTACATTAAAGATGCCATCGGTCTGTGACTGGCCCCAGGCGGGCCCTCGTAAGAGAAATAACAGTCTTGCCGTACTTGCATTTTGCCTCCTTTTTCTTATACTAAACAGCTATTTTTTATATATTTGTTACTGTAATTATTCAAGTTTCTGTTTATTTCTTATTCATACTATAATAAACATAAACAGCAACAATAAAAGCTTGAAGATTGAAAAAAATATTTTATTTTTTTTATTTTTGGGCATTTCTGCCTTTATTGGATAGGAAAGCTGAGATATGAAAGGGGAGAGAGAGAGGGGGAAGACATGAAGGAAAACTGTCACAGGTCGGATTTGAACACTGGACCTTGCACATGTGCGCCCGCTCTACCAACTGAGCTAAGCGGTTGTGCTGTAAACTATTCTAAACTTTGGGATGGATTGTCATGAAAGTGACTTAATTCTTATGATTTGTGTGATTCCCTGACTGTTCCAGCAGGCAAATATTTCCACTGTTCCTGTGAAATATCTCAACATATACTGGATGGATTGGCACACAAATTGGTACGGATATCCGTGGTGCCTGTCATCTTTTCACAATTTCATTCACAAACACTTGTAAAAGCAGCTTCTGCTTTCAGTAAACAGACATATATGTCATGAGGTGGTTCATAAAATGTGTGAAAGAGGGGACGTAGACAGAGGAGACGCTGTGAAAACTAAATCTGGCAGCCGTTTGCAAGTCTTCCCCTTAATGATTTCAAATTTGCTTCATGCCAACATCAGACTGCCTCAAAAGTGAATCAGGACTGAGACAGTTACTCACAAAATGGCAGGGTCGCTGACATTCTGCAGAGCCGCGATGACTCGTCGGATAACACGCACAGTCCTTTCATGTCGTCATGTCACAGAGCCTCAGGACGTTGGTTTATTTAAAGGAGTCTACACATCTGAACGTTACGAACCGTGAGGTCATGAGATCGCCCCGTTCACACAACATTCAGTTACGGTGATTTCCATGCTAGTCTCCCCAGTAGTTTTAATCAACTGAGCCTGCTGTTTAAAGGTCCCATATCATGCTCATTTCCAGGTTCATACATGTATTTTGCGCTTCTACTAGAACATGTTTACATGTTTCAGTGTAAAAAAAACAAAAAATTTTTCTCATACTGTCTGTCTGAACATACATTTAATCACCCTCTGTCTGAAAACGCTCCGTTTTAGCGTCGGTCTCTTTAAGCCCCCCCTCCCAAAAAAGCCCAGTCTGCTCTGATTGGTCAGCTTTTCCAGGTCTTTCACATCTGCGCTCTCTGCACCGTCAATGATAGCCGGGGAATGACTGTAACGGCACTGTATCTGCACTTTGCACAATGCTGGTCAATTAGTTTTCTTGATAAAACTGCTTTAACAATAGTTGAAGAGTATAAATATCTTGGTCTTTGGCTTGATACCCAGCTTTCCTTCAAACCTCATATTAATTCAATCTGCAAGAAAATATATGGCCAGTTGAAGTCACTTTATCGCTCTGTAGATTGCTTTTCACAACAGGCTCGAAAAAGAATTATAACTCATTTAATACTTCCAATAATTGATTATGCCGATACTATATACGGGAATACTACAGATTCATTTCTTCGTCCTATTTCTGTACTTTATAATAGTCTTTGCAGATTTGTGCTTAGATGTCCTTATAGAACTCACCATTGCCAAATGTATGAGTCTTTGAACTGGCTGGCTCCCAAGTCAAGAAGGCAATTCCACTGGTTATTACTTATTTTTAAGTGTATTTATTTTCATTTCTCTCCATATTTGAAATGTCTTCTAATTTCTTTTAATACACAGTACAATTTAAGGCATACGGATCAGCTCTTCTTTTATGTACCTAGAATTAACAAAGAAGTAGGTCGTCATGCATTTAAATTTAAAGCACCATCAGACTGGAACAATCTCTCTCGCCTGCTCAGATCTATAACTTCCTTTTATGTTTTCAAATCATCTCTTTTTACTTATTCTCAAACATCTTCCTGTTTCTGATCCTTTTTTTTTATTTTCTCATATACTGTACATGTTCGCAGTTATGTACCTGCATGCGATAGTGAAGTGCATAAACATATTTATACCTTGATTCTGTATTTGCATTTTCGCAGATGGCTCACTGATTGACTTTGATTATGGTATGGGCTAAAGGGAAGGGATTAGGTTTGTGGGAGCATTGTTAGTGAGTGCGTGTATATGAATGTGAATGTTGTTGTATTTAAATGTTTGTTATTGTCTTGTGCTGTATTTACTTTAATTATGATTCTCCATCTTGATGTTGGTTTCTTTTGTATCTTAAAGGACCCCCTCGAAAATGAGATGGTGCATCTCAAGGGGTTATCCTTGAAAATAAAATAAATACTTTCTACCAAAATATAATTTGGTTGTGACATCACAACCGTACGGAAATGTCTTTTAATGCAACTTCTTACTTCTACTCCGCTATATTTCAGAGAGATATATTGTCCTTTTTACTCCACTACATTCATCTGACAGCTATAGTTACTACACAATTAAAACAAATAAAACACATATATACACACATATGTGTTTTATTCTAAAGTAAACTAGCCAACAATATAACAGCCTACAAGTCCAGCTGACATGATTAGACCATTAAACACACAACTGGTTGGATCGTTTCGTTTCTAAAATGTGAGGATTTTTCTGCATTGAGTACTTTTACTTTTAATACTTTAAGTACATTTTCCTGATGATACTTACATATTTTTACTTAAGTACCATTTTCAATGAAGGACTTTTACTTTACAGTGTGGTATTAGTATTTTTACTGAAGTAAAGGATCTGAATACTTCTTCTACCGCTGCCTTTTGGTTTGTGAAGTCACTGGATCTGTGTTCAGAAAATGAGCAGCTTGTGAGATTTTTGTGTACAGCCACTGCTTCGCTTGTGAACTGCCTTTTGTGAACTGAAATGAACCACCACCACCAACAAAAAAAACAACAGAAAACGAGCTGTTTGTGTGATCTCACCCTCTGTATGTGTGTGTGTGTGTGTCTCTGTGTGTTTCAGGTAGCGGCTCAGGCTGTGTTGTTCATGTGTATGAACACCGCTGGGATATTCATCAGTTACCTGTCGGACCGCGCTCAGCGGCAGGCCTTCCTGGAGACGCGGCGCTGCATCGAGGCTCGGCTGCGACTCGAGACAGAGAACCAGAGACAGGTGAGCCCACAACATGACAAAAGATAATAACTTATAAATAAAGATTAGAACTGCTTGCGTTGCACAACAACTATTGGACGGATTGTTCGGATATTATTTGTACATGCATTAATGTTGCCCAGGGGATGAATCCTACTGACTTTGGTTGTCCGTTGACCGTTCCTCCAGCTCCACCGCAGGCACACACGCACACATTTTAGACCGGATGTCACGTAACGGGATGAAATCATCACAACCCTGCTGCAAAAAGAATGAATGCTCTAGCTGTTCTGGTTTTTATTTTGGATCAACGTAACAGGATCATGTAAGCAAAGACCTCCTACTGCCAGAGGTCTGTTCTCTTAGGGTTAAAAGTAGGGTTGGGTACCCAAACTCAGTGCGAATATGGCACCGGCGCCTAAACGACCGGACCGAATAGCAACGCGGATTTCGGTGCCTCATTTCGGTGCCACTGAAATGCCTGCGCTTCTCTCTGGTGCTCCGAAACGGACGTTAGAGGCAATAGAAGCATCGCTGGATGGGACGCTGTGACACTAATTCAATTACATTTTATTTGTAGTATCAAATTATAACAAGAGTTCTCTCAGGACATTTTACAGATAGACTAGGTCTAGACCACACTCTATAATTTACAAAGACCCGACAATTTCCCACGAGCAAGCATTTGGTTCGACAGTGGCGAGGAAAAACTCCCTTTAAACAAGCAGAAACCTCAAGGGGCGAGGAAAACGTACTTTAGGCAGAACCCTCAAACAGACCCAGACTCTTTGTGGGCGCCATCTGTATCTGCCAGTTTTGACGCAGACACTGATACAGATATAGAGATGTATAATTCATAATAATTATAGCAGTTGGAATGATGAACAGTGGCAGTTATAGTAACAATAAAGATAGTGGAACACCACACTGGACAGCAGGTAACGTTAGCTTACCGTTAGCTAGTAGCTGGATTAAACACGGGTAAAATGCTGACGTTTAACCCTCGTGTTGTCTGTCCATCGAACATGCAACTTTTGGTTTTTCTGGGTCAAAATGTAAAATGAATAATTTTTAACGTTTTGGCCGTATTTTTCAACACTTCTTTCATTCTTCCCAATGTTTTTGTCACTTTTCGTGACGTTTTTGAAGCGTATCCTGAAGTTTTTGTTTTTATATAAAAAAAAGTTTTTATGTCATGTTTTCTGCTTTTTTTTGACGTTTTTGTCACAACATTCTTTTATAATTTATTTTTTTCAAATGCTATGAAATTAAATCAAAAAACAAAAAATTCTGATATAGAAAAACTTTTTTGAAAATGGACAACAAGAGGGTTAAACGGTGTAAAGTGTGACTGTATTTGACCTTAGAGGATTCCAACAGCGGGACGTAACATTCTGCAGCTGCCGTTGTTGGAAAAAACAACACAGGTGGTGCGTTCACATGAAACTGGTAGCCTTAAGCCTTGTGGTGCATTCAAAGTTATTGTAAAATACCCTTTTCTAATCTGGTGGTTGTTTTTTGTTTAACAGCAAATACTGGTGAAATATTTTTTTGTTATAAGTTATTGCTATTACATTATTAATACATCATTTCATTTTGACCACATGGCCTTAGCAATAAACAAGCCATTCTTTAATATTGCCGCTTGTTGTTTTGTGCTTTTTAAAAAAAAGTATCGGTTCAGTCACCGGCACCGTTTTATCGCTTTAGCACCGGTATCGGAAAAAAACCCAAACGTTACCCAACCCTAGTTAAAATATATAATGTTTTATATATATATATATATATATATATATATATATATATATATATATATATATATATATGTCGTCCAACAATAGCTGGCCCACCACGGCAGCCCAAACAATACAGCAATACATAACAGAATCATGTGTTTTCACTTCCTGTTGTTTAGCGACGGAGCTCAGTGTGATGAGACTTTGATAAAGGAAGCAGAGCGATTGATGGATTTCAGTTGACAGGCCCCAACGTTAGCAGCTCGGTTAATGAGCCTGCTGAGAGGAGAATAACACGGACGCTGCTGCATCGATCCGCTGCTCGCACACAGCCTGTGCATCAGCTCAGTGGACACGGACACACACACACACACACACACACACACACACACAGTAAAACGTAGAGAGCTATGTTTACGCAGCGGAGTGGTGAGCGGTGGGACTCTGAGAAGCCACAGAAAGCTTTTACAGCGTCATGTTTCCTGGAAGGGTTCGGCTCTGATAAGCTCTGGGATGGTTGTAATGGAGTGAGATGGGTCCCCCACCCCGAGCAGGCCACCTTAATGTGAACCAATCAGGGCCTGGTATTTCTGTCAACATCCTGGTAGAACAGCTGAGCCACGTTTCTGCCCACAGCACATAACAAATTAGAGCCTGTGTGTGTGTCTTCTTCCTTAAAGTGTGACTGTGAGAGGAGGAAGGATGTGGATAGGAAGTGCAAGTAGAAAGCTGCTCGAAAAATGGATTAAATGACCACATGTAATGTAAATCTACTCTCATCGTAGTTTTCAGAAAATCATACGATTATAAAGTGAAAACTAATTAAACTGAGACTATCTACAACAACCAATGACATCTACACTCTCATCCTGAATTAGTTGACCCATTGTCAATTTTTTTTTTTTTACTTAACAGGTCAAGTTGTATTAACACAGAACCTTAAGTTGATGCAGTAGTCATTACTAAAAATCATAAGTTAACATACATTATTTTTTCTGGAGTTTAAAATAAGTATTTTAATTTAAACGTGCAACGAAATATATAACAAAATATAAAACAAAACATTTCTTACCACTGCTAAAAAGTAACTTGTTTATATAAATATAAATGTTGTGCTTTGAGATTATTGTATTATACATGTAACAATACATTTCAATGTTCCAATGTATTTTCTTTTGATAAAACATTGAAAAGAAACACTCCAACCTGACATTAAAATAGCAAAGGTAAGTTAAAGGTAACTTAAAGGTCCCATGTTGTAAAAAAAAAGACAAGTTGGATTTTAATTTTTTTATTCTGTTTATAGAGCAGGTTGTGGTGCTATATAAATACTGTGAAAACATTACATTGCTCAATCCACAGAGAAATGGACACAGCATTCAGAAACTGTGCCTTTAAATGAGCCGTCAGGACTTCCTGTATGGTTGTGATGTCACAACTATACTATACAGTATATAGGTAGGAGTTGCTGCTACAGTGCCGTTACAGTCTTTCCCCGGCTGTAATGACGGTGCAGAGACTCAGAGAACGCAGATGCGGAAGACCTGGAAACGCTGACCAAGCAGAGCCGACTGGACTTTTCCGGGAGGGGGTCTTAAAGAGACGGGCACTAAAATGGAGCGTTTCAGACAGAGGGTGAATACAGGTATATTCAGACAGACAGTATGAGGAGAAAAAAAAAGTGTTTTTTGAACATTAAAGAATGTAAACATGTTCTAGTAAAAACTGTGTTCATCATAAAAATGAGCATGATATGGGACCTTTAAGATTCTGTCCAGCATCTTCAACTGGTTATACTGTAATTAATCAAGGACATTAATTCCACTGGGATTGGGGGGCCATTTCCCCCCCCATCTTTCATTGCTGATGTCCCTCTGAACAGTGTTTTCTTACTGTGAGCCCATTCTTTAAGAGATGTTTCTTTAAACTAAACTTTTTTTTTTTTTTTCATTTCTGAAGGGATTCATTTTCCCAACAGCAGCAGAAGTTCTGAGAGTATCATCTAAATGCCCACAATGTGAATATAAAAGGAGTCTTAGTGGCAATTATGCGTCTTTTAAGTCTAAACTGATCTTTATTGTTTGGGAATAAAGCCGTTACGCTCGAGTGGAGAAACACAGATTGTGAACATAGGTCAACTAGAGACGCTGACACTGAATTTACTTTAAACTGAAAAAAATTCACCATAAGCGACGATAAGAAAAAGCAGCATGAAGGAACCAAATGTCGTCTAGTGAACCTTTATCACAATCTAAATGAAATGTGAAGATATACGTTGTCAGTGAGCTGCTGCAGGGCTTTCGCTCTCGGCTACAATCAAGCTGCGCTAATGACTAATGAAGCTAATGTGACACTGACACAAACCAGAGACCATGTCCAGTGGAGCAAACACACACCACAGCCCCCGTCCACTTGGCACACTGCAAGAAATGTCCAACTGAGACAATATAAAACACCAAAAAAAAAAAACACATGCAGTTTGACTCTTTAATTAAATGCTATATTATGAAAAAAGTTCTGGGTCAATTGTCTTTTACAGTTATTTTAGTTCAGAGGAACGGGAAGTCATTTTCTGCAGGGGGTGCTGGCGGAGGGTGTGTGTGTGTGTGTGTGGGGGGGGCGCAGACCACTCTACCTCTGCCTCCCCCCATGAAGTAGGCTACATGGTACGGTGCGTATTGCACAGCGAACTCAGAACAACGAACAGCGAAGTATGTGACAAATTCTAAAGTTACAGACTAGCCTTAGGGGCGGCCTCTAACTCCCCCAGTAAGAGCTTGCGCCCCATGTAGGCTGAGTCCTTTGCAGCGGTCCGGATTTGAATCCGACCTGCGGTCCTTTGCTGCGTGTCATTCCCTCTCTTTCTCTCCCCCGTTCTTGTCTATCCACTGTCACTATCGAATAAAAAATAATCAAAAAAAAGAAGATGAATGACTAGTCCAGCTGAGCAGGCATCAAGTATGCCTTTCCAGTTCAATAAACCAAGTACTGCCATCTGACTCACACATCACAAGACAATGTTACAATGAATTAAATCATACCAAGGCATTGTATGGTTCAAGACTATGTCAATATAGTATTCACTAAAAATCACCCAAGCAGAAAGCACAATAGTAATTCTGAAACGTTATTGACTGAAGATACAACAATGCCATCACACAACACAGTTGAGCGCAGGTTGCAAAATAACAGTCACTTAGTCAGCTGGCAACTTCACAAACTGCAAAAGCCAACACTGCACGTGTCAACTAAGTCACACAGGCCTATAGCAGCATCACAAAATAATAATGCAATACGTCTGATATGCATGGCATTTCAATAAACTAAACTAAATGTCTACATTATCTGGTCACACGGTCACAACAGATTATATTAGCCTACTCAATTTACAGATAGCTTACCTTTAGAAGTTCTAATTTCTTGTCTTTTTCTTTGCAAAGTCGCAGATCAAATCCTCAAAGTCAAGCTCCCTCAGCAGCTCGCTAAACCCTACTACAAATGCGTTGCTGTGTGTTGGTAGCACTTTACAGGCAACGCAATAAATGTCTCCGGTGGACAGTGAATATACAGTGGGACAAAGAAGTATTTAGTCAGCCACCAATTGTGCAAGTTTTCCCACTTAAAAAGATGAGAGAGGCCTGTAATTTTCATCATAGGTACACTTCAACTATGAGAGACAAAATGAGAACACAAAAATCCAGAAAATCAGATTGTAAGATTTTTAATGAATTTATTTGCAAATTATGGTGGAAAATAAGTATTTGGTCAATAACAAAAGTTCATCTCAATACTTTGTTATATACCCTTTGTTGGCAATGACAGAGGTCAAACGTTTTCTGTAAGTCTTCACACACTGTTGCTGGTATTTTGGCCCATCCCTCCATGCAGATCTCCTCTAGAGCAGTGATGTTTTGGGGCTGTCGCTGGGCAACACAGACTTTCAACTCCCTCCAAAGATTTTCTATGGGTTTGAGATCTGGAGACTGGCTAGGCCACTCCAGGACCTTGAAATGCTTCTTACGAAGCCACTCCTTCGTTGCCCGGGCGGTGTGTTTAGGATCATTGTCATGCTGAATGACCCAGCCACATTTCATCTTCAATGCCCTTGCTGATGGAAGGAGGTCAAAATCTCACGATACATGGCTCCATTCATTCTTTCCTTTACACGGATCAGTCGTCCTGGTCCCTTTGCAGAAAAGCAGCCCCAAAGCATGATGTTTCCACACCCATGCTTCACAGTAGGTATGGTGTACTTTGGATGCAACTCAGCATTTTTTCTCCTCCAAACACGACGAGTTGAGTTTTTACCAAAAAGTTCTATTTTGGTTTCATCTGACCATATGACATTCTCCCAATCCTCTTCTGGATCATCCAAATGCTCTCTAGCAAACTTCAGACGGGCCTGGACATGTACTGGCTTAAGCAGGGGGACACGTCTGGCACTGCAGGATTTGAGTCCCTGGCGGCGTAGTGTGTTACTGATGGTAGCCTTTCTTATTTTGGTCCCAGCTCTCTGCAGGTCATTCACTAGGTCCCCCCGGGTGGGTCTGGGATTTTTGCTCACCGTTCTTGTGATCATTTTGACCCCACGGGGTGAGATCTTGCGTGGAGCCCCAGATCAAGGGAGATTATCAGTGGTCTTGTATGTCTTCCATTTTCTAATAATTGCTCCCACAGTTGATTTCTTCACACCAAGCTGCTTACCTATTGCAGATTCAGTCTTCCCAGCCTGGTGCAGGTCTACAATTTTGTTTCTGGTGTCCTTTTACAGCTCTTTAGTCTTGGCCATAGTGGAGTTTGGAGTGTGACTGTTTGAGGTTGTGGACAGGTGTCTTTTACACTGATAACAAGTTCAAACAGGTGCCATTAGACAGAGGAGCCTCTTAAAGAAGAAGTTACAGGTCTGTGAAAGCCAGAAATCTTGCTTGTTTGTAGGTGACCAAATACTTATTTTACCGAGGAATTTACCAATTAAGTCATTAAAAATCCTACAATGTGATTTTCTGGATTTTCTTTTCTCATTTTGTCTCTCATAGTTGAAGTGTACCTATGATGAAAATTGCAGGCCTCTCTCATCTTTTTAAGTGGGAGAACTTGCACAATTGGTGGCTGACTAAATACGTTTTTGCCCCACTGTAGAATCCACTCCCGTGGTACAGTTTCACCGTTGTGAAGGTGTCGGGTCAGTGTGAGAGAGAGTGTGTGTTTCTGCCGCCAGCCTCGTTCCCCCTCCAAGATACTGAAAGGCTAATATCCCTCTGGGTATAATTTCCTCCCGGACGGTCTCTGTAATCAGTCCCCATAGTGCAGGGTCTTCAGAGATGATGGTACCCAAGGTGCCATTACCTTGTTCTGTAATGCTGATGAACGGCCTCATTTCTGTCTTTTTCCACAACAACTTCGCTAAAGTTAACATTAGCTACAGTTAGCTGTGGCTGGGTGTAGCTGGTAGAAGGCCAGCGATTCTTCCAAGCTAACGTTGGCTAGCTCCTCGACCTCCTCCTCTTCGTCATTCCCAGCTCTTTTAAAAAAGCAATTTATTCGCGGGACATTTTTTATAGCAGCCGCTTCTTTCTCTCCCTTTTCCACACTTTCACTCGCTGATACAACCCAATCTGACCGGGGATCAGTTACAAATTAATTACACTGTTTCAATCTCAACTCGTTGTAAACAACTTTTATTTTATTCTGATTGGATAATTATCACCATAATGATTAATGCCCATTGGGTAATCCAGGTTTTATCGCAGTTTGCCAACAGGGGGTGCTGCCGCACCCTCTGTTGGTGCGGCAGCACCTCCAGCACCCCTACTTCCCGCGTCTATGAGTTAGTTTGAGCTAATGTGAATTGTTTCAACAGAACAACACATGTTTGATTCACTGTTTTATTCTGACACCGTCATTCTCTAGCTCACTTGACTCGTTGAGCCTCCGTCCAAAAATCCATTCAGACCAGCTGACAGTTTGTAGCTGACTTTACCAACTGACTTTTCTATTGGCTGTAGAAACAGGAGACGTCTCTTACGTTCTAAAACCAGCCTCTGGAGACGCCACCAGCTGACTTCTCTATTAGGTGTTGAAACAGGAGACGTATCTTACGTTCTAAAACCAGCCTCTAGAGACTCCACCAGTAAGGCTGGGCATCGTTCAAAATTTTTCGATCCGGTTGGAGCTCTACTCTCTGTCAATATGCAGAGAGGACAGATAAGCTTGCGCTTACGCGTTCAGATGCTTTTGGAACCAAAATTTGGCACCGAAAGATTAATAATTTTTCAATACTCATAGGATCGGAAATTTTTTCCGGTGCCATAAAAGTATCGACGTTCGGTGCCCAGCCCTATCGACCATCCGATTCGCAGCGACACCATCAGCTGGTTTGAGTCGAGCTGAAACGGACCGGTTCAGACCGCTGCAACTTTTTCTTGCGACGTTCTAAAACGATTGTCTCGTTGCGAATCTTTGGTCTGAACTGGGCTTTGGACAGATTTTATGTATCAACTTGGGTTAAAGGTTCAAGGGCGCGTCAAGCCCCTGAGGTTTTGAGAAACTAATAAATTATAAATAATAAACATTTCTGTTCAAACAAAGATCCAAATGTGATTATAAGTGGAATCAAAGGCGCCTATGTAGCTACAGTTTGATTGACAGGAGACTCTCTGTGGTGCAGCACAGAAACATTAAGTTTCTCCTTTAGCGTCATTCAGCAAAACAGAAATATGACGCATGAGCTTCTCACAGGAATTTTTTTTTTGTTAATTCACAGCCATTTTTTGTATTTCTGAATTTCAGTCTCTTAGTTAACGAGATAGAGAACTTGTAAAAACAGGGCTTTTGTTTTCAAGTGAATGCATTACGCTTCCGTAAAATAGAGCTCTATGAATAAATATTATAAAGAAATTGCTGTGACAATTTCTTTATAATATTTATTCATAGAGCTCTATTCTACTGTAAAAAACCAGACTGAGCTCCTCAGAGGTGCAAACGTTCAGTGTGACTTATGTAAACTCAACATTTCTTGCAGTGAGTCTCCAGCACCAAAGCCCGGAGCATTTTGGTCTGCGATGCAGCAGCCGAAGCATTAGCAACGCTCCGCTGGAGTGTTTGTCTGTCTGGACCTTAATTTGGGGATACACGGCTCCGCTTTCCAGCACAGATACCAGGTCAAAAGGACAGAGCAAGTGCTGAAACACCTCCACCTAAACAAACAGCGTTCACATTTTACACGCTCAGCTGACGTCACGTTCCACAGAGCAGCCGCCCAATCAGATGAACAGAATAGTTGCCGATTGATTTAATAGCGGACAACTAATTGATTAATCTTTGCGTCTCAAATTTTTCGATAACTATTGCTGCATTATTTAAATTATTACTTTTGACCCGTAGAAGCAGTGTTTTTTTCCTTTGTGTGTGTGTGTGTGTGTGGGGGGTGTCAACAGTTAGACTGAAGGCAGTGATGAAACATCATCTCTGGATAGTTTTTTCATTCAGTGTGACAATGATGAATGAAGATAGATGTGCGTTTGTTTTAGTAAAGAGTGAATGGAGCAGAGGAGGATGCTGTCTCTCTCTCTCTCTCTCTCTCTCTCTCTCTTCCTCCTGTTCTCCCCAGCTCTTTCCCTCTCTCCCTCCCTTTCTCTCTCTCTCCTGCCCTCCCTTTCCCTCTCTCTCTCCCTCTCCGCTGGTGCTCGAGGTTTGAAGAGGCTCTTTAGAGCTCTCAGCAGGCGTCATGCAGCTCCACTGAGTTCACTGAGGTTGGAGGTTCATTTTGTGCTGGAAAACGGTACAAAAACGAGCCAAACGGGGCAAAAAAACATCATATTTTTCACTTCAACTGCACAAATGTGTTTTTAAGCACAACATAAAGGCAATGCAAGTTAGCAAGCTGATGATAATCAAACGCTGCAGTCCAACAGGTCCTCCAAACTGTACAACGATATCAGTCGTTTTCACACATACCTCATTTGGTCCGGACTTTCGAACTTTTCAGTTTGGTCCGAACCAAAATTGCAGGTGAGAAAAGGTGCCTCGGACCATGGTCTGGATCAAAGGAGGTGGTCTCGGTCCAGTTCGTTTCTAGTGTGAAAGCATTTTTTGGATGGTTGGGACTTTCGGACCGAATACAAGAAGCTCTGGCATGGCTCTCCTTGTGTTACAAGACCGGGGAAGCTCCTTTAAGGAATAGCTCGGTGCTTGGCCTGTATGTGAGAGAGTGTGACGGTGAATGTGCTCAGAGCAGACAGCTGTCAGCTATCAGAGCTGAGAATACAACAGCAGTTTACTTGTTAAGTGGTAGTAAATGTACAGGGTAGGTTTCAGTTTGTTTCGGAATAAATGCTCCAGAAAGAAAGTTCAGTAGGGGAGAGCAGCAGTCAGTAGGGGAGAGCAGCAGTCAGTAGGGGAGAATAGCAGTCAGTAGGAGAGAGTAGCAGTCAGTAGGAGAGAGTAGCAGTCAGTAGGAGAGAGTAGCAGTCAGTAGGGGAGAGTAGCAGTCAGTAGGAGAGAGTAGCAGTCAGTAGGAGAGAGTAGCAAACAGTAGGGGAGAGTAGCAGTCAGTAGGGGAGAGTAGCAGTCAGTAGGAGAGAGTAGCAGTAAGTATGGGAGAGTAGCAGTCAGTAGGAGCGAGTAGCAGTCAGTAGGGGAGAGTAGCAGTCAGTAGGGGAGAGTAGCAGTCAGACTCCAACACAGAGAGAGGAGACGAGAGGACGGTGAAGCCCGTCAACAAACCAATCAATTCTAAGTATCTGGAGACGCAGCTCACGTATGTGGTGATGGCAGGACGTAGTTTTGCCACGTAGAGGTCTTTAGTGCGCTTGCATAACTGCAGTGTGAAATCCAAACTTACCGGATCAAATGACAATGTTTCAAAAACTTGAACCTTGGTCCGGACCTTGGTTTGAACTTTCAGGTGTGAAAACGCCCTAAAGCCCAGTTCAGACCAGCGGTCTGAACCGGCCCGTCTCAGCTTAACTCAAACCAGCTGATGGTGTCGCTGCGACTCAGCTGGTGGAGTCTCCAGAGGCTGGTTTTACAACGTAAGAGACGTTTCCTGTTTCTACAGCCAATAGAGAAGTCATTACAAGACAATAAAATGCATATCCATAATCCATTTTGTTTCTGTTACAAACTGTTAAATGGTGAAAATGGCAGATAGACTGAGGCTCATTGAGCACCCACGAGCGGGGTGTGTGGTGGAGCGAGCTAGAGAGTGACTGAAGAGAGGGAGCGCCCAGCGGCGCTAGGACAAAGTCTTGAATCAGAGAAATAGAACGTTGTTTTTGCCGATTCATCACTAGAAATGCAACCGTAGCAAGCACTACTTAGCATCGCTAACGTTATTTTAGACTCAACAAATGATATATTCAGCTACAAAAAGTTAGAACGGAAGTACAAAGAGTCGTTGCTATGGAGATGATACATCGTCTTGTGACAGCTCACGAAGTTCTGTAGCCCGCGGTTGCCTTTTTTTCGTAAGATATCATATATATTGGTGTGCATAAATCTTTGTACAATATTGTACGAGCCTGTTCATGAGAATGTGCTGAATAAATACAAGAAACATGTTTTTGTGTTTTGGGAACAGGTGAAGCATTGACCCCCCTCCCCAGTGGCAGATCGTTGTTTACAACCAGTAAAGTTTCAGGACTCAAGAATAGATGAACTGACAATTCGAGATTCTGTGTCCCTCTGTCTTTCTGTCAGTCCAGCTGGGTTTTTGATCATTAGCATGTTGTGTTCTGACATCACGGACAGGACTTCTAGGCAGAGAAACTTGAGTCTTGCTTTGAATGCATTCAGTATCTGAAGGAGGCAGTTGCTTGGCGGCAGTGCAGATCCCCCAGGCCAAAAATTACTTAGGGACGCTGCATGGGCTCCCACTCCAAATCTGTCTTTATTTGCCAAGTGGCACTGCGTCATTGAAAAAAAGAAAAAAACACGAGACAGATTTGGTTGGTTGTGTTTTTTCTGTGGGCCTGGAGGCTTTGGAAAATCCTGCTCCAGGAGCTTAGGCTGGCACAGTCATCTTTTAAATCATTCCTTACTTATGTAAGTAATTTGTTTTTACAAGATTCTTTTACTCGTTTGCGTGCTTCATACTTAGTTTTTGACTTGTGTCTCCATTTAATTCCTCTCTGCTCTTAATCTTGATGCCGTGTTAGTCACTGTAGAACATTCAAGTCTTGGAAATCTACAGACCTGTATATCAAGTTTTTAAACTTACTAACTTAAAGTTCCACTTTACTGCAAAACACCCTCAAATGTATCAATAATTATTTCAAAACAATTGAGTTTAGGTTTGTCTCAAGAGATTTGAGAAATTTCAAAAAGCTAACTTTTCAGCTTTAGGGCCAAAATATCTCTTTACACATTGCTCTGGAACAAATTTGGGTATCACTATACAGAAAGCCGTTTGTTGTGAACATTTTGATATGAAATACACGGTCATCAGTTATATAGAAATATCTTTAAAATGTGAATTAAAGAGAAATGTTAAAATGCTTTTAGACCTCAGGGGGTTAATATTGGAAACAGGTTAAAATGACGTCTCAACTATCACTTTTTTCAAAGAAAAGTAAAAAAAAAAAAAAAAAGGTAAATGACTGCAGTGCAGGTGTTTTACAGATGATATCATTTTTAGATTATCCAAATATCTGATTATTATTCGTCTTTTGTCGTTGCTTCAGAGTATTAATATGATTGCTTTTTCTCCCCCACAGGAGAGACTGGTGTTATCAGTCCTGCCACGTTTTGTAGTTTTGGAAATGATCAACGACATGACAAATGTAGAGGATGAACACCTCCAGCATCAGTTTCACAGAATCTACATCCACCGCTACGAGAATGTCAGGTGAGGCCGCCAGACATGGGTTTTAGAAATGTAGTCGACATTTGCAGTAATAATCACATAAGTGGGCACAAGATATGTTGGGTTAGGGTTATGGTACAGTCCATATACGCGTTGTTTTCACGGATGTGATTGCCCTGCTTCCCAGCATTGCATGCTTTTAAACTGAGGGCTAGATTTACTAACACTAGCGCAGTTTGCGCTGCGTCCGTTTATGCGAGTTCGGTAATAGCGCACGCTATGCTTCCACATTTTGTGTAGTATTTATCAACCCTGACACCCATCAGGCAATCAGCGTCTTTCTCCGCCCACTATACCGTAAATTGCGCTGTAGCAAAGCGGTACTTGTGCTATGATATGGCCTAGTGCAGACTGCGATATTCCCACTGCTGATGCTATGACTGTTTGAAATTATCCTGATGCCAATATTTGTAATGTAGCGAGGAGTTTAACAACTGCTGGAATGGGATGTGAACGCTGAGTGGGAGATTCAATTTCATCTTTGATTTCTTCCAGTAACTCTAATAGCCTCGCCTATGTCTTCGTCTTGCTCAAATTACTGTTGCCATTTCACCAGCGGCATAAAGGTCTACGAGGAAACTCGATTGCAGCTGGTTTAGAACTGCTTTTAAGAGGCGGAGAATTTCCCCCGCAGAATAGAGGCGCGCTCTTACTGACAGTCTTTGTAAATACCACGGAATATATAATTAGGGGCACTTTGCGCTTATCCTCCCACCTTTTTGGGTGGAACTCCCACTTTCCCCCCGACCCTCCCACGAACGCATATTGAAAGCGCAACTTGTCTCTTCTTGCTCATGTGGCAGACAATCTGCGATTTTACCCAAGTGCGCCCTGTTTGTAAATAGCCCGCATCGGATACGTCCAATTAGCCAATTAGCGCCTGGAAACAGGCGCAAACGGCTTGATAAATCTAGCCCAGAGTGTCTTTAAACAGGCTTCATCCTCCTACAACCGTGATGGCTGCAGCTGATTGGACGGACGCGTCACGTGGGGCTGGCTCCTCCCGAATTTTAAAACCAACCATAATGGCGGCTCGTTCGGAATACAATCTCGTATTTTATGAAAATAGTTCACCGAAACATGTTTCTGAAAAAATTTTAAGCAAGAAATAGGCCATACAGTTGCTGGTGAATCTGTCTTCGTTTCAGATTGACAACGGCCAGTTTAAAAGATTTCCGTCAGCTTTTGAGAGGCAGCGAGTCGTGCCGGCCGCTCCTCATTTGCATAAAGTTGGCTGGATTCAACTTTATCCGAATGAGGAGCGGGCGACTCAACGCCCCGCTTCTCCAGAGGCCCCGCAACACTACCAGAATGCATTGTACGGCTGCTTTCATAGAAATGAATGGGAAGTGGGGAAATTACGCTGACAATGGACACACCGCATTAGGGTATGAGATGTTTCTGGCCATGTGGACTTTTACCCTTTGGGGATCGCCTTTCCAATGGGAGAAGTTGTAAGACGTTACCGAGCCAATTCAACCCTTTTTGTGGCAGCATCGATCTGAACGTTAAAAACAAAAAAACCTTCAACTCAGAGCGGAAAAGCGCCCAACATTGTTTAACTGCACAGAAAAATAACAATTGGCTGGGAACAGGTGATTCAGTCATTGCTTAGCAAGAATATCAAAAAGACAACTGGCTTTGCTCTGTCTGATCGGGGCGTCTTCAACTAAAAAGGCCATGCGGTGTGCCTCGCGTTTCTTCCACCTACAAACTAGGGCTGGGCAATATATCAATATTATATCGACATTGATATATGAGGCTAGATGTTGTCTTAAATTTCAGATATCGTATTATCATAATATGACCCAAGTGTTGTCTTTTCCTGGTTTTAAAGGCTGCATTATACAGTAAAGTGATGTCATTTTCTGACCTTATTAGACTGTTGTAGCTGTTTTATTATTTGCCTTTACCCACCTCAGTCATTGTATCCACATTATGATGATTAGTTAATATTTAGTGAAAGCACCAATAGTCAACCCTACGATATCGCAGCTATCGACATCAATGTATTTGGTCAAAAATATCGTGGTATTGCAAGAAGATCCTTATCGCCCACCTCTACCGCAGACGTGCTCTATCTGATCAACCCGTTCTCACTCCCAACTCGTAAATTACTGATGTTTCAGTGGCTCTCAGCGTCAGATACCGACGCAAAAATCACCCTTTAGCGTCTGTATGGAACGCACCGGGCAGAGCAGCAGCTTGACCTCGGCGCTGTAAGATGACATAGAATTAAGAGAGACAACGGTAGCGAGTATTATGAAAGACCAAAAATCTGCGTAAGGAGGTTGGTTGGGGTGGTGGATGGGTCAAACAACACAGCACTTTCACCCAGGAGACCGGGGTTCATGTCCCGTTCTTGTGCTGCATGTCAGTTAAACATACATCCCGACCCAGAGCTCCAAAAAGTGACGCCACAGTCCCGAGAGCGTCAAATAGTGACGCCGAGGGTCCCGACCCAAAGTGTCAAAAAGTGACGCCAAGAGTCCCGACCAAGCGTGTCAAAATATGACGCCAAAGGGCTAGATGAGAGTCCCAAGAGCGCTAAAGGACACTTTTTGAGTCAATAGCAAACGTCAAAGGCACCTGACCAATCGTCGATTTTTGACACGATGGGAGTGAAAATGTGTTGATCTGATTGAGGCCATTTTATTCAGGCTTCTGATTGGCTGTCATCTTCTCATATTAAACCCATATACCTATGGATGTGTGAAGTAGGCCTAGGGGTGCTGGAATTTGTTAGACATAGGTACCAGCTGATTGAGACTTGTTAGAATGGAAAGTTTCATACATCTTCATTATACAGGGAAAACAGGACTTATATGTTTCAGTAGCATACACTATAATAAATTTTTGGATGGTGTTAAAGAACTGGCCTGGATATTAAAGTGACATTTCCATATTTTATTCAGCATTCTTTTCGCAGATGTTAAAGGCTTCACAAACCTCTCCACGACGCTGTCAGCGCAGGAGCTGGTGCGAATGTTGAATGAACTCTTTGCACGCTTCGACCGCCTCGCACATGTAAGTGATTTATCTTTAGGCCCCAGATGCATGTATCACGGTTATTTCTTTTACATGCATAATTTTGTCCTGTATGTTTTCAGCATCAAACACTCACCCATGCTTTAGCGTTGGCCTCAGTTAAGGTTTTGGAAAGATCGTCTTTATGGTTAAAGAATCTGAACTGCAGTTTCTGGTCTGATTTGACAGAAACACCCCAAAAATGCTGGATTGTTCCAGAGTGTATTTTGGATTTGTGCATTTTCCAGGAACTTACAGTAATTGCGGTCGAGCGATTTAGAGAAAGAACAGAGGGAGCGGTGCTAATGCTAACATTAGATAAAACAAAGTGGCTGAGCGATCTAAAGAAAGAACAGAGGGAGCGGTGCTAATGCTAACGTTAGTTAAAACAAAGTGGCCGAGCGATCTAGAAAAACAACAGACGGAGCGGTGCTAATGTTAGTTAAAACAAAGTGGCCGAGCGATCTAGAGAAAGAACAGAGAGAGCGGTGCTAATGCTAACGTTAGTTAAAACAAAGTGGCCGAGCGATCTAGAGAAACAACAGAGGGAGCGGGCGGTGCTAATGCTAACGTTAGTTAAAACAAAGTGGCTGAGCGATCTAGAGAAAGAACAGAGAGAGGGAGCGGTGCTAATGCTAACGTTAGTTAAAACAAAGTGGCCGAGCGATCTAGAGAAAGATCAGAGAGAGCGGGCGGTGCTAATGCTAACGTTAGTTAAAACAAAGTGAGTTTCCTGAACAGGGAGCACCTGCTCATGTCATATAACTCGCTGTGCTCTGACACTGGCACAGCTAGTTCATCTATCTGCACCGTCTCCAGTTTTTTCTTGTTGTTATGGAAACAACAGGTCTCGCCACTCCGCTTGTCATCGGTCAGCTGTCAAAAAAGCGCTTGGCGAAAGTTTTACTTTCTACACTCTTCGTTTTGTAATGTTAAAGAAAAACAAGTCTTTAAAAGACTTTGAATCCCAGACTTTGCTGCCTGCTTGATTGTGTCTTTTTTCGGAGCTAATCTTTTCTGACAGCCTCTCAGGGCTGGCAAAGCTCATGACAGCTGAATAAAGAAACTCCAGTATACTCCAGACTACATTTTTTATTCAGAAACAACAGAGCGAATAATTGATTCAACGTTGACTCTGTAGGGCTGTACTGAGTGTCTGTCTGATATTAGATTGAAGAGCTGTCATGCTTGGCCAGTCAAGATTACACAGTTATTTCACTGGTTTATTTTTTTATTTGCCACTTCATTTTAGATCACATATATTTTATGTTCCTCTGTTGTAAGGTTAATTAAATGAATGTATTGTATGTAATAGGGCTGCACGAGACACTGTTTTTTTAACAGGCATTGCGATATCAATTGGCGTAATAAACACATTGCGTTAGTTGAAAGAAAACATGAGCAGAAAACTGCACTTTAAAATGTTTATTTTTAGTGGTGCCTTTTGTATTCAATTCAATGTTCAATTTGTTCAATGAAAGAATCTTGGAAATGATTTCCTTTCATTTACAAGTAATTATAAATAAAGCTACTAGGACAGCACTCCAATTTGATAGTTTATTGGGTTCGGACCAAGGAGAACCGCCCCCTTCCTCAGCGCGTGTGCACAGGCAATTACAAACCGTTATAATTTTTTGTTTGTTATTGCCTGTGCACACGCTGAGGAAGGGCGCTGCCCGAAACGTCCGTTGTGTGGCAATAAACTATCAAATAGGAGTGCTGTCCAGCACCCAGCCGTCAAAGCTTTTTAAGTATCTATGTGAGTTGAGCGGTGTCCAGGCCTATTTTAAATTTAACAAGCAATTTGTTATATTAAGCAGAATATTGAAAGCAGCAGAAATACACTTTAATATCTGTTTAGTTAGCGCAAGTAATATTGTTATCGTGATGTTCAACATTATCGCATATTTTCCTTGTATCGTGCAGCCCTAGCATTTCTGCCAAAGAGAGTGCCACGTGTTTGCCGGTGAACTGATGTGATTGGTCCATTGCAGGAGAACCACTGTCTACGGATAAAGATCCTGGGAGACTGTTACTACTGTGTGTCTGGTCTCCCCGAACCCAGACAGGACCACGCCCACTGCTGTGTGGAGATGGGCCTCAGCATGATCAAAACCATCAGGTACTGGCTGCCTCCATTATGTTGCTATGGTGGTTATTATTTTTAACTGTAGGGATGGAGACTCTGGTGGGTCCACAGGCTTCCGCAGGGTCTAAAATTTCAAAATAAAAAATTTAGGCCTTAAAAAGTCTAACATTCGCTTAAGTATTGTGTTTTAGGTCTTAAATAATTTTAAACAGGTCCTAATTTTCCTATGTCCATCCATCACTACCTTATTATGCTAACTTTTTTTTTCATTCTGTGGTGGTGTTGTTCTTTCTTTTGCTAGTCCAATTATATCTTTGCTGTATTATGACTAAAAATGAGACCAACATGTAACTCAGATTGCAGCCAATCAGTTTTCGTGTTATTAGCGCGAGTCTCTTTCGGGTTTGAGCCACAGACATAAAACTGATTTTATTCTTCAGCTTTGGGGAAGTGCAAGTTTAGCGATCTTTGGCTTGAAAGAACTGAATTTAGGGCTCAGTTGATGTTGTGATAAAGGTCTTGAATTCATTCATAATGGTCTAAAAAAGATCTTAAAAGGTCCCATGGCATGAAAACATCACTTTATGAAGTTTTTTTAACGTTAATATGTGTTCCCCCAGCCTGCCTATGGTCCCCCAGTGGCTAGAAATGGCGATAGGTGTAAACCGAGCCCTGGGTATCCTGCTCTGCCTTTGAGAAAATGAAAGCTCAGATGGGCCAATCAAGAATCTTCTCCTTATGAGGTCATAAGGAGCAAGGTTACCTCCCCTTTCTCTGCTTTGCCCACCCAGAGAATTTGGCCCACCCATGAGAAAGAGAGCGACATCATGGCTTTCAAACGAGCAAAGTGGCAGTTGGTCAAGGCCACGCCCCCACCCTCTCCACCTTGCCCCCCCCCTCTCTCCTAGTCAATAGCTACATAAAAAGAAATGGCACCTCCTAAGGAAAGCTCATTGTGGGACTGGCTCTAGTGGCTGTAATTCTGCACCAAGGCTGAATTTCGGGAAAGAGACTTCAGATACAGTATTAGGGGACCACTAAAGGCTATATAAAAGAGACTTCAGATACAGTATTAGGGGACCACTAAGGTCTATATAAAAGAGACTTCAGATACAGTATTAGGGGACCACTAAGGCCTATATAAAAGCATCCAAAGAGCACCATGTCATGGAACCTTTAAAAAGTCTTAAATTTGACTTGGTGAAACCTGCAGAAACTTTGGTCCAACACATACAAAAAGTGAAGGAAGTTTAATATACTTCATTTACACATACTACCAACATTATCATGATACAAAGGTGGTTGAATATCGGCAAAGTATCCCTTTAACCATTCGAATGCCAGGCTTTGGGTGGGGAAAATTGCCACCATTAAAAGTGTGCCAAATGAGCTATTATTAGTTCCTGTTTGCATTGAACCCAGGGATGTATGGAGAACTGTCACTGGATTACTATGATACTGAAGAAAACTTAAAGATGTGATGATTCCCAGGCAATTTCTGCATTTATAAGGAGCATATCTTTTACATTAATTCAGAAAATTGTATCCTCGGGAAGTGCAAGTCAAACTGAAATGCCAGGTCTTTGATCTGAAAGCCGCTGCCCCGATTTTATTTGCATTTGCAAGAATTTGCCCCTGGCTGTGCTTCTACAGAATATCAGCAACAAATACAGTTAAAAGGTTCAAAGGATTCTTGATATTAAGATTCTGTTCAGGTTTGATGTACTGTAGTCTCTATCGACGACGTTTTATTTACGGATGTCGCTCATTTTCGGCCGGATGTCCGTCACCTTCCTCTTTCTTTTTGTTGACATTCTAAACACTGAGCTAGAGCCGAATTATATTGATCTTCTTTTTAAGTAAAATTCTCATCACACACTCGACAGCCATTTTAATTCCAGAACTCGCCATACCTCTCGTGCACGCGTTCCACCAAAACAAGTTCCTTCCCCGAGGCTATTTTGCAGAGGCACCGTTGCACTGTCCGGCTCCAAGCGCTGCACATAATTGTGATTGGTTTAAAGAAATGCCAATAAACCAGAGCACGTTTTTCTCCCATCCCAGAATGCTGTGTGGATTAGCCAGACCCTCCTCCGCAGCGCTGTGGAGGAAGGTCTGGCAACAGGAGACTAGATGTACTGTAGCTAAGCCAACTACCTGCAAACATTAAGCTAGACCAGCGTCTCCTTTGCCCCTCTCCAGTGGCTACCTGTGGCTTTGACAAAAGTATTATAGGCTATTGAAATGAGCGGCTAGTTTTTTTTACATTTTAGTTTTCATTTATTATTGTTGTTGGCCTACAGTGATTCTTACATTCTACATTTAGGCTACATGACATTTCAGTCAAGTAAAAATGTGCACCACAGCCTACATATGTCTATAGCCCGGCGCCTTGCCCTCTTAATTTTGCCGAACCTTGATAGCGGGCTTTAGTTTCCATGGACTAGCTATGGATTCCAAATCCAAACAAATGAATATTGAAAGACATTGCCAGAACAAGCACATTGCATTTGTAAGTATCCGGCTGGGGTTGAGAGAAAGAGAGAGATTTTGAGAAAGCAGAGCAAATGTACTCTTAAGAATGGGATTGAATGTTCAAAAGACAAGGCAGTAAAAATGGCAACAAACATCACCATATTGAAAATGCTCATATAGACCTATTAGTAATGTTGATAGGCTAATTTAGACCTAATGGACTGTTACCATTATTATTACGCTCAAATTAGTTTTGCGTCTCCAGACAGATTTTTTAATTTTGAATGGCCAAAATGGCTCTTTTGATTGTTACGGTTGCTCACCCCTGAGTTAGACATATTTTGTCTGTCATGTCATATTTTCATATTTCAGTCTGAACCACCATATCACATATCCATACATCACTGGGATATTTTCAGTGATGGCGTCATATTTTATGATTACACAACAGGGATTTACAGATCTGATAAGCTCATGAATCCTGACACATAACTGACTGTGTAATCTTCAGTTTATGTAAGAAAGGAGGTATGCCGCAGAAATAAAATCTCCAATCACTCCCTTACAACACACAATCACTCTGCGGTTACTTGTGAAAAGGCTCACTGACCCTGGCGTTTTAAAGCCTGAGGCCTTTTTTTTTCTTCCATTTCAATTATCTTCTTTGTCACTGGGGCGTTTTGGCCCCATTGCATCAGTTTCAGCGTGACAGTGAGGGAGGAGAGGAGGACTGACATTATGAGGGAAAAAAGTGGGATTAGTGATGGATAAGCTATGCGATTTGTACTGTATACTATTAAGGCAATATGGTGAGCTGCTTACAGATGCCCACTCTGTGCTGCACGAGAGAGTGCAGCTTGGTACACATTGCTTAAACGATAGATGAATTATTATTATTATTATTATTATTATTATTATTAATTAAAAGAACTGGGAATAAAAACAGAGGTCTGCAGGGGTTCTGACTGACAATGGCATTTTGTCATGAGAGTGCAAAGGGCAGTGTTGGTGAAAGTGTAAAGTTGAGACAATAAAATACGAGCCTGAATGGTTGGTAAGGTACACATAGAAGATGGAATTATAAAGTCAGAGCGCATCGCGTCATTCTATTTGAGTACAGCAACGAAGTATTTGTACTTTGTTACTTCCCATCTCTGTTAGTAAGCTAATATTAGCTATGTGTTAGCAAGCTAAGGCACTTGCAAACATATTACTAGATAGCAGTCCCTCCAGAAAAACGTGATTATGCAATCACGATCAGCCGAAGTCCGCATATTTATGCGGGGGCCACATTTTTTAAAATACGCCGCACTTTCGCTGCATAAATTGCCGATTTCCACGCAAAATATGCGGGGCTTGCATGATTTCATAATCCCCGAATTTTCGTTGCAAAAAAGTCCCATATATCTTAGCAGAAAGTTTAAAAATGTTACGTTTACTTCACACAAGAGCAGCCATTTTCCCCTGTTACCATGGGAACGTTATGAAGTGACGTTATGAAGTGACGTTATGAAGTGACGTTATGAAGTGACGTAATTACGCGACGTGGTCATCATCGAAAAGCAGGGTGTTTGGGGAATCACTTTTTTTTCTCTTTTTCATCAAACCACAGTTTTTGCAAGTTCCCGCAATTTCATCGCATAAAATTGCATAAATATCCGTGCCACATAATCAAGGATTTTTGCCCGCAACAATCACAAAAAAACATTTTTCTGGAAGGATTGAGATAGGCTAACTTTGTGATTAATCCCCATTGCATTATAACAAGAGTTTTATACTTTCGACATCATTTGGATATTGGTCTGGTAACAAAATGCTTTAGTTTAACTTGGAGAAATATAGTTACAACTGACATCTGATACTTGTCTTGGTAACAAAATGCTTGCTGCACACGTTACGTCAGACATAACGTTAGCTTGGTGCCTTCCCTTTCTTCCTACTGATTCCTCCCATCCGTATCCACTTTTCTATTCATAAAGGCTACATTTTTCATTTCGGCAGCTTCCAAAAACTTAGTTAAGAGTTATTTTGGTGGTGCGTCGCACCACAGAGCAGCTTTAAGACATTTTTCTGTTGTTTGCTAGCAGACAGAATTGACATGGAGGCAGCTTTACGATACGTGTGATACGTTGTTGTGGCTGACGCAATGTGTCGGTGACTTTGATATTTATCTTTTATTTTTTGCTGAATATCCTGGATTTTCGTTGCTTGATTAGTAAGAGCCTAGTTTTGTCTCCTTAAACGTCAGTGCTGGTTTTCTTGTCTCTCGGCCCCTCGGACGGAATATGAGTTTACTCTGATTGGGCCGCTAAAAAACAAAATCAGATCAGTTGAGTTGAGGGTTGAAAACTGGATTTTCTGTGTCAAGATCCCATCAGTCTCTCAGTCCCTGTGCTGACGTACATCTAGCAAATGTCTGCTGCCATCATGGTGGAAAATCAACACAATTCAAAGGCCAGTACCTGTGAACATGTTAGTTTTCGCTCCAACGGTTTGTCCGCTTCAGTAAACATGTTGGTGTCACAGTGACCCAGAGCTTGACAGAGACTGACAATTTTAGTATTGCATAACATTATTTTATAATTCATATTACTCTTGTGTGACACTTATTTGTGTTTATACGTGCACCTGCCTTTGTGCTATTTTAATAACCCAGAATTTAATGGGTGCACTCTTTACTCTTATTTCCCTAATTTTTTATTCTTTTGATGATGATGTTCATGTTGACAAGAGGTGACCTAATTACCTGACAAAGAGGTCTGCCTCATTCGTCCACACCTCTGATGCATATCAAGATGAAATGTTCCTATTGAAATCCTTGACGTCAAACATGAGTACAGAGCAGGAGAGACATGCAGTGCTGTACTGTTGTTTGTCATTATATAGATATTTCAATCAGGAGAGACTTTGTTGCAGATATGCAAAGATATTTTGTACATCTGCATAATATGAAATGTACAGAGTCTTTGGAGATTAGACTCCATCGTATAAAATGATTTTTAAAAGGGGTAGAGAAGCCAAGACATATCCCCCCCCCTGATGGAGTCTAGACACTGGTGGCGGCAAAGGAGCCCGAAGACCAGACCGAAGGAGTCTAGGGCGCGTTCTGCTGGGTGGCACGGGAGATGGTGACTGGAGGAGGAAGGGGAGGAGGAGGAGGATGGTTGCACGATTTGCCCGAAATGACAGCTGACGGCAGCAGAGAGAGAAACCGATTTAAAGCAGTGATGTAGTGCTGTGATTGGATCGTGAATTTCGTGGCCAATTCTGGTTGGTTTACTGAAAAGGGAACGCCTCTAAACAGCTGAATAGTTTTAGGATGACAGAGCAGTGATTGAAGTTATTGGACGTCTTCCTGCAAGAAACTGCGCTGAGCTCCGTTTAGAGTTTCAGAGGGACTCTGAAGGGTGATAGAAGTGCACATCCAGTGTTGTGCCTGAACGCGTTCATTGAACGATAGTTCGTGAACTCGTTCATATTTTGGGCAAACGTGAACTGAACATACTGCCTGATGAACGTTACTGTGAACTCCTTCATTCTGGCGTCTGTGAACGACACGCTCTCTCAGTTTAACTTCGTCCAATAGGGCGCCAGATTTCTATAGAGCCTTCCAGAAATCAGACATTTCTGTGCAAACTTTGCCCTCCGGCTTTCAAAAAGAAAATCCGCACTTCAGTCACATCCACAGCAAACCTGAAACTGCACGTTGAACTGAAGCAACATATGGAAAAAAAAGAACTGTGAACTAGTTCATTTTTGGAACTGTGAACTTAGTTCAAAATGTTGACGTATGAACTATGAACTGAACTAGTTCATTTTAAAATTTGTGAACTGAACTTTGAACTAGTTCATGTAGAAAGTGAACTTTCCCAACACTGTGCACATCGATGGCTCTGAGTTGATAATGCAACATTCATTCATCCATTCATTCATTCAGCCTCACATTCATCGCTGCTGTTTTCAAGCATGAAACGGGGCCTAGAGGCAGGGATGGGCGTGACAGCCCGACGTTTGCTCTTCTCAGACTCTTATCAGCCTCAGTTTGTCCGGCTTTTTATTGTGTTCCGGGATAATAAAGTATGAAATGAGAAACAAATTCATTAACAGGTGTGAAATGTCTGCTGAGTTTGTTTTTTTTCACCTATCTTTTGAGCTCGCTGATACCCGTGAAATGTGCTTCGCTCATTTCTTGGTGAATTTATGAACATTGTTTGCCTGTCAGCATTATCCGTGTTCTGGTTAGCCAAAGGTCAATTTCATGTATATTCATTTTCTGGATTAATGCACACAGACACTGTGTGGTGCACAGTGACCCAAAGTTACCCCTGGAATAGTTTAAAAGCAGAAAAAAACTAAAGAAACATACATATTTTATATTGTACTACAATATACATGGTCATCATTAAATATTAATTTTGACCTTCATACACTATTACACTTTATCAATTTAAAGATTCATTTCAATTACAAGAAAATATAATTAGTATTCAACTTATAGGACTACACCAGTGTCGATGCATGTTAAGAGCAGCAAAGATGAATCTATTAGTTGTCAACTATTAAATTAATCACAAATTATTTTGTTGATCGATTAATCGGTTTGAGTCATTTATAAATAAAAACTTCTTTGATCCCAGCTTCCTAAATGTGAATATGTTTCTTCTCTCCTCTGTGACAGTAAACTGAATATCTTTGAGTTTTGGACAAAACAAGACATTTGAGGACGTCATCTTGGGCTTTTTGGGAAACACTGACCCACATTTTTTTTAATCATTTTCTGACATTTTTAGAGACCAAACAACTAATCCAGAAAATAATCGACAGATTAGTCGATTAGTTGGTGAAAAATGTCGATCTGTGTTTTCCAAAGCCCAAGACAACGTCATCTAATGTCTCTGTGGAAAACACTGACGGGTATTTTTCACTGACAACTTATCGATTAATTGAGAACATAAATGAAAATAATCGTTAGTTGCAGCTTGAATATTTTATACTATTTAAAACTCATTTCTTATGAATTATCCATCATAATGAAACTGTTGAAAGTGCTGACTATTAATCATAGGGTTGTTGGTTCAGTTTTCTTTCCACGTATCCTTGAGCAAGGGACTAAACGTCAAACTGATCACGATGAGTAAACAGTATATATATGAAAGGACAAAGTTTAAATTGTAACTACTGTTTTTTTTTTTTTCAAACTGGACCCTATGTTCCTATGTTTTTGTCAGTAAGTGACTGATGGGAACAACCATCTTTGAAATTGGTCCAGTATTCAGCGAGATCGCTGTAACCGGCAGCCGCAGACCGGGCTGCAATGTAACCCTACGGGGCAAATGTGCATCGTCAATTTGGTCCACTAAAAGTTCTGTTGTTGCCGCTGACAGACTCACTTAATACTGGACCAATGTCAAAGGTTGTTGTTACCATCAGTCACTTAGACACAGAAACATAGGAAAATAGTAAAAAAGAAACTTGCAGAGGAACATAAATGAAAGTTTTATAACTTTAATAAGGTTTTGATAGTTCTCATGGATCTTTCCTTTCTGTCTTCTTCCAGATATGTGAGATCACGTACGAAACACGACATCGACATGCGTATCGGGATCCACTCAGGCTCGGTGCTGTGCGGTGTGCTGGGACTCAGGAAGTGGCAGTTTGACGTCTGGTCCTGGGACGTCGACATCGCCAACAAGCTGGAGTCTGGAGGGATCCCAGGGTGAGTAAACCCCAATGGTTTGTGGGAATATTTTGCCTTTTAATGTAATTCTTGGTTGTGGATACTGACAGGAAACATGCTTAGAGAGAAGGCAAAGGTGTATAGCTATACGTACTGAATAGAATAAAAATGTGAGAATAACATTTGGGGACAAAACATATTTCCCATGTTTTTTGTGTATGTTTTGTTTGGTTTCATTTGAATGAACAAATGAATAAAAAGTTTGATTTCGAACAACATACCAAAGAATTAACAAACAACGTAATCACAAGACACAAAAGTTGTTCATTATGAAAAAATGAAAAAGCAAGAATGAGCTAAACAAATAAATACTGTTAAATAAATATTCTTGTCAGAAAGGAGCACCCTTTTTGACATGTCCATACCTTTTAAATCTTTAATTACAAAAATAACCTTATCGAAGTGTTTTCAATCTATCGCTTTATGTTTTTTTATATGCAACCATACAACCCAAAGTTACTATTCCATCATTTCACTAATTAAATAATTTATTTACGTACCAACCTTAAAGGATTAGTTAGGGTTAGGTTAGGGTTAATAACATATGTGTACCGAGTTGACCGTTCTCTGGGATATGTTTTCATGCTAATCTAACACGACTCTAGCTTGAAACAAGCTAGCGCAAACCAGTGGTTAGCTGCTAACGCTACCTTTCGGGGCAGAGGGTAAATCGCTATTTCTACACCACTAACAACGCTCAAAATAGCACCACACTTCCACGCTAGCATAATGAGGGTCCCTACATGTAAACCGAAGCATTGAGAACTTTGTAAGTGTACAGACAGTTTATTAAAAAGACAGTTTAGAAAGACTGTACCGTCAAAAACAAAACCGTCGAAAACAGTCAAACACGGCGTTCGTGGTTCGACTGGTCACGACTGTTTTACAAGATGGCGATTGGTTGGTTTCCCGTTAACTGAGAGGACGTCATCTTTTAATATATCAAAAGTCTCTTCAAAAACCAATAAACTTGATCACGTTTAGTGTGTAAAGGACCATTAAGTGAGATCATTTCTTCAAAATAGTAGTTTACAATCCATGGAAAATGGAAATTTCCTCCTGGGAAATGTGGAAATAAATGTGCTTGTTGGGACAGATTCATTGTCATTCAGTCGCAGCCTGGGATTAGTTCTCTAACTGCTGGTTTTAAATATCCCTGCCAGCATCTGTTGTTGAGCCACGCAGTAACCCTGAGCCGTGGCCTTCGCGGTCTCTGTTGCATAACATGGATGAATTAAGCCGCAGTTCTTACGCCTCCGACAGAAGATCTCTGAATGCCTGATGTTTCATAAGTCCATGTCATCCGACACATCCGACCCCTTCCACTAAATTTTGTAACATGACCCTTTACAGCGAAAACACAATAGGCGTCGGGTATAGACCTTTATCACAGCAGACATGTTGACATGTCATAGTAGGCAAAGCACAGGTGTATTCGAAACCATTAATGATGGCTGCATTCCACTTAGGAGAGGTGCTGGTATTAAACCATTAATGATGGCTGCATTCCACTTAGGAGAGGTCCTGGTATTAAACCATTAATGATGGCTGCATTCCACTTAGGAGAGACCCTGGTATTAAACCATTAATGATGGCTGCATTCCACTTAGGAGAGGCCCTGGTATTAAACCATTAATGATGGCTGCATTCCACTTAGGAGAGGTCCTGGTATTAAACCATTAATGATGGCTGCATTCCACTTAGGAGAGGCCCTGGTATTAAACCATTAATGATGGCTGCATTCCACTTAGGAGAGACCCTGGTATTGTGCATGCTGACTCACTGAAACATCTTACTGGGACACTTGATGGAACTGAGCCATCGTTAAGGTTATCAGTGTCAGCTGGGCTTTTCCTACTATGACAAGTCAACATGTCTGCTGTGAAATAGGTCCCGAGTTGCGTAGTGCAGCTATTTTTATTTCGGCGCCCCATGTTATCCAATCTGTCCGTTCATACCGGGTGCGGAGCGTCAGTGTCGGCCCGCGCGCTGCAGGGATCGTGTCGGCGTCTCCTCTATTTCTTGAACAAGACGCGAGCAAATGTGACAAGCCAGGCAAGTAATCACATACAGGAAGACCACAGTGCAGCCGGATACTTTACTTGTCTTTAAAAATAAAACGCTTTTCAAAATAATGGTGATTTGGGCTGTCTTGACTTCTCACAGCGAGACACGCGATCAGACAGAGAGAGTGACACACACACACACACACACACACACACACACACACACACACACACACACACACACACTCGCGGGCTATACGCTATACGTGTGTATTCACTGTTAGGTCCGCTGACAGTCTCTGACATGACACTGTGCAGCATTTGATTCACGCCTGCACAGTTCACTGATTAGCTGCTCCACTCTGGCTGAAGGTGTCTTTGTTTTTGGGCTGAAACCTGACGACTCTGTAACCAACCATCCAGGACGTACATCTGTGAACTCTTGGGAGGATCTTGTTAAGTAAATCAGATTTTCAAACTGAACGGCTGATTTTAAAAACTCCTGCCTGTCCAGGAGTGGGCTTGTGAGATGGCTAGGGTGGCATATATACGGTTTGCCAGATTGGACAGTTTATACTAGAAAATGGGGAAAGTTGGGAAAGCTGAGATTTCTGGAGGACTCCTAAGAAGCTTTGTGCTGGGGAGAGATGTGTATGATGGGCTTATGGTGTTGTCATTTATACTTATGTTTATTTGGTTTATGACTTAAAGGGTCCTATCTTGCACCCGGCGCAGCGCAGCGCAGCGCAGCGCAGCGCAGCGCAGCGCAAAGCCCGACGCAAGTCTCTTTGCTAGTTTAAGACCGACGCAGGTGTCAATTTCCCGTCCAGCGCCCGCGTCGTTTAAATAGCAAATATACCTGCGCCCATGGGCGTGCTGGTCTTACAGGGAGGTGTGTTCAGGTGCATTCTGGGCGTATTGCTATCTTGAGGCAGCGGGAAGTGATCGCGCCATTGACCAACAAAAACCTGGTCGAAAGTCAATAACGCAGCATTTCATTGTTATTTTAACAGAGCATTAGTAAAATGCTCCTAGGCTCGTTTACAGCGTGCGCACACTATGCTTGTTACACACACAGGGATGCACAGCAGCACAAAAACATGCAAAAGACTACAAATAAAAATATTACGTTGCAAATCCTCCATCATAACAGCAATGCTCCAAGGTCCAAACGCGCCTGGCTTTTAAAGGGAATGGGAGATGATCTCTGATTGGTTGATTGCATGTTACGCCCAAAACACACCTCTGATTAATGAAGACACTAAGTACAACCCTTTAGAACCAGGCGCCCGGCGCACGGACCATTTTTTCCGCCGTCAAACTAGTAAAAGTGGATTTGGACACGCCCTAAACGCACCTGCGCCAGGCGCTTCACGCAGTGCGCTTAGATTGTTAAAATAGGGCCCAGTGTATTTTTTGTTACTACTTAGTTACTTACACTTAGTGTCATCTTTTCTTGATTTTTGTCTGGCTGGGTGATGACAACGAAGGGGTTGGGGGGATGTGTTCATGTTGCGAGTTGTTTGTTTTGTATGTTGTTAAAAAATAAAAATTGTCAATCCCAACAACAACAAAAAGGTACTCAAACCGGTTTTTACTGGCTTCTCCCCGTCACCTTTCCAGGAGGATTCACATCTCCAAAGCGGCGTTGGACTGTCTGAATGGCGACTACGAGGTGGAGGAGGGTCACGGGAAGGACCGCAACGACTTCCTGCGCCGCCACAACATTGAGACGTACCTCATCAAGCAGCCGGAGGAGAGCACGCTCAGCCTGCCCGAGGACATCATGAAGGAGTCGGCCAGCTCGGCGGACCGCCGCGCCAGCAGCACCACCTTCAACGAAGCGTCCTGGAGCCCCGAGCTGCCCTTCGACAACATCGTCGGGAAGCAGAACGTAAGTGCCGCCGCTGCTCGTGATTCAAGTCGTGTTGTCATGCTCTGCGCTTTATCGAACTGTGGGATTAAAAACGTCTATCTTAACAAACGTGTTCTGCAATTGAGAATTGAATTTAGGGTTATTTGTTTTCTAATGCTGGGGTAAAAAAAACGTCATTTTCTAGGAGGAAATATGGCGTTAAAATCACACTTCAATTCAATTTTATTTATGGTGTCAAATCATAACAGGAGTTATCTCAGGACACCTTACAGATAGAGTGGGTCTGGACCCAGGGATTCACCGCATCCAGGATTCAGAAAAAATATTGGGCTTTTGTTCCACCGAACCCTACGCTTGCACTACGCGCACTACGCTGGTCGACGTGCTGACGGCGCCGTTGATTACAGGAAGGTGTTTACGTAGGTGGAGCGTTCAATGCAGTAGGCTGTGAGAAAGTGGACATGGAACTCGGGAACAGAAAGTGTTGTTTGGCAGAACTTTCAGTCAAAAGAAGGCCATTCAAGTCCAGCAACATGTTCAATCTGCAATGCTGATTGGTCTGGTGGTGGCGAGGACCCTAAACTATACACAACATGGCCGCTGTTACAACATTTGGTATGAAACATCTTAAAGAATACGAGTTGTGCATGAAGGAATCTACAGACAGCAGCCAAAATGGCTAAAAACTGGTGTTCATGGACTGAGGATGGGAGGAGGGTTCAATATTCCGTTTCGGATTCGGCAGAATCTTAACCAGTGGATTCGGTATTCAGTTCGTAATCAAACCTGTGGCCGCTGCATCGAGGACTGAGCCTCTGTATATGGGCACGCGCTCTACCAGGTGAACTACCCAGGCGCCCCATAATTATACTTTCACCAGGATATGTTAGCTGTAGGGCTGCACGATATGAGGAAATATGCGATAACAATGTTGAATATCGCGATTATAATATTATTTGCGAAAAATTTCTGCTGCTTTCAGTAGTCTGCTAAAATACACCAAGTTGCTTGTTAGAAGAAAGGAAATCATTTCCAACATTGTTTTATTGAACAAATTGAACATTGAATAGAATAGACGGCACTAAAAAAAAAAAGTGACATTTCAAAGTGCAGTTTTCTTCTGATATTTTCTTTCAACTAACACAAAAAAATGTGTCTTTCACGATGTGTTTATTGCTTGATATCTCGACGCGATTAAAAAAGTAAATAAAAACGATATATTGTGCAGCTGTTTATCAAACCTTTTGTTTTTAGACAGATTTTGTGCAGACTTTGAGCCTCGCTGCAGGATGAAGTGGTTTCTTAAGATGGACGTTTTTCTGCACTACATTGGATCTTCTCAGTTCGTTGCCTGTTTGTTGCCTGTTTTGTCTTTTTCTTTGTTTTCCTGGGAATGAGTGGACGGCTGTCTGCATCGCTGCGTGTCAGCCTGACTGTTTGTGAGGATGACGAGCTTCTGATTGTGTGGCCCATTTAATTCAAACCTCCTCTTTATCCCTTCTTCATTTGTCTGCGTTCCCGTCCGCCTGTGACAACACGTCAGCCCACGGTGGCATCATGTTGACATTTTGGGTGTTCTTGTCTGCAGTGGTTGATTTTGGAGAACGCAGTGCAGGCTTGAGTTTTTATTCTGAATCCATTCTTTGAAATAATTGGTGATTACTTAAAGTGCTCATATTATGGTCATTTTCAGGTTCATAACTGTATTTAGAGGTTGTACCAGAATAGGTTTACATGGTTTCATTTTCAGAAAACACCATATTTTTGTTGTACTGCACATTGCTGCAGCTCCTCTTTTCACCCTGTGTGTTGAGCTCTCTGTTTTAGCTACAGAGTGAGACATCTCACTTCTATTCCATCTTTGTTGGGAGTCGCACATGCGCAGTACCTAGGTAAGGACTACTAGCCAGTCAGAAGCAGAGTATGAGGGCGTGCCCTGACAGTAGCTAGGTAAGGACTACTAGCCAGTCAGAAGCAGAGTATGAGGGCATGCCCTGACAGTACCTAGGTAAGGACTACTAGCTAATCAGAAGCAGAGTATGAGGGCGTGCACTGACAGTAGCTAGGTAAGGACTACTAGCCAGTCAGAAGCAGAGTATGAGGGCGTGCTTTATAATGTGCACAAAAAAGATATATAACACAATTAAGGAAAGGGAAAAGCCAAAAAGCATAATATGAGCACTTTAAGGTCGACATGTGACTGACAAGTAAACTAGAGTGGATACTCAAACACCCCAAACCATATCTAATTAGCTCTTTGCACGTGAAGGTAAACGTTTTTGTGTTGGATTTGGCCTGCATGGTCTTTACATCCATCTCAAACCCTGTGAGGGTGTAGATGAGGCTTGGATCCAAATGCAGTTCAACTAGAGATTTATTTCACATGACAGGGAAATACACAACAGGAACCACCATACTAACACACGGCCAACTAACAGCAACACACTAAACAGAAACAAGAATCCAACAACAGACAAGGACAACACAGAGACTAAATACACCAGGTAACGAGGACTAACGAGGGACAGGTGACACAACAGGTGAAACACATCAGGGCAATCACAGGGGAGGGAAAACACAGGAAGTAAATCAGACAAGACAAGACAGAAACCAGACCATCAAAATAAAACAGGAAACAGAACATACAGACACACAGGAAAACAAGACAGGAACTACAGCTCGACAAGACGAGGGAGGAAACACTGGCTACAACAGAACAAATACACAACAAAAACAGGAAACAAGAACCTCCTCAAAACCAACAGAAACCCAAACCATGACAAACCCATGGTCAACAAGCACCAATCGGTCCCAAAATGTTCCAGTCAGAGAGGAAATGCCGTGAACATATTCTTTGTAAATCTTTACAATCATTCCCCGAAAGAACCAAGCAGGCCTGCCTCGTTGCACAGTCCAAATTTTCATTTTCAGCGTGTAGCTCGCTAGCTCAAAGTTTATTGTTGTTGCTTCCCGTAGCAAAGGGATTTTTGAGAACAGCACCACACAGAGAGCGGAAAGGACCTGACGCCAAGCTTTAGCTGGAAATACTGTACACTTCTGTTGATCGAGACTAGATAAGACCTGATCTATTGTCTTGCCTTTGTCTTTTATGGTAATCTAGATCTGGTTCTGCATGAATACATACACTTACTTCCAGTATATAGAAAAATAACAGAATAAATGGTTGTAAACCACGACAAAAAGCAAAGCTGACAAACTTCTGGCTCGCGGTCACCTTTATTTATTCACTTTCCTGGGATTCATTCCAGGCAAATATTGGTCCCGAGCCCTCGCAGCCACCAGACATTCACAGACATGCGAGGTATCTGCTGCACTCTCAGATATGGCATCAAACATAATAGCTGGGAAGAGGGTTGAAGCTGAATATTCAGGCCACATTTGCATCCCCAGATTTGTTTTGAGGTGACTTGCTGTTTGCGTCCTGCCCTGCTGGCGGACACCCCAGCGCCCAAAATAAAAAAATGGCGCCTGCTTGGGACTCAATGTTCCTTTTCCAGAACCAACAGGAGACTTTCTACAACCTGCTGCTTCTCCTCCAGGCGCGTTAACTCTGCCACGTCTCATCAGGAACATTTCTAAACTCTCGCTGTAGGGAGCCAGATCAATTAGCTTCATATTTAATGTTACATAGATACATTGGCAGGTTGTTTCAAAGCCCTGGGCGGAGATACTGGGGATGTTAATTTAGATATGATGCACAGGAGTGTGGAATATTAGCTGTGTGCAGTCATTGAGGAAGTGGTTCAAGGAAATGTTTCTGACACATAGAAGGTTAAGCTTAAGCTTTTAACTATACTTTAAGCCTTTTATGGCATAAGAGTGCATTTTGCACCAGACAGATAAGCAGAAAATAAGGAAAGACAGTTAAAGTTAAGAGAACAGACGATGAAGTTGCACCAGACAGAGGCCCCGACCCCGTGTGTTTTGTGAAGATAACAGTTTCTGCCTAGAAACAAGGAGACACCTTGTGTAACCACATGTAATTTACTGTATGTAAAGGTATAAAGCAATATTTCCCAGCTCTCCAGCTCTGGTGGTGTACACCGTGAAATTAGTCTTTTTTCTCCGCTTGTGACAGCCTTTTGTTTCATCTCCTGCAGCCATGAGCTAACAGTGAACTTGCCGTTACCTCTTGTGTGTGTGTGTGTGTGTGTGTGTGTGTGTATATATATATACATGGAGATGTTCAGCTCACCTTCGTTGCAGGCCTGTCAGCTTATAGCATTTGATGTAACCATGCGTTTGGAATCAGAGGCGTGTTTTTTTGGTTTGTTCTGAAAGTGCCACTTCTTTGTTTGTGGCACAATTAAATTCTGTCAGTCCTTTTCAAAGATTGTCTCTTTGCATATCAAAGGCTTCTCGCTGGAGTTTTGAAGTGTCTTTTATGTTGTCGCTTGGCTCTGCTGCTCGGAGCGGAACGTCTCCCTCTCTGGTGGTTTCCTGTCCTCCGGGGTCCCTGTCGCCCCTTCCTGTTAGTCTGATTCACTTTTCAGCATCACTGGGTTGACAACAAGGTTGAATATTAGGCTGTGTGTGTGTGTGTGTGTCAGACAGAGAGGAAATAATAGAGGGAGAGGAGCGAGTGAAATGTAGAAAAAGAAAGAGGGCATGTATTTAAATTGTATTCATATTATGCAAAAACAGTGTGTGAAAACTGATCCGAAACAAGCACTGTGTGGTCTGTAACCGTGAATGACATCCGCAATACAGTGAGAAGTAGGAGCTTACGGATGCATTGGCCAGGCCACTATAACGGTAGTCTATATCGACGACGTTTCATTTCCGGGATTGTTCACGTGACGCCGGAAATCCCGCCGGATGTCCCTCATTTTCGGCCTCAGATCAGTTTCTGGTTAAACAGAAAGGTCTCAAAGAGGTTTTAAAGATCTATCTCTGAAGGGATCCTTTCCATAATGTTGTCAGACAATTAGAATGTTAATCTGAGCCTGTCAGTGGCTAAATAGAGCACTTTTATTAGACCATATTGACGATGCACATTTGCCCCATAGGCAGGACCAATACTGGACCAATTTCAAAGATAGTTGTTCCATCAGCCACTTACACACAAAACATAGGAAAATAGGGTCCAGGTTGAACAAAAAATATAGTTACCCTTTAACATCTTTCTTAAATTGTACAAGTGTTAGCTTTGAAAAATCTGATGGCAAAGCATTCCATATCACTGAACCTCTGTAATTTAAGCCAAACTGAAGTTGAGATGTTCGACAGATAGGAGGCCCGAGTTTGTAGATATTTCTTGCCTAATATAAGCAGCGACCGGCGATCAGAGGTGAGCTGAAAAAGACGAGGTACAGTCTTAACACCTCAACCAAAGAGGTTATTATAACCTCACTGTGGGTAAAAAGTCACCCGTACCCTAAAAATTGTCAATGTTTACTCTTTGTTAATCCGAATTGGGTTACTGTTCTTCTCAACAATCATCTGAATTAGATTCCTTTTATTCAACCTGTACAGTGACAGTACAGTTTCCATACTCACATGGACATTAGGATCTTCCTGGTTGCAGACATGCAACAGAGTGATGGTGCATGATTCATCTTCTTTACCAGTGGCTGCATGAAACACCAGGAACCACGTAAAAGCTCTTTGCTGATTACTGCCATAAAAACTGTATTTGCTATCTGTGGCCAACACATTATCTTCCACTCATCCTGGTCTTTATTGTGAAATACGCTTGTACAGTGATAACCATTGAATAAGTGATTATCTCCTGTCAGTCACTGCGTTAATGGGACAGACCGTCATCCAGGACTGGTTGCCGTTATCAAGCCCAAAAGATGCATGCGGCGCTGGGTTTTGACGGACCTGTGAGTCCAGGAAGACGAGCCTTGAAATCAGACTCCCATCTTTGTGTAGGCTCTTTGTACCGGCTGAGTGGCTCTGTCTTCTTCCTCTTTCATGCTTCGCTGTGTGCCTGCTGGCTCCCATGATGCACAGCACTGTCACAGTGCCTTCACCTCAAAGGAGGTCGTGCGTTTCCTCAGAAGACCCAGTTACTCCGTGTCTCATCGCAGTGAAATCTAGGCCAAAAAGAAATGTAGTTTCCACGTTTCTGTTTTGGTTTAGGTCTGCGTTGGTGCTGGTTTCTGAGACGGTTGCTTTCATATCTGCTGAAGAGAATCCATTAAAATTTTCAAAATGATAAAAGGTGGTTTAGCCGTCTGCGGCACATGGCAGCTCCACTCTCTTCACATTAAAGATGTGCCATAACGAAGGATTCAACACCAATTAACAATATACCTAGGTTCAAGACTCTGAACGTGTCCAATAGTTGTCAAGACATTTGACTTTGTACTACAGTGTTGGTCCAGATCCTTCATTAGCCCCGATGCGTGCGGTGCAAAGGCTTGCACCGCTTCCAAACAAGTCATGTTGCAGTGAATTATACTTCCTGGCTCTAAAGTATAAGATAATCTGTCACACTATCACACGTGAGACATCCAGCACATGAATATCCTCAGATATTACAGTATCTCCCCCGCTCCCCTACCTCCACTTGCCCTTTTCCTGGTATCATATGTTGGCATTTCGATGAGACAAATATGTTTTGTCAGGGCCAGACTGGGCTAATAATTCAGGCCAGGAATACTAACAGCAGTCAAGGCCAATACCCACACATTTACAAGAGCCCACGTATGCTGTAACCTTTTTTTTTTTCTCTTTTCTCTTATAATGCCTATTTCCATGCTCAATTATGTCGCATATGTTGTGATTTGGTTTAAACAACTTTTGACATTTGGAGATTTCTGACACAAATTGCATTTTCTTTTTTTTTGGCGATTGGATGGCCAGGACTTCTGTCCAGGAAACTGCTCAGAAACCACCTTTTGGTCTAAATATGACATCCTCTGAAGGCCGTAGGTGTTTAGTTTGCGATTGTAAAGTTCCATGATGCTGTGATTATCCTCAATGTCACAAAAGCTCATTTTATACAGTGAGGTCAGGTTTCAAGGAAATGGATTCACTACAATGAAATAGCCACTACGGGGACTAAAATCATCACACGGGAATACAATTGGGCTCATTGAATCCACACGAGTCTCAGCTTTCCAGTTAGACCCACTATATGCAACTCCCAGAATGTTTAGGCACCCCATCATGCAGAAATATTCAAATAGACCATTTTAGAATTGGCTAAAAAATAACATGTGTACTGTATAGGAGTAACTGCATGGCTTTTCCCCAGACTGCATTGGATTAGCATGTAGTGGGCAGTTTTGCAAAGGGGAGACCTGTGGGTACCCATAGAATCCATTTTCATTCAGATATCTTGAGGGGTGACGTCAAGGGACCCCTTTTAAAAAGGCCATGCCAGTTTTTCCATCGCTAAAATTAAGTCTATGTTTGGAGGGTTATTTAGCCCACTTCCCGTCACGCTAGCATGAAACAGTTGGTACCACTGAATTCCTTCGGTGGTCTAGTTTCATATCATACTAATATCTTCAGGGCTTCCACCTCGTAAAAGACAGTAATGCGAACTAAGAGAAGAGATCATATTTCTCCTGTATTAGCTTCTCTGCACTGGCTTCCTGTGAAATCTAGGATCGAATTTAAAATCCTCCTCCTGACCTACAAAGCTCTAAATGGTCAAGCACCATCATACCTAGAAGAACTCTTAGTACAGTTGTGTTCAAAATGATTCAACCCTCACTGAAATTGATTGTTTTGGCCGGTTTGACATTGATTTTGATCATTCAGTCATCCTGCTTACAATTAAATCAAAGAGGCACGTGTAGGTCAGACAAATATAACATAACATTCATAATGAAATAACCACAAATGTCTTTTCTGTGCTCACATTATTATCAGTTTTATTCAACCCCCAAGTGACATTCAATCTTAGTACTTAGTACAACATCCTTTTACAGTTATAACAGCTTTTAAACGTGAAGCATAGCTTGACACAAGTGTCTTGCAGCGATCTACGGGTATCTTCGCCCATTCATCATGGGCAAAAGCCTCCAG
The DNA here is from genome assembly GCF_010015445.1 of Perca fluviatilis. Classification (NCBI taxonomy): domain Eukaryota; kingdom Metazoa; phylum Chordata; class Actinopteri; order Perciformes; family Percidae; genus Perca; species Perca fluviatilis. Next base: position 5,282,964 of record NC_053122.1, read on the forward strand.
TTCAGTCACATTCTTAGGCTTGCGCACTGCAACTGCTTTCTTTAAGTCCCACCAGAGGTTCTCAATCGGATTTAAGTCTGGTGACTGCGATGGCCACTTCAAAATGTTCCAGCCTTTAATCTGCAACCATGCTCTAGTGGACTTGGAGGTATGCTTGGGATCATTGTCCTGTTGAAAGGTCCAACGTCTCCCAAGCCTCAGGTTTGTGACGGACTGCATCACATTGTCATCCAATATTCCCTGGTACTGAAGAGAATTCATGGTACCTTGCACACGCTGAAGCTTCCCAGTACCTGCAGAAGCAAAACAGCCCCAAAGCACGATTGACCCCCCGCCATGCTTCACAGTAGGCAAGGTTTTTTTTTCTTCATGGGGCTTGTTCTTCCTCCTCCAAACATAGCGTTGATCCATGGGCCCAAACAGTTCTAATTTTGTTTCATCAGTCCACAGAACACTATCCCAAAACTTCTGTGGTTTGTCCACATGACTTTTGGCATACTGCAGTCGACTCTTCTTATTCTTTGGAGACAGCAAGGGGGTGCGCCTGGGAGTTCTGGCATGGAGGCCTTCATTACACAGGGTGCGCGTCATTGTCTGAGCAGAAACTTCAGTACCTACATCCGACAAATCTTTTCTCAGTTCCTCAGCAGTCACGACCGGGACTTTTCTCCACCTACGCTTCAGGTAGCGCACAGCAGTCGAAGTCAGCATCTTCTTTCTGCCACGACCAGGTAGCGTTTCAACAGTGCCCTTTGCCTTGAATTTGCGAATGATGCTTCCTATGGTGTCTCTTGGTATGTTTAACATCTTTGCAATCTTCTTATAGCCATTGCCCTTCCTGTGAAGAGTAATCACCTCTTCTCTTGTCTTCCTGGACCATTCTCTTGACTTCACCATGTTTGTAACCACACCAGTAAATGTCTAGAAGGAGCTGAGTATCACAGTCATTTTAAAGCTGCCTAATTGGTGCTTATTAGGCTTTATTGCTGCTCCCTGACATCCACAGGTGTTTTCAATACCTGATTGAAAACACTTCAATGAACCTCTGTTCTTCAGAGTGGTAGTCTTTAAGGGGTTGAATAATTGTGTCAATGAAGAATTCACAAAATAAACATTTACTACTGTATTACAAAACCAATTGATGTCATTTTAGTTGCATATGGTTCTTTAAGAAGTCCTTGTAGGATTTCATTATGAATACAATTACAAATGTACACTAAATTCCCTAAAACCATTTACAGCATTGGCGGGGTTGAATAATTTTGAACACAACTGTACCTTATTGTCCTAGTAGAGCACTACGCTCCCAGAATGCAGAGCTACTTGTGGTTCCTAGAGTATCTAAAAGTAGACTGGGGGCCAGTTTGAGGGGCAGACACCGTCACAACATTTAAGAGTAAACTGAAAACCTCCTCTTTGATAAAGCTTATAGTTAAGGAGTGAGGAGTTGCAGCATCCGCCTAACCGGCCCATCTGCTCCTCTTCATAGTCATCAGTTTTATTTATCATATAATCAATAATATAGCGAGAGTAGAGGGAGGCAGGCCAGTGCAGCCCGATCCGGTTGGGGAGAGTTCTAGCCCGACCAAGCACCTCTCTTTAACCTGCCTCTCTTAGTTATGCTATTATAATTCTAGACTGCCGGGGAAGTTCCTTCCTTCCTATGACACACTGAGCTGCTCTCTCATCTCTGTTTTCACTTGTTTCCTTTTGTATGCATCCTGTCCCAGAAATGCTTGTTACTAACCTAGCTCTGGGGAGTTTACTCCCCGGAGTCCTTACGTTTCTCTGCAAATTCCCGGCCGCGTCCTGCTGCGTCCGCCGCACCCACCCATGCTCTGCAGCGCCACGTTACATCCCGCAACGCCCTGCTGTGATGTTCATACACACAGAGTAGTCAGGATCCGGTGTAGGAGACTGCACTACTCAGTATGACACGATGTGCCCTGCTATGACATGAACTTCCACGATGACCTTCAAAGTCACTGTTCCATTATCTTTATTGTGACTATTATTTGCCACTGTTCATCACACCCCCAACCGGCCCCGTCAGACACCGCCTACCAAGAGTCTGGGTCTGCCGAGGTTTCTTCCTAAAAGGGAGTTTTTCCTTGCCACTTTCGCAATAGCCACTGCTAATGCTTGCTCTTGAGGGAATTACTGTAATTGTTGGGGTTTTGGAATTTATAGAGTGTGGTCTAGACCTACTCTATCTGTAAAGTGTCTCGAGATAACTCTTGTTATGATTTGATACTATAAATAAAATTGAATTGAATTAATGCCGGTGGTGATCGCCGGTGGTGATCGCCAATGCTCTCAATGGCCAGTCCGGGCCTTTAAGAGCCACCGGGTGTTCTGTTATTAATATGCATCTACATACATGTTACCACATACTGCTGCCCCCATACAGCCAACCACTGCTCCGGGCAACATCACATTGATATCACAGAGAAATGTCAGAGATGAAACCATGTGCCCTTTAGGCTGTGTGCTTCCTCAGGGATGCGCACGACAAAAACAATCATGGCAGCACGGCTCTGATTGTAGCTCTCAACAAACCAAGCAGAATGCAAACATATCAATAAACCAGCAAGCACCTGCATCATACATCAAAACTGTTTGTCCTTATGTGGAAAGAAATAAGGACATTGACACGACAAGTTTACAAACGAGAATGTCTTCACCACGTGACTGACATATATCAGTATGCATTATGATGTGTGGAACTTTACGATTATTATACTGACAGTGTAGCATTTAATTTTCAATAGCAACATTGATATTTTAGGCTCGAACCTGACCCAAACACCCAGTGTGGACATTAAAATGTGCCCGATAATTAACTGACTTTAAAAGCCCTTCAGGCTCATTTCAGTGTGCAGATCTCTCATTCAACAGCTACAGTAATGACACGGTATTTTCCACAGAAGTGAGCTGAGATCGTCCCCTAAAATAGACTGATAATGGGGTCGACATGTCATCACCGTGAACTGAGGCACACATACATAATGGAGCTCATCTGATTCCACAAAACGGCGTCCAATTGTCTTCATTATAATGACGCTTGTGTGTTTTCTGTGGCTGATATGTTAATGATTTGACACACAGGCCACACATCTTCATTCATATGCAACAGAGGTTCGGTTTGGTCAAGTTCAATTTCAGTTCATCTCCCTCTCCCTTATCGTCACTGTTTGTGGAGACCAAAAATGGCCAGTTTGCATTCACTGAATACTCCATTCTGGCAGACAATTATAAAAAGTCACAAGTATTAAGTAGCTATAGGCAGGACTTTTCCAGATTCTATATTTTATGTAGTTTACATCCCATTTACTCTCAGCTGTCAGTGTGTTCGTTTTCCTCAAATTATACATATATCTGGAAGTTATGCTCACCAAGTAGGGTTGTTCCTATTTCCCCAGATAGGAAAAATGCAGTTTGATTAACTTTAGGTGTAGTTTATGTTACGTTAAATCATTGCATTTGCTCTGTGTTTTGCCATTGCTTAGCTGGTTGGTTATCATGTTACACTTTGTAGAAGTGAGTGGTCCGACTTGTCTTTGGCTTACATGTCTCTCTCGTAATGTGTAGGGTTGGGTACCGAACTCGGTCATTTTTAGGGTACCGACCTAATTACATTGGACCGATTCACGTTAAATCAAACGGTGCCAAATTTCGGTACCTGAGAGTGAGTAAGAGGGAGCTTATCTTTCCTCTCTGCATCTTGACAGACAGCGGGGCTCTGACACACACACACACACGCACGCACGCATGCACACACACACACGCACACACACACACACACACACACACACACACACAGACACACAGACACACACACACACACACACACACACACACACACACACAGACACACACACATGCACTCATGCTCAGACTTAAACAAACTCAACCAAACTATGTCGTCTCTGCGGTATTGTTTAAGTCACAGTGAGTCACGCCAGCACCGTTAAAGTGGTTGCAAGTTAAGTTACAGTTTTCAAAACCTCACGCAGACAGCGTTCGCTGCGATATGACATTAATGGCGAGGCGAAAGCAGTCGCGGTGGTGCCGTTAACGTTACAATTCCTCTGAGACAAGCGGGCACAACTGACTGACCGGCTGAGGTTGTAACGAAATGCAACTTTATTTCTTTAGCACATCATTCAAAGTGCTTCACATAAAACATTTAGGAGCAATTAAAAACGGTCATGAAAATAAAACAGGCTAAAATAGAATAATATACAAATACAAGAATAAAAGTTACAGTGAGTAAGAAATTAATACTTATTTGATTTAACAGGTTGTAGGGACGGGTTGAAAAAAGGTACCGTTGGGTACCGGAACCGAATTTCAGGTAACGGTATCGTTACCGTACCGATACAAATGTGAATGCTACCCAACCCTAGCCCTTGTGTTATATATTTTACCCGTTTTTAAAGTTTTTTTATATCAGAAATATTGGTTTTGTTCAACCAAATTGCCCAAAAATAACTTGGATGCATGGATGTAGGTTGTATGGATACAACGTTCTTCGCAGGTAAAATTAATGATTATTTCCATTGAATTTGGGGTGTTTTATTAAATTTTATAGCATTTGCAAAATGTACATGGTTTTAAAACAGTATCCTGACTAAAAGTTTACATTAACCAGTCTGTGACTATCCACTCAACATCCTCTGATCTGAACTATTAGTTGAAATAATTTATAATTTCTGCTTTTTCTAACTCAAAAATTATGTATAATGTCATAAATTAGGTTTATTGACCATAAATAAAAAAAATTAAAAAGCATTGAAATAAGCAAGACATTTTTTAAAAAAAAGCTTCAAAAGAATAATTTTAAAAAAGCGACAAAACGTTGGGTAAAAAAACATTAAAAAAAGTTAATTTTCAATTTTGTAGGACAAGTTCATGGTTGAAGGGAATACAACACAAGGGTTAAATATGTGAGAATCTTTTCGCTGACGTTGATAAATGCCGCAGGTTCTTGTGATTTGTGAGGCATTGATGGAAACACCTACAAATTGCAGTCATTTACAATCTCCAGGTAGTTCTGATTAGATTTAAATCTCCCCGTAATATTGGCCTGGGATCGCCAGAAAGGCCCTGACAGGTAAAGGAAAAAAATTAATCCAGTAATGAAGATTTGTCTGAGAACATCAGTTCTGTCTGAAAATGAACTTTTATTGATCTCGGTATGATGGATATCATCTGTTGAAGTGTTGGATTAAGCGAGATGAGGTGAGAGACATATTGAATTTCACACACATATGCTCTATCATCACGTTCCTCTGTGCAATTACTTTAACTCACAGCTAATGGTGGAGAGATAATGTCAGTGGCTCGGAGAAAATGACTCTGATCCTCACGCATATGGTCTCTACCACTTTTACCTCGAGGGCTGCTCTTGAAAAACCGTGATGTCTCCGCCGGGCCGGACGGGCTCACCTTGACTCAATTTAGGATACAAAGGCAGAAAAAGCACAGCAGTGATTTTTAAGGGATAGTTTGGTTCAGACCAGAAAAAGGATTCCGGCGATTGGGTTGTGCGGCGGCATGGTGTGAGAGTGTTACTTAAACGGCCCATTTGTGTGACGTTCTGTTGTGTTCTCTAACCGCCCAATGTAGCACAAGTAGACTTTATGTTTCACGGTTATTGTTTTCCGTCAGATCTTTAATAGAGCTCGACTGCACTTGAAGGCAGCTTTATTTCACGGAGAAAGAAGTCTCGCTTTGCCAGACCTTCCTCCACAGCGCTGCTGAGGAACGTCTTGCTAGTCCACACAGCACTCCACTCCTTTGTTTTTTGGCTGTTTGAGCGTGACAGAGGTAGCGAGAGATACAGTACATATATACAATCCTACTATGCGGCACTTGTAGCGCAGTGGCTTCGCGGACATTTCTGCGTGGTCACAATAAAATGGCGTTGCGCCGATGTCCACATAGAGCCTGCGTGTTTACTAGTGGTGGCAATCACCAGAGGCCTCACGATACGATATCATCACGATACTTATGTCACGATACGATATTATTGCGTAGCTTAATAAATATTGCAATATTCTGTGATATATTGCAATGTATTAAATTTTTTCCAACTTCAAATTCTTCCCAATTTCAAATGATGTCTCGAAAGGACAATTTTGTCAACATCTGTTTTATCTAAAAAGATAAATTTCTCTGTTTGTTCATCTCACTTCAATTGTATTGCTGCTAAATGGGATTGTCAAGCAGACAAACTGACCAACACATATAATAATAGATCCATACTTGGCGTCTGTGTATCGATACAGCATTGCCACGAAAAATATTGCGATACTATGCTGTATCGATTGATGAAACGTCGTCGATATAGACTACGGAGAAAGTGACTGTGCTTTTTTGTTACAGGGAACAAGTGAACTGATCCACAAACTCCTGAGCAGTTCAGTGCTTGTGTTTCGGTGTTTTAAAACCTTCCAGTTGCAGTTTGTTGTCCACAAAACATACTGACAGGTCTGATCAACGCTTACATGATTGTCCACCGCAGCGTAACACAGGGTTGCGTTTCTCCAAAAGTTGACTCCCCTGCGGCGAAAGGTTGGGGCGGATTCAACTTTTGGAGAAACGTAACACCACGTCACGCTGCACCCACCGCGCACTACCCTCATTCAAAATCAATGGGCAGACCTGCGTTTTTGTCGCTCCGTCAGATGGCCGACACAGGCAGTGTGAATGCACGCCAATCCATAGTCAGTGTGTTAGCTACAGTAGACGGCGGTGAGCATGCCCCGAGTTTGGCGAAGCAGACAGGAGTACCGACACGGAAGCTAAGCAACGTCCGGCTGTGGACGGGTTCCAACCTTTAGTATATTTGTGTCACAGAGAGAGAAGGAAGGCCAAGCGAAATTGGAAGTGATGAAGTGGTAAATTAAAAACCCTTTAGGAGACCCCTGTAAACTTTTTACAGTGTTGCATAGTTATTTCTTGCAGGGTTGTCCTGGTTAGGGACATGATGCATTTTAAGAGTTTCTTTCAAAAACGCTCAAAAAACATTTTGAAAGTTGAATTCATTTTTTGGAGGATCAAGTCTTTTAAAATTCAGATTGTCTTCTCATCCTTTTACTTGCTAAAGATTAATACAATGAAATAAATTGTACATTTTGGTATATTTGTCATGATATTTTGCAACTAAACTCTTCTCTCAGCTGTGTTTTGTTGTCCCCCATTTCATGCTTAATATTTTATTATTTTCATCCGTTTTGTTTGTTTTCATTTCCTGTCCTTCCCCTTTTCAGTCACAGCCATAATTACAAGCTTCGTCACCACTAACATCAGTGCAAAGTGAACATGCAGCGCGTGAATGAGAATTGCATGACTTGCTCTTGTCCGTCTGATAGCGAATGTTGCATTTTGGTCTTCCCTTATCTTCCTTTTTTTTGTGTATGTACTGAACGTAACTGTCTGTTCTTTTTCATTTGTAACTTGTATGAAACAAAAAGGGGGACAAGCAGGTTCATTCTATGTGCATGTGCTTTCCCCCTAGACTCTGGCTGCCCTAACGAGAAATTCGATAAATCTGCTTCCAAACCATCTCGCACAAGCTTTGCATGTCCAGTCTGGTCCTGAGGAAATTAACAAGCGAATAGAGAGCGCCATCGACTTAAGGAGTGGCGATAAGTTGAGAAGAGAGCATATCAAGCCTTTCTCACTGATGTTTAAAGACTCCAGCCTGGAACAGAAGGTAGCTGGGGTTTTAGATAGATGACTGTTTTTGATTTTCTTTCTCTCTCCCTCCTCATATCTATTCTTAGATTAAGTTTTTTTAGAAGCAAAACAAGAAGCAACAATTTGTATCCAATCATGAGTAAGCTAAAGGCACTTAAGATACTATTCATGGTGTAACTGAAGAATGTCATGAAACGTATGGGAAAATAATGAACTGTACACACTATACAGTACGTACATTTAATAGTCCAGGGTCAGTGCTTTCCTCTATTTGGTCTTCCAGGGTATGGAGTCTGAAGTGTGCCAGCATTGATAATTCTGGACTCAAAGTTTAAATTATAGCCTGTTAATAAATTGATGAATTTTGAAGAACTATTATGACTTCAATTTGCATTTAGATGATGCACTAAATTCAAAGTTATAAAAAAAAGTTCAGGAAATTATGTTTAAAGTACGTCTTTGAAATGATAAATTATAATAACATTTTAAAATGTAATTTTTAGTTATTTTTACAGGCTTTTAAATGTTGTGATTCCCTTTATTGTCTGCCTATTATATTCCATCACACAGTTCATTTCTTGCTTAAATATTTACTAATATTAATACTAAGCGTTTCCATTTTGGAATCTTTTGTGAAAAGTCAAGTTAAAATGATAAAACAATTGATTTTGCATCTGTATTAAAATTTAATTATCAACTCAACATTTAAAGACAAAACAAATAATTAAAATGCAAATACATATATATATACAATATATTTTTTCTTTGTATGAATGCAGTATTCAAACTATCATTAGTTAAGTTTAATAGTAGGTCTATGTTTTTCAAGACCCACGTTTTTAGAGCTTACAACTGCATCTCACAGTCTTCATCCATAAATATCATGGAGTCTCCATCCATTCTACTCCATCTCTCCGGAGGAAGACCCTGAGATGCAGCTGAAACCTCTGAAAATGGTCCTTGAGTTTTTTATCAAACTATTGTTCTCAAGGGTCATTCTCAAGTTTATAGTAGCTTTTTAAAACATGTTAATTGACAGGGTTTCCCTCAGAAAAGTTGTTTAACCCGGTGGCAAGTGTATTTTTTTGACGAGGGCCCGGCTGGGTCCAGTCACAGACATTAATGTAGAGCCCAATAGTTTCTGTAAAACAGAATCATTGACCGAATCGCGAAATTGACAATTTAAATAAGCTATAAGACAGAATCCATAGGGACGCACATTAAGTCGGTGCTAAAAGCTAACTGGAGATTCGAAATAAATATGACTGTCTGAGTTTCAAACTAAGCCGCCCCACTGTAACTGTAGTTTAAAAAAAAAAAACGTCTTAAACATAGAATTAAAATGGATAGAAAGGCCATTGAACTGTTTCCCGTGGTCATTTGATTGGTACACAACAAAATGGTGATTGTTGTTATATTGACAATATGCGTCAGTGGGGCCGTAAACTGTGTCGCAGCTCGCTGGGAGGAGAGCTACCCGACGCAGCTGGGAGACATTCTCGGAGTTGCAGGGAGTGAGGAGGGACAGTTAGACCCAGCGGGTCAGTGGGCCGCTAACGTTAGACCCAGCAGCAGTGGATCAGAGGACCGCTAACGTTAGACCCAGCAGCAGTGGGTCAGCAGACCGCTAACGTTAGACCCAGCAGGTCAGCAGACCGCTAACGTTAGACCCAGCGGCAGTGGGTCAGCGGCAGTGGGTCAGCGGCAGTGGGTCAGCGACCGCTAACGTTAGTCCCAGCAGCAGTGGATCAGAGGACCGCTAACGTTAGACCCAGCGGCAGTGGGTCAGCGGAACGCTAACGCTAGACTTAGCGGCAGTGGGTCAGCAGGCCGCTAACATTAGACCCAGCCCGCTGGTCAGCTCATTCTCTGTAACCAATGCAGCGTGAAAGCATGGCAGAACCAGCCGGTGTTAGTTGGCTAACGTTAGCTTGCTAACTCCACCTTAAAGTTACCCCCTCGCCACATAGTTCACAGAAAACGAGCCGAATAAAGCTGTCACTCGTGGCGATAGCAACGGGCTTTGTGTGGATGAAGCATGAAGCTAAGTTCACTCATTTAGTGTCTGGCTCTTTGCCTCGTAACATTACTACTCCACTGCTCGTTTGTCCATTACTGTAAAACCTCAGCTCTGTGACTTGCCGGAAGTCGCCACCAGGCTTACAATGCACTGGGAGAAACCCTGATTGATTTACAGCTATAATAAAAAGTAGAAGTAGAAGTATCCAGTTGGCACACGTCAGACTCCATAATGTACTAGTGCATGAATAAACACTATCTACCAGTAGATACTAACTAACAATAACGTATTTTTTTTAAAATTTACTTCCAAGGTTAAAGCAATTTGAGCATGACTCATGAAATGAAAAGATTTTGATGCTTCGACGAGTCAGCTGTGTGAAACACTAATGTTTGGCAATGCTGATTGCAGAAGCCCCTTTAGTTTACTCATGACCAAAAGTCCATGGACCTGTTACCTTTTTCAAGTTCTGTAGAAAAGGCTGACTTTTTATTTTAAGAGGAGCACATTGCATTCACTAAACAAAAAATTATTTTGGATCTTTTCTCAAATTTACGGCTTACATATCCCATAATTATGACTTAACATCTCATAACTATGAGACCGTGAGCTTGCAATATACCTTTTTAAATAGATTTAGATCACCCAGATTGAAAAACCACGGGTAATTCTGTTATAATTATGAGATGTTAAGTCATAATTGTGACATGTCAAAGTCATAATTACATGAAAATGTGTCTGAATATTCTTTTATTTTGTGAATGCAATGCACTTCTGTATCTTTTTGTCCCCTTTCTCCCTATATTTTCTTGGTTCCTTTTAAGTTGACTGTCGTATCGGCTCTTCCCTTTTTCCCTGAGAACTCCATCGCCATCTTAAAAATTTTTTTTTTTGGTTGACCTTTTAACCTCTTCAGTAAGTGTGCAGTGATTTGCTGTTGGCCTCCCTCTTTTTTTTTTTGCCGAAGTTGTGACCAAACGTGTAGCATCCTCTTGCTAATTTCCCAGCACTCTTAGAGAAAGAGACAGAGCAAGGACAGGGGCAGCGGGGGTCATGGGGGTGGAAATTTTAAGATTAAGATGAGTCAGGCTGTCGGTCCAGACTGGTGACTCCTCAGTCTAGAGTCTTACATCAGCGCACATGCCCACATTCTCCTATCTCAATATAACCAGTTTAACTCAGTAGGCCTAAAATGTACTATGCACGTAAAAAACATTAACTGGAATTTTAAGAATAAAACATTCATGCTCCTTTTGTACATGCACATCCTCTCATCTAACCCTTAGTTAGAAAGCAAATGAACATTTCCCAAAATTGCTCAACAAAAATGTACGTACCTGTACGTTTCCAGTTTCTCTTAATTGATGAGTACTGTCCCTAACAAAGTCAATACAATACACAATGTTATCCTGGACTGGAAAATAACTGGACTGGAAAACATCCAAAGTAAAGTTCTGGCATTACAAAACAAGCATTAGCATGTGCTTAACTATTAAAATGCAATGGACTGATCAAGGGGTTGGAAATACAAGGCTTTTTACCCCTCAGGTGAACAACATCTCTATTTGAATTAATTTGGAGGAGGTTAACAAAAACGTTTCTAAAACTTAGAGTTCCTGACTTTTCGGAAAGACCTACTTTTGCCCCAAAACAGCTGCATTTATGTCATTTTAAAGTTAAGATAAATGCAATATCAAAAACTCAAAACTGGATTTAGATAGTAGCTACAACCATAAATGCCCTTAGGCTATTTGCTGTCGTTGCTTTTCAGATATTTTACTTTGGTTGAGTTGCTAAAACGGCTTCAACTAACAATTATTATCATTGTCGATTTATTGGTCGATTATTTTATGGATTATGAATTAGTTGTTTTCTATAAAATGCTGAAAAAATGTGTCCCAAAAAGCCCAAGATGACGTCCTCAAATGTCTCGTTTTGTCCACAACTCAGAGATATTCAGTTTTCTGTCAAAGAGGAGAGAAGAAACTAGAACATATTCACATATTCAGAAGTTCTACCTATAATTTCATAAAGAACGACTCAAACCGATGAATCGATTATCAAAAATAGTTGGTGATTAATTTAATAGTTGACAACTAATCGCTTAATCTTCGCAGCGCTAGTTGCTAACACTATAAAACCTTGTGAAAATAAAGTTCATGATCTAATATTTCTCAAATCCAGAGAATTCCCCCCAGTTAAGCTTTCAGAAACTCTCTCTACGCCCCCGTTTAGCTTCCCAGCTAGCTTAATTAGGCGCAGCGCTCGCTGTTTGTGTCTCTGACTCAGCTAACGGCTAACAGCTAGCATTGTGCTTGTCAGCTTTGCACCTTCCCCAGGACCCCACAGCTAACCCACAGCTCCTGTCTCTCTCTAACGCTTGTGGTTGAACCATTGAATGCATCTGTGGCAGCGAGTCGGTGTGTTTGAGGTGCATTTCAGTGTTTTCAGTCTTCTGTGTTTGCCTGAAAACGCGTTTCTCCATCTTTCTCTCACCTCCTCTTCCTCCCTCTTTTTCTTCTCCCTTTCACGGCGCAGTACTCCCAGATGAGGGACGAGGTGTTCAAGTCCAACCTGGTGTGCGCCTTCATCGTGCTCATCTTCATCACCACCATCCAAAGCCTGCTTCCCTCTGCCAGGTAAAAGAGGACAGACTGTCAACATGGTGGACATTTCTGACCAAAAGGATTGATAACTGAAAGATATTTTCACATTTTTTAAGAACCAACGTCCTGCCTTGCCTCTGCTTCTGTTTGGCTAGCTTTCAGCTCTCAATGTATTTTCAGTTTAGTTGAATTTGGAAAGATTTTGATTTTTTAAGGACGGAATAATGCTATTTGTTAGCTTTCCCCAACTGCAGCTTCTATTAGTCTTAGCTACAGAGTGTGTAGCAGTCCTTTTTTGCCCCGACTAGCTAATGTGTAGACATTAGCTGTAGCTATCTAACGTTATCAACATACACATTGACCATGTTGTCAACTTGGTGACTTTCTCACTAGATTTAACAAACAAAAAGTGATTTTTTCGTGACAGCTTTTCCCCTTTTCTCCATATATTTCTCACTTGGAGTCATAGGGCCCAATCTTGCACCCGGTGCAGCGCAAAGCCCAACGCAAGTGTCTTTGCTAGTTTTTTAGAAGGACGCAGTTGTCAATTTCCCGTCCAATGCCCACGTCGTTTAAATAGCAAATGCCCCTTGAGGCAGCGGCAAGTGATCGCGCCATTGACCAACAAAAACCTGGTCTAAAGTCAATAACGCAGCATTTACTTTTGAGTATGGAAAGAAAACCACAGGATACTATTTCAAAATTCGAGAAAAAATGATGAAAGAAACTGAGAAAATACATAATCTGCCCAAAGCTAATGGAACAGAGTATGTGCAAAAAATGGGACATTGTAATTTTGAGATCTGTATCCCACAAACACAAGTTATTTAAATTATAGCGATCTCGTTAATTATTAGAATGTGAAATAAAAATGTATTAAAACATTTATCTCATAGGCCTACTTATTATTTACATACATTTACATCACTTCTTTAATGTGATTGGACGGCCTGCTTTTAAAATGTATTGTAAGGCCTCAGCCCACAGTGGATGGTATTATTGTTATTTTGCCATTTATTGTGTTTCTGCAGGATGGTAACCATGGTGATCCAGTTCTCAATCCTCATCGTCCTCCATTCCTGTCTGGTCCTAGTTACCACGGCGGAAGACTACAAGTGTCTGCCTCTGGTCCTGCGCAAAGCCTGCTGCTGGATCAACGAGACGTACGCAGCGCGAAACGTCATCATCTTCATCTCGATCCTCATCAACTTCCTGGCAGCCATGATCAATATAGTGAGTTTCATTTCCACTTCCAGATCATTGGTTGACTGCTGAATATTTACAGAGTTGTCTACTTGTTGTCTATGCTCTGACACTTTCTCACTCCAAACTCGTATAATACAGACGTTTGGGCATTTGGCGTTCAGCATCAGATACAACGCAAAAAGCACCCTTCAGCTTGTGTGTAGAACGCACCGGGCAGAGTAGCAGCTACGCAGCGCTTGAAGATGACGTAGTATTAAGAGAGACAATGGTAGGGAGTAGTATGAAAGCCTGAAATTCTGCATAGGGAGGCTGGCTGGGGTGATAGATGGGTCAAACACAGGACTTTCCCCCCAGAGACTGGGGTTTGTGTCCCGCGTGTCACCTTTCCTAAACCCAACCGTCCTGGACTTCTTTACCTAAACCCAACTGTTCATTCTTCTTTTCCTAAACCCAACTGTCCCGTTCTTCTTTACCTAAACCCAACTGTCCTGTTCTTCATTTCCTAAACCCAACTGTCCCGTTCTTCTTTACCTAAACCCAACTGTCCTGTTCTTCATTTCCTAAACCCAACTGTCCCGTTCTTCTTTTCCTAAACCCAACTGTTCGTTCTTCTTTTCCTAAACCCAACTGTCCCATTCTTCTTTTCCTAAACCCAACTGTCCCGTTCTTTTTCTACCTAAACCCAACTGTCCCGTTCTTCTTTTCCTAAACCCAACTGTCCCGTTCTTCTTTACCTAAACCCAACTGTCCCGTTCTTCTTTTCCTAAACCCAACTGTCCTGTTCTTCTTTTCCTACTGAGTATTTGTGGCAGCAGGACGGTGTGTGGGATTGAGTCAATATAAACTACAATCTGTGTGTTCATGGTGATGAAGGAACATGTCACCCAGTGCAACACTGTGGCTCACTGATGTGTGTTTAATAGTTTCTTGGCAGCAATGGAGCTCTACGGCACAAAAGAAGAAGATATACTGTATACACACACACACAACACATTCACGGTTGGTTTGAGTCTGTACATGAGATTTGCTGACATTAAGAAAAACAGAATACCGCCAGGCTTAAAGTCCCAGTGTGTAACGTGTTTAGTCGTTCATTATCAAAATCTGTGTTGCCCGTTCACCAACTTGTCCTTTTTCATGAATATTTACCACCACCATCAATTCCAAGTATTCCTTTTGGCTTGAAATTTTACATTTGCATGACCTGGGGTAGACGCTCCATAATCATGCTCCATCTTGAAATACGTTAGCCGGTAAGGGACATACAGGACATACTGCTCCGCCATTCATGTTTTTGCTGTCATATGATAAACTCACAGGTGCCGCTAATGCTGCTAATGGGTATCGTAGCTTCCCGGCCCCGGCAAGTTTGAAGATGGAAACATGGAGGACCACACATATTCAAAATCCAAATGTCAGGAACAGGAGTCTTCTTCTTCTTTGCCCAGAAAATGAAAAAGGAGATTGAAAAGAGCAAGAGACCGACTTTTTGAAGGGTGAAGGCTTCCGTAGCTGTAATGCCTACTTTGAACTGCGTGGTGCGAGAGAGTTGATTGAGATATATGATCTCAACGTTAGATGGGAGAAATTCCCACACGTTGGACCTTAAAGATTACTGGTGAAACTTAAAAATTCCCCAACATCTGCACATCTGTAAGACATTAAAAACCCAACCTCACACTAAAACTGGTCTAGCTCAACAGACAGTACATTGCTGGGATAAAGCATCTTGATGTCTCTCCACTTCCGTTATCTCCACTATGGTTTTTTCCCGCTATCCCAGAATAGATAAGCGGTGTAGCCAGACCTTACCACACTGGAGTATGGTCTGGCAATGCAAAACTTTAT
This sequence comes from Perca fluviatilis, assembly GCF_010015445.1. Classification (NCBI taxonomy): domain Eukaryota; kingdom Metazoa; phylum Chordata; class Actinopteri; order Perciformes; family Percidae; genus Perca; species Perca fluviatilis. The sequence goes on from NC_053122.1 coordinate 5,298,351, forward strand.
TATAACCAATCAGAAAAAGGGGGCAAAACAAAACAAACCAGATCTTGAAAAGTAAAACTGAAGAGTGGTTTAATAATGAATGTGAAGGAGATGTGTTTTAAGCATTGATCCATGTAATTACATCACTTTTAAATTTTAAATGAGGATTGTGAGGTTTGCCAGGGTTGTTGCACCATTAAATGACAGCCTCTTTTTATAACTATGAGATTCATTTTTCTTCATTCTTCATAAGCCTTTTTTATTGTCTGAACGTTGACCTCATCATTGTGTCTGATATTCCAGCGCTGTTCTTCTGCAGGGCGTCCTTTGAAAGACACTTGCTCTCAAGTCATTACTTAAAGGGTAACTACTGTTTTTTTCCCTATGTCTTTGTGTCTAAGTGACTGATGGTACCAAACATCTTTGACATTGGTCCAGTATTAAGCGAGACCGCTGCAGTCGGTCTACAATGTAAGTTAATAGAGCAATTGTCCAGCTTGTATTTACCTTCACAAAAGGGCTTGTTTTGCCACTGACAGACTCCGATTAATATTCTAAGTGTCTGACAACATTATGGAAAGGATTTCAAGGAGGTTGATCTTTCTGTTAAAGAAGCAAAATTGCGTTCGCTAAACCCACCAGACTCCAAGTAAATAAACAATAGCATCGTATAACACACTTCATTCAAAGTTGACAGAAACAAAATAAAACTAAGAAAAGCCGTTTTGGGTCGTCTTTCCACTTTTCCAACCATCACAACTCTAGTTTTGGTTGAAATAAACACAAAATGTTTTTTTACATTTTTAAATGGAGTCTGGTGGGTTTAGCGCTAGCGACTTCAGAGCTGTTTCTGGTTAAAAAAGGTCTCAAAGAGGTTTTAAAGGTCTATCTCTGAAGGGATCCTTTCCATAATGTTGTCAGACACTTAGAATATTAATCTGAGTCTGTCAACGGCAAAACAAGCACTTTAGTGAAGGTAAATACAAGCTGCACAATTGCCCTATTAACTTAGATTTGTTTCACCGCTGCTGACTGCAGCGATCTCGCTTAATACTGGACCAATGTCAAAGATTGTTGGTACCATTCACTTAGACACAGAAACATAGGAACAGAGGGGCCATGTTGAAACAAACGGTAGTTACCATTTAACCAAGGCACATGAAACAAGCTTTTGGTGTTTTCTGATTGCATAAAGCAAAGTGAATTATACAACCCTGTTGAGGCAACTGTTAAAAGGATCGGTTTGTCTAAAAGAATAAGGGGCCCACTAATCAGAATACTGGAGAGATTTGCTTCTGTAAATGAACTAAAACACAAATTGCTTTTGCAAGTTATTTGTATATTAATCCAGCAGAACCATTAATACTAATTAAGATTAATGATGCTGTAGCTGCCACAAGTGGATATTGTAGGAAAGCAAATAAAATGTGTTGTCATTGTACATGTTGCAGATATATTTTTTGGGTCTAAACATTTGGTGACTTTGAACATCTGCTCTTGCAAATACATTTTGCTGTTGCTTATAGAAACCACTAAAGTGCTTTTAATGTAAAGGTTTTACGTCACTACGTACCTAAATGCCCCTTTCTCCTGTTTACAGCAAACAGTGTTGTCTTTAAAAAAAAAGCGTTAGTTATAAGATGGTTAGTGTTAGGGTTAGACAGAGAGAAAAGACAAAAAATTAAATAAAAACATCTAACAAAAACCTCATTTTTTCTTCCTTGTAAAGTGCTTTTACATCTTTGTGCCAAATTCCATGCCGATGATAACCATGAATTCTTCTCCTTTTATATTTATTTAAACAAGCCACATTTAAATGCATCACTTCCTGTGTGGCAGGAGGCTTCTCTCATTATTTGGATACGAACTTCCGTAACAGGTCAGCTGTTAATTAATATGACAAAATGTCACCGCTTCAAGCCTAGAGCTGACTCTTTCACACACAACGAGCTGTGACTTTTCTGATCCAAACTAGGGCTGCACAATACATCGGCTTTTTTTTTAATCGTCATCACGATATCATCTGGCGCAACCCTGATGCAAACCCCTTGAAAGATTAAAGGCTTTAAGAACAAATGTATAAAGAAGCGGGACTCCAGGTATGTTTGCACTGACCCTGCATCTCTTTAATACTGTACAACAACAATAATCGCCCTTTTGGTCTCTCACAGCTGTGGTGCGACTTCGACAAGTCCAGCACCTTGAGGAACCAGACGTACAACGAGTCGGTCTCCATCCCAGACATCTGCTTCTACCCAGAGGTACAGACTAAATGATGTGTCTGAATTTTTTTTGCAGTCAGGGTCCATCGGTTTGAGAAAGCAAGGGAACAAGAAAAAAAACAGACATCTGCTCGCACCCAGAGGGAGGTCTCGCCTCAGACAACGGCGACTGATGGAGCCGTCAGAAACGTTACGGAGAAAACATCCATTATGTTATTACGCTCACACAATATGCAGCTGATTGATGGACTCAATAAGGGAGTTACATTTTTTGTAGCTGCAAGCTTGGGCTGAGACAGTTATTGTTGCATGTAGACGTCAAAACCTTATTTCCTCCCGAGGGTCTCGGAAACTTGTGTGCGCACAAATAAGAGCTGTTTTTCGATACACAAGAAAGAGTTATTGAGTCTGGCTAGGATAAATCCAGACTGGAATATTAAATAAGACACACAAAGTAAAAAAAAAAGCCAAATCAGAGGTCTTTGGTGCAGATTTTGAGATGTTTAATATCCTTTAAAGGGGCACATCAACACTACAAATTAACAACGCCAAAGGCCTGTGTTACAATCTGGGGGGCATGGAGTTTAAAAGATTCAGTGTTTCCCAGGCAAGTAGGTATTCATCTTAGTTTAGCATATTAGCATGCTAAAATTTGCTTATTAGCAAAGCACAGATGCAGCTGATGGGATGTGATTAGTTCCACAAGCATCTGGTCATAAACCAGTATAAGTATTGAAAGGGCATTATTATTTTTTTAAATATAAAGCAGAAACTGTGTCTTTAAATGAGCCGTCAGGACCGTTTGTGATGTCACAACTATACCATATATAGGTAGAAAGTGCCGCTACAGTCTTTCCCCGGCTGCAATGGCGGTGCATAGACTCAGAGAACGCAGATGAGGAAGACCTGGAAACGCTGACCAATCAGAGCGGAATGGGCTTTTTCGGGAGAGGGGCTTAAAGAGACAGGCGCTAAAAACGTTGCGTTTCAGAAAGAGGGGGAATGTAGCTATGTTCAGACAGACAATATGAGAAAACTAATGTGTTTTTTTAACATCAAAGCATGTAAAGATGTTCTAGTAGAAACCCCAAATACAAGTATGAATCTGAAAATCAGCATGATATAGGACCTTTAATATGTTGACCTGATGGTAGCGCTAGATGGAAAGTCAGAGGATCGACGCTCAATGGTGTTTTAAGGTGTTTCAAGGCAGCGCTGCAACTGTCGACTTCAAGGCATCTAACCCTAACCTTAACCCTAACCATTGCCTAATCCTAGTGCCTTCCAGGCAGCGCTGCCTGGAAGACGACGTTGGGGGCTTAAAACATCAAACACCAGGCTCACCATCACCCATGAGGGAAACATGAATGTCTGAACCAAATTTCACTGCCATCTTTAATGCTCTCTACCTTCTGAATGTCCTGTAAAGTAGAGTAACATGTTTAGGTAAAGGATGGATCTCATGATATTGAGCATGAATGTCTTTGTTTTTCCAGTATTTTGTGTTCACGGGGGTCCTGGCGATGGTGACGTGCGCCGTCTTCCTGCGGCTGAACTCGGTGTTGAAGTTGGCGGTGCTTCTGGTGATGATCGCCATCTACGCACTGCTCACCGAAGCTTTCTACACCTCGCTGTTCGTCCGCTACGACACCGTCCACCACAACACAGAGTGAGCGCTTCAGGGGAGAGAGGGGGAATGACGTGCAGCAAAGGGCCGCTGCGTCGAGGACTGAAGGCCTCTTGACAGTCGCTGGTCCTGACCTGTAGCGCGACAATGTGGCGTCAAAATGACAACAAAATGACGTAGATCTCGCTGGCGCGCCAGGATTTAAAGTGCGCGACCAGAGGTCATGCACCACTTTTTTTTCAGTAGCGCACAACAAAGCGGAAACAGTAAGCATGAACGATTTTGAGGGCAGCCGGATGCCAGGACTCTCACAGTGACTGCAGGTCTCTCTTGTAAACTTACTGGGTTAAGATGAGTTCTTTTATGGTGAATGAAAGGCTTGATCCCACCAAGTAGGTCATCGAATCGTTGTGCAGTCATTCTGATGTATTGACGTCAATGCTGCTGCTGCCAGTTCTGCCGTTGTTTACCTTTTTCTTCTTCTTCTAGTCCGTAGAAATAGCAAAAGTCGGTAGCCTTTCCTCAGTTGCGCCACCTCTGTTCAGGAGAAGACTGCAACTAGTGTCACGACCACCACGCGCAAGTAGAAATAGTTATGGCGCTCCCATGACGTCACACTGGCGCGCCACAGGTCAGGAATGGCGAGTATACCGGATGTTTAAGCCTCTTTATGTTGGCGCGCTCTCTACCAGGTGAGCTACCCAGGCGCCCAGAAGTTTAGTTTTTAAAGGCCCTGAACACCCACACAGGTGTTTATAGTTAATGTGGCTAATTGGACTTTTTCCAGGACTGTGTGGGTGTGGACAGACAGAATGATTGACATCTTCCAGAGTCCACTGTTAGTGTTGTTGCGCCTGTTAGGGCGGGACAAATGACACCTTTGTCATCCTTATTGGTAGAAAGAATTTGTGACCTAATAAGTTCCCATCAAAGCTCTGGCCCACCTTCTACCTGAAAAGAGTCTTATCAGCCAGAATAACTTAAAACACCTGTGTGGGTGTTCAGAGGGTTTAATAAAAACGGATGCGGACCTTTGTCCGGACTTTTAGAAGCCCTGAGCTACATTTTGCGCCAGTGATGTAAACAGGGTTTCCACGGCATCTTAAAAAGTCTAAAATTCCAAAATCAAAATTTTAGTCTTAAATTTGCAAAAGTATTGTGTTCTAGGTCTTAAATCATTTCAAACAGGTCTTATTTTTCCTACCTCCATGTAACGCTACCTCTGATGCTCTTTGAAATGTTTTTTTTTTAATTCTGTGGTGCTCTTTCCAAATAATAATTAGCTGTATATGTACAGATTATTATTACTCCGTGTTTTTTTTCAATTTTAATCATTTTATTTACTTTGCAATTACTTTTGTGACTCTGCATTTCCTTGTACTTTTATGTCGTGATATAGGTCTTACATTTTTATTCAAAAAGGTCTTAAAAAGCTTTTAAAAAGTCTTACATTTGACTTGTTGAAACCTGCAGAAACCCTGATTACAGAAGAGTGTCAAATGAACAGAACTCTTCTTTGAGCAGCGTCTTCTCTCCGTTTTTGTTCCAACAGAAACTTCCTGGGGACCAAAGAGACGTCTTTGCTCCTGATGGCCATGTTCCTCCTCGCTGTGTTTTACCACGGCCAGCAGGTACGATCACAACACCATTTCCAAATGCAATCCAAGAAAAAGATCACCTGAACATAACATAGCTGTGTCGAATCATAAAGACATTGTTTGGATCAAATGGAGAAGAAAACCTCAAACTACAAACGACTAAATAGTATCAGTCTTATGGATATTTACTAGGGGTGGTACGGTTCACAAAACCCACGGTTTGGTTTGTATCACGGTTTTAGGGTCACGGTTTTCGGTTCTGTACGGTTCTTGTGTTCTTTATTTGGCAAAAAAATTTGTGTGTATCGCCATTTACAGGAATATATGTGCCCGTGCACGTTTTGGTGAACTATTTTCGTAAAATATGAGATCGTATTCACAACGAGACGCCATTAGTCTGTCCAATCATCTGTCATGGGTTGCATTTGGGTTTCTAGAACATTTCCCTTCAATTTTAGCCATATCATCGCATAAAATATTTTACTTTTAGGGGTTAGGGTTAGGGTTAGGGGGATAAAATCTGATACAAATTTATGAAAAAGGAAATGTGGGAACATAGGGTCTAATTTTGGAAAAACAAATCTTAGAAATGTGGGAACTGTGGGAACATACGGCCTAATTTTGACAAAAATCTTTGAAATGTGGGAACATAGGGCTGTGGGAACATAGGCACGCTACCCTCCCAAAGAACACAGAAAACACAAGGATTTTATACTGCACAAGACTTCTATGCTCATTGGCAAGCAGCCAAATGAATATGCATGTCTCAATACAATTTCACTTATTCAGCTTTCCCTTTAATGGTCGCCCAAGCTACAGCTAGAAATGTACTGGCACCTGTCACAGTAAGCAAAACCTCTACAGTTGGGCCTCTGACTGCATCTCAATTACAGCTCGGAAAAACAGCGAGAGTGTTTTCAACATAATAATAATTGTGAAATGATAATTTATAAAACTTGAGGAATCTTCAATTTATTTAACATCAGAAACAAAGAGAATTGCTGAACAAATGCAAGCTGTGATTAAAGGGTGCAAGGAGGGGGCACCTGGGTGGCTCACCTGGTAGAGCAGCCACCCATATATAAAGGTTTACTCTATGGCGCAGCGGCCGCAGGTTCGACTCCAACCTGCAGCCCTTTGCTGCATGCCATTCCCCCTCTCTCTCCCCTTTTCATGTCTTCAGCTGTCCTATAAAAATAATCACCTAAAATGCCCAAAAAATAATCTTAAAAAAAAAGGGTGCAAAGAGACAAAGAATTAAGGGCTCACAATCCAAATAGATAGGGAACCAACCCTTTCCAGGGTGGTTTCCCCCAAAAAAGTTATTAGTGGCAAGTGTCTTTTTTTGACCAATAGTTTCTGTGATAACAGAATCATGGATGGAATCGCGAAATTGAGAAATAGAAAAAATCTATAGGACAGATTTCATACACTAAGTCAGTGCTAAAAGCTGACTGGAGATTTGAAAATATGACCAACGTTACGTTTACATTTCCATCCGAGCTGTAACAGTACATTCAAAAGGTCTTTAAAATACATTTAAAAATAATTCCCAATGGCTTAGGCCTGTTGGGGGGCAACTAAGGCCCGGTTGTCCACCAAGCTTGCAATACAATGGAGGAAACCCTGTTTTGTACCAAGAAGAAGCATTATATTCATAAAACCAAAGAAAGCCATCCTGTCGGTTGGTAATGCTGTGTTATAGCTGACCTCGGTGATACCTCTTCAGATGTAAAGACAAACAGAAACATGTTTAAACATCTGATACATTATACGAGCATTTTTTTTATAAAGATGCGGTCCGAGTCGGCAGCCTGATGGAAACTGGTATCACGGTTGCTTTCATGCTCTTTGCTATGGCAACCTTTGATCATGCAGTTCAGCGGCTCGGCGTCTGTCAGAGACAGACAGGACACGGCCGTAATTGAGGTTCCTTTGTAGCCCCATGAAGGTGGAAAGCAGCCGCATTTGAAGTCATCCAGTGGCATATTGATTTTCTCTGGGTCAATTCTTCCACTTGTTTGGAAAAGCAGAGACAATGACGGCTCACAGCACGAGGCGAGGTGTTACACTCTTTTTGTGTGAGATGCATCAGGCCGAGAGAAAGGAGTGCAGATAAAAGAGACCGTTCCCGTGTGCAAAATGTGATCCCGCTTTCTTTTTTTAATTGCTGTGTTAATTGTTTGTTGTGCCCAAGGGGGTAAGTCTCTCTCCACAACGCATAGCTCCTATGGAGCCATTTTGATACCAACAAGCAGTCACCTCCCGTTAGCATCCCATTGACTGCCATTAATTTTGGCATCACTTTGACAGTGAATAACTTTACATCTGAAGCGTTTAAAGACTCTTTTTGTCCGTTGTTTATTTCTAAAGAAACACGACAACGTATAAAAGGCTCCATTACCTTGTACCTCACGTTATGGCTCCGTAGCAGACGCTTTTATAAAAATAGGCTAACGATTGTGTCATAACCACGAGACTGTCGCACAGTAGAGGAATTACCATATAGTACAGGAGAAGCTCGCAGGCAGTTTCGACTTACATTCACTGTTTAAGTTTAATTACTAATGTTAACTAGCATTTTAGTTAGCAATAATTAGCCTGTGCCTATGTTATCTCCTTACATATACCTACGCTCTCCGTCTCTGCAAGATTGGGAATGATTGAGATTTCTCTTGGCACAGCTACCAGAAGACTTCACACTTTCAGACAGGTTGCTCACGTCACATCTACGTCTTCAAGCTCAGTTGGAGGCTGCTCAGTAATGCTCAGCCATCACCGGAAAAGTGACTTCTAATATCCTTCACTGGTCTCCATCCAGAGACACGGGATCTGGTGGTCCATTCTTATATACTGTCTATGGTTTAAAGTTAACAGGAATTCTGTCATTTCCTGCTAAATTGTCCAAATGATCTTTAGTTATTTATTGCTCAAAGAATATGTAAAAAAAAATATGTGTGCATTGGAAATAGTAACCAACCCTGCCTTTTCTTTATGAAAAGATAACACACACTGGGCCCAGTGGTAGAACCATGGTGGAGCTGACATGGCAAATGTTCAGAAGAGAATCATCAATAAATTAGACTTGATTGGGTATCGATTGGTTGGATCAAATAAAGTGAAACAGTAGTTGCAGCAGTCATCTCCCCCTTTAGAAACATTTAGGATTGCAGTGATCTACAGCTTTGTGTAATCGACTTAAAGCACTCACTCCCAGATCTCCCCCAATTTTAAGAGGGGAGTGAGTTTGCTGCTTGGAGCCAAGATCCAACAGAAACATGTCGTGATGGAGTAAAGCAGAGTTTTTTTTTTACCAAAGCCAAACACTGGAATAATGAGGCAGCTTCATCAGTTGGACTCAGGAACGAAGAACGAGGCTTTTCAATCCCTTTGTAGATGAAAACTCCCAGCGCCGTCATCTTTTGTTGAGAAAAAGCACAGAAGGTGTAAAAGCATTTGTTGGCACTTTCTTTCAGAGACACTTCCTTGACTTTGTTGTGTTGTGAAGAAGAGCCAATTAGAGCTGAAAAATGGAGGCGACTATAATTGTCCTTCTTAGCCTTTTGTTGACGACAAGGATCCAGTTGAGGCTCTCATTCGGTGTTTGTTAAATGTGAAGGCTGTGTGATGTCTTCACAATAGCCCAGCAGACAACATTTGCACACATGCACTATGTTGAAGCTGCACGTACACAGCTTATGATGAAAAGATCTTTGATCAAAGGTACAAAACAAAATACGCTAATAGATGATTAGGGTACAATTTTAGGCTCACAGGGTGGACGGCTTTTCTCATCAACTGCTATTGTGCATGTAACTGTGAGTAAGAAAGGGATGATGATGAGGCGGTCGTTATAGCGAATACAACCCCGACAGGGTGATCAGGACAAAATATTGATTTAACCCTTGTGTTGTCTTCCGGTCGACCATGCAACAATTTTTTTTTTGGTCAGCACTTTTGTTGCTTTCCCTGATGTTTTTGTCACTTTTTTTTCCCCGACATTTGTCACTTCTCCCGGCCGTTTTTCAAGCTTTTACAACATTTTTGTCACTTTATTTTTATGTTCTTAAGATAATTTTTTTTGGCATTTTAGGCCTTTATTTTGATAGGACAGCTGAAGACATGAAAGGGGAGAGAGAGGGGGAGAATGACATGCAGCATAGGGCCGCAGGCCGGAGTCGAACCCCCGGCTGCTGCGTCGAGGAGTAAACCTCTAGATATGTGCGTCTGCTCTACCAACTGAGAGTTTTTGTCACTTTTTTCCAAGTTTTTTTTTCAATGTCTTTGTCAATTTCTTCTGCACTTTATTTGAAGTTTTTGTTTTTGATGCTTTTTTCAAGACATTTTTGTCACTTTCTTCAATGTTCTTTTATCATTTATTTTTTTCAAATGCTATAAAATTGAATTAAACACCCAAATTCATTGAAAGTAGTGAACTGATCATCTATTTTACTTGTGAAGAGCGTCGTATGGAACCATCCCTGTTACTTTTTTTGGCAATTTGGTTGAAAGAAACCCAAATTTTCTGATATAGAAACTTTTTGAAAACGGTTCAAATTTGACCCGAGGACAACAGGACGCTTAAACAGGATTTTATTGATTTAGAAATGATAATATTGCTCCCCGCTAAAGAAAATAGTCCGCTCCATCTCGTTGGAATCCTGCGTCCATAGCATCGTAAACTCTGTAGCTGTTTATTTGTAACCCTCCATCTGTCACTCAACACCACAGCATGTCCTCCTCCTGCAGCGAATACATTTCTGGAAAAAGCCACCGGTCCGGGCACGCATTTTATCCCCCCTTACGGGCTGTGGTAGTAGCCGTGTATTTTATGAGTCGGGCTGTGATGGGGTGCTGCCCTGCTTTCGATAGCCATAGGTGGACGAATTAATTCACCCAGCTGCTGTTTTTAATCACCGCGGGTTTACACGACATTAGCTGAGGCGTTGTTAAGCCTTGTGTTGTCCTGACGCCCACTATGCAACTTTTTTTTTTGTCGGTCCATATGAAAAAAACAATTTCTGCCGTTTTTTCGAACGTTTGTCACTTTTTTTGTCATTTTTGTTACTTTTTTCAATGTTTTTTTTCCCTTTTCCCGATGTTTTTTGTCACTTTTCTTCAGCACTTTTTTGAGATTTTTTGTTCTTTTTTTTCCCCAACCTTTTTTTAATTTGTTTCCGTCATTTTTGTCACTTTTTTTCAACGTTCTTTTATCAATTCTTTTTTTTCAAATGCTATAAATTTAATTAAACACCCAAATTCAAAGAAAGTAGTGAACTGATAATTTATTGTACTTGTGAAGTGCGTCATACGGAACCATCCACGTTATTGTTTTGGACATTTTGGTTGACAAATTTCTGATATAGAAACTTTTAGAAAATTTCACATTAAACTGAACATTTCCGTTGGCGATGAAGTGAGACACGGTGAATGGGACTTCCATGGGAATATTTACGTGGATGTCTGTCCTCATTCATCTCGTTTCCTTCTTGCACAGTTGACACACCTGTAAACGCAATGTTGCAATGTAAACTAACTAATTAACGTTGTCCCTACAGCTGAAGTTACTGCGTAGCGATCATAGACCGTATATAAAAATGGAGTGATATAGGCGCTCACCAGATCTGCTGTCATTCATTGCCTGGATTGGAGGACAGGAGTTGGTCCACTTTTCCCAACTTTTTGCCACAGCTGATAAATTAACCGGACTTCTTTCAGCGGCTTGATAGCTGTCCTCCAGAGTGAACAGAACTGAATCCATGGCAATGCTCTGCTATGCATGGCAACAGTTTGTTATACTTGGCAACGGTCTGAATTGGATTGAATGCCTTTATTGTCATTGCATTTAATTACAATGAAATTGTAGAGCCACTCTAGTATATATATATATAACTACTCCTCTCACAACACATTCATTGCAAACTTACACACACACACACACACACACACACACACACACACACTCACACCTTTCCTGCAAGCACATCCTAACCATAACATAAAAACCCAACTTGCCCACTCTCACTGTAAGTGGATATTCTAATGTTATCAAGAAATAGCAGACCGCAGAATGCCTTAGAATTCAACAAAGCCATGTAATAATACTGGATAATGTATTGACCTAAGCAGTTTTTTTGACACTTTTATATGTATTCTGCAGTATGACGCAGATTTTTGGAGCCACAGTCATTTAACGTAATAAACTAACGGCAGCGGAGCACTGAAGCCAGACGAGGTTGTTCTTCACGAACGCAGCTTCCTGTCAGAGCAGTAATTACATTATCAAGCGCAGTGAACATGAAGCTTTTCATTACAAAGCTGAAGACAAGGCTCTTATTGTGAAATGATTGGGCGATCAGTTTTTCTTTTGACACCTAATTTTCTGTTGAATCACTTTAAGACTTGGTAGATTAGTCGAGGTTAGCTAATGGTACCGGGGATGATTAAAGAGTAATGCCACAGAGTAAAGTGTAATAGCAAATCTTCATTCCTAAACAACAAAATAGGTCATTTTTCATTCTGTTCCGTAACAACCCATTGGTTCATATTCTGATCTGCCACATCTATGGTTAAATGGTAACTTCACTTTTTTTTCAACCTGGATGCGTCTGACAACATTATGGAAAGGTTTTTTAAGGAGTAATAACAAAAGACGTACTTTGATGACGTCGGGAAGTAGCGTGGGATCATGGGATTTGTTGTTGTCGTCAAAGTCAACCAGCCGATCTAGCATCTCCGGCAGAAAACATGTTTACTGACAAGGTAATGTATTGTTAAATATATTATAGAGAGCCGAAGTCACGCCCCTTCCGGTGGACCTCATGGGACCTTAACCTCGGAAAAAATATGAACGGTAGTGAACGGGGAGAGGCAAATTATCTTTTGATCCCGTTTGAATTGAGCCATGGATTACAAATATGATGTTCGTCAATTTTAAAAGATAATTTTTCAACCGAAGAAAGTCTCAGTTAGCCGTAGGTTTGTCATATGACCACTTAGTTTAGTGTGAGACCGCTCAGTGAACTACATCTCTCGTCACCTAGCTTGATGCTCAACTTGCTCGCTAGCTAACTAGCTTAGCTCTGTTCCACAACACATGTGACGTTATCTCACCTGATGGGTTTTATCCTGTGAATTGTTTTCAGCAGATAAGCAAAAGAACAAGCGAGGTCCTCGGCTCATTAGAGTAACGTTATGTCCCCGGTACGATACACACAGACATCGTAGCTTTAGCAAGACGTCGTCCATGAGACTTTGAAATGTGTAGTCTTTCTAATTACGTATTTTCACAGTCTAATACTTCAACAGTTTAACAATGAACGGAGACTTTCTTCGGTTGAAAAAATCTTTTAAATTGACGAACATCATATTTGTAATCCATGGCTCAATTCAAACGGGATCAAAAAATAATTATCGTCTCTCCATTGACTCTCGTTCATATTTTTCCAAATTAAGGTCCAATGGACCGGAAGTAGAAGGGCGTGACTTCGGCTCTCTATAGCTTTATTCCAGCCCGGTCTCACGCCAGGTCGTGTAATAGTCACGTCATTTTAATCTATTAATTCGTGGACAGGTTACGTAAATGCCGTTTTTTTCGTGGGCCGATTACGAAATTGAAAGCAATGCATTTTAATGGGAAGCATATTTCGTGATCCCAGAACGCTGACGGTAGCGAGTAGTTCATAAGGCTAAAGTCCGCGTTGGGAGGTTGGTCGGGGTGGTGGTCAGAAAACACAGGACTTTCACCCCGGAGACCGGGGATCGCGTCCCGCGTGTGGCAGTTCCTTTGTCCCGCGTGTCATGGTTCCTTTCCCGCGTGTCACGGTTCCTTTCCCCGTTCTTTTTTTTTCCTAACCCCAACCGTGTCGTTATTGTGGCGTTTCATTTCCCCGTTGTGGCGTTTCATTTCCCCGTCGCGTGTCAGTAACGTTAGCTAATGTAAGATGAGTAGACTAACGTTAACGTTACCCATCTACTGAACAGATAACGTTACTGTAGCTAACATCATGTGGTGAATTTAAAGAGTAAGATCAATTTTTTTTAAAACCTAAAAACATCCGCAAAAAACTGCGTTCGCTAAACCCACCGGACTCCGTGTAAATAAACAGTAATTTTAGCATCGTAAAATACACTTCATTCAAAGTCGAAGAAAACTGTAAAAAGCCGTTTTGGGTCGTCTTTCCACTTTTTTTTCCCAACAATCACAACTCTAGTTTTGGTTGAAATAAACCCTTAATTCACCCATTTACATGTGGAAATCAGGGTACAAGCGGCCGAAATGGGTTTCCTCAGGAGGGTGGCTGGCGTCTCCCTTAGAGATAGGGTGAGAAGCTCAGTCATCCGTGAGGAGCTCGGAGTAGAGCCGCTGCTCCTTTGCGTAGAAAGGAGCCAGTTGAGGTGGTTCGGGCATCTGGTAAGGACGCCCCCTGGGCGCCTCCCTAGGGAGGTGTTCCAGGCACGTCCAGCTGGGAGGAGGCCTCGGGGAAGACCCAGGACTAGGTGGAGGGATTATATCTCCAACCTGGCCTGGGAACGCCTCGGGATCCCCCAGTCAGAGCTGGTTAATGTGGCTCGGGAAAAGGAATTTTGGGGTCTGGAGCTGCTCCCCCCGCGACCCGACACTGGATAAGCAGACGAAGACGGATGGATGGACATGTGGAAATTTGTTGGCTCTATACACGCTGAAAGTATAGTGTTTTTTTAAAAGGAGTCTGGTGGGTTTAGCGCTAGCGATCCCAGAGTTGTTTCTGGTTAAACCAAGAGGATTTTTCTATTTTAAAAAAGGTCTATCTCTGTTCGGGATCCTTTCCATAATGTTGTCAGACACTCATAATAATATTAGTCCTCATAAATCCACCGGAGTTTAGAATGCCAACACAAAATATGAAATGCCTAAAGTAAACCATAAGCTGTCAGATAAATGAAGAGCGGCCAAAAGTGTAATATTTCTCTCAGAAATGTAATGAAGGAAAAGTAAAAAAGACGTTCTTATTTGCTCGCCACATTAGTGCAAACACTTTTTTCCAGACTTCAATTTTTGCCTGGAGTTTAATAACCTCACATATTTTAACGCTAGCCGGGGGGGAAAGGCTGTCAGACTAGAACATACGACCGTACTTCTGACCATTATTCTGCAGTAAACCTAATTAGAGAGCAGCGCTGATGCTGAGTAAAATGTTTATTAGTGTCTGTACTTCCCTCTCAGATTTTAGAAGCTGTTTTGAATGAAAGTGCACCGCGGAGGTGATGTTGGTTCACGCCTGAGCGACCTGGCGTTATTTCACCGGCCACCATCTCATTATCCTGGCGTCACACCGGCCCAGCAGGCTTTGCATTCCTAATTAGAAAACAGAAAATGAGATTGCAGATTTGCACTCACTCATATGATTAAGGGACTAATTGATACCAAGATTAATCACAAAACTGTTTCCGCCAACCGCCAGAGAGAGACGCTAAAATCCTCACAGGCTTAATTGCCTGCCTCCGAAATTAATTTTCGATATCACAGATCCACCCCCCTTTTCTCCTGAAAGTACAAACTAAATGGTACTGATTTTTGTTTGGCTGTAATGTATTTAAATTACTTTGTATTAATTGTGCGTTCAGAAAAGCAATCTGTGTTGCATGCTCCTTTCGCTGCACTTCAGATTGATCGCACTCTCTCTCATGTTCCATAATTGAGCCAACCTCTGACGGATTTTTTTGTTAAATTGTTCCATTCATTCCAGGCACGCGGCTCGGCCTTTCAATCATCTAAAAAGATATAATCAACTTTCCTCTAATCTTTGGTTACATTTTGAAGCAGTTATTAAAGTGTTAGGCCTGTCTGGAAACTGTGAAAAAAGGGAGAAGGAGATTTTCAGAGGCTTGGGAGGCTTGGGCACCAACATGTTTTGATAAAATGGAAAATAATACCGAGTTGATGGTTATTTGTTTCTGTGAAAAGCAATCTCTGGGTCAGTGTCTGCGTGAATCACGTTGAACTCCAGCAGATTTTTCAGGAGACTAAACTATTTGGTTCAGTGAGAAAATATATTTTAAGCAGGGTTTTAAATCTTAGTAAGTAATCTTAAAGTATTTCTCTATAACACAAAAAAATCATATAAAAATAATAATAATAATAATAATACCTTTATTTTTATAGCGCTTTTCTAGACACTCAAAGACGCTTTACAGTTATATATAGATACAACAAACAGACAAGGTATACATAGACAAGGTTACATAACAGACAAAAGAAAAGAAAACACATGGACAAGCAGAGGCAAAGCAAGAGAGGTGGGCAGTGAAAAGGAGGGAAACACTGGGAAATATAACTAACTAAATATGCATCAATCAAAGTTAATGTGCTCATATTATGCTTTTTTCCTTTCCTTTATTGTGTTATATACTTTTTGCACGTTATAGGTTTACAAAGTGAAAAAGCCCAAAGTCCCCCCCAAAGGGACTTACCATCTCCAACAGAAAACACTGTTCACAAACTGCTCCAAACAGCTCTATTGTAGTCCAGCCTTTACTTCAGAGACCAACGTGGGTCACTTTGTAACACACGTTATAATGCTCACCTAGCTGCTAGCGTGGCACGCCCTCATACTCTGCTTCTGACTGGCTAGTAGTCCTTACCTAGGTACTATCAGGGCCCGCCCTCATACTCTGCTTCTGACTGGCTAGTAGTCCTTACCTAGGTACTGTCAGGGCACGCCCTCATACTCTGCTTCTGACTGGCTAGTAGTCCTTACCTAGGTACTGTCAGGGCCGCCCTCATACTCTGCTTCTGACTGGCTTGGTTCTTACCTAGGTACTGTCAGGGCCCGCCCTCATACTCTGCTTCGGACTGGCTAGTAGTCCTTACCTAGGTACTGTCAGGGCACGCCCTCAAAACTCTGCTTCTAACTGGCTAGTCGTCCTTACCTAGGTACTGTCAGGGCCGCCCTCATACTCTGCTTCTGACTGGCTAGTAGTCCTTACCTAGCTACTGTCAGGGCACGCCCTCATACTCTGCTTCTGACTGGCTAGTAGTCCTTACCTAGGTACTGTCAGGGCACGCCCTCATACTCTGTTTTCACTGGCTTTAATAGTTACCGAGCATGTGCGACTCCCAACAAAGATGGAACAGAAGTGAGATGTCTCACTCTGTAGCTAAAACAGAGAGCTCAACGCACAGGGTGAAAAGAGGAGCTGCAGCAATATGCAGTACAACAAAAATATGGTGTTTTTTTAAATCTAAATCACATAAACCTATTCTGATATAACCTCTAAATACAATTATGAACCTGAAAATGATCATAATATGAGCACTTTAAAGTTGTGAAAAACATCCTTGTTGTTTTTGGAGTGTTTAACAGTCAATGGAGATGCTTGTTGATGATTTGAATTGCATGGGACGAAGGCTAATCAATGTTATAATTTTTTTTTACACTTTTGATGCTTTCAATGTTTGACTTTTTTCCTTATACATTTTAACGGGGTTTTCTCTGAGTTTGACGTGTTATTTTCCTGTTTTTTTTTTTTTTATGTTTTTTTCCCTCAAAAGTAGAATTTTTTGTTACTTGCCCAACAAGACAAGTGAAAAAAAACCCTGCTGTATGTAAGCAGATTTGTGAGTCTTAAATAACAAAAAAAAAAACACTTAAATATTAGTTTTGATAAAGAAAATATATTTTATAGTCATAAATCATTCTTCCTTGTTTACTGCTGCAATGAAACGCTTGGTTACGTTGTAACTAGGGCTGGGCGATATGGAGAAAATCAAATATCATGATATTTTTGACCAAATACCTCGATATCGATACCGCAACGATATTGTAGTGTTGACTATTGGTGCTTTCACAAAATATTTACACAATGAGATTTTTGATAAATAATCATCAGTAATGTGGATATAATGACTAAGTCGGTAAAGGCAGTCTGGTAAGTTCATAAAATGACATAACTTTACTGTAATGTAGCCTTTAAAACCAGGAAAAGACAACACTTATGCCATATCACGATATTACGATATCCAAAATCTAAGACGATATCTAGTCTCATATCACGATATCGATATAATATCGATATATTGCCCAGCTCTAGTTGTAACCTTTGTTCTCTGAGTAAAGACTATTTTTCCAGTCATATTTCTTAATTGAAGTTTTCTTAAAATAGTGTTAAAATCTCGTCTCGTTCTCGTGAACCCAATCTCGTGTCTCGTCCTGTCTCTTGAGCTGAGTGTATCGTCACACCCCTACAAACAAGGAATAATGTACAGTATGAACAGCACATCAAACTCAAGTCCCGCAGGCCAAGTCCGGCCCCTCACAAATTCTGATCCGGCCCGCATATCAATTTAGGTTCACAATCAATTTTGGCCCACCTAGTTGTGCACCAAACCAAAGACATGGGAAACTGTTTTTCAACTTGCAATTACGCAACACTCAAAGCAGAATTTGGCAATTTTGCAGACTTTGCAACTCAGAAATTCCCCCAGAAGCAGAGAGTTTGCATATTCAGGCTGTGAAAGAGCTTGTTGTGAGTCAGCTGTGTGCTTTTACTTAGAAAATGTAATCAGTGTTTTCCTTGATTTGCTAAATTCTGGGATGGCTTTGGAACTTTTTCAGGGCTTTATTGGGACCAAACTGTAAGCGAGAAGACTATATGAGACATGCAAAAATTTAATCAAAGATATTTTACTTTTTCGATGAAATAAAAGCATGTCAATAAACTCTACATGTCTGGCCCTCTCTTTTTCCAGTGTGGCCCTTAGTGAAATTGAGTTTGACACCCCTGATGTACAGGGTAGAGAAGTTGCTTAATCCTCACAGGCTTATCTGCTGATTTGCTATTGGCTTAGGGCTGCTTGATTATGGAAAAAATATAATCGCGATTATTTCGGTCAATATTGAAATCACGATAATTTAACAAGATTACTCGTTGACTTCTGGAAAGATGTTGCAATTATTGAACTTAAAAACAATGGAAAAAGTTAAATAAATCAACAATAAAAAAAACATACAACTATGAAAATTGCCTTAATACTTGTCCTATTTAAACTTTATTATTTCATTCAGAACACAAAAGAAAATAAGATTTAACTTGCAAAGCTAAATAGTAGTTTTTCTCGATTATTCTGTTTTTGTGATCATTGGGAGCCAAAATCATAATCACGATTACATTTCGATTAATTGCACAGACCTATATTGGCAGAAACATATTGACTTGAAAACGTCCTGAGAACTGGGAGAAGAGACACGAGAAAGGGATGATCATGTGTTTCTTCCGTCTGTAGCTGGAATACACTGCGCGGCTGGACTTCCTGTGGCGCGTCCAGGCCAAAGAGGAGATCAACGAGATGAAGGAGCTGCGGGAACACAACGAGAACATGCTGAGGAACATCTTGCCCAGCCACGTGGCCCGACACTTCCTGGAGAAGGACCGGGACAACGAGGTAGGCCTGTCACGATAACAAATTTTGCTGGACGATAAATTGTCCCAGAAATTATTGCGATAAACGATAATATTGTCATCGAGAGACCATTTGCATCTAATATAATAATGGCATAATAATACAGGTACACCTTTTCAAAGATCAATACACTTTTATTTCTAAATAATATTTAACACTGGAACTGGAAGACATTTTAAATATCCAGAACATGTCTTTGATCTCCTTTAGTATGTCGTCTTTCACGCTGATGTACAGTTGTGGAATTGCCGTTTGTGACACGTAAGTTCTCAGACTACAGACTCTGTACTACATTTTACAATTATTTAACTCTAAATATTAAATTTAAATAATATATAATTAATACATTAAATCTATCTGTATGGCTATCTGCCACATGGCGAGTAAATGTACCAAAATAGTTCTGTTTTTCAGTCTTCATTTTGGCGAAGGTGCGGCTTCTGCTCCTCTTCAGGTCGGAGCTTCGTGGGGGCGGGCGGACACACACACACACACACAGGTGCAACTCTGACATACTTTCCACACTCCGTGTCCGCGGACAGCTGTAGACTTGTACCGTTAATGTTCTGTGCATTGTCGGAAACATGCAGCCACTTTCCTGAAACCGCTTGCGAGACTGACCAGCGGCGTGTATGTCCGAGCCCGTCTCCACAGTCTCCACCTGCAGGTTGTCAGCTGTGTGGTTTGGATTGAAAGGGAGAAACGAGGACGTCAAATAACACGGTGGATATCGCCTCATATAGGCCTACTTTCTTTTGACGGCGCCTTAACTGCAAAGTGCTGCGGAAACCCTGCTCCAACTCTCAACTAGCGTTTGTCTGTCTCTCTGTCCGCAGTCCCGCCCCCACAAAGACCATGCGACTGACAAGAGGGTTCACTCCGCTACGCTAAGGAACCGAGAGTGGTCCTCCAGTCTCTTTGGTAGAGAGAGACGAGGAAAACAAACAAGCATGCAAATGGAAATTATCGCGGCCGGAAAAATTATCGAGCTCATTTTTTTTTATCGTGCGATAACTCGATTTATTGACTATCGCGACAGGCCTACAACGAGGTCTGCACAAAACACACTCACACTTTTTCATTCTTCCTCACCTTGACGATCCAATCGTCTCCACAGAAACACGCTTACGACATGCCTACATCAGTCACAATGAATATTTAGTTTGCTTCATTTGATTTGATTGACTTAAATGTTTCTCTGCAAGGTGATTGTTTGTTGTCACGTGGAACTACAGCTGCAAGCCGAGTCCCTTAAATCTCTTCCATGTCGATGTGTTTAATTGCTTGTGGGAATTCTGAGACTCACTATGTTGTTGATGAACAACTAACTTCTTAGATGCAAAAAAAACAACCATGATGTAATTGGTTTTTAAGTCTTTGTCCTCACATTTTGAGGATATGACACTGTAGCTTGTGATGGTGATACATTTTTTTTACCTTCCAAGTAAGTTTGTCTAACCTGGAAGTTTGTTTGCGTCTGGTCTGATCGTGATGGTGAGCTTAGCTGTTAATTGGTGAGTAAAATGAAATTAATGCTGACAGAAATGATGGACAAAACTAGTAAAATAAGAAAAGTGCAGGACCTCCTTTCTCAACCACTGATATGAAGAAAAGAAAAAGCTCCGTAATTGCTTTTCAAACAACTGTACAGAGAGAGAGAGAGAGAGAGAGAGAGAGAGAGAGAGAGAGAGAGAGTGTGTTTTGGTCATATGAATTTGATTTGATTTTAATAACATGTTGTCACTCGGCAGCCGAGAACACATTGATTTATCTCGCCCGTCACAGGAAGGAGTGACTCAGCGGCCGCGAATATGCAGAGTCAAACTTTACAAAGTTTCTTTTCTTTTTTTTTTCCCCTTATCTCTGCTGCCCTTTTCCTTTTGTGCTTTTAATTTCCATTGAATGGAGCTGTTCTGCACAAAGTCTAAAATGGGAGCACACGCAATAACAAAGAAATCAGATGGGTCTATGGTTAATCTGGTGCGTGTTTTAACCCATCTTCTAAATGAAATGACCTTTCTCATTACGTTTTTTACGTTTATCTTGAATGTGTGTTGATTAATATGACAAACTGCATAACTTAAAGGTGGACACTCAAACAACACAATCTGGCTGCAGGGATTCGCTCTAGGGGGTAGACCGACACCGATTATTAGTAGTTAAAGTTGTAGTGCATAGTTTCTGTTGGCCCCGTGAGTAATTCTAAGTAATGAAAATAAAAGACAGTTGCTAGTAGCCAAGGAGGAAACGGATTAACAAAACATGATGGACTCTTCAGAAGAGGTCATTATCTTTGTTCAAGTTTCTGCGCGGGAAAGTCACCGGACGCCACAATCTTCTGTTGTTGTGTGGAGCTGAGTCTTAATTATCTTTGTAGCAGCTCATTTGGCAACGGCTTGAATGTAAGGGATGTTCATTAATAAAAAAATTACGTATTAAGGCTTTAATGAAGCTGATAACGGATATTTGGAACCGACAGTAAAAATTAAAATCTTTTAGTCAAAATTAAGATGTAATTACAATACTCTGTTACAAGTTTGTGTCTCGCATTAAACATCTTAAGTACGTGCTCCAATATTGTAAAAAAGACAAAATACTAAATTTAACAAGAGTAGACGTACATTTCAAAATCATACATAACTATACAGATAATCTGCCCATTGCCAAATATCAGCCGATAATTGGTCGATGCCTAATTTGCTCCAAATCAGACACGTTGGGAGTACTAGTGATGTCCAACACTGATGTTGGGGGATCAGGTCTGGCTCTCAGTCGGTGTTGGATGGGGTTGAGGTCAGGGCTCTGTGCAGACCAGTCAAGATCTTCCACATCAAACTGGGAAAACCATTTCTTCACGGGGCTGGTTTTGCACACAAAGGCTTTGTCATGTTGGACCGTGTTGGTCCGATTCCATTATTTGCTTCCTGATACCGATTCCGATACCTGAACTTGGTTATCGGCCGATACGAGTACTGATCTGATAGCAGTGTGTCATACATGTGATGATGGATGTTTTAACAGCTTTAAACTACTATCCCTGTATGGATCCCTGTATGGATCTGAAATGATTTTGTTTGTTGTTCGGTCCGGCTCGGATTAAACTTTTTGTGACACATAAAACAAACCGAAACAATGAATAAGGTAAAGGTACTTTATTGTCACATACACATACATGTAGCAAAATTCATTCTCTGCATTTAACCCATCCCTCAAGGGAGCAGTGGGCAGCCAATCACAGCGCCGGGTACCAACTCCAGATCTGAGCCAGTGCCTTGATCAAGGGCACTGACTGGGGAACCTAGTACATGCCGTAGAACTTTCTTTTTTGTTATCTAGTTTGACAGTCAGTCAACTCCTTTAGTAGATTTTCTTCAGGGTAAAATGACATGGTTTTGGATCGGTGCATAAACTCCAGTACGTTCCCATACCGAAACCAGCATTTTAGGCTAATCGTCGTTTCTTTGTTTAACCGCAATGAATTGCTAACATTAGCTATGGTCTACAATGTATAACTTCATAGGCTGTGTACCTGTGTTATTACATTATCTGGGTCACATGACAGTAATATATCACGTATCCTGGGATTCATTCGAAAGTTTATTTGTTTGAAAAAAATAAAATATACATAAATAAATCTAAATTTGACTAAAGGGGAAATTGGATTGTTAATCGCAATCATTTCTGAGACGATTGTACAGTCAAATTTGGAATTGTTACAGCTCTACCAAACCCAGACTGCCAAATAGTGTGATTCATCACTCCAGACAACACATTTCCCCTACAGCAGAGTCCAGTGGCAGCGAGCTTGAGATCAGTCCCGCCCACGCTCGGCATTACACATGATGATCTGATGCGCGTGTACCTCGGGAACTCCCGGCGACGTATGGTTCTTGTGCAGACGTTGGTTTCCTGAGGCAGTTTAGAACTCAGCAGCAAGTGCTGCGGCTGAGGACAATTGATTTTTCCCGGTCCTGCTGAGCTTGTGCGGCTCATCGCTTTGCTGCTGGGCTGTGGTTACTCCTAGAGGTTTCCGCGTCACAGTAACAGCATGTGCAGTCGACCCCGGCAGATCTAACAGAACAGAATAGGAATATGATGAATTGACCCATTCAGTGTTTTCCCTCAGACTTAGGTTCACATAGTTAGCAGGGAGTCTAGGGGTCCTCCATAAAGAAAATTTTACATTTTTCAGTTAATAAAAAATGCAATTTGACACTATTTTGGACCATTATTGTAACCATATCTGTGTCTTTAAAACCAGATCAGGGAATAAATAAATAACCATTAAAAAAGCTTAAAGACAAAACTTGCTAAAGAAGTCCACTGGACACCGACTACAATCATTGGATCTGGGAAAAGTCAATCCGTTAGTTTTGATGCTCACATTGATTTTACATTCGGTAGCCTATAGCAGCCCAAAACGGCTTTGGTGCTGCCCTTAAAAGCCTTATAATGGTAGATAAAACCCTGTCATTGGATAAGAAGGGGGTGTCCACAAAGTTTTGGCCATAAAGCATAGCTTGGCTCATTTTTGCTTAAATCAATCCGATTTGGTAAATGTTTCTGATAAAGAGTTAAGAACCATCAGTTCAGTCACTTTGTTATCCCAAATGGGAAATGTGATCTGCAGTCAGGAGTGCAAGATAGCACACATTCAAACAACATACAAATAAACAAGACAACAATACAAAGACATGTACAAAGTACAAAAAAAGTTTCCTGTGTGTAATATATACAACACAATTTTTTACCCAAGCCGTTCTCACTCCGAACTCGTAAAATACAGACGTTTGGACAGTGGCTGTCAGCGTCTGAAGCGACGAAGCTCCTTTCAGCGTGTTTGTAGAACGTACCGGGGAGAGCAGCAGCTAGACGGGGGTTTAGACAGTAGTATGTAAGGGGGAAAATCCGCGTAGGGAGGTTGGTTGGGTGTGGTGGATGGGTCAAACACTTTCACCCAGGAGACCGGGATCGTATCCCACTTGTCACGTTTCCTAAAGTCGCTTTCTTCTTTAACCGTCCCGTTATTCCCACATGTCACGGAAACGTAAGCCCGCCCACGAGCTTTTCCTTCAAAAGCTACAACGCCAATAGTCCCAGCCAAGCGCGTTATATTACATGTCATTTAGCTGACGCTTTTATCCAAAGCGATTTACAATTGCTATATATGTCAGAGGTCGTACGCCTCTGAAGCATCTAGGGATTAAGTATCTTGCTCAGGGACACATTGGTTGATGTATCGCAGTGGGATTCGAACCCAAGTCTCCCACACAAAAGGCAGGTGTTTTATCCACTGCGCCATCACAACCCTATACGACACTATAGGAGACTTTTAGTGTCAATAACAACGACAAAGGCACCTGACCAAGCGTCCGTATTTTACGAGATGGGAGTGAGAACCTGTTGTTATACCACAGGAGCAATCTCTAAGAAATTCTACATTACACGTGCAAATTAAGCCTAGTTATTGCACAGGGAACAAAGGAGCTTTTAGTCAAACTCAGAGTGAAGGGGGTAGTTTGTGCAGTCTAACATAGACCGGGCCTTGCTGAGTACTGAATTTAGTGTCAATCCGTAGAGCAGATGTTCAGGGCCTTAAGTCTGGACCAAAACGACAAACTGACATTTAAAAAAAACATTGTTTTTAATGAGATTTATAATTATTAATTCCACCTTTTAAAAGTTATGGCTGATAACTTCTGTGTTTCTCTGTAATGAGCTGCCAGCAATTAAGATGAAAGAGGAGATGTCTCTGGGATGAATCTATTTAAATATCCATCACCAGGGTTTGATAGAAGTTCACACTAAAACTTAAACAATATTTTAGCTTTTTTTATTTAATGTGGGGGAAATAAACCTGACAAGAAAATTGCTTCATTTCACTTCTTTTCTTCTCTGTTCGTTCTGCTGCATTCTTCTCGTTTACCAACTCGATAATGGCTGATTGTGCGGGTCGGGCAGAGAGGACAGTTATGGCACGCCAGAGTCAAATCGCCGTATTGTCCCCGTCCGTCCTCGTCTCGGCTCCTTCATTATCGTCTCCTCCAATCTTCCGTTGCTTCCCGAACAAAAGGCAAGCGGCCGATGAATTATGAATGTCAGGAGAGGAGAGCTGATATCATTCTGCTGCCATGTCTATTCCTACTTATAAAGAGCACGATTAAAAATGCATCCATTAGGATAGGTTGGGCCCTGATCACTTGTTACATTATTAATCAGGCTGATTGTTGTTCCGTGATTTAGATACTGAAGCTCTGGGTCCGCTGAAGAGCTCTTGACAGAAAGCTGAGAGTCATTTTATCAACATTATTTGATTATTACATGTGATTTGTTAAAGAAAGAAATTAGGTTTATATTGAGTTCCACTTGCTGCCACAGACATTAAACATGTCCTGAAAAACCTTACTCTACTTCTTCTAAAAGTGTAAGAAGAAATATAAGGAAGGGTTTTGGATTTAAAGATGAAATGGTCTTGCACTGCCAGACCTTCCTCCACAGCGCTGCGGAGGAGGGTCTGGCTAGTCCATGCAGCATTCTGGATGGAAGAAAATGGGGATGAATGATTCCAGCTCTGTAGCTGGGGGCCAGGGTGTGAAGAGCTTTAAAAACCATCAGCTGTATTTTTAAATTGTATCCTAGACTGGACTGGAAGCCAGTGCAAAGAAGCTAGGACAGGTGTAATGTCTTCACGCTTTTTTGTGATCATGAGCAGCCTAGCTGCTGCATTTTGGGCCAACTGAAGGCGTGCCACCAGTGTCAGAGGGAGACCAAAGCAGAGAGAGTTACAATAGTCTAGGCGGGAGGTTATGAAGGCATGGATGACTTTTTCCAGATCAGTATATGATAGAACAGACTTGAGTTTGGAAATTATTCTAAATTGATAAAAACTGGTCTTTACAACAGATGCTATTTCAGGTTAAGATGGGAGTCCAAAATAACACCCAGGTTACGTGCATGGGACCGCTTAACGTCCCGCTGTTGGAATCCTCCCCAGTGAAATACAGACACCCTTTACACCGTTAAGCTGTCAGCATTTTAACCGTGTTTACTCCAGCTGCTAGCTAACGGTAGGCTAACGTTAGCTGCTGTCGAGTGAAGTGTTAACTAGCGTCACGTGCAGCGATGCTCCTGTTGCCTCTGACATCTGTTTCAGAGCATCAGAGAGCAGCGCAAAAGCCATTTAATTGGCACCGAAATCCGCATTGCAATTCGGTCCGGTAGATACCGGTCGTTTAGGCACCGGTGCCGTATTAGCACCGGGTCTCGGTACCCAACCCTACTTCACAGTCACCAGATCTCAAACCCAGAAGTCGCTGCTCTGGAGGCTTGTGGTGGTGACACATCACTAACATACAGAAATAACACACTTCTCCTAAAAAAAAAGTCAAATATCAGCGACTCACGTGATACTAAAGAAGGGCCAAGAAATTCAATTAGTTCCACTCTTACCAACTTCATCTTTGAAGCTTTGACCTTTGACTGCGTTCATTAAGTGTGTATAATGCCGGCGGCGATGTCACATTAAAGTCAGGGGCCGAGAGTAATTAAATAGAAAAGCCGAGCAAAATGCCGAGCAAGAGTCAGAGACGTCTGACTTCTGACCCTTTAGTTATTTATATGAGATGTTGAACTATGGCTGGACATTATGTTTACCAGCCTATTATTAAAATATTCCCACAGTGACGTGAAGATGTTTCCTGCCAGCAGGCCTGCTGCTCTGCTCTCTCCTGTGCCAACGCTGCCCCCCGGTGGCGGGAGCAGTGTAGGTGCAGCTGCTGCATCACAGAACCTTGAAACCTCAGTGTTTCTGTGCAGATGCAAGATTATTTTATTTTATTTTAAAGCATTTCGTAACATTGAGTTTGAGTAATAATAATACGTTTTTTTATTTTGCACATTTGTTCATTTGCTGAATTAATGCACACAGACACTGTGTTGTGCACAGTGACCCAAAGTTACCCCTGGAATAGTTGAAATGATATACATGTTTAGCTTCATACACTATTACACTTTATCAATTTAAAGATTCATTTTAATATTTAGAAAATATCCTATTATTAGTATTCAATTTATAGGCCTACACCAGTGTTGTTACATCTTTTATAGCGCTGCAAAGATTAATAATGGTTCATTGATTAGTTGTCAACTATTAAATTGATTGCCAACTATTTTGACAATCGATTAATCAGTTTGAGTCATTTGTTAAGAAAAAAGGAGGTAAAAGTTCTCGGATTCCAGCGTGTTAAATGTGAATATTGTTCTAGTTTCTTCTCTCCTCTGGGACAGGAAACTGAATATATTTGAGTTGTGGACAAAACAAGACATTTGAGGATGTTGTCTTGGGCTTTTTGGGAAACACTGATCCACTTTTTTTTTTTTTTTTACTTTACAGACCAAACAACTAATCGATTCATCGACAATGGAAATAATCCTTAGTAGAGGTCGACCAATTAATCAGCCAATTTTTAGCATTTTTTACATAATTGGCTTCGGCTGATATCCAAGTATATCAAGCCGATTAATAGGCAGGCGCATCTGCGGGCAGCCTTGTGTTGTTGTTGTTGTGCTGCCCCTAGAGTCAATTACCAGCAGAGTGACCTGACCCAGTGCCTTTGGAGGAGCTAAGTTTCTGACAAAATGTATTTTCTTCTTCCCTGTTTTTCGTTTATTTAATATATTTTTTTATACATTATTTATACAATATATGTTTTTACATTATACATTTTAATGTAAGTATACACGTGCAGATTGGTGAAGTGTTCAATAAATATTTTTGTTGAGAAATTTTGTGTATCTTCAGTAATTATTAGTGTTACATTTTATGTTTCAAATAGAGGTTTAAAAACAAGCACATATCGGCCAAATATTGGCCAAAATTAATCGGCAGAATTTATCGGCCATCGGCTGACCCTGATTTATAAAGATCGACATCGGCCAGAGAAAAACCCATATCGGTCGAGCTCTAATCGTGAGTTGCAGCTCTAGTTGACATCAAACAAATTACATAAACACATCAAATCCAAAACTGATTAAAAGAATCCGATTTTGTCGATTGATTTATGTAGGCTAAAAGATTCTACACCTTGAACTTGATATCAATTATATAGGAACACTGATATTTTTTTTTGCATTTTCAATAAGACAAATGTGACAATAGTCGTTGAATCCGTGCCGTGTGCCCCCGCAGGAGCTGTACTCCCAGTCCTACGACTCGGTGGGTGTGATGTTTGCGTCCATCCCGGGCTTCGCCGACTTCTACTCCCAGACTGAGATGAACAACCAGGGGGTCGAGTGCCTCAGGCTCCTCAACGAAATCATTGCCGACTTTGACGAGGTGAGACCGCCGACTTCAAAGTGCACCCACGTACACTTCAGCCCCAACTTTCAAACATGCGTCAGCATCGTCCATTTTTGATTAAAACATCCAGATTATCCAGATTCAGGACTGATTAATGTACAGGAAGAAACCACAGGAGAGCTTACATCTGCAGGTTATCAGATAGAAATGGCTCCAGAGAGACTAAAAACATCTACAGTCTACTGACCATACTAATGTATTTCTTTTTTGGGTGATTAAGAATTTTCATTTTTTAAACAACATACAAAACATACAATTCGCAACATTAGTGACACAGTAACTACAATATTCCAGACTATTTAACAAAATAGTAACAAAATAAACCAAATAAACATATACTGAACAAAATTATAAACGCAACACTTTTCTTTTTGCCCCCATTTTTCATGAGCTGAACTCAAAAGATCGAAGACTTTTTCTATGTACACAAAAGGCCAATTTCTCTCAAATATTGTTCACAAATCTGTCTAAATCTGTGTTAGTGAGCATTTCTCCTTTGCCGAGATAATCCATGTATTGGGGGGGTGTCCGAAAACCAGTCGGTATCTAGTGTTAGGGTTCATCCGTGAAGAGAACACCTCTCCAAAGTGCCAGACGCCATCAAATGTGAGCATTTGCCCTCTCAAGTCGGTTACTACGACGAACTGCAGACAGGTCGAGAGAAAGAGAGAGAGAGAGAGAGAGAGAGAGAGAGAGAGAGAGAGAGAGAGAGAGAGAGAGAGAGAGAGATGAGGGATGAACACTAACCCTAATCATAACACCAGATACTGACTGTTTTTTGGACCCCCCGATACAGTAAAACTGCACATTTTAGAGTGGCCTTTTATTGTGTCCAGCCTAAGTCACACCTGTGAGGTGGATGGATTATCTCAACAAAGGAGAAGTGCTCACTAACCCAGATTTAGACAGATTTGTGAACGATATTTGAGAAGAATAAGCCTTTTGGTTACATAGAAAATATCTTTGAGTTCAGCTCATGAAAAACAGAGGCAAAAAGAAGTGTTGGGTTTATAATTTTGTTCAGTGTATTGTATAAATGACAACACCATAAACCCATCATACACGTCTCTCCCCCTCCTTTCTTGTCATCTCTCTTCTGTCTTTTTATGCCTTTATTATGAAGCAAAGAGTAAAACTCTGGTCATTGACTTTCCAGCAAACACTGAGCTTATGTCGACCATCTGGTTGCATCAGTGTTGCACAGTTGCGACTATCATCATATAATGAAATCAGAACAATGCTAAGAAACTGAAAACAGTGAAGAGGAGTCTTTTCCGTAGCAAACACGCTGAAGGTTTCAAAGAGCAGGTCTTAGAAGTTTGTTTCCAACAACGAGCCAGTTTTTCGGTGCAAGAAATGTGTCAAGATGCCCACCGAAAATTCTCAAACAGAGAGTTTTAGCTCTAGTAGCAGAACCAATCTGCATTCATATTAACACGTCTGTGTAATACTCAGATCACTACTGAGATGTATTGATTTCCCTTACAGAGTTACAGAAGGATTTGCTGTTGCTGAGTTCACGATTCCCTCCAAAAAATATGTATATATCCCTCAGTCCAATAGTAGAAAAAACTAAATACTTTCACTTACTTAAACTATTTCAGATTAAATCAGTTCCTACACTGTTCAAAAAGGCAGAAAAACAATGGAGAAGTATACCCCCCCGCCCCAGCACCGCTTCACATCTACATTGGACTTAAAGTTATATATTCAGGATATTTTTATACGTAGGATTCACTTTTCTAGGAAATGCTTGAACAGAATTTGTGAAACTGACAGAAAAGATGACTCATTTTCAAATGCACACTTGCTGAAGTTTGCTGAAGCTCTGGCACATCTTGGGTCCCTGTGGACAGACTGAAGTCTGGAGGAACCCGGGTTCCTGATCGAGCCTCCACACTCGACCCTGACTTTTTGACAGAAAGTGTCAAATTCTCCTAATAAGAGGCAAGACAGGCAGACACCAGCTGAGATCTCTGCTGCCTCAGGCCACACTCCTCACTCACTCCTCCAACATGAGCAGACTTCTCTGTTCTCCATCGGGGATCTCGCCTTCAGAGACACACAGGGCCTGATTTACAGTTTGCGCTGCGTCTGTTTATGCGACCAATTAGCGCCTGGAAACTGGCGCAAACGGCTTGATAAATCTAGCCCACAGAGAGGAAGATGGCAGAGTAGCTCGGGATATGAGCAGCACATAATAACATCAGAGGGCAGTTGGCAAAACTGTTAATCACATGAAACGGAATATTTTCTGTCGTTTTGAAACATCACATTTCTTTTACAATATGTTAACGTTGGCGTCAGTGTCGGTGTCGCCAAAGGTCTCCGTTTGCGGCCAATGAGACTGCAACACAACCCCGCAGATTACCAACCAAAACGGGTCAGAAGAGTTTCCAAATGTCTCCGGTTTAGGGGTTCGGAAAACTCCAGAGCAGGGGGAATGAGAGGGGTAAACGCCAGAGCAGGGGGAATTAGAGGGGGAACACCGCCAGCAGGAGGAATGAGAGGAGGAAACACCAGAGCAGGGGGAATGAGAGGGGGAAACACCAGAGCAGGGGGAATGAGAGGAGGAAACGCCAGAGCAGGGGGAATGAGAGGGGGAAACGCCAGAGCAGGGGGAATGAGAGGGGGAAACACCAGAGCAGGAGGAATGAGAGGGGGAAACGCCAGAGCAGGGGGAATGAGAGGGGGAAACACCAGAGCAGGAGGAATGAGAGGGGGAAACGCCTGAGCAGGAGGGATGCAAGATGCAGGGTGTGATTTTCCAGGGGGGATGCGTGGGATTTCCCCCTTTCTGGTCTACATATCCCTGCCTCTGCTGAATTATTTAAGTATAATTCTTATTTAAAATATAAGTGATCATCTACTTCAACAAAAGACCATATATTGTATACCTAAAATAGAAGATGCGTAATGCGCTGTAACGTGAACACATAGATCACCAGAGCAGGGGGAATGAGAGGGGGAAACGTAGCAGAAGATGTTTAGTTTTTAAACCAAAAGGTAGAAATCTAAATGTAGCCTCAGTTTGTGAGTCTGTGAGGTATCCAGGATTTTGCTGTCTTACGCTGACTTTTCTCCTGATGCAGCTTCAGTCTATGGCACTTTTTCAGCCATGTCAGCGCTCATGCTGAGTACACAACTCCTCTGTTTATGCTGTTTATTCATAAACGGCTCGAAGAGGGAAACTGACAGAGGGCAATATCGTACCTGACATTTGCTGTTTTGTCAGGAAAACTGAGCTTGCACGAACTCCATTTCATTTAGTCTTTCTAGTCAGAAATGGAAATTCTTCGGTCCTGTAAAAAGACTCCAAATGGGACTTCCTGTGCTGAAAGGAGGCCAGGCAGAACGTTTTTGTTGACAAAATAAACAGAAGAATGGTTAAAAGTAGCAAAAAGGATTTTTATTTGTGCAGTTTCCTTATCACCAAAGATTTTATGATTTTTCGAGTTTATAATAATACAACTGCAGTGCCTGTTTTAAAATGTGCCTTGTTCAGAATGCCCGATTGTTTTGTAAAGCCCAGTTCAGACCAAAGATTTGCGATGAGACGAGTTGAAACTTCATACACCTGTCTGTCCCCTCTGCCCGTCTCACCACCACGGGGGAGCAGAGCATTGACTCGCTCTGCTCCCTGTCTCTGGAATTCATTACCACCCCAACTCAGAAACATCGATTCCTTCCCCACCATTTCAAATTGCAACTCAAAACACATTTGTTTAAAACTGCCTATTCCACTTAATGTCAATAGCTCTGCCTCTTTCTGTTGTTGTTATTGTTGTATTCTTAATTTTTTGCTGTTTTTAAATGTCCTATGTATCCCTGTACGGTGTCCTTGAGTGCCGAGAAAGGCGCCTTTAAATAAAGTGTATTATTATTATTATTATTGTTGTTGTTAAACTTGCAACTACTTGCAAGGCGCCATTCTGCAGTGTTCTAAAACCTGCCAGTTTACACCAATGAGACGAGACGGTTTATCATCTCCATCTCCAGCAACGCCTCTTTGTACTTAGGTGCTAACTTCCGACTTCCAGGCTTTTTTGTAGCTGAATATTTCATTTGTTATGTCTAAATATGAAGGTGGATAACGTTAGTGATAGTGATATAACGTAACCGTGCTTTCGGGTGGTTGTTGAGGCTCCGTCTTAAACTCTGCCATTTCGACCAGCTGTTTATAAACATTAAAATAAAATAGATTATGGATCATTTTATTTCTATAGTTTGTAGCTGACTTGACCAGCTGACTTCTCTATTGGCTGTAGAAACATGACACCTCTCTTATGTTCTAAAACCAACCTCTGGAGACTCGACCAGAGGCCCGTTCCAAAAAGCAGGTTTAGTGAAAACTCTGAGTTGGTTAACCCTGAGATGAGGGAAACTCTGGGTTTTCCGTTCCAGAAAGAGAGGTAACTTAACCTCGGAGTTAGTTACTATGGTAACTGAGCCTGTGAACCTAACCTGGTCGACAGCAGGTTTTCTTCAAGAAACCTCGAGTTTCTCTCAGTCTCCACCCTCTCAGAGGGAGGAGAAACTCATTTCCTCATTCATTCATTCAGTCTGTATCAGGCGCATTTTAATGCAGTTTTATCTGCATGAATAAAAAAACGTATTGGTTTATATTTGGCAGATTATAAAACGTTTTTTTCTCAAACATGTCACGTCCTTTTGTCGACGATCCCATTGATGAAAAAGCTGTATTAATTCACAGAGAGTTTACGTCGGTATTGAGTCCCGACTATAGATGTATTTTCATTTCCACATAACCGATTTGAGAGGTATTTTTTATCACAGTCCACCTAGATACCTTATCCGTCCTCATATCACTAACATCCACCATCGTGGACAGGCTTTAACATCCCAGCAGATTCTTTGTAGGCCTATCGCATTACGTTTTTTGCAAACAGCAGTTTTCTTAACAACAGTGTAGCGGATCATACTGTAGGCTAAGCCACTGTATGCAGAGCAATCAGAAAAGTGTGACTCGCTCTGAAACGTTTTTTAAACTTTTTTGTAGTGTTCCCTGGACAGTAGAGTCATTAAAAAGAAATACATCATTATACATTATAGTTCTGTTAATGATCATGGTGCTGCAGCCTCAGAATGGGATTAGTATAGTTTACTTTTTCGCCTGCAGGATTGCACCTAAATGAAATTATAGGTGTAGGCCTAATACAATTCCAGTTTTCACCAGTAATATTATAAGTTAACTGTGATTAAATATGAAATTAATACACTGTGAATGTGTACGCATTGACTCGAGCAGCAATTTTCTCCCACACCAATTCTCTCTCTTTTGCAGCAGCAGCCGCTGTCTTGCTTTTTTAACAAAACACATGTTCAAACTCGCTGTTTGTGCGCATGAGTATTTCCGCCGACCCGTTTGTTTGTGGTTGTTACCATGGTGAATCGTAGAATCATGGCTCCATTCATACTGCCTTTTGTGCACGCGCGTAACCCTGAGTGAACATACTCTGAGTTGATTGAACCAACTCATATCAGCTGTTCTGGAACCGAAAACTCAGAGTTTCCCATCTCAGGGTAAATCAACTCAGACATCAGGGTTAGACTCAGAGTTTGTTAAACCTCCTACCTGGAACGGACCCCTGCTGACTTCTCTATTGGCTGTTGAATCAGGAGACGTCTCTTACGTTCTAAAACCAGCCTCTGGAGACTCGACCAGCTGAGTTGCAGTGACACCATCAGCTGGTTTGAGTCGAGCTGAGACGGGCCGGTTCAGACCGCCGAAACTTTTTTCTTGTCTTGGATTCATTTTCTTGAGATCAGGAAAGTAAACATTTCTTTCACTGTATCACTTGTCACAGTTGCTAGGCGAGGAGCGTTTCCAGGACATCGAGAAGATCAAGACGATCGGCAGCACCTACATGGCCGTCTCCGGTCTGTCGCCTGAGAAGCAGGTGAGATCCTCCACGGTTCATTCCAACGTATGTCCGTCTGCTTGTTTCTAACCTGCAGGCTGTCCCAGATGAGAGGCAGCGTCGAGCAGGGAACTTCAGGTTCACATTAGGCTCACAAGACACAAACACAAATTGCTAATATGCAAATATAGAACTTGTTTGCGGTTTTCCAAAAATCTCCGGTGGATTTCATCTGCTGATTGACATCAACTCACTGTAGACTTTCAATGAAAAAGTTGCAAAAACTGGTCTTATAGTTGTATTCCTTATTAGTTTCTCTGCTTTACTTGCGTGTATAAATAGTAAAACAATATATTTTTACAACCTAAAACTGTTATACATAACATTATAACATATTTTGAGGGATTAGGACTAAAAATAGATTGTTTGTATTATGAACTTGTATTTTTGGGTTACTGGCAGCTTTATACTTTATTTTTAAATTGACCAAATGAGACGTCCGACTCAAAGTTCAGTTTGTGCTGTAAAAAGGTGTAACAATAGAAGCAAACCTCTCAAAAGCATCACTGGTTTATTTTGTTTTCATAGGGTGGCAGCTGTACAAGAACTTTTCTGTACCAACATACAGACTAAAATGAGAAAAAGTACAATTTAAACCAGAAAATATCTCATCAAAGATTAAGAATCCTGACCTGGCATAGGTTTGGTTTAAATTCTGGTGAATTTTTATCCAACAATTAGAGCCTTTTAAGCATCAATTTATGGTGCAAATGTCTCTGTTTATTTAAAAGAACTTATTATTCTCCTGTATTGTTCAAATCTTTCTGTATATTCAAAACATCACCACGTGTTTTGGGATGTTTTTGAAGGAATTATGTTCAGCTCAACAACAAATCTGTTAGAGAACAAGACCTTGTTAAAGCCAGAAGCTTCAAAGTTTAAATCTACATTAGAGCTGGAACAATTCCAAATTTTATGGTGCAATTAATTGTCTCAGACATAACTTTGATTAACAATACAATTGTCTCTTTCTTATTTATGTATTACTTTTTCAAACAAATTAAAGTTTTGAATGAGTCCCAGGATACATCTTTTGTTTATATAACTGTCATGTGACCCAGATAATGTAATAACACAAGGACACAGCCTATGTAGTAAACCACCCCTCTTATTATCAACTATCATAATACATTGTTGTTTAATGAACATAAAATTGACCATTATGGTACCATCAACAGTTGTTGTGTAATGACTGTCACAGGCCTAATCTACATAAAACACATTCAGACAGTCAAAATCACATCTTTATTTTTCACGATCCTGTCGTGTTTTTTAACCCCCCGTAGTAGCACATTTTTAGTAGACACAGTTCTTGTTTTCCATATATGTTTTGAGCCCCCTTATTTTGTATCTCTTTAAGGGAGTGGGTTGTCTTTCATATTTTTTTAAGGGGGAAATATCTACCTTTTCTACAATCTATACCTATACCTTTTCTACAGTCTACACCTATGCTCTAAAGTATTGAAGTTGTATCCGCAGCCGTCATGCTGATCCAGGTTCAGAGCCTTTGCCATTCTCTGATGTAGGGGGTTGACAATCCTCAAGAAGCTGATATGCTCCAACAGAGGTGAACTCAAAGCACCTCATCTCTTGAATAAAATAACTGAGGAGTAGTAGTAGTGTGAGTAGTAGCAGCGGAAGTAAAAAAGAAACACACAAGACGGCAAATGTAGCATTGTTTGCTTGAATATGCAGCAAGAGTCTGCAGGTGCTGCTACACATGAGCAGCAGTTCTTCTGACGGCCAGGTCGGAATCCAGTACCCCCCCACCCCCACTGCCCACCCACCCACCACCTCAAGTGTAAGATTTTGTCTTTGACCTTTGGCTGACTGCGACTCTTCTCTGACCCGCAGCAATGTGAAGATAAGTGGGGTCACCTGTGTGCGTTGGCTGACTTCGCCATCGCCCTCAACGAGAGCATCCAGGAGATCAACAAGCACTCGTTCAACAACTTTGAGCTGAGGATCGGTAAGAGCTCCGTGTCCTTCGTCATTACAGCAGGAACACACTCTCTCTCTGTCCGTCCGTCAGTCTCCGTGTGCCTCATCGCGTGTCTCGCTGTGAGAAGTCAAGACAGCCAAAATCACCATAAACCTGGGTGTTTTATTTTGAAATGTGTTTCATTTTGTAAAGCATCCGGCTGCACTGTGGCCTTCCTGTATGTTATGCCTGTTATTACAACCTGCCTGGCTTGACACATTCGCTCGCGGCCCGCGGAAGAAATGCAGGAGTCGCCAAACGACCACTGCGCCTGATCGCAGCCGGTATGACCAGACAGATTGGACAACATGGGCGCCGAAATGAAAATAGCGCCGCTTCACGACGCTTCGCGGTGTGTGTTCCTGGCATTATAGGCTCAAACACAAGGAAACCAAAAAGTCATGCAAAATGACAATAAGTCTATCCCACTTACTGAGCGTAAATTCATATTGTATCAAACATTGGGTACAACCACCATTTCTAGACGCATATTTTAACGTGTCCTCAACAGCCACGTCTTTGAACCTTGCACTGTATAAACCGAACAGATCTGTGATGTGTAGAAACTTAAAAATCAAGCTGGAAACTGGATTTCTGAAAACGGGTCTCTAGAATGAAGCAACAACTGATCGCCTGTGTGTGTGTGTGTGTGTGCGCGCGCGTGTGTGTGTGTTTGGCAGGCATGGCCCACGGCTCGGTGGTGGCGGGCGTGATCGGCGCCAAGAAGCCCCAGTATGACATCTGGGGGAAGACGGTGAACCTGGCGAGCCGCATGGACAGCACGGGGATCAGCGGCAAGATCCAGGTGCCCGAGGACACCTACCTGATCCTGAAGGAGCGCGGCTTCGCCTTCGAGTACCGCGGCGAGATCTACGTCAAGGGCATCAGCGAGCAGGAGGGCAAGATCCGCACGCACTACCTGCTGGGCCGTGTGCAGCCCAACCCGCTCATCATGCAGCCGCGCAAGATCACGGGCCAGTACTCGCTGGCGGCCGTGGTGCTCGGCCTGGTGCAGTCGCTGAACCGCCAGAAGCAGAAGCAGATCCTAAACGACAACAACAACTCGGGCATCCTGAAGGGCCACCACCACTACAACCGGAGGACGTTGTTAGCGCCCGGTAGCTCCGAGGTGGGAGCGGGGCATCACCCGGAAGCAGCTGATAAGACTGAGCTGTCCTGAAGGGCACACGGGAGTTTTAGTTCCACACAGGTGTCCCAGAGGCAGAGCTGCTCTGCAGGCAGAATACATTCCAGAGGTTGAGTTAAACTTCAGCTGATGAGGCTTTCTTTTAAGATTTTTTTTCTGGCATTTTAGGCCTTTTATTTGATAGGTCAGCTTATACATTTAAGGGGATAGAGAGAGGGGGGGAACGGCATGCAGCAAAGGGACGCAGGTTGGAACTGAACCAGCGGGCGCTGCGGCAAGGACCGAGCCTCACAAACTCCCGGATAGTTCACTGCTTCTGTTTTGGTGTTTTAAAACGTCGTGGCAGAGATAGAGGCAGTGATGTTTCCTGTTTCCTATACGGGACTCTCACACCACCTCAAACCAGAGCTCGAAACACACCGACAGGTCTGATCCACGCTCGTCGGTCGGGTTGCGTTTCTCCAAAAAGTTAAGTCAGTGTTTTTCGCTGCAGGTTTTTCCGGCTTCCGCCTCTGGCCCCCACAGCCGCAGCCTAAACGCACTACCCTCCATTCAAAACGAAGATCGTTTCAGGACTACGCAGCGTGTGCGAATGCAGCCTTAGACTTTAAGAATACAAACGTTTGGTGAGAAACACTGAATATAAACAGAAACTTGTTCACAAGAAAACGCCCCCATTAAGCCTACAACAAGTCAGGAGATCAGGAAAAATAAGTTAATGCATAATTATTGGGATTAGCTGCAGCCTAGTCTCGCTTTGCCAGACCTTCCTCCACAGTGCTGTGGAGGAGGGTCTGGTGAGTCCACACAGGATTCCTGGATGGGAGAAAATAGTGCTCTGGTTTATTGGCATTTCTTTAAACCAATCGCAATCGTCGTGGACGGCGCTAAGCACCGGACGGAGCAACGGCACCGCTGCAAAATAGCCTCGGGAAGGAACTTGTTTTTGTGGAACACGTGTACAGAAAACTCAGATTGGACAGATAGTCCAAGTCCTAGTCTAGCTAGCTGTCTGGATTTACAAT
This sequence comes from Perca fluviatilis, assembly GCF_010015445.1. Classification (NCBI taxonomy): domain Eukaryota; kingdom Metazoa; phylum Chordata; class Actinopteri; order Perciformes; family Percidae; genus Perca; species Perca fluviatilis. Next base: position 5,336,671 of record NC_053122.1, read on the forward strand.
GCAGAGATCTGAGGAGCAGTTAAAGGTGCCGTAGGTAGGATTGTGAAGATCTATGATTTAGCCAAAAAGAAATCACATCTCAGTCCCTCCCCTCTTTCCGCTAAAGCCCGAAATGGTCTCCTTAGCCTCTCCCCCAACAAGGGAGAATGAATGCGTGTGCATGAGCACCCCCCCCCCGGCCCTGATTGGTGCATCTGAACAGGGAGCGGTGGATTTTTACAAATCTCACTACAGGCTGTAGGTGGAGCCAGAGGAGCTGGGTTTATTATTTAAATGACCTGCTTCATGTAGTTCTCCTGGAACATAGGGTCAGTTTCAGCAAATATGACGAAAAGTTATTAAGTTATAAGTTATTTTATAAGGCTTACCTACTGCACCTTTAACCGTAGTCCTCATTAATCCAGTTGAGATATGTTTGCCCTTGTTTGGTGGGCGTGTCTCTCGTTTATTGGCTGTGTCACAGGTGATACCCAATCAGCAGAGACGTGTCTGTAAACTCCTGGAAAATAAAAAGGCAGAGCTCCTGCGCACACGACCGGGTGTTAAACGCCCCCCGTTTCAGTTTTAAAAAAAAACTTGTTTTGTCGGGGCTGAATGTGGCCCAATTAGCCCAAATGTGCTCTGAAAAAAAAGAAGCTTTCTCTGGCTCCTCCCACTCAGGTTTAACTCAACCAATGAGATATTTTCTGCCCCCTGAAGCTGCTCTGCTTTCGATGAATGTTGGCAGAACTGAAAGTCCACTTTGTTCCTGAAAAGAGGAGGATGAAGAGGAGGATGAAGAGGAGGTGGTGCTGTAGGGAGGGAGGGAGGGAGGGAGGGGGGGATGGGACGGGACGGGACGGCTGCGTTCTGTGTCCGTCCGCCCTCGTCTGTTCCATGTCTGTTGCAATGATCCCCTCGGACTGTCTGGCGTTTCCTCCTGTCGTTTCCACTCCCCCCTTTTTATGTCACCAATGATTTCCCCCACCCAAACCCCCTCCCCCCGCCCCAAAACCCAAACAACCCCCGTCCCGTTCTGATCCTCGCCTAGTGTCGATGTTTCTTTTTTGTATTTCTTTTATATATGAGAGCACAATAAAATGGGGTCTAATTTTTCATATAAGCCATGTGTCACTGTTGCCTTTATTTTGTCATGTTTTTGCAGAGAAGGTTACATCGGGAAGGAGGTAAACTGTCATTTTATGATTTATAATTCATTCTTAAATAATATGTATGCTCGTTTATCATTTGTGTTCACATACAGCATATTTTGGGAGAAATATAACAACCGGATCAGAACTGAGGCCAAGTCCACACGTACGTTTCCCCGTCTTCCCTGGCATCGTGTCAAGAATATTTGCGTCCAAACGGAGCCATTTGTAAATGACTCAACACGCTACTTCATATGCCAGGCCTATAGGCGGCGTTGGTTCTGCTACAGAAATTCACCAAAAACTGAGAAGAAGAGGCGGAGCATGAAGCTTGCGCGCTGTATACATCCTGTGGCACAGGAGTCTATGGGTCGAAGGCTAGAGGTCGAGGGGTGTGGCGATGACATCATCGATACGCAAGTATGCGGCTAAAGAATTAACCCTTGTGTTCTCTTCCCGTCGACCGTGCAACTCTTTTTTTTAAAGCTTTTAGTCCAACATTTTTCTCACTTTTTTCAGCGTTATTTCATAAATTGTTTTGCTTCAAATGCTATAAAATTGACTAAAACACCCAAATTCAATGAAAGTGGTTAGAGTAATGGTTGTATGGAACCATCCATGTTATTCCTTTTGACAATTTGTTTGAAAGAAAACCCAAATTTTCTGATATAGAAACGTTTTGAAAATGGGTCAAATTTGACCCGAGGACAACAGGGAGGTTAAAAGGTTTTTCATTACTATTATTCATCATATGAAAATATCCTGAATTGAAATAATAATTCAAATAAAAACTAAATGCTGAGAACTGTCTTTTAAGGCTAATGGACGTTCTGTTCAAATTCGGAAACAGTGTTTCTGTTGTTGATTTTACTTTGATGCGGAAAAGATCATATTCAGACATAAAAACAGAAAATCCGCTTCATGTTTGGCGTCAGACGGAACCGGCCTCTCTGATTTCCACACTAGGATAAGACCTCTCTTCTTGTTCTTGATCTTGAAAAAGGTTTCGATGAATCACATGGTAAATGGACTGTTTTTATATAGCGCTTTTCTAGTCTTAACAACTACTCAACGCGCTTTTACACAGTACAGGAACCATTCACCATTCACCATTCACACACTGTGGCCGAGGCTGCTGTACAAGGTGCCAGCTGCTCATCAGATAAACACTCACATACATTTACACTGATGGCGCAGCATCGGGGGAAACTCAGAGTTCAGTGTCTTGCCCAAAGACACTTCAACATGGGACTGCAGGGTCAGGGATCGAACCACCAACCTCGGTCCCAAGGTCAGTCGAGCGTGAAGAAGCGGAGCTGGAAATGAAAGTGGACACCTGCTGGATGTCTCCCAAACCCTCTGCGCTCTGAGAAACTGAGCTGATGGCTGATTATCTCCATCAGACCAGATCATCTACATTAGGCCGGTTACACACTTGAAGCGTCGCGCGAGCGTGTCAGCTACGTGGCGTGTCTGTTTATATTTCAGCTCCCATGTTAACAGATTAGAGCTTACACACTGCCTGCGTGAGACGCGTGCCTGCTAGAAATAGAAGCGTTTCCAGGCAAAATAGAATAGGAAAATATGTTTATATGTCATTTAGACACAAATACATATTAATAAATGAGATATTGATGTTTGAAAGTCTAGGTTTTGACATCAATGTAGATATAAATGTAATACAAAATTTCAGAGAAAAGATTTTCAAATATTGCACCTGTCATACAGAACGAAATATTCTGTAACATATTTTGCAGTCAATACTGCCGACGTTGTCTTGCTTTAATCAAATCAGTAGGCTATATATAAATGGTAGGATAGGCTACGATAACAACGTAGTGTGTGTTCTGAGTGACGGTCCAACATCAGATAGGCTATATAGGCTCTTTACAGCTACACTAAGTGTTCAGACAGCCCACTTACCCATTTATCAGTTTGAATCTGTCGGCACTATGTCCCGAGATCAGCCCTCCCTGTACCTAGCAGCAGGAGCAGCGCCGCGTCCGACACGCTTCTGGTGTGTAGGACACAGAAAAATCCACGCAGCTGAGACGCAACAGAAACGCCACGCTCGCGAGACGCGTGCAGTGTGCAACCGGCCTAACCGGCCTTAGTTTTTTTTTTTTTTTTTTTTTTTTTTTTTTTTTTTTTTTTTTTTTTTTTTTTTTTTCCCCTGTTGTTCTTGGGTCAAAATTGACCCATTTTCAAAAAGTTTCTATATCAGAAATTTGGGTTTTGGTTCAAACAAATTGTCCAAAAAGATGAACATGGATGGTTCACTACAACGCTCTTAACAAGTTAAATAAATAATCAGTTCACTACTCTCATTGAATTTGGGTGTTTTAGTCAATTTTATAGCATTTGAGGAAAAAACAATTGAAAAAAGAACTTTGAAAAAAATGACAAAGCAGTTACAAAAATGTCAAAAGTGACAAAGAAAATGACAAATGTAAAAAAAAAAAAAGACTTTAAAAATTTGGGGAAAAAAACCACAAAAACTTCAAAAGGCTCTACTATGTTCCCACATTTTTAAGATTTTTATCAAAATTAGGCTCTATGTTCCCACAGTTCCCACATTTCTAAGATCTTTTTCCAAAATTAGGCCCTATGTTCCCACATTTCCTTTTTCATAAATTTGTATCAGATTTTATAACCCTAAAAAATTTTGTGGGAGGATAGGGCTTAAGACCTAACACAAGACCTAATTTTGAAAATGTCCTAGAAATGTGAGAACATAGGGCCTAATTTTAAGAAAAATCTTAGAAATGTGGGAACATAGGGCTGTGGGAACATAGGGCTGTTTCCTATGTAAGTTATTAACAGATCCAAACGACAAAAACATTTTTTACAGTTTTCCGCAGTGATCCAGAATGAAAATCTGTGTAATTTAGCCGACTGTTTTTCTGCTTGAGGTGAAGACGTGTTAACATTCTAAGTTTTATTTTTAATTTGTTGATAATCTGTGTGTGCAGACTCCGTGTGACCCTGGTTATTAATGCAGCATGCCGGACGGACATCTGCAGGTCTTTTAAAAGGCTTGTCACAAAGGAATAGAGTAGTTCTTCAGATGCCAAGAAGGGGTGACATTAATTATATAGGGCGACAATGTGAAAGAAACGTGAACGCTTCAGTCCCAGGATCACTGTCAGAACTCCCAGTTCATGGTAGTCTAGAAGTCACACATCACACAAACAGCAATCAGGCGGTGAGAGGGACAAGGTGTTCTCAATGAACTCATTAACTCTCGAGCTTGATCGCTGTAGCACCATGTCAAATATATATATAGACACTATATGCAAGTACTAAAAAGCGGGGGGGCGACAATAAAAGCAATCCACATCCAGTTTAGATTCTGTGTGAGAGCTGATGTAGCTCAGGAACCCCAGTAGGGATCGCTCGGAAGAAGCAGTGTTGGTAATACTGGGGTTTTTAGGGTTCAAATCCTGTCAAGATCTGAAAGATCCAGCGGTGGAAGAAGTAAACTGATCCTTTACGTAAGTAAAAGTACTAATACCAGACTGTAGAAATACTCTGCTTCAAGTAAAAGTCCTGCATTGAAAATGTTACTTCAGTAAAAGTATCAGGGAAAAAAATTTTTTTAATGTATTAAAAAAAAGGGGGGCCCCCCCCATTTTTTTTTTTTTTTTTTATAAACCGATTTGTTTTTTTTGTGGTCTAATGATCTCAGCTGGACTTATAGGCTGTTATATTATTGGCTAGTTTACTTTAGAATCAAACATCAGATTTTATAAACTACATGTGTTCTGTGTGCAGGAATCTTAATGTGTAAAGTAATTAGTAACTAAAGCTATAACAGATGAATGTAGTGGAGTAAAAAGTATAATATTTCTTAGAAAGTGGCATGAAAAGAAAAGACTCAAGTAAAGTACAAGTACCTCAACATTTGTACATAAGTACAATACTTAGTTATATACCACTGGAAAGAACACACAGGAAACTACATTGGTAATGACTAAAAACTGTTGTATTTAGCTGGGACCGTTTTCTATCTAATCTATAGTAAGTTAGTTAGTTAATTAGTTGGTTTTATTTTATTTCTGTGTCATGCTAAACATTTGGCCCATCCCATATGGGATTACAAGACATCACCAGACTAGACACCAGATCTAAAAGACATCTTCCGGTCTCGCATATACAAATCCAAAACATTCTCACTCCCATCGCGTAAAATACGGATGCTTGGTCAGGTGCCATTGGCGTTGTTAGTGACGCTAAAAGTCTCCTTTAGCGTCAGACCTAAACACGCTTTATCTAAACGCGCTGGGTCGGGACTATTGGCGTCACTTTACGCAGTTAGGTTAAGGAAAAGATTGAGGGTGGGCACAAAAAAGGTACGTTTACATGACACGCAGGACAAGAACAGGACAGTTGGGTTTAGGTAAAGAAGAATGGGACAGTTTAGAAAAAGAAGAATGGGACAGTTGGGTTTAGGTAAAGAAGAATGTGACAGTTGGGTTTAGGAAAAGAAGAACGGGACAGTTGGGTTTAGGAAAAGAAGAACAGGACAGTTTAGAAAAAGAAGAATGGGACAGTTGGGTTTAGGTAAAGAAGAACGTGACAGTTGGGTTTAGGAAAAGAAGAACGGGACAGTTGGGTTTAGGAAAAGAAGAACGGGACAGTTGGGTTTAGGAAAAGAAGAACGGGACAGTTTAGAAAAAGAAGAATGGGACAGTTGGGTTTAGGTAAAGAAGAACGTGACAGTTGGGTTTAGGAAAAGAAGAACGGGACAGTTGGGTTTAGGAAAAGAAGAACGGAAAGTTGGGTTTAGGAAAAAAAAAATTTAATAAATGAAGAATGTGGAATGGCAGCAATAATGACCGAAAGCTCACTGGTTCAAGTCTTCGATTCCCCTTGTGGGATAAATTAAGACATGTCGTCTTCTTCTTCTTCTTCTTCTTCTTCTTCTTCTTCTAGCTCAGTGACACAAACCTCTCGCAGTGTGCACACGCGTCCACTAGATGGCAGGAGATGCTCAGTCAGACACTGAGGAAGGGCTTCTGAAGGATACGTTTGATCCTTCTGCCTCTGCAGGAATATGTCCTGCCATCTGTTGTTGTCCGATGCAAGGACTGTACCTGAGAACATCAGTCAGGAAATGTTTTCTGACCAAAACGACAGGACAGGAGAGCATGTGAAACTTATTATTATTATTATTATTATTTACAGTATAAACTTTTATTGATCAAGCTTAAAAAAAAACGTTTTTTATCTGACCGCTGTGCAGGAAAAGAGAAGATCCATTTCAGATATAAAAAATAACATCCAAGAAGATAAGAGATTGTGCGAACTGTGTGAGTGAGGAGAAGTTGAGAATGGATCTTATTTTCTTTTGTATTGATTCTTATCACGACGCGTTAAAAACACCCATCACAAATTAAATGTCTCTTCAAAATCCAGAAATGCTACCTCACCCAGTAAGAGCGTGCGCCCCATGTAGGCTGAGGCCTTTACAGCAGCCAGGGTTCGAATCCGACCTGCTGCCCTTTGCTGCGTGTCATTCCCCATCTCTCTCCCACCTTTCCTGTCTATCCAATGTTACTCTGAAATAAAGGGAGAAAAAAAATCCAGAAATGTTTTGGTGTACTAATGATGACAAAATGGAGTAGTTGTTTAAATTGACTGTGTAAGAGTTGGTGACCGTTATTTCCAAAGCAGGGGTCTTCAATGCTTGTTAAGCCAAGGACCCCTTAACCTAAAGAGAGATGGATCAGGGACCCCCTACTACTTAGATTGTATGAAATGAAGTTGCATAATAAACTGGGCCAACAATAACGTGTAGGGCAGCCTAAAGCCTTTAAACATACCTTTTTAGCATAGAATACAAAGCTATTCAAATTTATAATAATTGTTGCCATGATTTTATGAATCATGTTTTAATGTTAAACATACATGTGGCCCAGTGAATATTTAGGATTAACTGTATCTGTGGATGTTGGTGACTACATTACCTATAGGCCAGTTAGCCTATCAACGGTGGGGATTTATATTTCCTAATAATATGTTGGATTCATCTAAAAACTTATTTTTTAAATGAACAATTTGGAGGCCCCCTCCCCCCCTGCATTGACTCTTAGGACCCCTCTAGGGGTTCTGGACCCCGTGTTGTAGATCCCTGCTCTAAAGCATGGGAAAAACAATAATTAAGTTAATTTGTTTAATATAACATGTACTTTATATTACAATTCTCGTATCTGGTCCTTTGTAGCATTTTTCAATTAAGACGTGGGCTATTCTGGTATTATTCAGGTTTTAGAGGCATTCTTTGGACATGTATACAGCGCATTCTGAATATGGGTCTCAATCGGGGTTTTTACCGCAGTTTACGGCCTCTTGCCTGTTTGCGGCTTATGGTCAGCTCTGTGCGTTGCTATGGTTGCTGTACGCAAACCAACCAGCCGACAGTTTGCAGGGCTGCAGACCAGATAAGGAGAAACACGGCTACTATTAAACATTATCAAAGACTCGGATATCAACCGGTTTTTGGATATTCGCACACATCGCAACGCCGACCTTTTCAAGAAGCTGGTTGAAGGAATAAAAGCGGGACGCTGTGTTCACGCGGTTCAAGTCCGCCGCTGCTGGTAAACTCTGAAAAACTCGTATTTTGCATGGCTGCACGGTAACGGGAATATTCTCTTTCATTAGCCATGTAAACGGCTTAGTCGGAATATCGTCTTTTTTTGGATTAAGGGCAAAAACAAGAATATTATGTGCATGTAAACATAGTCAGTGGCCCATACATTTGATTCATTTCCATTTTAATGTGGTAAAAGTTGCATATGGCAGCTTTAAATTTCCTCCCACTCTCCCATCTCCTCAAATAGAGACATCACAGATGAATAAGTCAATAAATCAAACTGAACGACGCGGAGCGTCCGGCCACCGCGACAGTGACAGACACAAATGATTGTTTCTCTCGTTTCCCTCCCTCGTATGGATTTTCTGATGGACGTGAAGGAGGAGGAGGAAGAGGAGGGAACAACGGGAGAGGCAGAGATGTGGAGAATGGAGTTGCCATGGCGACCAGTGGCATGTTGGCGTTACTGTGTGTGTGTGTGTGTGTGTGTGTGTGACTATAGATTGCATGTTTGTGTGAGTCTGTTAGATTTCAGATGTAAGACCTGTGAGGGAATTATTCTGCAGAGGAGACGGACTGAGGAGAAACAGGAGTCTTAACATCATCCTAAACAAAATCCTGGATTCATACATCTTTCCAGATAAACATGATTTTACACAACACATGAATACGAGACTGTCGTCCCCCCCCCCAAAAAAAAACCGCCCACATTAGTCGTTTGTTTCAGCAGCAATTACGTAAGTAAGGTGACGAAGTATAAGAGCGCCACATTTTCATATTACGAGGCAGGTCCACCAACTAAATCAAAAAAATTATGTTAATCTAAAAAACAATAACAACTTGAGAGCATACAATTAAAAATGGTCAACGTCTAGTATGTCGGTAATGATGAGAGGAATGTTTGGACCAATTTTCGTGAATATTGAAACAACTATGTGCAAATTAAGGCCTTCCATGCATTAGGGTGCGCTTATTAAACTCGCATGGACCAAATCACTGTGTAGTCTCACAATGCTCAAAGGTTAGGGTTTTTGCGCCAACCTTTGGCAGTTTTGGAGTATATAAGGGCGTCAAAAATGTGTTTAAAGGCTACAACAAATAAGGGCGCCCTACAAACAAGCACAGGACTTTCACCGAGGAGCCTGTGGTTCCCTAACCCTAAAATACATCACGTTCTGCGTCACATGCGTAACTGGAAGTGAAGTAACATCTGATTTTAACCCAAACCACCATCTTTGTCTAAACATAACCAAGTAGTTTTTGTGCCTCAACCTAACCAAACTGCGACCGTTTCATACTGTTAACGACATTTTTAAAACTGCAACCGTTACGTTCTCTGGTTTAGATGTTAGGACATTTTTCCTGCGCTAATTCATGAAACTGTGGGTCGTATTAGAGGGTAGGTAGGTAGGTAGGTAGGGAATGAACGAACTATATCTATAGGCCTATCCCAAGTGGCGTTGTTGGACATTTTTAGCTTCTCGAGTGTCATAGGCCACTCGCACTGCCACGTAATTTTTAGGGGATACGGTAGACCAGTGTTTTTATCAGCCACTGTGGTGGGAAACATGCAACAGGTGCCCATGTGTGGACTTGAGTGTAACAAACTCTTTATCTTTCGTTTTTGTCTCGTGAAGCTGAGGTCTGTAACGAACTGACCGCAAGACATGAATGTTTTTGGGCATCAGGACAAGTCGAAATGTCAGGAGATATTTTTTTGTGTGACATTCTGAGCGTAAACGCACCTAATCACTGTTGGAGCAAACAAAACGTACTTAAACTCTAATTTAGATCCCAAACTTTTTAAATGTCATGGGAAATTAGTAAAGCATTATGCAGAGACGTCTAGAATATGTCTAGCCGATTGGCATCTTTGGAGATTTACCTTCAAATATGGAAGAAAATACAGATAAAAAGGTAAACCCAAGGCTACGTGGAATAATAAGCAGCTGTAATGAGAATTAATTAAAAAGGAGTGTTTAATTTTTTTTTTAACCAATACAATAGCTTTTGATTAAAATTCAACAGGAACAATCCGACCTTTAGCGATCATTTATATGCAAAGTTCAGAAATAATTATTCTTTAGTTTGATGCTGCTGTTTATCCTCAACAACATCCCTGCACAATAATAATAATAATAATAATATACTGTCAGTTATGGAGTAAGAGCAGTACTGAAACAACCTGACAGGTCTAATGGACTTTATTATCCAGGCAGCTTTGGCTCTCGGGGCTTCAGAGGTTAAAGTTGATTCTGAGCTTTTCGTGTGTTCGGCTCATTTCTGTTCCCAGAGGTCTCTGACCCGACTGACCACGAACGCAACCCTGCCAAACACTCCATTTTTCTAATGGCTTTTTCCTGTTGGCTAGCTGGTTGAAAAACCCAACAGATTCTCAGTGGATCTGAACTAGAGGAAAGACTCACAGTAGACTTCACAGGGTTTTTATGAGAAATGACAAAACATTTGAAACTATATTTTGACATTTGTTTTTACTAATAAGCAGGATTGTATTGTCATCTTTGCTGTTCGGATAAGGCTGACAACAACAATGGCAGAAGGTTCGGAAGAGAAACATACTGTAGCAATATTCAATTTTATTTATAGTGTCAAATCTTAACAGAAGTTCTCTCAGGACACTTTACAGATAGAGTAGGTCTAGACCACACTCTATCATTTACAGACACCCAATAATTCCTCCCAAGAGCAAGCATTTTGGGACAGCGGCGAGGAAAATCTTCCTTTTAAACAGGCAGAAACCGGCGTGGCCTCTAGCTCACCCATTAAGAGCATTCGCCCCATGTTGGCTGAGTCCTGCAGCGGCGTGGGTTTGAGTCCGACCTGCTGCCCTTTGCTGCTTGTCATCCCCCATCTCTCTCCCCCTTTCATGTCTATCCACTTTCACTCTATAATAAAGGGAAAAGCCCCCCAAAAATAATCTTTAAACAGGCAGGAACCTTACACAGAACCTGTGGTTGTGTCTAGAAGGGATACAGCTAATAAAGTAGTGACGACAGTTAAGTTTAGGCACCAAAACGACTAGTTAAGTATAGGAAAAATGTCATGGTTTGGATTAGATACCATTTTTTTGCTTCCCGATACCGATTCCGATACCTGAACTTGTGTATCGGCCAATAAAGAGTACCGATCCGATACCAGTGTGTCATGTACTGTATTTTATTATGTTTACTAACTGTATACTACTATCCCTGTATGGATGTGATATGATTTCTATCTCTGTTGTCGGTCTGGCTCAGGTTAAACTCTTTGTGAAACATGAACAAACTCAAACAATGAATCCCCCAGAACTTTCTTTTATTCTCCAGTTTGACAGTCAGTTATAACGGAAAAATAACAAACTATTTTAAGGTAGATTTTTAGGGCTTTATTACGTGGTATCGGATCGGTGCATAAACTCCAGTACTAGCTCTACTGTCAGTACTAGCTCTACTCCAGCACTCCTCTACTTCCCGATACCGATACCAGCGTTTTAGGCAGTATCGGAGCCGATACCGACACTGGTATCGGATCATCTCTAGTTTGGATTAAAACACTTCTGAGGAACAAACACACATTTCCATTGGTGAAAGTATTAAAATTCCATTTTTATTATTTAAAATTTTGTGAGATCTTTGCATAATTTCCGGCCGAAGTTGGATCCCTTCTAGCCACGACCAGAACCTGGCTCTTGGTGGGCGGCCATCTTGGCAGAGAGAGAGCAATACAGAAATATGACTCCTAATGATTTTAGCAGTGGGTATTATGGAATGAGAGGATGAACAGTGGCAATTGTAGTAACTGTAAAGATAAAGATATCAGAACTATAACTAATAACATTAGCAATAGTAGTGGAGGGCGTTGAGCAGGACGCCGGCAGCAGCTGCAACCACAATCCAGGTGCAACCACAATCCAAGGAAATCGGCCAAGCGATACTGCTGCTTTCCACCCCTCGGTGTCAACAGGTTTGGTTATTTTTAACCTTTTTCAAAATTGAAAAGGCAATATTTTGTTATTTGGTAAACTAGTGGATATACTTTTTTATCCCCCCCAGGTATATAAAAGGTCCAATGTGTGAACATTAATATCGTACATGCTTGTGTAGTCTTGCACTACAAGTAACTGAGATGTCCTAAAATTAAAGTAACAATACAGCCTTTCCTCTGGTGCCACTCCCAGGACAAACATTACATTTGTAATCCCTAGTGGCAAGGACTGAAGAATGACAAATAGATTTTTTTCATGCATCCAACCATTTTGTTTTCTGGTAACAGCCTCACCAAGCTGCTGCTGCCACGGCTCATATAATTGTGTTGTTGTAATGTAAAACATTGTTTCCCCAACACACTCCTCTATTTTCTCCCCCTCTGTCACACACGAACACAGCAGAGCGCCTGTGGCATCGCAGCTGAGCTCAGATTTATTACCTCAGAGCTCGAGAGCCTGTTGTCTGGAGCAAATAAAGCGGAGAGTCCAGAGACGAGCAGTTTTTTTCCACAGCTATGAAAAGTCTTCATTCACCCAAACCTCTGCATCGTCACTTTAAAACTGACAAGATTTTTTTTTTTAAAGATTTATTTTTGCTTTCAGTTTAGGAGATAATACTGAGAACAAGCGGCGTGATCGGGAAGCCATCAAAAGTCGGTTCGCTTACTGACTGAAATTGATGCTGCAACAAATGTATTGACAGCGTGACAGTTTTAATTTAGTTGAGATCAGAGCTGCTGTGTGCATGGCTTGGTGAAAACTCTGAAAAAAAATACTCAAGTCAAACTACCAATTTCTGAAGCCGTTTGGATATGAATCACACGTCACTTTTGCCATGGCAACCGCCTCCTTCTCGGTGATGCTCCTCAGTTGACCACGAAGAGTCGACCGCCAGCTGGGCCAACAGGCGGAGGACACACACACACACACACACACACACACACACACACACACACACACACAGAAACAACACACAACACATGCATAACTAGACAGCAGCACACGCTGTCACAGATAAGCACATGCATAATAAAAAGCATGTTAATATGCCACACAAACTAGCACTTGGAAGCAAACGCACAACTCATGAATGAGAACAAACATCAGTCAACACATAACCTTGAATATGCAAAAGCAAAAGCACAGGAAACACAACTGACTGGCATACAGATATTCAAAGATTGAAAGTTTTATTGTCTTTTGCACCCAGAACACGCCGACAATTGAAAGCTAGAAGCAACTAACGTATTCAATATTTACCAGCCGTGACCACGACGCTGGGATTGTTTTCACTGTGTGTGTGTGTGTGTGTGTGTGTGTGTGTGTAGTTTTACAGTTTTTCTTGATTGCTTTGACCAGCTTAAAGAAACTGGGATCCACTAGTTTTCTTTTACTCGGTATTTCATGTTTTGCTGTATTGTTGTTGTTTGTCTTGTCTTATGTGTGTCTGCTGGCTGTACAAATAATTGCCCCTCGGGGACAATAAAGTTACCTTGATATGTGTTAACCCTTTGTCCCCCCCCTCCACCCTTTTGCAGAACAGTTAACACAGATGTCATTCAAGCAGTCCAAACTGTTGTTTTAGCTATGGTAACCAAACAGAAACCATCTGTTCTATTAGAAACTACCTACATCAGTAGGAAATCACTGAAGCACCTGTTTGACACTCCTTCACACAAATCTTCAATTAGCAATCAGTGTGCAGGCCTTAAAGGTGCAGCGTCTGTGTTGTTTTTTTGCCAAGATGGATGGAGGAGGTCTAAGACAGAAGAGACTGAGTATATCAGTAGTGGCTATTTCCTATACTCTACAGTAATAGATGTTTATACTTTACTGTAATATATTTCATTTTGATTTACATGTATTTCAGTTTTCAACCACAGTTTGAAAATAAGAATCAATGGAATCAATACAATTAGCATCAAAGCATTTCTGATTCTGGATCCAAATCTTTTCAAGAAGGCAAATTTGACAACAAATGGCACTGGCATGAAAGCTACATCCAGTAGTGTGTGTGTGTGTGTGTGTGTGTGTGTGTATATATATATATATATATATATAAAAAAAAGAGAGAGAGAGAGAGAGAGAGAGAGAGAGAGAGAGAGAGAGAGAGAGAGACTTTATTTAGCCCAAAGGAAATTAAGGTGTCCAATAGCTTATACACAACATACATCCACATAGGCATATATGACATCCAAGCACACATACTACATACATACAAAGAAAGATATAAATAGTGTGCCCATACAGTAAAGTGTGGTTGTAGCATGTTTAAAGGCGCGGTGTGGAAAAAATGCAGAAAGGTGCAATGGTATCATAGTGCAAGATAGCATCAGTGCAAATTCTATATCTATTCAAGTACAACAGGCAACACAATATATCAAAAATAGAATAATCATTACTTAACTATACATAGACACTAGTAAAAGACTTGAAGAAAAGTTTGAGTTGTGTAAAGTTGAAAACTGTCCATACAGACAAAAGGACAGCATGGTGTTTTGACCATACATGCAAGCTAGCAAAACATGACAATCAATGGTGCACTGATTCACACTGAGTGCTGTATTTAGTATTTTGTTGTCCACTGTGTAATGGTTGATTGGAAGAGCTCATACACTTGTTTGCAAGTTGTGTTGTTTGGGCCCCTCCGAAAAGCTTTTAGTAGCTTATTTGGGGTTCCCCATTTCCAAATTGTGTTGGGGGGGGGGGGTGTGCACACACACACCCACACAAACCCCCCCACACACACACACACACACACACACACACACACACACACACACACACACACTTTACACCAAGCCCAAGGAAGTGCACCAGGCTGTGCAGCAAATTGAACATGGTGGCCAAACAGTGAAATTACAACTTTCGGCTCCCATAGATCTACATGAGCGTCACAGCCTCCGCAAGGTGACTCGTTTTACTGTCAGAATTTTATCCATTCGGGTCCGATAACATTTGGAAAGTCCAAAAGAGCGGCACGATTACATATCTCCACTCAAGTTAGCGGAGTGCTAAACAGGAAGTAGCCGGCTCGGCTGGCGGAGGTCTCTAGTGCGCCTGCTCAACGGGCCGCACAATGCGGAAGCAGCACCAATCATCCGGGCTGTTTTTGGCTCCATGATGGCTTCATGCGCCACTGAGCAACTCTCATAGGATGAAAGGGGCTCCGCCTTGAACGCTGCATGCAATTCTTATTACACATCCGTGGTTTAGGCCTGTGATCCGATTGCTGGTCGCAAGATGGTCTCTATTTGTATATGACATCATCACTCCCCACAGCAGGTAGCGGGAAGTGACAATAACAATTTCTTATATATAACATATGTGAACAGCATCAGCAGCAAGTGTCGGAAAAGCTTTCAGGTGTCAGCAGGCACAGCAGCAAAAACACCCCCCATGATATACTATAAGGGTTGGACTTGAGTTGTCATTGTGCTGCAGCACATTGGATTTAAAATAAATGTAATAATATATATATATATATAAACACAGTACGTACGTATTTGAAGAGATTGGTATTCTCCCGAGCCTATCGCTGCCTGCTGTCACCATAAATGGTGATTTCTTTTTATTTTAACAAACTGCACTCGCAAAAAAAGACACTTTTAATGTCTCGAAGATGGACCCCCACTCACCTAGATCAAACACTTGATCACACCGCCCACTCAAACTCATATGGAGAGAGAGAGAGAGAGAGAGAGAGAGAGAGAGAGAGAGAGAGAGAGAGAGAGAGGTGAATCCGTTGCCAGGTATTCACGCTGGGTGCCCTTTCTGTTTACTCCATGCAGGGCTGGGTGGGTCATGGTCGCTGACACAAACGTCCCCTCCCCCCCCCGGGGACTGAATGCCCTACATTCAACCATCAAACACAGTGTTACGTAAAACCACCACCACCACCACCACCGCCGCCACACAAGCCGGCTTGCTGCCTGTTGCTATGCAACAAGCCCCGGAGCCCCATCGTCGAGTCTCGCTGGGCCGCGGCTGTACCTGAAAGTGCTTAAATGGGTCAGTGAGGACAAAAGAGAAGCGATAGAATGGACCAACAAGGGGGGGGACAAACATTAAACCATGTCCCTGGGACTGTGTAGGTCTGCACTCAGCATAATGTGTATAATGAGTCGGGGGACGGACTGAGGAAAGAGCAGCACGAAAGAGGATCTGCGGGGAGGAACAAAGGCAGCGACGAGTTTCTGTCAGAAGAGTTGAAGTGGCAAAATGAGACGGCAGTTCCGCCGTCTGAAACGACTTAACTGTACGTACAAGACCGCCGCCGAGTTGAGCTTCTAAAGTTACCGGAAGTCATTCATTTTCAATGGAAGCTGGCGTCTCTCAGCTGCAAGGAGCGGCAAGTCTGTCGGCGTCGCGTTTTGAGCGTCCAGAGCGACCAGAACGTCAATCGGAAAGTTGAAAAGTATGTCAACTTTATGGTAATGACGCTATGACGCGGTTCAGCAGCAAGCAGCGGTAAACGCCAGCAACCAATCGGAATACAGACGTCTTTCGCGCTGGCTGATCCCGGAGAAACATACGATGTAAACTCTCGTTCTTACCAACCGAGAAAATGGAGGAAAAGCTCATAATCGCCGTTGCTGGGTCCCCTATCATTCATGATATGAGGTTGTTTGCGTATAGGGACCAGTTAACGTTACCTGCCGTCACATGGTCTCTACACAGTCCGCTCACAGCTGCATGGGTCAACAGCTGGCGGCTGCTCGCTCTGCCTGCATTCTGCTGCGGTTCAGCGGCTAATGAGCGAGCTAACTGCTAACAGACACCACTGCGACCAACAAACAATACAAATTCTATCATTATATATGTAATTTATATGAAATGTAAATATGAAATGTTAAATAGCAGGAGACAGTCCTGTATTTTAAGATGAAAGATACGTCTACAGAATTCAGTCTCACCGGTTTAGGTTTAGAATTGTATAAAGCAACCTCATTTCTTTGTCTTACTCCTTTTCCCTGCTTATTATTTGGATTTGAGAGCAGATTCATTTTCTTTAAATGCCAGGTTTGGACGATGACGTCATTTCAGTACAGACGGATGATGAGGTTTGAGCATTCAGAGTTCATGGCCTTTCTCACAGATTTGGGGCATCTGGAGTTCACGTTAATATTCAGTGTCAGCCGGCAAAGTCAATTATTCTGTATATACGAGGGGATAAACAGCAAATCCTGCATTAAATCCCGTCAAGGGATGATGCTGATGATGGGAAGCGTAGCGGCCCAATAGTCTCTGAGGTACGTACTCCCACACCATGATGACGTCTGATATTCATTATTTGCTCCTTGCTGATCTTGTTTCTGCTAGTTTTTTTGCACATCTTTGCAACTATGTATGTTACAGCCTACTCTATGAGCAAGAAATATAAATTGTATCAGTTTGTCTGTCAGCAAGTTTACAGAAAACCTACTCGCCCGATTTTCACGAAACTTGGTGGAAGGGTGTAGCATGGACCAAGGAAGAACCCATTACATTTTGAGACTGCCCTCGCCCAAAAAATGGCAACATAAGTTGTTTGTTCAAGCAGCAATTCTAACCTATATTTAGGTTTCTAGTGGCGGCGCCCTCTAGTGGCCGTAGTAGTTATGATGGGAGCAAAGAAGGAAGTAAGGTGAGGAAGTATAACTGCTAATTTCCACCGGTTGCAGAACGGCTGCGGGTCCACTCCGACATGGCGGAGGAGTCATTAGGTTTCCATTAAATGTCCCATGACGTGGTGCTCTTTGGATGCTTTTATATAGGCCTTAGTGGTCCCCTAATACTGTATCTGAAGTCTCTTTTATATAGACTTTAGTGGTCCCCTAATACTGTATCTGAAGTCTCTTTTATATATGCCTTAGTGGTCCCCTAATACTGTATCTGAAGTGTCTTTTATATAGACCTTAGTGGTCCCCTAATACTGTATCTGAAGTCTCTTTTATATAGACCTTAGTGGTCCCCTAATACTGTATCTGAAGTCTCTTTTATATAGGCCTTAGTGGTCCCCTAATACTGTATCTGAAGTCTCTTTTATATAGACCTTAGTGGTCCCCTAATACTGTATCTGAAGTCTCTTTTATATAGGCCTTAGTGGTCCCCTAATACTGTATCTGAAGTCTCTTTTATATAGACCTTAGTGGTCCCCTAATACTGTATCTGAAGTCTCTTTTATATAGGCCTTAGTGGTCCCCTAATACTGTATCTGAAGTCTTTTATATAGGCCTTAGTGGTCCCCTAATACTGTATCTGAAGTCTCTTTTATATAGACCTTAGTGGTCCTCTAATACTGTATCTGAAGTCTCTTTTATATAGACCTTAGTGGTCCCCTAATACTGTATCTGAAGTCTCTTTCCCAAAATTCAGCCTTGACGCAGAATTACAGCCACTAGAGCCAGTCCCACAATGAGCTTTCCTTGCTGTGCAGGATGTGCCATTTCTGTCTGTAGCTATTGAGGAGGAGAGAGATGGGGGCAAGGTAGAGGGTGGGGGTATGGCCTTGACCAACTGCCACTTTGCCCGTTTGAAAGCCATGATGTCTCTCTCTCTCTCATGGGTGGGCTAAATTCTCTGGGCGGGCAAATCAGAGAAATGGGAGGTAATCTTTCCCCTTAAGGGGAAGATTCATATTCGGATTTGGATCATATTTCCCTGCACTACACCTTGAAAACACGGCACAGAGTTGTTTCCCCTCTACTCCTCTGGATGGAAACTAACTGGTGGTGGTTTTGTGGTTCTATTCTACGTGAATTTGCGAGATCTCGTGGGTCCTCGTGACAACAGCTGTCAGTCATGGCCGCAGCCGTTACGCAACAAATCCGGACCTGGTGGGTATTGAAGGACGGAGGAGCACGGAGCCGACACGCAGCGGAGCCGGTCCGCAGACGTTCTGCATTCGGTGGAAATCCCCAGTTATGGTTAAGAGGGAGGTTGGGGTTGGGGTGGTGGTGGACGGGTCAAACAAACACAGGACTTTCACCCTGAAAACCGGGGTTGAAAATAAAAAAAAAAGATTTTTTTTACTTTATGGAGCTACGTCAGGTTCTAAGCCACGTACGTAACCGGAAGTCCAAACCACAATGTTTTTCTAAATTTAAAGC